>NC_135818.1:85369521-86025798 GCF_964213995.1 Mustelus asterias
GGGTGGAGTTGTTGTCAGTGCAAGCACAATGGGCCGAATGGCCTCCTTCTGTACTGTTGGAATTCTATGATTCTCTATGAAATGGCCCAGTGAGACCCTCACTTAAGGGAAAATTAGGGATTGGGTAATAAATGGTGGCCTTGCAGTGATGCACACATCCCAAGAGAGACTAAAGAAAAAATAAATCACATCTTCTAAGCTTCAATGGGGACGGGGAGGGTGAAAGTTCTCCGTGGTGAAAGAAGGGGATGAGTTACCTTTCCTCCAGCTCTTTGTGCTGAGTCTCCAGGTTCCTGTGCGCAGCCTTCAGGCCTGCCTGTTGGCCAATCAGCGTCTCGCACTCAGTGCTCTGGCGCTCAGTCAGCACAATCAGCCTCTCGTGGTCCTGCAGCAGTGAATCGTACGTGGCCTTCAGTTCCTCCTTCTGCCGGTTCAGGCTTTCATTCTCACTTTCCAGGCTGGACTGCAGGTTCTGAAGCAAAGCATTCTGGCCCATCAGCGAGGCACCCTGGGAATTTAATGTCGAATTCTCCACCTGCAACAGGGGAACCCCCCCCAACATTACACACTGAAAACTGTTCAATTAACAAAGCACAAAGATCGGCAGCTGCGACGGACCCGGACAGTCGCTGTGGTGTCCATTTCTCAAACTAAACTTGTGCAGCACCTTGACTGGACCTTATTTGTGAACAGTTAGAGGCACCAGAGAGTTAATTCTTAAAGGGTGCACAGACACAGTGGTTAGCACTGCTGCCTCACAGCGCCAGGGACCCGGCTGGGGTCACTGTCTGTGCGGAGTCTGCACCTTCTCCCCATGTCTGCGTGGGTTTCCTCCGGTTGCTCTGGTTTCCTCCCACAGTCCAGTGCATTGGCCATGCTGAATTCTCCCTCAACGTATCCGAACAGGCGCCAGAGTGTGGCAACTAGGGGATTTTCACAATAACTTCATTGCAGTGTTAATGTAAGCCTACTTGTAATACTAATAAACTTAAACTTATTGAGATAGCAGAACAGGTTGTTACAGACATTAAGAGGACATAAAGGATCCTGGGTTTGATACATAGAGGCACAGAGCACAATATATTAATCTTTATTCGACACTGGTGAGGCCACAACTGCCGTATTGTGGCCAGTTCTGGGCTGCACACTTTAGGAAGGATGTTAAAGCTTTAAACAGGGGGCAGAATAGAACATAGAACATTACAGCGCAGTACAGGCCCTTCGGCCCTCGATGTTGCGCCGACCAGTGGAACCAATCTAAAGCCCATCGAACCTACACTATTCCAATATCATCCAATAACCATTTGAATGCTCTTAAGGTTTGTGAGAATGGTTCCAGGGATGAGGGACTCCCGTTATGAGGATAAGATTGGAGAAGCTTTGACTGTTCTCCTTCGAGAGGAGAAAGTTGAGTTGCGTTCGAAGTCATGGACACTGTGGAGAGAGTAGACAGGGAAACACAGTTTACACCGGACAGACAGATCAAGAAGCAGAGGAGGTCGACTGAAAGCCCAAAATGAAGCAAAAACAACAGGAGGTGAAATGTTTTCACGCAGCAAGTGGTTGGGATCTGGAATGTGTGTCTGAGAACAGGGTGGAGGCAGATTCAATCGGGTGTTTCAAATGAGAAGGACCTGATTGCAGGATGATGGGAAAGGGGCGGGGAATGGTCCTGTGCACACCTGGCATGGTCACAATGGGCCGAATGGTCTCATTCTGTGATGTAACCACTCTACAATTCTATGTTCTCGCTTCTGGAGAATGGTAGGGAGGCAGCGGTGGTGGTGGTGGGGGGGGGGGGGGGGGGGGGGTGGAAAGGAGCAGAGTGGGGGAGAGGGGAGAAGGGCAAAGAGGCGGAGGGAGGGGTAGGGGCAGAGGTGTGGAGGGGGCAGAGGGGCAAAGGAGGGAAGAGGAGTGGAGGGAGAGGGAGAGTGGGGGAGGGAGAGGGCTGGAGGGAGAGGGCTGGAGGGAGAGGGCTGGAGGGAGAGGGGTGGAGGGAGAGGGGTGGAGGGAGAGGGGTGGAGGGAGAGGGCTGGAGGGAGAGGGCTGGAGGGGGCAGAGGGCTGGGGTGGGGGGTGTAGAATGGAGGACAGTGAGGAGGGTGTGGTGGGGAAACAGAGCGAAAGGAGGTCTTTACTTGGAGCTTGGCGTTCTGTATCTGAAGACTGGTGCTCTGCTCCTGCAGGGATGTAGTCTGTCGCTGTAGGATTACTATCTGTGAGTTAACGGCATTGTTCTGAGTTTCGAGTTGCTTCAGCTGTTCCTTGAGTAACTCTTTCTCCGCCTGCAATGCTGCATTCTACAGGAAACAAACAGCAAATTGGAACCAACTTCAGTTACAGAGCAGCAAGGGAATAATATCACTGAATGAAGTCAGTACTGAGGAAGTGCCACACTGTCAGAGGGTCAGTACTGAGGGAGTGCCGCACTGTCAGAGGGTCAGTACTGAGGGAGTGCCGCACTGTCAGAGGGTCAGTACTGAGGGAGTGCCACACTGTCAGAGGGTCAGTACTGAGGGAGTGCCGCACTGTCAGAGGGTCAGTACTGAGGGAGTGCCGCACTGTCAGAGGGTCAGTACTGAGGGAGTGCCGCACTGTCAGAGGGTCAGTACTGAGGGAGTGCCACACTGTCAGAGGGTCAGTACTGAGGGAGTGCCAAACTGTCAGAGGGTCAGTACTGAGGGAGTGCCACACTGTCAGAGGGTCAGTACTGAGGGAGTGCCAAACTGTCAGAGGGTCAGTACTGAGGGAGTGCCACACTGTCAGGGGGTCAGTACTGAGGGAGTGTCGCACTGTCAGAGGGTCAGTACTGAGGGAGTGTCGCACTGTCAGAGGGTCAGTACTGAGGGAGTGCTGTACTGTCAGGAGGTCAGTACTGAGGAAGTGCCACACTGTCAGAGGGTCAGTACTGAGGGAGTGCCACACTGTCAGAGAGTCAGTACTGAGGGAGTGTCGCACTGTCAGAGGGTCAGTACTGAGGGAGTGCCGCACTGTCAGAGGTTCAGTACTGAGGGAGTGTCGCACTGTCAGAGGGTCAGTACTGAGGGAGTGCCGCACTGTCAGAGGGTCAGTACTGAGGGAGTGTCGCACTGTCAGAGGGTCAGTACTGAGTGAGTGCTGCACTGTCAGAGGGTCAGTGCTGAGGGAGTGTCGCACTGTCAGAGGGTCAGTGCTGAGGGAGTGCTGCACTGTCAGAGGGTCAGTACTGAGGGAGTGCTGCACTGTCAGAGGGTCAGTACTGAGGGAGTGCTGCACTGTTAGAGGGTCAGTGCTGAGGGAGTGCCGCACTGTCAGAGGGTCAGTGCTGAGGGAATGTTGCACTGTCAGAGGGTCAGTACTGGGGGAGTGCCGCACTGTCAGAGGGTCAGTACTGAGGGAGTGTCGCACTGTCAGAGGGTCAGTACTGAGGAAGTGCCACACTGTCAGAGGGTCAGTACTGAGGGAGTGTCGCACTGTCAGAGGGTCAGTACTGAGGAAGTGCCGCACTGTCAGAGGGTCAGTACTGAGGGAGTGTCGCACTGTCAGAGGGTCAGTACTGAGTGAGTGCTGCACTGTCAGAGGGTCAGTGCTGAGGGAGTGTCGCACTGTCAGAGGGTCAGTGCTGAGGGAGTGCTGCACTGTCAGAGGGTCAGTACTGAGGGAGTGCCGCACTGTCAGAGGGTCAGTACTGAGGGAGTGCTGCACTGTTAGAGGGTCAGTGCTGAGGGAGTGCCGCACTGTCAGAGGGTCAGTGCTGAGGGAATGTTGCACTGTCAGAGGGTCAGTACTGGGGGAGTGCCGCACTGTCAGAGGGTCAGTACTGAGGGAGTGTCGCACTGTCAGAGGGTCAGTACTGAGGGAGTGCCACACTATCAGGGGGTCAGTACTGAGTGAGTGTCGCACTGTCAGAGGGTCAGTACTGAGGGAGTGCCGCACTGTCAGAGGGTCAGTACTGAGGGAGTGCTGCACTGTTAGAGGGTCAGTGCTGAGGGAGTGCCGCACTGTCAGAGGGTCAGTGCTGAGGGAATGTTGCACTGTCAGAGGGTCAGTACTGAGGGAGGGTCGCACTGTCAGAGGGTCAGTACTGAGGGAGTGTCACACTATCAGGGGGTCAGTACTGAGTGAGTGTCGCACTGTCAGAGGGTCAGTACTGAGGGAGTGTCGCACTGTCAGAGGGTCAGTACTGAGGGAGTGTCGCACTGTCAGAGGGTCAGTACTGAGGGAGTGCTGCACTGTCAGAGGGTCAGTACTGAGGGCGTGTCACACTATCAGGGGGTCAGTACTGAGGGAGTGTCGCACTGTCAGAGGGCCAGTACTGCCAAATAAACCTGGTGGACTTTAACCTGGTGTTGTGAGACTTCTTACTGTTCGTAAGGAGGGGGCAGACGTACGTAATGTTGGATTCTGTGAATGAAATTCTGTACTTGACTATCAAATTTAGGATGTATTTATTGGACGGCACGGTGACACAGTGGTTAGCACTGCTGCCTCACAGCGCCAGGGACCCGGGTTCGATTCCCAGCTTGGGTCACTGTCTGTGTGGAGTCTGCACGTTCTCCCCGTGTCTGTGTGGGTTTCCTCCGGGTGCTCCGGTTTCACCCACAGTCCGAAAGACGTGCTGGTTAGGGTGCATTGGCCGTGCTAAATTCTCCCTCAGTGTACCCGAACAGGCGCCGGAGTGTGGCGACTAGGGGATTTTCACAGTAACTTCATTGCAGTGTTAATGTAAGCCTACTTGAGACACTGATAAATAAACTTAAACCATTGTTGTGCTGTGGCATTTCCTACAATAGTGACTTCACAGCAGGTGTGCTCCCGTTGACTGTAAAGCATTTCGAGACATCAGAGGGTTGTGAAATTCGCGATATAAAACACTCACGTTCCGTTCCACCTCAATAATGTTGTCCTTTACTTTCAGAAGCTCCAAGGTGGTCTCCCTGTTCTCCTTCTCCCACTTTTCTTTCTCCGTGTTTTCAGGGCGGGAATGTTGGAGACAGTTTGGGATGGAATTGGGCGCGAGCCTTTCTTCATCCTGGCGTTGCAGCAGAGCTTCCAGGTTCCACTTGACCTGGAAAGCGGAGGGGAGAGGGTTAATGCAGGAGGCGGGGCCGGGGGGGCGGGGGAATTAATGCAGGGGGTGGGGGGGGAGGGGATTAATGCAGCGGCGGTGAGGGTTGGGGTGCGCGTGGGGTTGAGGGGGGGGATTGAAGGGAGGCGAGTCCACAAAACCTGTCGAGGAAACAGCGGCGACGATGATGCAAGCAGCATAAAGATAACCAACCCAACACGAAACAGAACCAAACAGAGACTGAAGGCTCAGAACTCAGTTACTGCAATTCTTCCTGCAGCTTTAACTGAGGAATATTCTGCAATGATGCCGGGTTTCCCACAGGGAATGTAAATCTGTATCGATATCTCTCACCCTCAATACCCCAATTTAACACGGTGAACCAGATCGATGGACTTTAATACAAGACGTGCAGGGATTAATCGGACCGGTAACGAATTGTAATTTACCGAAATGTTCACCGTTGTGCGATTCTTTTATTATTTTTAATTTATTTTATTTGAATGATTATCTCTCACTATTTTATGAATTAGTTACTTGTATCATCGTCACATTTTTGCACTTGTCACCATAGCGATTTCTAAATGAACCAATGATTGCAATCCTCCTCCATCTTCAGGTACTGTGGCCCCAAGCGGGGGTTGGTGACCCTGGACTCCCACTGGATTAGTCCATGGTTACGCTTGGCAAAGTTCTGCAGTGGTTTGCTGTTGCCTCCTGCAGTGCGGCCAACCAGGAAACTCTCTCACTCTTTACCACCCGCCTGGCAACTGGAGTGTTGGGAGGACTCGCAGACTGCTAACCAACCCAGAGCTTCTGATCCAATAGCAGCGACCATACCCACCACAAGACCCCAATTATCCTTCTGCTGAGTGCCTCAGACATGTTAGAAATCTTCTAACTTTTGCCCAAAGGTTGTCATCGCTTCATTCTCCAATTGCATTGATAGAAATGCCTTTAACGCAATGAAATGCCCCAAGGCGTTTGATAAGAGGGGTTATGGGACAACAATGGCCGCCAGACAGCTGACTAATCAAAGATGTAGCCATTATTATGCATCTTAAAAGAGGAAAGAGATGGGGAGGGTTGGTGAATCAGTTAGGTTTTTAAATGACAATCTGACAGTTCTGTGGCCAGTTTCTAACAGCACAGTGTGTGTACCTACACCACACGGACTGCAGCGGTTCAAGATGGCAGCTCACCACCACCTTCTCGAGGGCAATTAGGGATGGGCAATAAAATGCTGGCCTAGCCAGCGACGCCCACATCCCTTGAATGAACAAAGAGAAAGTTTTACTGATTATTTCCAGACTTTTAAAAAGTGAATTCAAACTCGCAATCCCAGTGAGCGAATGTTCTGGAGGTACTTAATCCAATATCATAACCACTTTGTTAGCATCCACACCCTATATTTGCCTAGTTCCTCGTGGTCACAGGTCGAGATCACAAACCTGGCAATAGCTTGGAATCTCACTCGAGAAGCACAAGGATAGAAGTGTCCGTGCACCGTGCACGGAGCTCCACGGTTGAGGCAGAGTTACACCAGAACTGCTGGAGGAGAAAAATCCACTGTCCATCCAGTCTGCCTTGTACCATCCTGGTAGTCACAAGACGCAGCGATAATGGAGTTATCGCCTCATCCGAGCAATTAATCAGTCAACAGAGACCCGGAGAGGAAGCAAGAAAAGCCCTCAGTCATGGAGAATCATAGGGCACCTGTTCCTCCCACGCCTGTTACACTCACCCCGCGTCAGAACTCAAATTACTCATATCCCAGGATCCTATTTTCTGAAAAATTATCCCATCCCATTTGCAATTGAACTAATCAACAATAACTTCTCCCAGTGTCTTCTCAGGGAACCTGTTCCACTGGCTTCCACCAGAGCCCGCCACTGGCTCACGCCAGAATGAGCACTGGCTTTCCCTTTGAGCGGCCAGTGGTTTGCGCCACATTGGCCACTGGCTCCCCCAGAGCAGGCACCGCGTCGCCCCAGAGAGGCCACTGGTTCGCCCCAGAGCGGCCACTGGCTTGTGCCAGAGTGGGCACTGGCTCATGCCAGAGTGGCCACAGGCTTGCCCCAGAGTGGGCACTGGCTCATACCAGAGCGGGCACTGGTTCACCCCAGAGCGGGTACTGGTTTTCACAAGTTGACTCTGCCTCGTACCGTGCCCAGTTCGATACGCAGTTGCTGGTTTAGGTTGCTAGATTCCACCAGTCGCGATTCTAGCGCCTGAATCTTCTCCTCTTTAATCTCGAGTGTTTTCTTCAGCGTCGATTCGATCTTTGTCTCCAGGATCTTGTATTTGCTAAAATATAATAAAAAAACGTTGCTTTTTTGTTGCAGTTCACACTCAGCAATTTTTTGGTTAGGTTTCGAAACACACCAAGCTGTAAGACAGGAGTTTTCACCCACCCCCCTCACCAATCCCCCCCCACCCCCAACCAGGACTGTTCCTCCCAATCCCCACCCCCTGCCAACAACCCCCATGGTTATTCAACAGGACAAATCCCAGCCACTGGTGGCTCAGTAAAAGGAGTTGGATTCCAATCAAAATGAATTCGATTGGCAAATTCTTTGCAGTGTTTGAGATCTGTGCTCGCTAGGGGAGGTTATCCATGGAGTTTACCTCACTAAATGTTGGGAAACTCGGGATTTGATTTGATTTATTGTCACATGTATTAACATGCAGTGAAAAGTATTGTTTCTTGCGCGCTATACAGACAAAGCATACCGTTCATAGAGAAGGAAAGGAGAGAGTGCAGAATGTAGTGTTATAGTCATAGCTAGGGTGTAGAGAAAGATCAACTTAATGCGAGGTAGGTCCATTCAAAAGTCTGACAGCAGCAGGGAAGAAGCTGTTCTTGAGTCGGTTGGTCCGTGACCTCAGACTTTTGTATCTTTTTCCGGAAGGAAGAAGGTGGAAGAGAGAATGTCCGGGGTGCGTGGGATCCTTAATTATCCTGGCTGCTTTTCTGAGGCAGCAGGAAGTATAAACACAGTCAATGGATGGGAGGATAAGAGAAAAAAATAATTCTTGGGACAAACTGATAAAATAAATTGTCAAACGTTAAGAGAACAGGTACGAAAAAGCAACCAGCAGATGGAATGTTGGCTTTTGTCTGTCTGAAAGATAAAGGATGCCTCAATTGCAGAGAGTCTGAAGCAGAGTCCGTCTGAACTATCGCATTCCTTGCTGGATTCCGCACCCCAGGAAGGACTGACTGATCCTGGCGGGAGTGCGGCACATCCTCACCAGAGTAATGTCAAGGCCAGAACGGTTACACTTTACAATCAGGGTGCATAAACGTGGTCTGTGTTTCGTTGGGTACACAAGATCGAGAGGATTACCAATGTTAAAAAGAATTTGATGAGATAGATACGGAGAAATGATCTTCCAGCAAGCCTGTTTGGGTGAGAAACGTTTTCCCATAGAAAGGGCGCTGGAAAATGACGTTGGATATCAACTGGGAGCTTTCTCTCTGGGGAGAGAGATTGCTGTTGGGTAAAGGACGTGTCAACGTATATAGACTAAAGGCAGGGCAACAGAGTTGGGGTATGGCTCAGTTGTGATTTAATTGAACGATAGAACAGACTTGAGGGGCTGAATGGCCTCTGAATGTTCATCGCAAGAGCAGTGCGCCAGGGTTAAATGACGTTAAAGCAAGAACATTCAGCAAGTCACTCAGTTCCCTTCAAGAATTGTGCAAAAACCTTCCCTGAGCAGAAAAGCTGGGTGAATAATTGATCGCAGTCGGCCTGTGTTGGGCTAAATGCCTGTTAGTCATTTCTAATTTCTTTGTTTCTGGAGACAGGTACAAGTGAAACTGTGAGATTAACTGGCTGCTGCTGAAGTAGCAGTAACAACATTGATGCTGATTGCTTTGTGGAACGTCACAGTCTCACTAAACACTTTAATTGCCCAATCACTGCAACATCAATAAGTAAATAAACTAGAATCGAAGCAGGTCACAGGACGTTAGAAGCATCAATCACAGCAGAGCTAAACCAGTAAGACTCAGACTACAGTCAATGCCCTCTGCAGATTGCACAGAGTGTGGTTAATAAGAGTGGTGAGTTGCAGTAAGCCACATGCAAATATAATGCGGTGGAGTGAATGGAGACCTGGCTGAGTGAAGGGCAGGGCAGAATATTAAATATTCCTGAATCCAAGGTGTTCAAGATGGAAATGGCAGGAAAAGGGGAAATGACGGAGAATTTCAGTGCTGGACAGGGAGAGGATATCCCTGAGGGGCTAATGGTGCAGTTACATTTAAACTCCTGTTCAATTGAAAGAGTGAAGTTTACTCATTATAAACCAGTGAGTTCCCTGCCCGCTTGCTGCTGTCGGGGTGATGTTTGGAGCGCATTTTGCGGCGTGGCCAGTAGATGTCAGGCTTTCCACTCCAATCTTGGCCAGCCTGCTCCAGACACCCCCCCCCCCTCGCCCCGCTGTTAACACGGGGTACCTGACCCGCTCAGAGGACATATCAGAGATCATCACCACATTTACACTCTCAAAACAACAATACCTTTCACCCTTCTGTTCATCCACATGGATCTGTTCCAGTTATAGAGTCATACAGCACAGAGAAGGCCCTTCAGCCTATCGAGTCTACGCCGACAAAACACTAAATCTACACTCATCCCACTTTCCAGCGCTTGGCCCATAGCCTTGAATGTTAAGATATTTCACATGCTCATCCAAATATTCCCGCCTCTGACACCCTCTCACGCAGCACACCCCAGACTCTCACCACCCTCTGGGTGAAAACATATTTCCTCAAATCCTCTCCAATCCTCCTGCCCCTTGCCTTAGAATTATGCCCCCCTCATGATCCTTCAAGCAAGGGGGAACAGCTGCTTCTCTATCCACTCTGCCCATACCCCTCATTATCTTATACACCTCAATCTGGTCCCCCCTCAGCCTTCTCTGCACTAAGGAAAACAACCATGCAGACGCTACGACAACGGATGAATGAACACCGCTCGACAATCACCAGGCAGGACTGTTCTCTTCCTGTTGGGGAGCACTTCAGTGGTCACGGTCATTCAGCCTCTGATATTCGGGTAAGCGTTCTCCAAGGCGGCCTTCACGACACACGACAGCGCAGAGTCGCTGAGCAGAGACTGATAGCCAAGTTCCGCACACATGAGGACGGCCTCAACCGGGATCTTGGGTTCATGTCACACTATCTGTAACCCCAACGACTTGCCTGGGTGTGCAAAATCTCACTAGCTGTCCTGTCTGGAGACAATACACATCTCTTTAACCTGTGCTTAATGCTCCCTCCACTCACATTGTCTGTACCTTTAAGACTTGATTAGCTGTAAAGACTCACATTCCAATCATTATTCATGTAAATTGAGTTTGTGTCTTTGTGCCCTGTTTGTGACCAGAACTCCCACCCACCTGACGAAGGGACAGCCTGTTCCGAAAGCTAGTGGCTTTTGCTACCAAATAAACCTGTTGGACTTTAACCTGGTGTTGTTAGACTTCTTACTAAGGAAAACAACCCCAGTTCATCCAGCCTCTCTTCATAGCTCAAACGCTCCATCTCAGGGAACGTCCTGGTGAATCTCTTCTGCACCCCCTCCAGTGCAATCATATCCTTCCTATATCAGTAAACAAAAGCAATAGGTTCAAGCCTTGTGGATTTTATGAATTACCCGGGAGCTTGAGGAGCCTATAGTTCCCCATTGCTTTCTCTATAACAACGCCCTGGCCAATCAGAGTCGACTTGCCAAAAAAAATCAACACCCTTTTCTCCTGTAGTATAAACTGTTGTGATTGTTTGAAATTTGGTATTCTTGCATTTGTCCTGATGAGTACGACATGAAAAGCTTTGGCAACACGTGTCTTTTTTCAGCAATGTTCAACAGGTTCTTTGCAAGACTGCACTGCAGTGCAGAGTAAGAGAAGCCAGGGACATCCCAGTGAGGGAGGGGTAAACGGAAGAAACTGTATTTATGCAGCATTGTTCATACCCTCGGAACATTCCAGATTCCAACATTCCTGTGCAGGTAATGGGGTGGGTGGGGGGGGAGTTTAATCCAGGTGACGGAGGTGTTCTCTGACAGCTGGAGAGTTGGTGAGAGCACCGATACTGCCTCCTGTCTTCATGAGACAGCCCCTTCATCCCAGGAATGAGTCCAGTGAACCCTCTCTGAATTGCTGCTAAAGAAATTGTATTTTTTTAAACAATATTCCAGATGTGGTCTCACCAAGGCCCCGTACAGCTGCAGTAAAACATCCCTAATTTTATATTCCAATCCCCCTGGCAATAAATTCCAACATTCTATCTGTCTTCCTAATCACTTGCTGTACCTGCTTACTAACCGTTTGCGATTCATATACCAGACCACCCAGATCCCTCTGTACCTCAGAGTTCTGTAATCTCTCTCCATTTAAATACTATACTGCTTTTCCATACTTCTTGCCAAAGTGAACAAGTTCACATTTATCCACGTTATACTCCATCTGCCAAGTTTTTGCCCACGCACGTACCCTGTCTACAGCAACCTCTCGGCCTCCTCTTAATAACATAATTAGTGTCATTGACAAACCCATCATTCAGTCACTCCATTCACCCAAGTCACTGATAAGGACTGTAAATAGTTGAGGCCTCTTGTAATTTTTCACTCTGTAAATAATTATCAGACTGAGTAATAATTGGCTCCAGCCTTCACTCATTTCCTTTCTAAGGGAATGGGTTGACCCAGAATTACCTGTACACATTCAATAGACTCTGGTGATGTATGAACCATTGTATGTGCGGCAGATATTGGAGGACAGAGTGGAAGACTAGACAGAGACGAGACAGACTAGAGGACTAGACACAGACTAGACAGACTAGAGGACTAGACAGAGTCTAGACAGACTAGAAGACTAGACAGAGTCTAGACAGACTAGAAGACTAGACAGAGATGAGACAGACTAGAGGACTAGGCAGAGATTAGACAGACTAGAGGACTAGACACAGACTAGACAGACTGGAGGACTAGACAGTGACTAGACAGACTGGAGGACTAGACAATGACTAGACACAGACTAGACATATTCTTCTGCACTTTACATAATCACATGACTCCAATATGAAGAGGTGTCTTACTTATCATCGCTGTTATGTTCCTCTTGTAAAAGTCTCTCTTTGGTTAGACCAATTTTCTCCAACTCCTGATTAAGCTTTTCCAATTCATTCGAGAGCTGTTGACTCTTGAGTTTTTCGTGGACTAGTTCCTGGGATACAGATGTACAGATTAGGTCAGACCGATGTTACTCGTTCACCAACATTGACCGCCCTGGTAATCCAAATAATCAGAGCAGTTGAGAGAGAATAACCCAGAGCAGATTCTGGTGCCCGAGGCAAAGGTAGAGTGGTGTACAGTTCTGATTGTCATATTAGAAAGACGTTAGAGGCACTGGGGAGGCTTACAAGGATGCTAGAACCATAGAACCATAGAACCAATGATACCAGAACAGCGAGGCTATATCAATAGATTGCGTCTCTTTACTGTTGAAAAGTGAAGGTTGAGGGGTGATCCTTTAAATTTATGAAAGGATTTATAGAAATGCCACAGAGGATGGAATTTTCCCATTCCGCTCTCTGCAGGAATCGTAGCAGGCGGGACATGGACCATGCATAAATCTCGAGCGGGATTTTCCGGTCTCGGGGCTGGAAAATCCCACCCAGAGTGTTTCTCTCTGTGGTGGAAGAGCCAAACTAGAAGCATCAATATTCAACAAAAATCCACATAAGAATTCAGAAGAAACTCCTTTACTCTGAGTTTGTGAGAATGTGGAACTCGCTGCCACAGGCAGGGGTTGAGGTGGATTGTATTTGATACATTCAAGGAGAAGTTTGATAAACCACGAGGGAAAAGGAACCGAGGGTTTACACTGGTCAGGGTTTGTTATTGATTTATGGGATGTAGGTGTCGCTGGTTAGAGCAGCATTTATTGCCCATCCCTAATTACCCTGGAGAAGATGGTGATGGGTCACCTTCCTGAACCGCTGCAGTCCATGTGGTGCAGGTACAACCACAGTGCTGTTAGGGATGGTTCCAGGATTTTGACCCAGCAACAGTGAAGGAATGGCCATAGATTTCCAAGTCAGGATGGCGAGTGACTTGGAGGGGAACCTCCAGGTGGTGGTGTTCCCAGGTATCTGCTGCTCTTGTTCTTCTAGGTGGTAGCGGTTGTGGGTTTGGAAGGTGCTGTCTAAGGAGCCTTGGTGAGTTCCTGCAATGCATCTTGCAGATAGTACACACCGCTGCTACTGTATGTCGATGATGGAGGGAGCGAATGTTTGTGCAAGGAGTAGCAATCAGGCAGGCTGCTTTGTCTTGGATGGTGTTGAGCTTCTTGAGTGTTGTTGGAACTGCATTCATCCAGGCAAGTGGGGGGTATTCCATCACACTTGACTTGTGCCTTGTAGATGGTGGACAGGCTTTGGGGAGTCAGAAGGTGAGTTACTTGCCACTGGATTTGCAGCTTTTGACCTGCTCTGGTAGCCACAGTGTCTATATGGCTAGTCCAGTTCAGTTTCTGGTCAATGGTAATCCCCCCAGGATATGGATAGTCGGGGATTCGGCGATGGTATAATTGAGGGTGGGGATATTTGTGGAGCCTCTCCTCCAGTGAGTTGTTTAATTGCCACCACCATTCACGACTGGAAGTGGCAGGACTGCAGAGCTTCGATCTGACCCGTTGGTGATGGAATCGCTTAGCGCTGTCTATTACGTGCCAAGTGCTCATTCAGGTACTTTTGAAAGGATGTGAGGCATCCCGCCTCCACCACCCTCCCAGGCAGCGCATTCCAGACCCTCACCATCCTCTGGGTAAAAATGTTTTTCCTCACATCCCCCCCAAACCTCCCACCCCTCACCTTGAAGTTTTGTCCCCTCGTGACTGACCCTTCAACTGAGGGGAACAGCTGCTCCTTATCCACTCTGTCCATGTCTCTCATAATCTTGAACACCTCGATCAGGTCGCCCCTCAGTCTTCTCTGCTCCAACAAAAACAACCCAAGCCTATCCAACCTCTCTTCATAACTTAAATGTTCCATCCCAGGCAGCATCCTGGTGAATCTCCTCTGCACCCCCTCCAGTGCAATCACATCCTACTAACATGCACATCTGCCTTCAGAGATCCACGGAACCTCCTATTGTCATGCCGTTTATTTAATATTTCCTTGTCAAATTGCACCTTCCAATATATCACCTCACACTTTTCAGGGTTAAATTCTATCTGCCACTTATCTGCCCATTCTGTCTATATCTTCTTGTAGCCCAAGACACTTCGCCTCACTGTTAACCACCCATCCAATCTTTGTATCATCTGCAAACTTACTCATTCTACCCCGCAATAGTCATCAATATCGTTTATATAAATGACAAATAATAGGGGGCCCAGCACAGATCCCTGTGGTACGCCACTGGACACTGGCTTCCAGTCACTAAAGCAGCCTTCTGTCATCAACCTGTCTCCTACAACTGAGCCAATTTTCAATCCATTTTATTAAATTACCCTGTATCCCATGTGAATTTACCTTCTTTACATGTCTCCCCTGTGGGACCTTGCCAAAGGCTTTGCTGAAATCCACATAAACTTTGTCAAAGGCAGATCGTGCCTTACGAGCCTGGTGGAGTTCTTCGAAAATGTGACTAAACACATTGACGAAGGGAAAGCGGTAGATGTGGTTTATATGGATTTTAGCAAGGCGTTCGATAAGGTCCCCCATGCAAGGCTTCTCGAAAAAGTGAGAGGGCATGAGATCCAAGGGGCTGCTGCCCTGTGGATCCAGAACTGGCTTGCCCAAAGGAGGCAGAGAGTGTGTATAGATGGGTCTTTTTCTAATTGGAGGTCGGTCACCAGTGGTGTGCCCCAGGGATCTGTTTTGGGACCCTTGCTGTTTGTCATTTTCATAAATGACCTGGATGAGGAAGTGGAGGGATGGGTTGGTAGGTTTGCCGACGACACGAAGGTTGGTGGGGTTGTGGATAGTCTGGAGGGCTGTCAGAAGTTACAGAGGGACATAGATAGGATGCAAGACTGGGCGGAGAAGTGGCAGATGGACTTCAACCCAGATAAATGCGTAGTGGTCCATTTTGACAGGTCAAATGGGATGAAGGAGTACAATATAAAGGGAAAGACTCTTAGTACGGTAGAGGATCAGAAGGACCTTGGGGTCCGGGTCCATAGGACTCTAAAATTGGCCATGCAGGTGGAGGAGGTGGTTAAGAAGGCGTATAGTGTGCTGGCCTTTATCAATCGAGGGATTGAGTTTAGGAGTCCGGGGATAATGATGCAACTATATAAGACCCTCGTCAGACCCCACTTGGAGTACTGTGCTCAGTTCTGGTAGTCTCATTACAGGGAGGATGTGGAAAAGATTGAAAGGGTGCAGAGGAGATTTACAAGGATGTTGCCTGGATTGAGTGGCATGCCTTATGAGGATAGGCTGAGGGAGCTCGGTCTTTTCTCCTTGGAGAGACGTAGGATGAGAGGAGACCTAATAGAGGTATATAAGATGTTGAGAGGCATAGATCGGGTGGACTCTCAGAGGCTTTTTCCCAAGGTGGAAATGGCTGCTACGAGAGGACACAGGTTTAAGATGCTGGGGGCGAGGTACAGGGGAGATGTTAGGGGGAAGTTTTTCACACAGAGGGCGGTGGGCGAGTGGAATCGGCTGCCGTCAGTGGTGGTGGAGGCAAACTCAATGGGGTCTTTTAACAGTCTCCTGGATGAGTACATGGGACTTAATAGGATGGAGGGTTATAGGTAGGCCTAAAAGGTAGGGATATGTTCGGCACAACTTGTGGGGCCAAAGGGCCTGTTTTGTGCTGTAGTTTTTCTATGTTTCTATGTAAACTACATCGACTGCACTACCCTCATCTACACACCTGGTCACATCCTCAAAAAATTCAATCCAATTTGTTAGGCATAGCCTAACTCTGACGAAGCTAGGCTGACCACTGTGTGGTCATGATCATTGCACAATACATATCCATAGAATCATAGAACCCCTACAGTGCAGTAGGAGGCCATTTGGCCCATCAGGTCTGCACTGACTCTCTGACAGAGTATCCTGGTCAGGCCCTCTCCCTCGCGCTATCCCCATTACCCCGCACATTTACCACGGCTAATCCACCTAACCGACACATCTTGGAACACTAAGGGGCAATTTCCCATGGCCAATCCATCTAAAGCAATTTACACCAACAACAAACATTTACACTCCTCATAGAAGTTAAGTTCCTGTGTCAACCACTCGCCATCGAGATGTTCACCAGCCCAACCCTTGGCGATCCTGGAGTTGCCTTCTCTACATGGAATACGATCTTGTCCACACAAGGTTCCTTCTCAATCAACAAGAACCAAAATACCGCCAATTTATAAAAATCCTCTGTATTGCTTCTTAGGTTTGAATGGTTTTGGTAAGAGATGGACATGGTGCTCAGGGTTTGGACTGGCCAAGCATGGACTTCCTCTAACTCTTATTCTGACCACATGCTAATACCTTGTCTCAATAGTTCAACACTCAACGTTGTGGCTGAACATGTTACAACAATTCAGTCTATTAAAGTACCCTGGATCTCTGAATGACACTTTCATCCATTCAGGGGACATCCTGTCCATTTCTCCTGCCTTCTTTACACATATCAGTATCGAATTTCATCTGTTGTTTTTCGACTGGCTTGGATTTTATCAGGTTCGTTCTAGTGGATCTTCAATACCAACTGCCTTACTCCGAGCCTCACTCCCATGTTTATCAACCTTCAAGAAACTCACCAGTTTGAGCTTCTGATCACGAAGGAAATTTGGCATGTCAGCAACGACTCTCACCAACCTTTACAGATGCACCATAGAAAGCATTCTTTCTGGTTGTATCACAGCTTGGTATGGCTCCTGCTCTGCCCAAGACTGCAAGGAACTACAAAAGGTCGTGAATGTAGCCCAATCCATCACGCAAACCAGCCTCCCATCCATTGACTCTGTCTACACTTCCCACTGCCAAAGCAGCCAGCATAATTAAGGACCCCACGCACCCCGGACATTCTCTCTTCCACCTTCTTCCATCGGGAAAAAGATACAAAAGTCTGAGGTCACGTACCAACTGACTCAAGAACAGCTTCTTCCCTGCTGCTGTCAGACTTTTGAATGGACCTATCTTGCATTAAGTTGATCTTTCTCTGCACCCTAGCTATGACTGTAACACTACATTCTGCGCTCTCTCCTTCTCTATGAATGGTATGCTTTGTATAGTGCGCAAGAAACAATACTTTTCACTGTATGCTAATACATGTGACAATAATAAATCAAATCAAATCAAATCAAAATGTTACCAATCCCAGCATCAATCTCTGGCAGCCAATCATCTCCCTGAACTCCCCTCCCACACCTAAAGCAGCGAGTCTGTCGAATGTTATAATCCCAGTCAGGTTTGCCTGCCGAGTAAACCAGCGCTAGAGGCAAGAATTTCAAACCAAAAATGTTCTCCTTCCTTCTATCTCTTAGCTCCACCTTTCCCCTTTCACATTCCCTCCACAGAGAAAAAGATTTAAACACTTTAGGTATAATGCTGATTGGAGAGTTTCATTTTGAACTGTTCATGTTCCGGTTACAGACTTTCTGCCCTCTCCCTCTTTCCTACTCCGGTCTTTGCTCTGCTGAGTACACGGGCTCTGGTTAACTCTGCTAATCCTCTCTCCTTACTCAAGCACAGCGATATTGGCAGGATTATCAAAGACAAATCACTTTCCAGCCTTGTCATTCCCTATGTTTCCAGGCAGTGATCAGGAACGGGAGCGTTGCCTGTACTTTTACCCACTGGCCGGGGTCAATGGAGATTTCCGTTGTCGGACCCCCACCTGCACCGATTCCGTGGTGGGCGAGGTGGTACAGTTCCGGCCACTGACTGAAATTGGGAGCACACTTGGCACATACATGGTCTATCTAGCTCACTGCCAGACTGGCTAAATCAGGAACCAGAAACAAGACAAGACTTGACATACCGGGGGATTGGTACACAGAGGGTGCGGATCGTGTGGCGCAGTGGATAGTAACCCTGTCTCTGAACCAGATGATCCAGGTTTGAGTCCCACTCCAGGAATTAATGGCCAAGGGTGCCAAAGATGAACTTGGAACCTGGCCAAAGGGGTTGAGGGTCTAGCTGCAAATCCTTCCACTGTGTGCCAATGGCAGGTGGTGAGAGCTATGCGATGGAAAGAAATTGAAACTTCGACCATTACCGTCCCAGAGCTGACAAAGACAATACAAAGTGTACACTGCCACTGAGTAAACTGTAGCACACCTCCACAGGAAGATGGATTTATTCCTGTGAAAGAGATCAAACCAAATTGAGCGATCATTCAGTATCAGTAAAGGCAGCTCTGCATATCACTAACCTCTCTCAGTGTGGCCAGGGTCCTCTTATTAATTGTAGCTTGTTTGAACAGTTCTTTATTGTCAGTTTCCAGTTCCTTCACTTTATTTGTGGTTTCCTTGTACTTGCCCACTTCCTTTTCCAGTGTTCTCTTTTCCTTCTCGACGCTCGATAGTTTTAGGCTATTCTCGTCTAAGATTGCATCTTTCAGTTCAACTTGCTGCCACAACCGCTTGTTCTCTTTGTCCAAAGTCTTCTTGTCCTTCTCCAGTTGGGCAGCTTGATGCTCCAACACCTTGTTGTCCTTTTCTAGTTTCTCCAGGCGTTTGCTGGAGATCTTCAGCTCCTCCAGATTCTTCTGCAGAATGTGGTTCTCGTGCTCTGTGTCCTGCAGCTCCTTCTCCAGTTGCTGGATTTTCACATTGCTGTTATCCAGAGACTGCTGAAGTCTCTGGTTTTCCGAATCCAGACTTTGGTAGCTAATTTCCAGTCGTTCCGATTTCCGAGTTGAGGCCCTCAGCAGCTCCACATTTTTCCTCAGTTCCTCTTTCTCCTTTTCCAGCTCTCGGTTCTCCATTTCCACTTTGATTAGTTTTGTCCTGGTGAACTTTAACGTCTCCACCATTCTCCTGAGCTCCAGGTTCTCCTCATCTAACTGCTTGTTGTCTTTCTCCACACTCTCCAACTTGATCGACACGTTCTGCAAACTGTTGAGAGACTTCTTGAGTCTGCTGTTCTCCAACTCCAGGTTTGAATTCTCTTGTTCGAGGGCCCCCACATTCTCACACGTAATCCTCAACGAAGCCATCTGCTTCTGGAGTTGCTCATTCGCTTGCTCAAGTTTGTGAACCTCTTTCTCCAGTTCCTCGGCCTTCTCCTCCTTCTCTCTGTAGTGTAGGAGCTCCTTATGGGCTTGTTTCTTCTCAAACTCCAGTTTGGCCAGCTTGCCGCTCGTCTCGGTGATGGTCTCGTGAAGGGTTTTGTTTTCCTTCTCGACGTTCTTCACTCGGGCGTCGGCGTTGATTTGAGAACGTTCGCGGAGTGAACAAGCCGTCTGCTTCAGCTGCTCATTCTCTCCCTCCAGTTCCTTCACCTGGGCAGAAAGGAACAGAGAAAGCGTCAAACACAGTCACAGAACCCAAATGAAAATTACAACTCTGAAGAGTCGTGTCAGGATAAAGATCAGTCACTTCCTAAACCCACGGGATTTTTCTATCCCCACACGGAAAGTTGTCATGAAAGTTACACGGCAGTTTGATAGGATAGGATAAGATAAAACCAGCCTCCCATCCATTGACTCTGTCTACACTTCCCACTGCCTTGGAAAAACAGCCAGCATAATTAAGGATCCCGGACATTCTCTCTTCCACCTTCTTCCGTGGGGAAAAAGATATAAAAGTCTGAGGTCACTTACCAACCGACACAAGAACAGCTTCTTCCCTGCTACCATCAGACTTTTGAATGGACTTACCTCGCAACCTAGCTATGACTGTATAACTACATTCTGCACCCACTTCTTTCCTTCTCTATGTACAGTATGCTTTGTCTGTATAGCGCACAAGAAACAATACCTTTCACTCTATGTTAATACATGTGACAATAATAAATCAAATCAAATCAAACAGGCTGGTGGATGCAGGTTACTCAGAAAACTCCAAAAGGCAACTAGACATTTACTTAAACATGACTAATTGGTGGGGTTATGGGGTGGGGGGGGGGGGGGGGGGGGGAGAGGCTGGGAGCAGGGGGTTAAATTGATTAACTCTTTCAAGGGGCCAGCACAGGCATGATGGGCTAAATGGTCTCCTTCTGTGCCATGAAATTCTATGATTCTAAGGTGAGGACAAAGGGAGGGACAGTGAACAGGAGGCACTCTACCTCCAGAGCAATGGAACTGAAATACATTAAGGTGACCCATCAGATACTGCCTTTGCACTTCCTCTAAGGATCAGTTAGAAAAACATGAGGGTAGATTATTGGACAGATAGTGACACATCTTCAGAATAGCCAACCGGGAAACATGTCCTCAGTTAATATCCGGTTACAGGAAAATTAGGTGCTTTTAGAAGCTAACACACATATCAGCTTTCCTCTCTCGCTGTCTATCGGGCTCTGGCTGTGATGTAAGGGATAAATGAATTTTGGATTTTGTGTCTCTATAGAATAATATCCAATGGTAACCTGTGGTCGCAGCAGTTTGCTTTTCCTATTGTGTCAATACAGCTGAATGTAAAGAAACTTCTTTGCAGAAACACAGTGTCATCATTTTATGCTGGATTCACCGTTTTGTACCTTTACACACACTTCCCCCCGTTGAGGACGAGTGGGAAAGCGCTAGAAGGTTTAGCAAGGTGATTGCTAACCTGGTAAACCACATCACGAATGCTCCTTCTGTGAACAATAAGTCTTGGAGTGGCATTTGAACTGAGAACTTTGGTCTCAGTGGCGGGGCGCTACTCACTGGGGCAAAACCCATTGGGACGCTACTCACTGCGGCGTTACCCTCTGCGGCCTTACCCTCTGCGGCCTTACCCTCTGCGGCCTTACCCTCTGCGGTGTTACCCTCTGCGGCGTTACCCTCTGCGGCGTTACCCTCTGCGGCGTTACCCGCTGGGGTGCTACGCACTGGGACGCTACCCACTGGAGCTCTACCCAGTGTGCCACAAGATCAATGTGCAGTAAAGTGGATATTATTTGAATTATGAATGAGAACGTTTTCCCTATTTCAGGCAGCGTGCCATATTCCCGCCTCAGGTGTAGAATGCTTTGATCAAATGTCCCTCTGTGTGATTTTCAACTTCCTCTACTGATTAATCCTCACGCACCAGCATTCTTATAGCTTCCCCTGAGAAAAAAAATCCCCAAATTAATTCACGCCAATTGGCTGGCGGTTGGGCCCTGCAGTAGCCACAGTGTTTATATGGCTGGTCCAGTTCAGTTTGTGGACAATGGTAACCCCCAGGATGTTGATGGTGGAGGCGGGCACAGGAATTGTTGGAGGTGGTCATTGCCTGGCACTTGTGTGGTGCGAATGTCAGGGGAGATCAAGAGACCAGAACAGGGGCTTTGCAGAGATCTGGGAGGCTCAGGATTACAGGGATAGGGAGGGGAGAGGTCCTGGTGTGATCTGAGAGTTTGTAAATGAAGGTGCTGTCAGACAGAGAGATAGTTATAGGTTAGCGAGCGGTGGTGGTAAGTGGACGGGATTGGTGGGAGTTAAGATATGGACAACGGGCTGTGGACGAGCTCGCGTTTATTGCAAGGAGGGAAAGCCAAAGGAAAATGCATTTACAGTGGCACAGCTGTTTGTATAACTGTGACTTTAATGACCACCGCGTCTGCTCGTTAATGTTGCTGCCAAATTTTACCTGTCTCTCTTTTTCAGTCCGCAATGTCTCCATGCTTTCCTTTAACTGGCTTTTCTCCTGTAGAAGTTCCTCACTCAGGCTGCCCATGTCCTGGTTACTCTGTTTCTCCTGATCCAATTCGGACTGAAGCTCCCGCAACTAAAACCAAAATCAAGACCTCGTCAACATGGAAGCAATGTCTGCATTTCTATAGCGCCTTTCACTACCACAGGACATTCTGAGGCACTTTACAACTGACTAGGTACTTCTGAACTGCTGCTGTTGTAATGTAGGCTGTCAATTTGTGCACAGCAAGATTCCACACAGCAACGTGTTAAAGATGAGAACATCTGGTTTCAGTGCCGTCGGTTGAGGGATAAATATTGTTCAGGGCTCTAGGGGGAATTCCCCTTCTGTGAACTGGAACCCTGGCATCTTTCAGATCCACCTAGGAGGGTAGGTAGGGCCTCAGTTTGACTATCTCGTCAAAGGATGGCCCCTCTGACACTGTGGTACCCTCCTGGTTCTGCACTGAACCATCTACCTGGATTAAGTGGACAGGTTTCTAGCAGGTGACTTCAACCCATGACCTTCAGGTTCAGAGGTGAGAGTGCTACCAACCTGGCTTTGAATGAGAATGGAAAGACACCTTTTTTAATTCATTTGGGGGACATGGGCGTCGCTGGCTGGGCCAGCATTTATTATCCATCCCTAGTTACCCCAGGGCAGTTGAGAGTCAACCACATTGCTGTGGCTCCGGAGTCACATGTAGGCCAGACCAGGTAAGGACGGCAGATTTCCTTCCCTAAAGGACATTAGTGATCTAGATGGGTTTTTCCAACAATCGACAATGGTTTCATGGTCATCAGTAGATTCTTCATTCCAGATATTTTTATTGAATTCAAATTCCACCATCTGTCGTGGCGGGATTCAAACCCGGGTCCCCAGAACACCAGCTGACTTTCTGGATTAATAGTCTAGCGACAATACCACTAGACCATTGCATCCCCTCCTGGTCCAATGTGTACAATCTCTTCTGGGTGGGGAAGAGGGATAAGGATGCTTTCGGTTTCAGTAACATTCAACAACAACCTGAAGCGAATATTCACTGCATTTCTCGACCGAGTAATGATTGGTGTGCCCAAGGCTTCCCAGACTGGATGCCCATAATGACCAGATTCTCATTTCAAACCTTGAATGATGCTGGAAAGAGGGATGTGTTGCTGAAGCTTTTCATCTTGCACTCATCAGGACAACTTCAAGAATACCAAATTTCAAATGATCACAAAAATGTATATTACAGGAGGACAGGGTGCTGATTGGTTGACAAATCAAATGATGGTCGAGGCATTGTCATGAAGAAAGCAACAAGGAACCTTGGGCTCCCCAAGCTCCCGGGTAATTCTAAAAGGTAAAAGACCGAGACATATTCCTTCAGTTTGCAGAGAACAGGTCCCTGTGTACGAATGTATTTCATTTCACGCAAGCATAAATGAGCCACATTACAACTCAACTGATTATCTTAAGATTAACAATTTGGTTGTTAAGTGTCGATATGAATACACTCAGGATTGTTCAGTAAATGTTGCCCAATCACAGAGTCACATCTACCAGCAGACATTTTGCGATTGCGGGCTGGTTTAGTGCGGTCTGCACTCTGACTATTGCGCACAACAAAAGGAACTTGCTGTTTGATTCAGTCAGCCGATATCGGGATATATTTCAAACCTTTATGTTGAGAAGCTCGCTCTCTTTCTCCAGCTCCACAATCTTGGCATTGCTTTCTTCCACTGCCAGTAAAGTTTGTTGGAGTTTCTGAACATTGTGTTGCAGACTCTGGTTCTCCTTCTCCAGTTTCAGGATCCGACTTGATGCAGACTCATTCATTTCCAGAACAAAGGACTTGCGACTAGCTGCAAAGAGATTGAATATAAGGTGAGACTTAATAGAGGTGTTTAAAATGAGCAGCAGCATCGCTGAAGGGAACAATTGTGATGATAGCAGTGCAATTGAAATAGAAATCTATCTTTTCTTTGTGTTTAAGGGGAATGTTTAAAAATTCAGTTTTATGCTATAGGCAGTCAGTATGTCTGGGGGGAATGCAACTCAGGTGCTGGGAGAGCAGGATAATTACTCATTTCAGCCTTGCAAGTGGTTATGTTAAGTAGAGTTAATGGACTATCATTTACTTAAGTTCCCTTGGGATTTCTGATTAGAGTGATTGACAGGGTCATGCGATGTTGTGGTTAATATGCAGAGAAAGAAACAGTTTTTAACCAGGATTTAAACTCAAGATGTGAAGGACTCAATGTTAATCAGATCCAAACTGGTTGGTGAAACTGAAACTAAAGCACAGAGCATTTTCTTATTGAAAATCTATTGACTTGTTCAGTCTCAAAGCTCACTTTCCACTTCTCCAATGCCCCAACTATTCCCTCCTGATCTGCTCTTTTTCATATCAATAAAATAAATAAGATAAATCATCAGTAAATTTCCAGATGACACAAAAATTGGTTGCGTGGAGGAAATTTGTGGAGGAATTTGTAGTGAGGAGGGAAGCCTTAGGTTATTGGATGATATAGACAGGCTGGTCAGATGGGCAGAACAGCGGCAAATGAAATTTACCCCTGAAAAGTGTGAGGTGATGCATTTTAGGAGGACTAACAAGGCAAGGGAATACACAATGAACGGTAGGACCATTGGGAAGTATAGAGGATCAGAGGGACCTTGGGGTGCAAGTCCATAGATCATTGAAGGCAGGTAGATAAGGTGGTTAAAAGGGCATATGGGATACTTATCTTTACTAGCCAAAGCTTGGAATATAAGGGAGATTTACGATGGAGCTGTATAAAACGCTGGTTCGGTCACAGCTAGAGTACTGTGTGCAGTTCTGGTCGCCACACTATAGGAAGGATGTGATTGCACTGGAGACGGTGCAGAGGAGATTCACCAGAATGTTGCCTGGGCTGGAGCGTTTCAGCTACAAAGAGAGGCTGGATAGGCTGGGGCTATTTTCCTTGGAGCAGAGAAAGCTGAGGGGAGACCTGATTGAGATGTACAAAATTATGAAGGACAGATAGGGTGGAAAGGAAGGAACTTTTCCCCTTAGCCGAGGGGTCAATAACCAGGGAACGTAGATATACGGTACAGGGCTGAAGGGTTATAGGAGATGTGAGGAAAAATTTTCACCCAGGGTGTGGTGCACAGAGTATTGCGTACAGTTCTGGTCGCCGCATTATAGGAAGGATGTGGAAGCATTGGAAAGGGTGCAGAGGAGATTTATCAGGATGTTGCCTGGTATGGTGGGAAGGTCTTATGAGGAAAGGCTGAGGGACTTGAGGTTGTTTTCATTAGAGAGAAGGTTAAGAGGTGACTTAATAGAGGCATACAAGATGATCAGAGAATTAGATAGGGTGGATAGTGAGAGCCTTTTTCCTCGGATGGTGATGGCTAGCACGAGGGGACATAGCTTTAAATTGAGGGGTGATAGATATAGGACAGATGTCAGAGGCAGGTTCTTCACTCAGAGAGTAGTAAGGGCGTGGAATGCCCTGCCTGCAACAGTAGTGGACTCGCCAACATTAAGGGCATTTAAATGGTCATTGGATAAACATATGGATGATATTGGAATAGTGTAGGTTAGATGGGCTTTAGATTGGTTCCACTGGTTGGCGCAATATCGAGGGCCGAAGGGCCTGTACTGGGCTGTAATGTTCTATGTTGTATGATGGGAGTCTGGAACTCACTGCCTGAAAAAGTGGTAGAGGCGGAAACCGTCATAACATCCTCCTCCTCCAGTGGTCTCCAGCATCTCAGATGCCAGCCTCCAGCCAATTCGATTCACTCCACATGATAACAAGAAATGGTTGGAGGCACTGGATATTGCAAAAGCAATAGGCCCTAATAACATTCCGGCAATAGTACTGAAGACTTGTGTTCCAGAACTTGCCGCTCCTCTAGCCAGGCTCTTCTGAGTTCGATTCCGGTGTCAGGTCACTCTGTGTGGAGTTTGCATGTTCTCCCCGTGTCTGCGTTGGTTTCCTCCGGGTGCTCCAGTTTCCTCCCACAGTCCAAAGACGTGCGAGTTAGGTGGATTGGCCATGCTAAATTGCCTCTTAGTGTCAGGGGGATTAGCAGGGCACAAGAGACAGCCAAGGTAGGTAAAATTTAACTTTGGCAGTAATACAAAATTGGACAATAGTAAATTGGCAGCCTGCGAGACAACCTGTCTGCTTTTCCTTCCGATGGACTTCAATGAAGAAGACAATTTGACATCCTGGGGGTTACCATTGACCAGAAACTAAACTGGACCAGCCATATGAATGGCTACCTGTGGCTACCAGAGCAGGTCAGAGGCTAGGAATCCTGGGGAGAGTAACTCACCTCCTGACTCCCCAGAGTCTGTCCAAAATCTACAAGGCCCAAGTCAGGAGTGTGATGGAATGCTCTTCACTTGCCTGGATAAGTGTAGCTCCAATAACACTCAAGGAGATCAACACCATCCAGGACGAAGCAGCCCACCTGATTGGCACCCCATCCACCACCTTAAGTAGTGCATTATGGCAAAATAATGTACTATCCACAAGATGTGACGCTATCATTAAGAAAGTCCACCAATGCCTCTACTTTCTCAGAAGACTAAGGAAATTTGGCATGTCAGCTATGACTCTCACTAACTTTTACAGATGCACCATAGAAAGCATTCTTTCTGGTTGTATCACAGCTTGGGGCTCCTGCTCTGCCCAAGACCGCAAGGAACTACAAAAGGTCATGAATGTAGCCCAATCCATCACGCAAACCAGCCTCCCATCCAATGACTGTCAGAGTGCTGAGCAATGCCAAAGGAGTGGGAACTGATAAGGAGGTATGGTGGGGCTACAACAGTGGACGGGGGGGACGGGAAGGGGGAGAGGAGGGAGGGAGGGGGAGGGGGGAAAGGGAGGGGAAGGGGAGGGGAGGGGAGAGGCAAGGGAGGGGGAAGGGGAGGGAAGAGGGGAAGGCTGTGCAGCGGCTGTTGTGCTGGGGTAAAGCATGAAGGAGGTCATGACGGGGGTTGGGGGGGGGGGGGGGGGGAGCATGTCAGGGATCAGGCAGGGGGACCCATCTGGTGGGCCCCAATTCCGGTGACCCGTTTCGGGAAGGGGGTGGGAGAACCTGCTGCCAATGTGGGGTGGGGGGAAGGGGGTCCCGACGTCCGTGGTGTTGGGGGAGAGGTGGGGGGGAGGGGTGGGGGGGGGGAGGAGGAGGGAAGTGGTTCACCTTTCATACCGCTGCTTCTTGTTCTGACAATCCCTGCAGCCCAGTTTGTTAATGTTACGTTTACGCACTTTTCTATGGTTAAAGTTTAATTTGTAAAACTAAAAACCCTACTCTAAAATACATGAAGCATGAACTAGACGCTCACAAGATTTTGAAGGGAAAAGGAATGAGGTTGTTCCATTCGGAAGGAGCCTTTTGTTGTAGGATTTGAAGAGTGCAGCTCCTTTCAGAGCGACAGGGATATCCTTTGTTATAGATCGATGTCGGAGTTTGTCGATGTGGAGTGCTGAAGGGAATGTTTGTTCGGTCATCAGTTCATTTCTCATCCATTCTATAAGCAGTTTTTCAGCGATGGAATAGAAGATAATTGTCCATTAAGAGGTTGTTCACATCTAAGAAATTCTAATGAATTTCTCTTGTTGGAAAGCCCTGCCGCAGGTTAACATGCCAGTGGAGCTCTGAGGAAAAGTTTGTTTTTCAGATTAATCTTTTTTCTATTCCATTCTCAGGATGTTGGTGAAGTTATTTTTATTGTCCATCCCTGAGGGGATTTGTGACACAATTGACTTTTTGTCGGTCAATCACGTGTCAAGCATGCTGGTGTGGGACTGGAGTCACATATAGGCCAGACCATAAGACATAGGAGCAGAATTAGGCCACTCGGCCCATCGAGTCTGCTCCGCCATTCAATCATGGCTGATATTTTTCTCATCCCCATTCTCCTGCCTTTTCCCCATAATCCCTGATCCCCTTATTCATCAAGAACCAATCTATCTCTGTCTTAAAGACACTCAATGACCTGGCCTCCACAGCCTTCTGCGGCAAAGAGTTCAGGAATGGGGAGCAGGTTTCCATCGCTAAAAACAAGGACAAGGGGAGCAGACATCATGGGAACGCCACCACCTGGTGATTCCC
Organism: Mustelus asterias; assembly: GCF_964213995.1. NCBI lineage: Eukaryota > Metazoa > Chordata > Chondrichthyes > Carcharhiniformes > Triakidae > Mustelus > Mustelus asterias. The sequence goes on from NC_135818.1 coordinate 85,397,476, forward strand.
CTCCATATATCACCATTCCTTCACTGTGGCTGGGTCAAAGGCCTGGAATTCCCTCCCTAACAGCACTGTGGGTGTACCTACACCGCATGGACGGCACCGATTCAAGATGGCAGCTCACCATCACCTTCTCAAGGGGCAATTAGGGATGGGCAATAAATGCTGGCCCAGCCAGCGACGCCCATGCCCTGTAAAAGATTATTACAAAAGAGATAGCAGGGAAGCAGCCAGGATTGTGTGACAATCGGAAAGTTTCGGTGGCATTTTCACTGTCACCAGTTTTTGAAAAACTGAATTCAAAGCCTCAGATTGTCAGAGAGGTACATAAACTCTCGTTCATAGTCCACGTCTCTGAATCGCTGGGCCAACAAACTAAACACTCCACTGCTGGACCCTGTTATCTCCAACATTACAGAATTGGATAAAAGCAAATTACTGCGGATGCTGGAATCTGAAACCAAAAGAGAAAATGCTGGAAAATCTCAGCAGGTCTGGCAGCATCTGTATAGAGCAAAGCTCTTTTCTCTCCTTACAGATGCTGCCAGACCTGCTGAGATTTTCCAACATTTTCTCTCTAGAAGAAAGCATTCGGGTTTAACAGCCCCCAGCTGCCAATTAATCATTGATTGAATAAGTGAGTCACCCGCATGGTGATACCTACAATCCATGAGGTCAGTGCTCTTTGACATCTGCTCCAGCTCCCATCCCAGGTGTGCAGACTCATTCATGCTCTGTTTCTTCTCGATTTCCAGCACCATGTTCTCCTCCAGAAGCTCTTCAATGCGTTTCCGATCACTCTCCCGATCCTGTGAAACATGGAGGGTTAGCACAAGGGCCTTTGCCGTATGTCATAGAAATCATAGAAACCCTACAGTGCAGAAGGAGGCCATTCGGCCCATCGAGTCTGCACCGACCACAATCCCACCCAGACCCTACCCCCACATATTTTACCCGCTAATCCCTCTAACCTACATATCCCAGGACTCTAAGGGGCAATTTTTTAACCTGGCCAATCAACCTAACCCGCACATCTTTGGACTGTGGGAGGAAACCGGAGCACCCGGAGGAAACCCACGCAGACACGAGGAGAATGTGCAAACTCCACACAGGCAGTGACCCGAGCCAGGAATCGAACCCGGGACCCTGGAGCTGTGAAGCAGCAGTGCTAACCACTGTGCTACCGTGCCGCCCGTCTGGAATTAAAGCCTCCTGCCAGAGGACGCCTTCACGTGGACGGCAGTCAGACATTTCCCAGCCACCTCCCAGCACATCCAGCCATCAGCCAATGGCAGCACCCAGCAGCAGGTCACAGAATCATAGAATCCTACAGTGCAGAAGAATGGCCATTCGGCCCATCGAGTCTGCACTGACCACAATCCCACCAGGCCCTATCCCCATAACCCCATGTATTTACCATAAGCTAGTCCCCCCGACACTAAGGTGCAATTCCACGGGGCCGAGCATGGCTCTCACTCAGTTAGCCAGTCTCAGCTGGAGGGATTTGTCACCAACCGACTCCCAGTGACAACTGTCCAAGCTTCCTGCTCCTGATTGGAACTGATCCATTTGGAGAGTGAGCCCTTTGTGGGAGACATTGGAACAGGAGAGGCCATTCAGCCCAAAGAGCTCATTCCACGATTCAATTAGATCATGACTGATCTGTATCTTAACTCCATCCATCCGTCTTAGTCCTGTAACCGTGCTTCAGGATGGAACGTGAGGCTGGAGTCACATATAGTGCACAACACATCATGAAAACCACATAGTGAGCCAGTGGAGACCAGCCAATCACACAGAACAATGAACAAACAACAGAGAAAGGTACAGCACAGGAACACGCCCTTCGGCCCTCCAAGCCTGCGCCGATCATGATGCCCTAACTAAAAAAAAACCTCCTGCCCTTACTCGGTCCGTATCCCTCTATTCCCTCCCTATTCATGCACCCATCCAGATGCCCCTTAAATGTTGCTAATGTGTCTGTTTCCACCACCTCCTCTGGCAGCGCGTTCCAGGCACCCACCACTCTCTACATGAAAAACTTCCCCCTGCACATCTCCCTTAAACTTTGCCCCTCCACCCGCCCCCCCCTCCACCTCACCTTGAACCTGTGCCCCCTTGTAATTGACACTTCCACCCTGGGAAAAAAGCTTCTGACTATCCACCCTGTCTGTGCCTCTCATTATTTTGTAAACTCTATCAGCTCTCCCCTCAGCCTCCGTCTTTCTAGTCTTGCCACAAAACACAAATCCTCAAGCATACTCATACACATTTTAAGAACACGGTAATGAGGAATCTCAGTACTGAGACGTTAGCTCATTCCTGGCCTTTAGTAATGGCTAACGGGGTACAACGGGAGAATTATCACTGGGTCCTGTGCCGATGTGGAGTAGAACTTGCCATTTCAAGATCCTGTACTTTGGATTTGAGTTGCAGATTCTCCTTCTCCAGGTCGTGTAGTTTATCACATCGAGCTCGAGCTATAATCAGCTGTTCCTCCAGCATCGTCTTGGTTTCGATTAACACGATATTGTCTTCGCGGAGTTCCTACAACAAGAGAAGTTCCATTTAAAGCCCCCGTTCAGATTAAGACTGGAATTTTACCGCCCCGTCCGCCACGGGAATCGGAGCGGGCGAGGGGAGGTCCATTGAACTCAGGCGCGAATTTGAGGTTCCGGGATGGGCCAGGCCACAAAATCCCACCCCAAATCTCAAAGCATCCCCCGCTCCCAAGTAAATCAAATTCAAACATTTTTGCAGCAGTTCTGTACTGACTCCCTCCCCATTTTGAACGCAATGCGCTGTGTTCCTGTTCCAATATCTCACTCGAAGCTTCACGATGCTGAGCTTCGTCGCTGAGAGAGTCACTTTAACCAAAGCAGCCAGTGGGAAAGTGTTGGAATTGGATCATTCACCCCTCTTACACACTCCCCGAGTTTACCGTCAGTTCACTTCAATGCAGCGCAAAACAGAACGGGTGTAAAGCAGGAGGCTGAGCTGATAACAGTTTCCCATGGACAGGATTGATAAGAATTAGCTCCCCACCCTCCCACTCGCCCCTTAGACAGAGCCTTGGACCATTCAGCCATCGCCATGTGAAAGTTAGAACAAAACTTTGCATTAGTTACAATCTGTGAAGTCTTGTGGCGCCAATGGGAGTCTCGGCCAATGACTGGAGAGCCTTGAATCGCTTCTTTTGATGAAGAGCTGCCTATTTTTATGAGGGGACCCCCCCCTCCCCCCGTCAAGACGTTTGCAAGAAACCCCACCTGGGTTTATTTGTCATGTGCCCCACATGGTGAGTTACCCCCCCGACCGCACAACCACTGGGTTAATACTGGCAGCGGGGTAAGATCCTGACCTGGGCATTAATTATTTATTTAAGAGGTGTGAAGGCTTCCCATGGACCTTGCTGCCATGGGCTTACATCCTCAAACTATGAGCCCTAGTTCTGGACTCCACCACCTTTGGGAACATTCTTTCTGAATCTACCCTGTCTAACCCTGTTAGAATTTTATAAGTTTCTATGAGATCCCCTCTCACTCTTCTAAACTCCAGTGAATGTAATCCTAACGACTTAGTCTCTCCTCCTATGACAGACCTGCCATCCCAGGAATCAGCCTGGTAAACCTTCGCTGTGCTCCCTCTACATCAAGGACATCCTTCCTCAGATAAGGACAGCAAAACTGTACACAGTATCCAGGTGCAGCCTCAACAACGCCCTGTACAATTGCAGCAAAACATGCCTATCCCAACACTCAAATCCTCTCGCTATGAAGGCCGACAAACTATTTGCCTTCTTTACTGCCTGCGGTACCTGCTTTCAGCCAGGGCAAGGAGAGATCACCTTGCTGCTCTGTGAACAATAGTTCAATACTAGGTAGGCCGGATAAATTTTGTCTTAACGCCTCTTTCAAAAAAGAATCACTCTGACAAGGTAGCACACCCTCTACACTGCACTGGAGCGTCAGCCTGGTTTGTAGATTCGAATCTCAGCTCAAACCAGGACAGTGGATATTAAGGCCAGTTTTAATTTTTAGAGGTGATGATTTTGGCCACCATCGACCCCCCAGTGACCCTGCCGGAAATCAGACAAAGATACTAAATGAATCATCAATCTGCTGCCACTGCTGATATTATTAAATTAGAAAGAGTGCAGAAAAGATTTACTCGGATGCTACTGGGACTTGATGGCTTGAGTGATAAGGAGAGGCTGGATAGACTGGGACTTTTTTCTCTGGAGTGTAGGAGGCTGAGGGGTGATCTTATAGAGGTCTATAAAATAATGAGAGGGATAAATCAGCTAGATAGTCAATATCTTTTCCCAAAGGTAGAGGAGTCTAAAACTAGAGGGCACAGGTTTAAGGTGAGAGGGGAGAGATACAAAAGGGTCCAGAGGGGCAATTTTTTCACACAGAGGGTGGTGAGTGTCTGAAACAAGCTGCCAGAGGTAGTAGTAGAGGCGGGTACAATTTTGTCTTTTAAAAAGCATTTAGACAGTTACATGGGTAAGATGGGTACAGAAGGATTTGGGCCAAATGCGGGCAATTGGGACGAGCTTAGTGGTAAAACCTGGGCGGCATGGACAAGTTGGGCCGAAGGACCCGTTTCCATGCTCTATGACCCTATCACCCTGGAAACATCAGCACCCAGAGTAAAATCAGCTCGATTCTTTCAACTGAGAAACAAAATTTACTCGTGTCTCCAATGGGGAATTCAGCAGAAGAATCTTCAGCAAGAGAGCGATTGGAATGTGGAACGTCACTTGCACAGGGAGTTGCTGAGGTGAGTAACGGAGGTACACGTAAGGGGAAGCAGGAGAAAGAGATGAAACAGAAGGGTTTCTGACAGGGTATACAGAAGGCTGAGAGAAAGGAGTTTGAACACCAGCAGAGTTCAGCTGGCCAGTTCCGTCGCTGGAAATTCGACACAAAATAAAAGCATTTCTACATTTCTACATGTGCAGGCACAATCTCTAATTGACACGGTGCTGGGTCTCTCCCAGAGGCAGCAGCAGATAACTACTCATTATTTAGCTTGGCAGATAGCCAGTCGATAATGGTACTGACAGACTATCGACCACAAAGATGGAAACACGGCACAAACTCCACATCTGCTTATGTCACTGTGCAACCCTATGAGGGACAGTTCATCGCCCCGTCTCCTGGGAAGTCTGTTTGCACTGATTTACCCCCACCATATATTCAGCTGATCTTTCTCTACAACCTAACTATGACTGTAACACTATATCCTGCACTCTCTGCGTTCCTTCTTCCCTATGTGCTCTATTGAACGATATGTTTTGTCTGCACAGTGTGCAGGAAACAATACTTATCACTGTATTCCAATACATATGACAATAATAAATCAAATCAAATGAAAAATTGTGCAAGTGGGAGAGTCAATTCCTTAATCAGCAGCGACCCTTCCTCAATCCCATTGCTTATTCAGCGACCCCTTCCTCAATCAGGGTGGCACAGTGGTTAGCACTGCTGCCTCTCAGCACCAGGGACTCGGGTTCAATTCCAGCCTTGGGTCGTTATCTGTGTGGAGTTCGCACATTCTCCCCGTGTCTGCGTGGGTTTCCTCCGGGTGCTCCGGTTTTCTCCCACACTCCAAAGATGTGGGGGTTAGGTGGATTGGCCATGCTAAATTGCCCCTTAGTGTCAGGGGGATTAGCAGGGTAAATGAGTGGGGTGATGGGGATAGGGCCTGGGTGGGATTGGGGTCAGTGCAGACTCAATGGGCCGAATGGCCTCCTTCTGCACTGTAGGATTCTATGAATCTCGCTGTTTAATCAATCATTCCCTCCTCAATCCCCCTCGCGCATTGTGAGACACACAGTTTGTCTCTCATTAAATTTAATTGGCAGGTTTTCTCCAGTCGAACTGTGCCAAATAATTGTCACTCACTGTGCTGCCACCGAGCACAGCTGTGCCAAGCTTACACTCCACTGCGGCTGCATCCATTAGAAGCTGCTTTTTTGTCTTACATCCTTCACTTTCTGCTTATTTCACAAATACTGAAGTTCCACAGTCAGAAACTGAGCAGTTGATGCCTGAACTTAATCTCTCATTTACACAAGTGTTTCACCCGCCACTGTTTTGCTGCTCACTATCTGCCCGTTAAAGTCTGTCTGCGGGCGAGAAGTATAAACCCAAGCCAGTTTTTGTTTGAGGAACAGGACTGAATCCTCTAGACCACGAACAAACTGATCTAAGTGGAAATCCTGATGAATAGAAAAATTACAGAGGACATGACACACCAGGTGGCAAGCTCCTCCCAGTCACCATGCTGCCAAGCTTCAGAGAGTTTCAAAATGGCGACCGCTAGTCCATCAAACTGTATCAAGTCCAAACGCATTAATGCTGAGCCAGGGTTTTTTTTATTCATTCGTGGGACATGGGCATCGCTGGCTGGCCAGCATTTATTGCCCATCCCGGATTGCCCTTGTTCAGAGGGCACTTAAGAGTCAACCACATTGCTGTGGCTCTGGAGTCACATGTAGGCCAGACTGGGTAAGGACGGCAGATTTCCTTCCCTAAAGGACATTAGTGAACCAGATGGGTTTTTCCAACAATCGACAATGGTTTCACTGTCATCAGTAGATTCTTAATTCCAGACTTTTTAAAAATGGAATTCAAATTCCACCGCCTGTTGTGGTCTGATCACTTGCTCTGATTGTAATTGGGATTCCAGCAACATACTACAAGAGAAGGCCATTTATTTAGTGGTTATTGCAGTGTGGATTTCACTGGCCAGCTCTCCGCTCACTAGGGTGTCCTGAACTGAAGCAGTTTGATGCGACGGAGGGCAATGAAGAGGCAACCGCATTAATGACAGGGCTGAAAGCACATTGCGTTCGCTCTAGTCTTCATCAGTGAACCAGCTGAGGTTTTGCCACCACTGATTTTACCATTTAACTTGTAGACTCACGTAAAAACTGGAAAACTGCCAATTGTCGGAATGTAAACAGCGAACATTTTCTGGAGAATAGGTTCAGTATCATAACTGGGAGACAATCACCAGTTAGTCCAACAGGATCTTGGAGGGCCGAAGGGCCTGTTTCCTGTGCTGTACTGATCTAGCCAGTTAGAATGTGGAACTCACTACCACAAGGAGTTACTGAACTAAACTGCATCGATACATTTCAGGGGAATCTGGATATGTGCACCAGGAAGAAAGGACTGGAGAGATAGGTTCATGGAGTTAGATTTTGAAAATGTAGGCTTTTATTAATTCATTGGACATGGGCATCGCTGTTAAGGTACATGTGATTCCATTGCTGTAGGTCTGGAGTCACCTGTAGGCCAGACAGGATAAAGACGGCAGATTTCCTTCCCTAAAGGACAGATGGGTTTTTCCGACAATTGACAATGGTTTTATAGTCATCGGCAGATTCTTAATTCCAGATTTTTTTTATTGAACTCAAATTCCACCATCTGCTGTGGCGGGATTCGAACCCGGGTCGCTAGAACATTAGCTGAGTTTCCGGATGAATAGTCTAGCGATAATACCACGAGGCCATCGGCTCCCCTGCATTATTACTGGCATAAATAAATGGTCTGTTTCTATGTTGTGGAATCTATGGCCAGGATTTTGCAGCCCCTCCACCTGACGGGATATTAATGTCCCGCCAAACTGAATGGAGGTTTAAGGGGCGCGCCCCATCTGCCAGGAGGGGGGAGGGTCCTGACCCATGTGACAACTGTGCCTCGTACAGAAGGTTATGAAGCGATTATGTGTGAACTCCACACTGTGTCCCACGGTCAGAGAAAGCACTGGGGTGTAGATTCCCCAATTCCACGCTCTCTACCCTGTCAAAACAATTCTCTGAGCGAGAGTTAAGCTGCTACATTAACATGATGTCGCTGAAACAGTTTTAGATTTGGACACAGATTCACCAAGCTCCTGACACCCTGAACAAAGCATTCATCAAACTTCCCACAAAACTACGACAGGATGCAGCATAAGCAGAGAACTTTCATTGATGGTTACTCTTCAGTTTTGAAATAAATGTTTATTTTCTGGAAATAGAAAGGGGAGTTTTTATTGGAGTTTGATCTCTCGGGTGCTGTACCAGGTACACAATCCACTGCGCAGAGGTGAGATGTTACAGAAATAAACTGTGCTGACTTTACTTGCCAATAACAAACTGGAACAAAATCAATACTTAAATGTCCCGGACATAGAAGCAAAATACTGCAGGTGCTGGGAATCTGAAATGAAAACAAAGTGCTGCAAATACTCAGCACATCTGGCAGCATCTGTGGAGCCAAAAATAGAGTTAACATTTTGGGTGGGATTTTCCAGCCGCGCTCACCCCAAGGCCAGAAGGTCAACGGATCTTTGCATGGTTCCCCCTGGCACCGCCCGCCGCCCCCGCTCCCGGCCCGCTACTATTCCCGTGGCGGGCGAGTCGGGAAAATTCCGCCCTTTGAGTCAAATGTGACTCTTGGGAACTGAAGGAAGGTAGAATTTCTAGTGTGATGCCAGTGAATAAGGTTTGATGTGGAGATGCCATGTTGGACTGGGGTGGACACGGTAATAAGTCTCACAACACCAGGTTAAAGTCCAGCAGGTTTCGGAGCAGCGCTCCGAAAGCTCGTGCTACCAAATAAACATGTTGGACTTTGACCTGGTGCTGTGAGACTTCTTACTGTGAATAAGTTGCACAGTGTCGGCCAAGGAGGGCATGGGGTAGGAATCACAGCTGGACTCAGGTCGAACAGTCCATTTTATAGCAAGCAAAGTCTGTTAAAACGTTTATTCTAGAAAACAGTCTGCAAAGTCTATTTTGAGAAAATTTCAACAACCTACAACAAATAGAACTCAGGATCAAAACGACAGCAACTTCCCTTGAGAAAAGCAGGGTGATTCCTCAGTAAGTGGAGGATGGTTTACACGGTAAGGATTGTTTGTGTCAAACCAATCACAGCCACTTCCAGCAGTGACTGACTGGGGGATTATCCAATCATTTCCTTTCTGCCTGGGAATAGTGCCTTTGCTATCTTCCCCTTGAATGAAAGGGATTACAGAGCAGTGGGATTACGGAGCAGTGGGATTACGGAGCAGTGGGATTACAGAGCAGTGGGATTACGGAGCAGTGGGATTACGGAGCAGTGGACTTACTTCCATTCTGGCCTTGTAGAAATCCACATCGTGTAGCCGCTCCCTGCACCGTATCAGCTCATTCTCCAGCCTGTCAACGCGGTTTGCTTTCTCTCTGAGTGAGTCCAGCTCGTCCCGGTATGCTCTCACTGAGCGAGCCTCTGTACTCAGCTGCATGTTCTGTACAAGATCCAAAAGAATTAACTGTTAATCCATTTTCTCTCCCTTTTCCATAGAGTCATAGAGGTTTACAGCATGGAAACAGGCCCTTCGGCCCAACTTGTCCATGCTGCCCTTTTTTGTTAAATCCCTAAGCTAGTCCCAATTGCCCGCAATTAGGATTAGTTTAGGGGTTCAAAAAAAAATCTTGGAGGGCAATGAGAATGCAAACACCATGATGGTAAATTGCATTTATCCTGTACATTTCATATCTTTTAGCCAGTGAGTGGTTAGAATGCAGAACCCACTATCAAGTGGATTAGGGGAAATTAGATAAATAAATAAGGAAGCAGGGAAAGGAGAATATACCGATAGTGAGACAAAATCAGGGTAGGAGGAGACTCATCTGATGCATATAGATTGATATGGGGCTACTGGGTTCAATAACCTGCGAATGTGGTGTAAATAATACATAATTAGTGAGATATCTCAATATGTATCGCAGGGTAACTGCACACCGAGTGATAAAGTTTAAAGTTTGTTTATTAGTGTCACAAGTAGGCTTACATTAACACTGCAATGAAGTTACTGTGAAAATTCCCTAGTCGTCACACTCTGGCGCCTGTTCGGGTCGATGCACCCTAACCAGCACGTCTTTCGGACTGTGGGAGGAAACCGGAGCACCCGGAGAAAACCCACACAGACACGGGGAGAACGTGCAAACTCCACACAGACAGTGACCCAAGCTGGGAATCGAACCCGGGTCCCTGGCGCTGTGAGGCAGCAGTGCTAACCACTGTGCCACCGTGCCGCCCAGTTAGAGCAGAGAGGGGAGGAGGTTGAATGTTATGGAAAGTGACTCCAGTATGGGGTGTTACAGATTGTATACTGTGTCTGCAATAAAGTCTGACATTCACTTTGTTTTCTCTTTGTGGAGTTCAGTCAACTCCGAGAATGGGCTTCAAGGCAACATTGCCGGGTCACAGGTCAACACACACCTGCAGCCTCCTTCCCAAATCTCACACATTGGCGTTATTCCTGATTGGAAAGCTCTCCCATTCTATAAGCATTGACGCCAAAGCCCCTTATCCAATGGAAGTGTCTGGACGGACAACTTGTCCAATTCCCTCCCCTAACCTGACCATCGGGCAGCCGGAAACCTGCACATTCACGGTGACGCAGTAAAGTGAAGCTGTTCTAGTTTTACACCTCAATGCCAGCCTGAGTAATAAAAGACCAGCTTGCATTTTTATAGCGCCTTTCGCAGTCTCAGGACATCCCAAAGTACCTTATGGCCATGAAGCGTTTTAGGAATGCAGTCAGTGCTACAATGTATAAAATGCCAAGTTTCGCACACATGAGGGCGGCCTAAACCGGGATGCTGGATTTATGTCACATTATCAGTAACCCCCACAGCTTGCCTCCTGGACTTGCAGGCTGTCCTGTCTGGAGACAATACACATCTCTTTAACCTGTGCTTAATGCTCCCTCCACCCACATTGTCTGTATCTTTAAGATCTGGCTGGCTGTAGGGATTCGCATTCTAATCAGTATTCTGTAACTTGATTTTTGTGTCTCTGTGCCCTGTTTGAGAGCACATTTCCACTCCATCTGACAAAGGAGCAGCGGTCCGAAAGCTTATTTTTTAAAAATACTTTTCCAATTCAATCAAATCAAATCCAATTCAGAGTCTCAACAAGTTGAGACATTTCAGATCCAGGCTGACAAGACAGGGCGGGAGACCAAACCACCCTGTCCTGGGCCTGATCTACATGAGCCAAGCTGATTGAAGAAGGGGGAGGTTCCTCCTCCAAGACTTGAGTTCATTTGCATCTTAGCCAAAAGGCCGAGATGCCGCTTTTAAAAATTGCTTCATATGAAACATATGAAGCTTCAGTGTAACCTAATGACCTCAACCAAGTGCGGCCGACCATGGGCTGCCGACCATACTACACTTGATCTTAGCCAAAAGGCCGAGAAGCGCGCTCCGAAGGCTAATGGTGTTTGCTACCAAATAAACCTGTTGGACTTTAACCTGATGTTGTTAAAACTCTTACAATGTATAAAACACAGCAGCCACAGCTATGTGATACTGACCAGATAACAAGGTTGTTGAGGGATAAATACTGATGAACGCATTGAGAAAAACTACCCTGTGTGTATTTGCAATGGGCACAGTTAGAAGTCTCACAACACAAGGTTAAAGTCCAACAGGTCTATTTGGAATCACGAGCTTTCGGAGCGCTGTATCAGGTGAGTGTATTTGAAATGGGCCACGGAATCTTTTACATCCACAAGAGAGGGCTGGCGGGATTTGGTTTAATGCCTGTCCAAAAGATATCGCTTGAGACAGTGTGGCACTCCCTCACTACTGCGCTGGGAATGTCAGTGGATTTTGGGGCTGAATTGTCTGCAGTGGAACTTGAGGACAGAAACGAGTGGCTCAGAGGGGAGACTGCGATCCACCGAGCACCCACCCCGGGAGCCACGAGGGCAGCTGGGCCGCTCTCCTTACCTCTTGTCGTAACCTCTGTAACTCCAGGTCAAGCCGGTCCACTTCGTGTTTGGAGTCTATCAGCTGCTCGGCCTTGTCTTCCCTGGGAGAACATTTCAGGAGAGAAGGAAAGAGGCTTGTGAAGACAGCAAACCTTTTCTGTTTAACATCACATTGTGCAGAGTGAAATGTCATCCCGCTTTTCAGACAACTTACTCCAAAACCTTCCACCATCATATCTTTGGAGATTTGCCTGGATATGAACCCCCATCGCTGTGGACAGTGAGCAGGTGCTGGCTTTGTAACCGTGGTGTGCGGTGTACCATGTGTGGTTGATTACTTCAATAAAGCATGCGGCATTTTGGAAAGGAGAGTTTGGCCGTTTGGCAGCTTACATGAGCGATTGGGAATGTGTAAATTATAGCTCTCGCTGTATTTGCAATCTCTTTGTAATCAGGTGAACAGAATCTGGGCTTCTTGTGTGGGTTTCTCTGCAGTCTTTAGCCAATGGGAGTTGGACTGTGTAAATACCTGCAACCCGATACCGTAAATAATGAACATCAGACTATTCACAACATCGACTAGGGCCAAATCTCCGACTCAACATTATAATTATCCTGGAGCCAACTTTACCGCTGTGCTTTGGTGAACAGTCTCGGGGGCCCGTACTGAAATACTAATGGTGACAAGATCTACGACAGCAGGAACTTGCATTTATATAGCACCTTACTTGACATATCGAAGCACAAAATTGCTAAAAGCTGTTACAATGTAGAGATACCGGCGTTGGTCTGGGGTGGGCACAGTAAGAAGTCTCACAGGTTTATTTGGAATCATGAGCTTTCGGAGCACTGCTCCTTCATCAGGTGAGTGACTCTGGGGAGCAGCGATCCGGATGAGGATGTTAATGGAAAGGCTGGGGATCAGTAGGGGGCAGGGGGAAGCACCAGCCGTTTTGGGGATCAGGGATGCCTGATGTTAAAAGGGGGTTCTTGATAAAGGCCCCCCCTCACTGCCCCCCACCACCACTTCCCACCCTAGGCTGCATCAGTGTTATTTTGTAGGCTAATCCCTCCCCCGGGACTCCTCCCGCGAAAGTGGGAACCTGGTGGGAAGATGATCCAAAGGATTTTACACCTCCCCACTACACGCCCGGGAGCGGGGAAGGGTAAAATTCTGCCCAGTGCCTTTTCTTGGACTGGATTCCAGAATTTCCCAGATAAATACTGGCCTTAGTTTTTGAACCTATCCCAGGGCATCTCATTGTTTCAGATGGAGAAGCTGTGACACACACGGTGTTCAGAATCTTTGGAGCAGGTCGCATGAAGCAGACGGCCTTTAACTATTCACTGGTGTTTGTGGTATTGGCGCTAGTACAGTATCAAAAGAACAAAGAAGAGTACAGCACAGGAACAGGCCTTTCGGCCCTCCAAACCTGCGCCGATCATGTTGTCCTATCCAGACCAACCACCTGTATCCCTCTATTCCCTGTCCATTCATATGTCTATCCAGATAAGTCTTAAATGTGGCTAATGTATCTGCCTCAATCGCCTCACTTGGCAGTGCATTCCAGACCCCCACTACCCTCTGTGTAAAAAGCTTCCCCCGCACATCTCCCCTGAACCTTTCCTGTGAGATAATCTGGAAACTGTGTCAATCGAGATTCTCAGCTCAAGTCTCTGGAGTGAGGTTTGAATTAGTGACTTTCTGATGGAAGAGTGAGTGTGCCACCCCCTCAGCTACTCCACGGGCAGGGTGTAGAATTGAAGCAAGTCCCCGTGGATACTAACAGCTCTTGTCTGATCCTCCTGAGTTTTGCCTTGGTGTCAGCCAGGTCCACCGCGAGGTGCTGCCTCTCCTCTTTGCTGAGGTTCCCATTGGGACTGGCTGAATATTCAGGACTCGAGGATTTGACAGGACTTGGGAGTTGTTGCTGAACCTGGAGATAGTCTCGCTCCTGGGTCAGCTCGACAATCACCTGCCAAAGCAGAAAGAAAACATTAGCAAGGATCACAATCGTCTCCTCTTTGCTCAGCTAAGGCCAAGGTCCAAGATCCAAAGAGACTTGGCAATCTTGGCACAGAAACCACTTCAATGTCATGAGCATGTCCACAAATAGTAAAGAATGGTTTGGAACACCAGCCTTTCCAGCTCACGGTCTAGAGAGAGTCTAGATGTTTCAGCTCAACCCTGCTGAGACCACAGCTGGAACACTGACCTCTGGATGCAGTGGTTGGCGTACGGGGTAGATTTGCTAAAATAAGACCAGAACTCCCACAGTTCAATTCTGAGGAGAGATTAAGCAAACTAGAGTTGTATTACCTGACCATAATCTCCCAATCCTCCTTAGGCATAGGGATGGTGCCAGAGGACTGGAGAATTACAGATCGAACGTGAGGATAAGTCCAGTGATTACAGTCAGTTTAACCTCATTGCGGGAAAGCCTTTGGAAACGATAATCAAACCAAATCCACAGGCACTTATGTAGATTAATGCAGGAAAGCTAGCCTGGATTGGTTATAGGCAGATGGTGATGGTGAATGAGTATTTTGATGCGGTAACAGAGAGGGTTGATGACGATCATGTGTTTGACGTGGTGTACATGGATTATCAAAAGGCATTCACTAAAGTGCCACATGACAGGCTTGTCAGCAGGTCTGACGGACACAGTGTAAACAAGGCAGCAGCTGAGTAACAGGAAGCAGAGATTAGTGGTGAAGAATTGAGTTTCAGTTCAGAGGTAAGGAGATACCCCAGGGGTTGGTATTAGGCCCAGTATTTAGCTTGCTCTGTAAGGCATCCTGGACTCTGACCTTCATGAATGGGGACAGAGCATATATAAGAGCAAGGAAGTTGTGGTGAACCTTTATAAAACACTGGTTCAGCCTCAGCTGGAGTATTGGGCCCAATTCGTTAGGAAGGATATGAAAGCATTGGAGAGATTGTAGAAAAGACTTACAAGATTTGTTCTCGGAATGAGAAACATTAGCGGCATTGCTTGATTGGAGAAGCTGGGGCTGTCCTCCTCAGAGAAGAGCAGGTGAAAGGAGATTTGATAAAAGTGCTAAAATAATGTTGGGACAGTGCAGAATAGATAGAGGGGAACTGGTCCCATTGGCTCAAGAACCAGAGGACACTGATATAAAGTGAATGGTAAAGAGGCATCATAAAGAATGCCTGAGAGTATTGTGACAGTACTGTGCCTTTAAGAAATATACTTATACCATGTTTCTTGTGAAGGGTATGTTTTAAACTTCAGCTCTGATTACGGTACCAATTTCTCTGCTCCAGGCATCCCACCTGCTGAGAGTGCAGTAGAATAATTGTTCCTAGTTATTGGGGTGTTTGTTTTAATCTGAGTTAATGCAGTTTTATTTATTTTTTGAATTGTCCCCTGGGATTTCAGAGTAGGGTTTCAATAGGTTGATTGACAGGAGAGCTAATTGGGCGGGGGGTGGGGGGGGCGGGTGGTGGGGAGCTAGGTTTACAGAGGACAACAAGCAGGCAGTTTCTGTTTGGATTTGCAAGGAGCAGCAGCTCTTCTCTCTCTGGAGATTGAAGTCTGGGACCTGCTAGAAAATATGTATCTCTCTCCAGAGGTGGCCTGGAGGCTGGAGGACCGGCGGCTTGTGAACCTGCACCTAAGCCTATTGTTTGCTAACTGATTTTGAAGAGGAGTTTACGTCTATGAGGAATATTGCTTAAATTGGAACTAACAGAGGTAAACTAGCAGTTATGAGTTGTATCTTGTCATGTTTAAGTATTTCAATTAGTAAAAATCACGCTAATTATTTTTGTTATAGTTAAACTGTATGGTTAAATAAAGTTTGTTTTAATAAGAGCTTCCTGGTGGGACAATGGAATCACACCTGGAGTGAAACACCTTATCCTTACACTCATACCAAAATCTAAAGTAGTTGGAGTCTAAGCCTAACTTCACAATATACCTCGGAGTTTCTGATCTGGTCCCTAACGGTATGGTGGAGGTAGATTCAATGGTTTCTTTCAAAAGGATATGCCCTGAAGTGATGGGATTTGCAGGGTTAGAGGGAAAAGGCAGGGGAGTGGGACTACCTGAGATACTCTCACAGAGCTAGCATGAAGAGAGTGGGTCAAATGGCCTCTTTCTGTGCTGTAACCATCCCGTGAATACCCGGAATTTAGAAGGTTAAGGGTTGATCTGATTTAAATTTTCACCATTTTAGGGAGAACAGACGGAGAGAAACTATTCCCACTGGGAATATATTCATCTCAGATTTAAAATTAACAATTGATCCAGCATCGATTGTCGTTTAGGGAAGAGAGCTCCAAATGTCTACCACACATTTTGTGAGTAACAGGTTATGGACTCTGTCACAGAGAGGGTCAACTTGACTTTGAACTTGCATTGACCTGTTGAGGGGACCTGAACAGTCCCAGGAATTACAGTACCGTGAACAGACTGAAGATGATTAGGAGGTTGCCTCCACACCACAACAGAGAAGAATAAATACAAGACAACACCCAAAATACTCAGCAGGTCAAGCATTATATGTGGAGAGTGAAACAGAGTTTACCGGTGGAATTTTATGAGAAAAGTTCTCACTGTCCAGCATGTATGAAAATGGGAGTTGCAGATCTGTTTTTTGGGCGACTTTTTACTCCCAATCTTATGTACAGAGTGCTTGGAAACATGGACTAGACTGTTTGTAGCTACTAGAGGCAGTGGGCAGGGATTAGCTCACCAGCCAGCTTGATCAACCAGCAGAGAGAGCTATTGCGCATGTGCAGACCTCTGTGGCTGCGTGTGTACAATTTCAACAGCAGAGGCCTGACAGAGAGAGAAAAAGATAGAGCTGTCAGGCCTCTGCTGTTGCAAGCAGCCTCAAAACAGACTCCCCCCCCGCCCGCAATCGCAGGGGCCCAAGGCCGATCGCGAGCCCCACAGTGCCCAAAAGTATCACCCCTGCCCCCAGCAACCAGATTGTACCTGCCCCTGCCCACCCCCTCCTTCCCTCCATTGATCTCTGGCAGAGTGCGCAGTGCCCCCCCCCCCCCCCCCACCTCCGATTGGCCGCCCTGGCCTGGCTCCTCTCCCTCCAGGCCCCACCCCCTGACACTGTCAAAGTGCCAAGCTGGCAGTGTCAAGGTGTCAGACTGGCACTGCTCGAGGGGCACTCCCTCTTCCCTCGACCTCCCTGGGGGGCCTCAATGGCCTCCAGTTCTACTGGTGAGCAGGGGGAGCAGGTGTTTTCCTTGCTGGAGGGAACCTCTCCCGACGAGGCCATAAAGACAAACGAGCCTGAACGATTGAGTGCCGGACTCACTAAACACACATTTCAATAAATGTAAATAATTTATTCAGCCTCCTGGCGAGAGGCTGACCGTGCCAGAAATCCGGTGCCGGTAAGATCACGAGGGCCGAGGTATCGGGCGCGATCCTGATTTCTCGGCTCTCGCGTGATTTTACCGACTCGCTCTGCCTATCGATGGGCAGGAGAACCGGTAAAATCACGGCCAATGTTTCAGCTCATTAACCGAACGGGTGGGTTTAGATCGAGTAAATAAAGAGGAACTGTTTCAATCTGTGTAAACAGAGCGCACAGAATCAGGTGGATTGGAAAATGATGAAGAGACAATGCGGAAACTATCACCCACGCAGCAGCTGGTCAGGGTTTGGGCTGTTGCCTGATTGGGCGTTGGATGCAGTTTTAATAGCAGCCTTCAGCAGGGATTGAAACTTACAGGATGCTGCGAGGCCTGGATAGAGTGGACACGGAGAGGATGCTTCCACTGGTAGGAAAAACTAGAACCAGAGGGCACAACCTCAGGCTAAAGGGACGATCCTTTAAAACAGAGATGAGGAGGAATTTCTTCAGCCAGAGAGTGGTGAATCTGTGGAACTCTTTGCCGCAGAAGGCTGTGGAAGCCGGGTCATTGAGTGTCTTTAAGACAGAGATAGATTGGTTCTTGATTAATAAGGGGATTAGGGTTTATGCGGAAAAGGCAGGAGAATGGGGATGAGAAAAATATCAGCCATGATTGAATGGCGGAGCAGACTCGATGGGCCGAGTGGCCTAATTCTGCTCCTATGTCTTATGGTCTTATAGATTTTAATAAACACTCGCAGGAGAAAATGTTCCAGGGATATGGGGAAAGATTGGGACGTGGGACTGATATAGACCGCACTTCCAAAGATTCCTCCCCTTCTGCACTGCCCCACTCTGTGATTCTACGAGTACATTATCTTAAGGTCACATTGCTCATGCTCCACACTTCCCTCTCCCAGTGTAGCGCAGTCACTAATTGCTATCCCACAGGTATTGCACATCACACTGATTAACAAGAGTGTTCTCAAGGAGCGCTGCACAATCTATCCTGAAATCCTCGTCATTATAAATTCCCCGCACCATTCGCGTGTCCCCCTCTCCCCAGTTCCATTGTTTCTTAAAAACTGACCCCATCAACTCCTTTCAGATCACCAATGATGCAGAGGCAGCT
This sequence comes from Mustelus asterias, assembly GCF_964213995.1. Lineage (NCBI taxonomy): Eukaryota > Metazoa > Chordata > Chondrichthyes > Carcharhiniformes > Triakidae > Mustelus > Mustelus asterias. Next base: position 85,415,714 of record NC_135818.1, read on the forward strand.
TGTTAAGTTACCAAGTATGGTGCAAGCATAATAATATATACCCTGTATTTATTTTGAATATTATTGGTGATTCCTGCTGGCACGGAATGTTGTAGAAGTCACGAGCAAAGCGAATGTCCCGTTAACTAAAGGCAGCTCGAAAGAAGAAGCAGATTAATGTACCTTAACCAGGTGTTACTATCTGTTGGAGGGGACTCTCTGGACAGGATTTTCCAGCCGCGCTTGCCCCATGGCCGGAAAATCCCACCCGAGGTCAACGGACCTTTCATGGTCCGTGTCCCGACCACTACGATTCCCGTGGCGGGCGGGACGGGAAAATTCCACCCTCTATCTGTCGCAATGGAAGGGATCTCCAGTAAAATCCTTTCAGAGCAAGGTGATTAATTCCCCCAAAACGAAGTGTTGCTGGTTACAGGGAGAGATGCAGAGAGATGGTCACAGGCACTGTGGAGAGAGGGGTTTCTGTACTGCCAGGACACTGTGGAGAGAGGGGTCTCTGTACTGCCAGCGCACTGTGGAGAGAGGGGTCTCTGTACTGCCAGAGCACTGTGGAGAGAGCAGTTTCTGTACTGCCAGGACACTGTGGAGAGAGGGGTTTCTGTACCGCCAGGACACTGTGGAGAGAGGGGTTTCTGTACTGCCAGGACACTGTGGAGAGAGGGGTTTCTGTACTGCCAGAGCACTGTGGAGAGAGGGGTCTCTGTACTGCCAGAGCACTGTGGAGAGAGGGGTCTCTGTACTGCCAGCGCACTGTGGAGAGAGCAGTTTCTGTACTGCCAGGACACTGTGGAGAGAGGGGTCTCTGTACTGCCAGGACACTGTGGAGAGAGGGGTCTCTGTACTGCCAGCGCACTGTGGAGAGAGGGGTCTCTGTACTGCCAGGACACTGTGGAGAGAGCAGTTTCTGTACTGCCAGGACACTGTGGAGAGAGCAGTTTCTGTACTGCCAGCGCACTGTGGAGAGAGGGGTTTCTGTACTGCCAGCGCACTGTGGAGAGAGGGGTCTCTGTACTGCCAGAGCACTGTGGAGAGGGCAGTTTCTGTACTGCCAGCGCACTGTGGAGAGGGCAGTTTCTGTACTGCCAGCGCACTGTGGAGAGAGGGGTCTCTGTACTGCCAGGGTCAGAAAAACGTGCAGAGTAGCAGCTCAGAACAACAGAGACACGAGGACAGATAAATAGTCTGAGGGTTTGTTGAGTTTCTTTGGGGCAGGGACAGGGAGAGTGGATTTGGAGGAAGTTGTGTGGAAAGTTTTCGCCTGGAAAGAGGTGAACTCGAGTCCATATCAGTCATTGTCCGAAAGCCTCTGACCTCCCCCGCGGCTGGGATTCTCCGACCTCACTCCGCGGCTGGGATTCTCCGACCTTGCCCGCGGCTGAGTGCCAAATTCTCCATGCTCGCTGGCACAGATGGACGCAGGTTCATCAGCGAAACCACCTCTTTCCTGGTCCATTGTTGAGGGCCAGGTGACTTAGGAAGGGCAGCCAGCAGTCATGGAGTTATCCGGATAGGAAATGAAATATACTTAAAAACCTGAATGTGAATCAGTCAGATCGACATTAGTGAGTCACCTCAACACATTCTCTGCTTGAGAATGGGACCTTAATGTCAATGGCTTTCCACACAGGTTCATCTCATTGGATGACGGCTGACCTTGTAGCTACCAATGGTTTAAGTGAATATTTTTACCTCTGAGTATTCATCCCTGTCTTCAAGAAGCCTCTTCAGGTGGAAGACCATTGACCGAGACAGAGTCTCCAGATCTTCTGCAGGCATCTCTGTCAGCTCCATCCACTGAAGGTCAAACACATTCTCCTGGTTTTGGGTGATCTGCCAGGATGAAGCAGGAAGTTACATCGAGTCTTTACAACAACAGAGCGGAGCATTCTATTCCTTTCTCCCTTTCCCCATGAGTACACTTCGCCTCAACGCCTCCTTATCATACTGAGTTCCACACTCTAATCAGTCTCTGGGTAATGAAGCTGCCTTTTTAAAATTCATTCATTGGATGTGAATGGACCTACCTGATATTAAGTTGATCCTTTTCTACACTCTAGCTATAACTGTAACACTACATTCTGCACCCTCTCCTTTCCTTCTCTATGAACGGTATGCTTTGTCTCTATAGCGTGCAAGAAACAATACTTTTCATTGTATACTGATACATATAACAATAATAAATCAAATCAAATGTGGGTGTTGTTGACTGGCCCGCATTTATTCCCCATCTGCAGTTGCCCTTTAACTGACTGGCTCGCTCTGCCATTTCAAAGGGGAATTTAACATTGCAGTGGGGTCTGGAGTCACATGTAGTCCAGACCGGGTAAGGATGGCAGATTTCCTTCCCTAAAGGACATTAGTGAACCAGTTGGGTTTTTCTGACAATGGTTTCACGGTCATTTTTAATTCCAGGTTTTTTTTATTGAATTCAAATTCCAACATCTGCTGTGGTGGGATTTGAATCCGGGTCCCCAGGACATTACTCTGGGTATCTGGATTACTAATACAGTAACAATACCACTGCAACATCGCCTCCCATTGCAAGTACAAAAGTTAGCATATTTTTAAATTTTTCTTATTTTACAAGTTATTTCATTTACAAATATAGTAATTCAGTAAAGTATTTGAAGGGTAAAATGTCCTAACCTTTTTTTCAGATGGAAAGGATCCTAATAAACCCAACTAAAGCTTTGACATTGATTGTAATCTGATTTGCTATTTAATTTATTTATTTAGTTTATTTAATTTAAAGTTGCACTTTTCAGGAATGTAACTATATTAAGTGAAATGATATATCCAGCATCGCAGTATTTTGGTTTTATCCAGTGTTTAACTCACTGCCACTCCCTTTCCAGGAGTGCCTTCACTGAAGAAGTTTTGTTCTTCTCTCCGATAGAATTCCCGATGGTCTCTTTCACCCTGTCCACCGTAACTGCTTTCCATTTCCCTTTGCTCTTTTACAGCTCCCTCCCCGCCCCCCCCCCCCCCCCCCCCCCCCCCCCCACCCTCATCGCATACATCTTGTCTCGTTTTCTTTGCTCGGGGTGGCAGAGTGGCATAGTGGTTAGCACTGCTGCCTCACAGCGCCAGGGACCCGGGTTCAATTCCAGCCTCGGGTCACTGTCTGTGTGGAGTTTGCACGTTCTCCCCGTGTCTGCGTGGGTTTCCTCCAGGTGCTCTGGTTTCCTCCCACAGTCCAAAGGTGTGTGGGTTAGGTTGATTGGCCATGCTAAATTACCCCTTAGTGTCAGGGGGATTAGCAGGATAAATATGCGGGGTTATGGAGATAGAGCCTGGGTGGGATTGTGGTTGGTGCAGACTCGATGGGCCGAGTGGCCTCCTTCTGCACTTTAGGGATTCTATGATTCTTAGCTCTGACGAAGTGTCCTCCAAACTCGAAACGTTGGCTCTATTCTCTCTCCACAGACGCTGTCAGAGCTGCTGAGATTTTCCAGCATTTTCTGTTTTTGTTTCAGATTCCAGCGCCCGCGGTATTTTGATTTTATTTAAGTGAGGATTTACTGTATTTAGAAAGAATTACAGGCAATCTTAGGAATCCTGCAGTGTCTACCCAAGCTTTAAGTCGAAAGCTAGACCATCAATTACAACAAAAAACACTTGATCACTTCCATCATCACTCGGGTTCAGGGCTGGGGCACCACTAGGCAGGGCTGCCAACTCTCCAGGATTAACCCGCAGTCTCCCGGAAATAGTGGATCAACCTCCGGGACACTGCTCTGTGCATCTCGAGAGAAATATAACAGAGACCTTAAAAAGATAAAGTCTTTAAAAATTACTTTCTCTGAACATTTCTCTTTACCAGGTATAAAAATATTGAAAATGGGAAAATAGGCAAGCCTCTTCCAATGCAATAATGAGTCTCGTTGCCTTCCAGTTTTTTTTGTGGCACAGTGGTTAGCACTGCTGCCTCACAGCGCCAGGGACCTGGGTTCAATTCCCGGCTTGGGTCACTGTCTGTGCAGAGTCTGCATGTTCTCCCCGTGTCTGCGTGGGATTCCTCCGGGTGTTCCGGTTTCCTCCCACAGTCTGAAAGACGTGCTGGTTCGGTGAATTGGCCATGCTAAATTCTCCCTCAGTGTAACCCGAACAGGCGCCGGAGTGCGGCGACTAGGGGATTTTCACAGTAACTTCATTGCAGTGTTAATGTAACACTTGTGACAGTAATAAATAAACTTCTTACTTTTTAACATTTGTGTAGGAAGACCAATGGATGGATGTATTGGCCGACTAATGGCTGGAGCAAGTCATGTGATAAAACCTCCAGGAATACATTTAGTCACAATTGGCAACCCAGTACAAAATCATAGAAGCTTTATAATCAGGGAGGGATGATTTTTTAAAATCCCTTTACATTGTAGGAGGAAGATAAGAATTAAATAAAAGTACAAAATGCTGGAAATTCTTAGATTGAATACACTGGCAGCATCTATACAAAGAGAAAGTGAGGTAACGTTTCAGGTCATGGCCTGTGGGAGGTCACTGAATCCCTACAGTGCAGGAGAGGCCCTTTGGCCCATCACATCTGCATCGACTCTCAGACAGAGTATCTTATCCAGGGGCCCTCTCCCCTGCCCTATTCCTGTTAACCTCCACACATTTCCCATGCTTAATCCATCTAACCTGCACATCTTGGGACCTCAGGGGCAATTTAGCATGGCCAATCCACCGAGTTCACAGCCTGTGGTGTGGGTGAACGATGAGTAGTGTCTGGATTGGTGATGGAAGCAAATCAAATAGTAATTCTCAGAAAGAAATTGGATTTATACCAGAAAAGAAATAAAAACTTTACGGCCCTGAGGGAAGATCAGGGATGTGCTGCTCAATGAATCTAAAAGAAAAGAGACGGGCTGAATGGCCTCTCTGAGCGCTGCAGGAATCTGTAACTTCTAACAATGGCCAGTGAGGCCATGAGCCTCAGTGTGAATACAGTGAGATGCAGTAAGGAGGGAGATTGCTCAGGGTGAGGGCAGGAGAGCACTGATGTGTTCAGGAGCAGTGGGGGGAGCAGGGGGGGGAAACAGGTGTGTGAGTGGGACAGCAGCAGGGGGGGGGGCGCGGGGGGGGGGGGGGGGAGACAGGTGTGTGAATGGGACGCCACAGCTGAGAGATGTTGCATCTTCTCTTCTTTGCAAACTGGTTTGAGGAAAACACACAGATCAGTCCACACTTGCTGACTGGCTATTTTCGAATGTTGGTTTTGTAATCTGATACTGCTGATTGGTATCTTGTCGACATTGCCGTGGAGATACAGGGACTGATGTTTAAACCATTGCTCTCATGTATTCTCACTGCGGGGAAACACACACACTGCCTGTCAGAACTGAAAACTACAGGATCAGATAGAAAGAAAACACAACTGCAAACTTACAAACTGCCCCATAGCACACTGATATCGTGACGGACAGACAGACGGAGGAGGCACTGGGGACATGGTGATGTACAGAAGCCAGTTTTGCCCACAGCAGTGGCACAAAGACCAGATTACGGCTAAAACTCTGGAGAGGAACTTGAACTCAATTACTCTGGGCAGTTAAGATGCATTTTAATGAGAGGAGAACATGCAAAATGATTAAGAGTTCTGCACAAATGAAGTTTAAGCTTAGTTTATTCGTGGCACAAGTAGGCTTACATTAACACTGCATCTGAAAGACGTGCTGGTTAGGTGCATTGACCCGAACAGGCGCTGGAGTGTGGTGACTAAGGGAATTTCATAGTAATTTCATTGCAGTGTAAGCCTTACTTGTGACTAATAAATAAAATTTTTTTAAAGTTACTGTGAAAATCCCCTAGTCGCCACACTCTGGTACCTGTTTGTGTACACTGAGGGAGAATTTAGCACGGCCAGTGTACCTAATCAGCACGTCTTTCGGACTGTGGGAGGAAACCGGAGCACCCGGAGGAAACCCACGCAGACACGGGGAGAATGAGCAAACTCCACACAGACAGTGACCCAAGCTGGGAATCGAACCCAATCCCTGGCACTGTGAGGCGGCAGTGCTAACCACTGTGCCACCGTGCTGCCCCAGTGACCCAAGCCGGGAATCGAACCTGGGTCCCTGGCGCTGTGAGCGGCAGCACTACCCACCGTGCCACTGTGAAGTGTTGGGAGATCAAAGAGAGGAGAAAAAGTGACAAACAACAACTTGAAAATAAGCGGCCAATGACCAAGAAAGAAAGAGACTTTATTTAAATATAACTTCTCTCTGCTCTGGTGTCCCATCCACACACCTGTCTCACCCCCCCCCCCTGCCCTTTTCAGTATCACGGGACCTTTCCAGCCAGTGGAGTGCTTTGGGAGTGTGGTGACTGTTGTAATGTAGGAAACATTGCTGACAAGAGTGGAATACAACAGGTGAATTATCGGTTCGGGGAATTGTCCCACACCATCACCTCCTCGAGGGCAATCGGGCTAAGAAAGGAGAGGCTTTCGTTGTCAGCCCTGCCTGTGACGGCCACATCCTGATAATGATTTCCCTCGAAAACTGCTGTTACTTGGATCCATTCCCCGCTGGACACTTACTGCTTCCCCTTTCATGACCCACTGGTCTATCATACAAAGAACAAAGAACAGTACAGCACAGGAACAGGCCCTTCGGCCCTCCAAGCCTGCGCCGCTCATGATGCCTGCCTAAACTAAAACTGTATGCACCAACAGAGTCCGTATCCTTCCATTCCCATCCTATTCATATATTTATCTAGTTGCCCCTTAAATGCCTCTATCGTACCTGCTCCCACCACCTCCCCGGGCAGCGTGTTGCAGACATTCACCACCCTCTGTATAAAAACTTGCCTCGCACATCTCCTCTAAACTTTTCCCCTCGCACCTTAAACCTATGCCCCCTAGTAATTGACTCTTCCACCCTGGGGAAAAAGCTTCTGACTATCCACCCTGTCCATGCCTCTCATAATCTTGTAAACCTCTATCAGGTCGCCCCTCAACCGCCGTCGTTCCAGTGAGAACAAACCCGAGTGTATCCAACCTCTCCTCATAGCTAATACCCTCCAGCCCAGGCAACATTCTGGTAAACCTCTTCTGTACCCTCTCCAAAGCATCCACATCCTTCTGGTGGTGTACAATTCTGATCGCCACACTAGAATCAAACATAGAATCAGAAGAGAGGTTTTCACATTGACTCACCTCCTGAATATGCGCAACAATGGACGTCTGGGTTGTAATGTCCAGCTGCTTGATTCTCTCGATGAATTCTTCCTTCCGTTCACACTGTGGGATGAGTGGGTGGTGGAGGTGGAGGGCAGAGGAGGTGGGGAGGGAGTGCGGGGAGAGCATACGTTCAGATTACTGGGAATAGAAATTCACATCAACGCCTGAAACATTTAATCCCAATGAAATGGAACGGGTACGCGGGCACGCTATCCGCTAGCCCACTCCTGTTCACACACAGCAGGCCCTGAAGAAGATTCCGGTTCTGCATTCCCAACACCTTAACCCGGCAGCTCATTCAGCCAGGGACTGACAGCACAAACACGTCAGCCAGCTTCCATTAAACTGAGCAAGGAAGGGAACACAAAATCCTGACCCATCCCAAATATTCTGGCATTCTGTCCCGCTGACCACAGATCCCGTTTGCATCTGAACTTCCCCCTTTTCCAATGCACAGTACGATCCCATCTACAAGCGAGTGAGACATTACTCCGGGCAGGCTGCAGCATCACGCAGCAGACCACTTGCTGAAGGGGGAAGGGAGCATGTCCAATTGCTCAGTCCAGGCAGGTCTGGTTCCTCTGCCTATCCGGCCAGTATTGTCCAGCGGGAACTGTGTCAATGAGGCAAGTAGCACGGGGAACACCACCACCCTGAGGTTCCCCTCCAGCTCACTCACCATCCTGACTTGGAAATATATCAGCCGTTCCTTCACTGTCACTGGGTCAAAATCCTGGAACTCCCTCCCTAACAGCACTGGGGATGTACCTACACCACAGGGACTGCAGTGGTTCCAGACGGCAGCTCTCCACCACCTCCTCAAGGGCAACTAGGGATGGGCAACAAATGCCGCCCTCGCCAGCGAGGCCCACCTCCCATGAATTAATTTTTTATAAAAGGTGGAGTGGGATTGATTGGATAGCTCTTTCAAAGAGCTATCACGGGCACAGTGGGCTGAATGGTCTCATTCTCTGATGGTAGACATTAGGATCCTTTGGAAGTGAATTAAAAGTTACTGCAGAAATATGGGTGAAGCTTGGCTACAATTGGAGTCCTGTCCCACAGAGGTTCAGAGCAGGTGTATAAACCTTCCCCAGGATTAGGAACCTATTACAATTTAGGTTTCTGCAGACAGTTTCTCATCCTAATAGATGAGAAATAATCAAAGAGAGCTCCAACCTCCAATTTCTTTCTTGTATATTCCACATCCCAGCTAAAGCAAGAATACATTCCAGTGTCTCTCAAACCCGACTGTTCAAAAACCAGACATTGTTAGAACGTGCAATGCATCAGATAGACACACGAAATAGGAGCAGAAAGTAGACCATTCGGCCCCTCGAACCTACTCTGCCATTTGATAAGATTGTGGCTGATCTGTCTGTGTTTCAAGTTCTACATTCTCATCTACCCGAGACAACCCAGATTCCCTTGCCTAACATAATCTATCTAAATACCTACCTTAAAAATATTCAGTGACCCCCAGCCCCCAGAGAGTTCGAAAGTCTCACAACCCCCTGAGAGAAAAAGATTCTCCTCATCTCTGACCCATGAGGGTGACTCCTAATTTTAAACGGTGCCCCCCCTAGTTCTGGACTCAGCCACCAGAGGAAACACGCTTTCCACATCCACCGTATCAATACCGTTCAGGATCTTACTTCAGACAAGTCACCCTTCACTCTTCTAAACTCCAGTGGAAACAAGCCCAGTCTGTCCAACCTTTCCCCATCAGACAATTTATTTTTATTTTACTCAATTTTAACTGAGAAAAATAAAAATAAATATCTCACCTGGACAATTCGGCTGGATGCCGCATCGTGGTGCCAGACTGCTTGTGCAGCACTCTATTCCCGTGCACTCAGTGACCTTTACCCCTCCTCAACCTGGCTTGACCCAAGCCACCTGACACGAAATCTGGAATGGTCGGGAATTGGGCACGGCCTTGGTCCCGAAATTCCTGGTTTTCAGACACGTTGGGTGGAATTTTCCAGCTGTTTTCACCCCAAGACTGGAAAATCCCTCCCGAGGTCAATGGACCTTTGCATGGTTCCTGTCCCGCCCGCTACAATTCCCGTGGATGGGAGAATTCCGCCTTGTAGCTGTACAAGAAATTCCACATTACAGGTGCAGACATCATTCGGAGGATTCACCTCTGAGCTCAGAAGCTCATTAGAGCTTAAACCCCATTTTGTCACCTTCCTCCAGGTTTATTGGAATGAGGCATCACTGTTTACCTGAACAGCGCATCCCAGCATGAGTAACAGCATCTTCTTCATCTCATCCATACTCTTTCCTGTAGCAGACACGAAGGGGAGAAAGCTTTAGTCTGGGACGCTTACCAAAACCACGCTGCAAACATGTAAAAATAACGGTGAAGTTTGAATCCTGATTACTGCCCAGTGACTTCAGATTGAAAACAGAGACACAAGTAGCAGCCGGGTGAAACATTCTGGGCGGGATTCCCTGGCCATTCACACCAGCGGGATTCTCCTGGCCCGCTGCTATGGCTGAGCGCCAAATTCTCCATCCTCTCTGGCAGCGGCAGTGGGGCGTGAACGGCTGGAGAATTCCAGCCTCTGTCTCAGCCATGATCAATGGTGTAATAAGTCCTCGGATGCAGAAGTCCCTTCACCAAAATCCCTTTATTTACAAATCTGACATCAGCGTACAGAGCGCTTCCAGTTAGCAGCCTACACTCGGAGTGCCAGAGGAACTGACACTCCTGGTTAAATACAAAGCAAGAGACTCCCTGATTGGCCCTTAATCAGGGACAACTTTTTGTGTCCAACTAAATAAACAAAATCAACTTAACTTAGGGACAACTGAAAAGGGGCAGCTCCCTAAAAGGAGGGGAACCGCCCGAAACAAACGACAAAGCGGAAAGGAAACTTAAAACATCAAATTAAAATGTGATTAAGGGGGTCAATAATACACCCCAGTCCCCGCGGTGCCCAGCGGGCATGGAAAGCATCAACTGTGCCCTTGGATACCGCATGCTCCCTCTCCAGGGACACTTGGCCACGAATATAGCCGCAGTAGAGGGGCAGACAGTCAGGTTGGACGACCCCGTTGATCACCCACTGTCTGGACCTGTAGATGGAATGCCTTGCTAGGCCCAGGGGCCCTTAATCAGGGAGCTCATATTCGAACAAGCCCACCTCAATTGCCTGATTAAAGTTATTACAAGTGGGTAATTAAAGTCTTACATTTATATAGAGCCTTTGAGAATTTTAACAAGTCCTAAGAGTCTCTACAACCAATAAAGTACTTCTGAAATGCACTCATGATTGAGATGTGGGGATTGCAGCAATCTTTATGCACACAGTAATCTCCCACAAACAGCAATGAGGGGAGGGCAAGATCATTTATTTGTTGTGATGTTGGCTATGGAATAAATACTGGCCAGGACCAGAGCAACTGCTCTTCGAACCGAGGGATCCTTCACACCCACCTGAGGGGACAGACAGGGCCTCAAAACATTGGCCCTATTCTCGCTGCACAGGTTAGGAGCTTCGATATATAGAGTGAGCAAAGCTAATAAACTATGGGGTGGGTCCACGATCATAGCTCAAAGAGATTGGACACCTGGCTCTGCGGACAGACACAAACCTTAAAACATCGACAAAACATTTTTCATTCATTAGTTTTAAATGAAAAGAAGAGGTGTGTAGAAACGGTATTTCATTGTTATACTGTGAATTTCACCTCTCAATTTTACCTCTCTCCCACCCATCTCCCCCCTCCCCCACATCTTCATCTCTCACAGTTTACCCTCTGATTTCAGTTTCTCTGCCGTTTGGCCTTTCACACCTTCTATTCTCTCTATAGGCTGCCATTAGCGGCCTTTCCCCTTGTTTTTGTGACTATGACTCATCTTTCATTCCCTCACCCTACAGTATAAATATCTCCCACTTTCTATACCTTTTATCTTTGACAAAGGGTCATGTGGGCTCGAAACATCAGCGCTTTTCTCTCCTTACAGATGCTGCCAGACCTGCTGAGATTTTCCAGCATTTTCTCCTTTGGTTTCACTATTGTATCATTTTAAATGATAAAGTTCCAAGTAAGTTCTGTGTTAGACTCAAAACGCTAACTCTGCGGCTGGTACTTTACATCCTCACTCGGGCGAGGCTCGTAAAGTCCCGCCTGAGGCCAACGGAGAATTCTGTTCCGCGAGCCTTGCCTGCCCCGATTCCAGGGCGGGCGTGGCGGTAAAATTCTGGCCTGTTTCTCTCTCCACAGAGGCTGCCAGACCTGCTGAGATTTTCCAGCACTTTCTGTTTTTGTTTCAGATTTCCAGCATCGGCAGTATTTTGATTTTATTGAATCTCTTCACGTTTCGCTGTCACAGGAGGTTGTCACTTCAGAAGGTTAAACTCTGAATGATGAAAATTTTCCTACTATTAAATCCAATGTTTACAAAAAAAGACTAGAGCAAATGTTAAACTAACAAAAACATTCAGAATCCCACTGAGGGAGCTCACAGTACAAACATTGACAAAGCTCTCCCGCCCTGCTAAACTAAACTAACCATTAAACAGCTTCCCTCTCTCTCCCAGTTGGTGCAATAAAATCTATCCCGTTCAGTCAACTGAGATATTTGGTCGACTAATGAGGAAAGGAAGTGTTTCGATAGTGAATGATGGATGACTCCTTCAAATAATCTCCTAAATCTGATCCCAAATTTACAAGGGAAAGTTCGGCCTTCAGTAGGAACAAGGTCAGCCAAGCTCAGCAGTCGGTGCAGTGTAGAAAAACACACACGCTCGTTTACAGGCTCACACTGTAAGTAATTTTAGAGAACAGTGAGGGATAAATCAAGTTATTGTTGGCACCTATTTAAGGGCTGGGATCATTTTTGATTAGTTTTAATAGGAGGAAACATGTCACCATGACAGTTAGCAAAACTGAGGAGGTTTGGCAGCCAAGAGGTTTCCTGCAGAGGTCAAACAACAAGTGGAGGTTAGAGTGAAGGTCAAGGAAGCCTTTGATTCCGATCTGATTGCTATTTCCTTTTCTGTGCTTGAGAACTTGCAACCTGCAGTTGCTGATTCAATCTCAACATTCAACCAATACATTCCTTCGAGTGTTTTGATACAAGCGAGCATCACACGAGGCCACTTTAAAGGCTCAACCACATTGCTGTGGGACTAGACCCTGACCGGCTAAGAAGAGGTTTCCATTTCTAAAGGAGATCAGTAAAGCAATTGGGTTTTACCATCTGCTCATTTTTACAAAACTCTTTTTTTGTTTCATTTACAAATGTTGTTGTACAAAACTCTCAAACTGCCACAGGGGAATTTGAACTCCATGTAGGAACATAGCAGCAGGATGAGGCCATTCAGCCCCTCAGGCCTGCCCTGCCATTCAATATAATCAAGGCCAATCGCGACCCCAATGCTAATTTCCTGCCCCTCAATCCTCGCGTGGATGGAGCTATTACAAAGGGGGCGTAACTATAGGGTTCGTGGTGGGAGATACAGGAAGGATATCAGAGGTAGGTTCTTTACGCAGAGAGTGGTTGGGGTGTGGAATGGACTGCCTGCAGTGATAGTGGAGTCAGACACTTTAGGAACATTTAAGCGGTTATTGGATAGGCACATGGAGCACACCAGGATGATAGGGAGTGGGATAGCTTGATCTTGGTTTCAGATAAAGCTCGGCACAACATCGTGGGCCGAAGGGCCTGTTCTGTGCTGTACTGTTCTATGTTCAATTTCCTTTTGTTCAGGCCCCGGGATTATTATTCCAGTAACATCGTCACTACACCCAGAACAATGATTACCTTCCCAGGAAACCGGGGGTGGAGAGTGAACAACAGGCTTCTCTGCAACACTCTCCTTCCCAAACATGAATAAATACAATCAGTAACCAGACTGGTCCAAAATAAACTCACGTTTTGTAGAATAAACTGTAATCCCAGTTCACAGTCAGCAACATTCTGACAATGACCTCGTTCAAACAATTGGAAACATAGGAAGGAAGGAACACAGGAACAGGAATCCTTTCACTTGAGCCTCTTACACTCCTCAGTTAGATCACGGCTGGTGGGTAAATTCACTCCCCGTTCCATATTCACCAATGAACAAAAATCTTAAGTTTATGTCCCCTTGCCCTGGACACCACCCCCCCCCCCCCCCCCACCCCTCCCGGAGGAAATATGATACCCTTTTCTACCCTATCAACTATAATTATTTCGAGTAGTTCAAATAATCATCCCCATTTGAGGAAATACAAAGCTGAGCCTGTGCTCAAACCAGGAAGTCAACAGGTCAATTGGGTACTTCACGCCGATACGGAGTCTAGGTTTCAAGGGGATGCACGCCGTGGGATTGAAGCTGGTCAGGATTCTTCAAGAACAAGATTATCTCAGGAAGGACCCTTGCATTTGTAACAGACACAACAGACTGCATTTGACAGGGTTGGTGCTGGGGTGGGGGAGGGATGGATTGGTGATGGGGGAGAGGGTTGGGGGTGACGGTTGGGGGTGACGGTGGGGGGTGCGGGTGGGGGGTGCGGGGGGGAGGGTGGGGAGTGCAGGGGAGGTGTGGATTGGTGGTGGGAAAGGGGTGGGATGGGGAATGCGGGGGAGGTATGGGTTGGTGGTGGGGGTGAGAGTGGGGGAGGGGTGGATTGGGGATGGGGATGAGGGTGGGGGGAGGGGTGGATTGGGGGTGGGAGGGGGGTGAGGTGGGGAGTGCAGGGGAGGTGTGTGTTGGGGTGGGGTGGGGTGGGGATGAGATGGGGGGAGGGGTGGATTGGGGGTGGGGGTGAGGGTGGGGGGAGGGGTGGATTGGTGGTGGGAGAGGGGTGGGGAGTGCAGGGGAGGGGTGGATTGGTGGTGGGAGAGGGGTGGGGAGTGCAGGGGAGGTGTGTGTTGGGGTGGGGTGGGGACGAGATGGGGGGAGGGGTGGATTGGGGATGGGGGTGAGGGTGGGGGGAGGGGTGGATTGGGGGTGGGGGAGAGAGTGGGGGGAGGGGTGAATTGGGGGTGGGAGAGGGGTGGGGAGTGCAGGGGAGGTGTGTGTTGGGGTGGGGTGGGGGCGAGATGGGGGGAGGGGTGGATTGGGGATGGGGTAGTGGAGGAGATGGGTGGTACACACTGTTCCAAGCCCACCACCATTTAAAACTTTAATTTTTTTCTTTTTCTTATAAAGAATGGGTTTTATTTGTAGATAGGCCACAAATCCATCGACACTCTTTACCTGAATGGAATTTCTCCCCGGCTAGGGAAACAGAGGAGACAAAACAAAACCTGAGACTGAACCATCATTGGGTAAGGATTGAACTCACTCACCTGAGAGGGGATCTTTTGCAATCATGAGTACATTTGGCAAACTCATTACCACCAACTGCTGCAGACACTCCTGTTGATAAAACACACAGTAAAATGCCTGAGTTACTTTCAAAGGAGTGAACTTTCCATTCTTGTAATTACTTAGCAATCGAATATTCAAATTCACCAACATCATCCCATCTTAATGACTCTGGACTCTATTCTTCAAGCTGATGGAATGGGAACAGGAAGATGAATACTTTCCCCAGTGTAAATACTCACGCTAGAAAAAAACAAGGAAGGATAGTTTCAAGGGATTAATATTTGTATGGGTAATCGTTACAAATAAGGTATAGTTTTAACTGTGTTTAATTTCATGTTTCTGTGCCTGGAAGTGTAAAACCTATAGCGAGATTCATGCTGGACAAAGGTGTTTGTACGTGGGGGGGTTGGTTAAGTCCCAACTGTGTTTCCATTGTGCTGAGAGAGGGCTACGGCATGCAGAATAAATAGTAGTAGCAGGTTTGTTGCTTAGCAACAGGAGGCCACTTTCCAGAGGGAAGGGCTTCCCTTCAGTTTTAACTGGAAGCCAGAACAGTTAGAGACAGGACATTGGGGAGTGAACAGCTCTGAACTCTGGACAGGACAAGGGAGTTTTAAAGATGCAAGTTTCCTAAGGAACTAGTTACAGGCCAGATAACCAGAGAATTGGGACAGAAAGAATGTTTAAGACGACTGAAGTTAAGAGAAGAGAGACCAAGGTACTGTTCAGAAGAATTCAAGGAAGAGTAAACTGTGTTCTGCGTTAAAGAGGTAATTGCAGTAGCTAGATTCAAATTGGGACAGCAGCCTTCAGAGGTGAATTAAACGATGCCATTTTAATACAGTCTGGGAATTGAGAGTTAAAGCAATTGTGAATCACTTGGACAGTAGTCAGGACAAAGAAATCCTAAAGGAGTTGGTGCAAAATCCTGGACTGGATTCATTGTTAAAAGTGGAGCAGAAGTTCTATTTAAAAAGGATATTTGAAAACCCTGGCCTGGATTTCAGAATGCAGACTGCTATGGGAAAGCATTATTATGAGAAATGATTTTAAAGTGTGTTTTTAGGAGTGGTGTTTGGAAACTCTCACATTAACAATGATCAGGGGGCAGTAGGGGGAGGATTCTGAGGAGAAATCTACAGACATTGACTTGGGTTCAGAGTGCAGTGTGTATCTGACTCGAGTCATCTTGTGTGCTTATAAAGGACTGTGTGTGTTAATGAGATCATTGTAGCTTAAAATGTACTTTGTAATCCGTATTAATCCTAAAACCTGTGTGTAATTGTTAAACTGAAGGTGAAGTAAGGGATTATTGTATCATAATCCATTGCTTTTTTTCTTGTTGTTAATACTCATTATCAATCCTCTACGTTCTATTGAAAAAAAGTAAAAGTTAGGGTCTTTTGAGTCAAGTTCCATTCTGGGATCTTCCCATCCAGTTATAACATCAACTGGGGCTGTTACAACTCACTTCCTTCATTGCTCCTCGCAACATCTTTAAAGAAGTATTTGTTTTGCTGAGATATTTATCCATTAAATGTGGAGACCCCAAGGGCTATCAGTTAACAGATGAGATCACGATGGTGGTAACATCAGTTAATGGGTGCGGGAGAGGAGTGAGGAGGAGGTTGGTTATGAGAGTCCGTCTTGTTCCTGTTAAATGTGTTACCCGTCACCTGTCTCTGCCTCTTAAAACATACAGGACCTGGGGTTTAATTACAGATCAAACTAATCAGTGGGTGTAATGTTTTCCATCAATGGGAACTCTGTCCACACAGATAGTGGGGGTTATGAGGGGGGGGTTAAGTGAAGGAATCTGCAGCATTGCTGCCATATTACCGCGATGTTATGACCAGAATTTGAGCCTTCTTTGAAGACAGCGCCGTAACACAATTCAGCATTAAAACTGCTAAAGCTCCTCTTAAGGAAAGGAGTCCCTCCTTATTGAATGTTTCCCTCACAACCAGAACAAGAGAACTGCAATTTTTTAATTTATCTGTTGCACAGGATGTGGGCAGTACTGGTGAGGCTGGTTTAATTTCCCATCCCTGATTGCCTTTCAATAGGGGGTGGTGAGACACTCTCTTGAACCGTTGCAGCGAACATGGTGGCCTTTTCCTTATCCTAGCTGATCGAGGCTGGCCCCCAGCCACCAACCAACATGCCTAGTTTGAAATTGTTATCCTCTTTACATCCCTTCAAGGCCTCATCCTCCCCATTTATATCACAGCCCAAATCACCCTCCATCCCACACCCTTCCCCAGTGAAAATCATTCTTCCCAATCTTAATTCTTGAGCATCTCCCGTCCTTCATTTAACATCACGATTGGCTGCTGCACCTTCAGCTGTCAGGCCCCAGGCACTGAAATTCTCCACCGAAACATCTCCACCTCTCTGCATTCCTCGCCTTCTTTAAGACACTTCTTAAAACCCACCTCTTTGCTCAAGTTCTTAGTCATTTCCTTCTAACATCATCCACTCTGCATACCAGTCCATCACCCAAACCAGCCTCCCATCCATTGACTCTGTCTACACTTCCCTCTGCCTCGGCAAAGCAGCCAGCAAAATTAAAGACCCCATGCACCCCGGACATTCTCTCTTCCACCATCTACCATCGGGGAAAAAGATACAAAAGTCTGAGGTCACATACCAACCGACTCAAGAACAGCTTCTTCCCTGCTGCTGTCAGATGTTTGAATGGACCTACCTTGCATTAAGTCGATCTTTCTGTACACCCTAGCTATGACTGTAACACTACATTCGGCACTCTCTCGTTTCCTTCTCTATGAATGGTATGCTTTGTCTGTATAGCGCGCAAGAAACAATACTTTTCACTATGTTAATACATGTGACAATAGTAAATCAAATCCATCTTGTCTGATTATGCCTCTGCACAGTGCCTTGTGATATATTTTCATAATAAAAATGCGATATTAATGCACAATGTTGTAAACTTTGCAACACTGCATTGGAGACTGTCGGCTTCACCCAATTCTAAAATTCAATACAACTGAAATTCTTGCAAACACCTGACTTCCCCTTCAGCCCCCAGTTTTGGATCTTTTAATAAATGGTACATTATAGTGTTGCCTGTAGCTCAGTCCTGCCACTGGCAGTGGGATCAAGTCCCACTCCACAGAGTGACAATCCTAGCGCAATACTGAGGGAGTGCTGCAGTGTCAGAGGTGTCATCGGAATGCAGTTATCTTTTGGATGAAGCATGAAACCAGGGCTTCATCGCACCTATAAGATCCCGTGACGCTGTATTGACGAAGAACAGGGGAGTTCTTCTTGTGTCCTGGCCAATTTATCCCACAACCAACACCTAAAAACAGTTTATCTGGTCATTTATCACATTGCTGCTGTGGGAGCTTGCTGTGCACAAAGCAAGCCATTGCCTTTCCTTCAACAGCGACTAAGCTTCATTGGCTGCAAGTTACCTTGGGAAGTCCAAAGGTAATGGCAGGCACTATATAAATGGAGATGATTCTTTCTCAATAATGTTTAGGAGTGCCGTATTTTAGTAAACTCATTGTGTAAATAGTCTCCAGTGCAGCTGCTTACACCTGTGGAATGGAGAAATTCCAGTATTTCTATTATATTTCAGCCCTTCTGTTGTTTGCCTGTTGCTACAGCGCAGCAACAGGAACATTACCACATACCCAATATCGACCAAGAGAAACAGCAAGTGACAAATCAGATCATGCAAAATGATACCAGGAGTAAAAGAACAGTCGAAAGACTTTGATCTCAACAACATCTATCAAGGGAAGAGCAAAGAAAGATTGGTTTCCACGTCCTCAGGACATTTCTTGCACTACACAATATGATCATTGTTGTGATGTAGGCACATTTCACACCCAATGCTACACACCAAGATTGGGGTGGCACGGTGGCACAGTAGTTAGCACTACTGCCTCTCAGCGCCAGGGACCCGGGTTCGATTCCCGGCTTGGGTCACTGTCTGTGTGGAGTCTACACATTCTCCCTGTGTCTGCGTGGGTTTCCTCCGGATGCTCTGGTTTCCTCCCACAGTCCAAAAATGGGCGGGTTAGTTGGATTGGCCGTGCTAAATTGACTCCAGTGTCAGGGGGATTAGCAGGGTTACGGGAATAGGGCCTGGGTGGGATTGTTGTCAGTGCAGATTCGATGGGTCGAATGGCTGCCTTCTGCACTGTAGGGATTCTATTCTATGCCACAAGCAGCAGTGAGTTACATGGACAGTTCATAGGTTCCTGGTGGCATCACCTCAGAGAGTGCAGCATTCCTGCACTACCCCACTGGAATTTCATAGAATCCCTAAAGTGCAGAAAGAGGCCATTCGGCCCATTGAGACTGTGCCAACTCTCCAGAGAATCTTACCCAGGCCCTATCCCACCAACCCCACGTATTTACCCCGCTAATCCCCATAATCTGCACATTTTTGGACTGTGGGAGGAAACCGGAGCACCCGGAGGAAACCCACGCAGACACGGGGAGAACGTGCAGACTCCACACAGACAGTGACCCAAGGCTGGAATTGAACGCAGGTCCCTGGCACTGTGTGGCAGCAGTGCTAACCACTGTGCCACCGTGCCATTGCTCCACCATTGGTCATGCCTTCAGTTGTCAATAGCCCCTAAAGTCTGAAATTTTGTTCCTAACCTCCCCATCCTTTAAAGATGTTCCTTAAAGCCTCTTTGACCAGGTTTTTGTCCGTTTATCCTAATATCATCTTTGGATGTCAAATTTAGTCTGTTTTACGATCATGTGAAGCACCATGGGAAATTTACGACAGTAGAGGTGATATTCCCATAATCCTGTCATTCGCTGGGTGGACATAGAGCATGAAAAAAATTACAACATGCTGCTGTGCAAAGGGACCTGGGGGTCCTTGTGCATGAGTCACAAAAGCTCAGTCTGCAAGTACAACAGGTGATCAAGAAGGCAAATAGGATGTTGGCATTTATCACGAGGGGGATAGAATATAAAAGCAGAGAAGTCTTGCTGCATCTGTACAAAGCATTGGTGAGGCCGCAGCTGGAATACTGTGTGCAGTATTGGTCCCCTTACTTGCGGAAGAATATATTGGCCTTGGAGGGAGTGCAGAGAAGGTTCACCAGGTTGCTACCAGAGATGAGGGGTGTAGATTATGAGGAGAGATTGAGCAGATTAGGTTTGTACTCGTTGGAGTTTAGAAGGCTGAGGGGTGATCTTCTCGAGGCATATAAGATAATGAAGGGGCTGGATAGGGTAGAAGTGGAGAGATTCTTTCCACTTAGAAAGGAAGCTAGAACTAGAGGGCACAGCCTCAAAATAAAGGTGGGTCAGTTTAGGACAGAGTTGAGGAGGAACTTCTTCTCTCAGAGGGTGGTGAATCTCTGGAATTCTCTGCCCACTGAAGTGGTGGAGGCTACCTCGTTGAATATGTTTAAGTCACAGATAGATGGATTCCTGATCGGTAAGGGAATTAGGGGTTATGGGGATCAGGCGGGTAAGTGGAACTGATCCACTTCAGATCAGCCATGATCTTATTGAATGGCAGGGCAGGCTCGAGGGGCTAGATGGCCTACTCCTGCTCCTATTTCTTATGTTCTTATGAGAGTGTGCGCACAGTATTGGATAGGCATTGCTCATGGAAGACGGGTTGGTTAGGTGCATTGACCCGAACAGGCGCCGGAGTGTGGCGACTAGGGGAATTTCACAATAACTTCATTGCAGTGTTAATGTCAGCCTTGTGACTAATAAATAAACTTTAACTTTACTCCAGCAAGGAATCAACATCTTCAGGGAAGGAAACAAACCAAAACTAGTTGTTTCGAAAAACACGATATTAAATGACAAAGTATTTCAGAAGATACTCTCTGGCAGAAGATTTATACTCAAGGTTTAGGATATCAGTGAATTAATATCTTGAAATCCATGCCATATGCTCCACTTGGCGATCTCATGTGATGTTGCACAGAGTGAAGACTAAGTGGGGCCTTCAGATGGCAGGGGTCGGGGGTTTGCTGATGTTAATTCAATAGCCTTTCTAAAGTTATTTATTCTCTCTTCATTTATCTATTTCCATTTGAAAAACTCACACAAACATATTTATAATGAAAACTACCTGTAAAAACTTGTGATTTGGTAATCGGACATGCCTTCCCCACCCTCTCTCTTGCCTTTAAACTGCACCCTCCAGAACCACACCTGGCTCAGGTGCAGCATGAACACCAGCAGAGAGCAGTTGGTGCAACCCAACTTTATAGAATCCGCCAGTGCAGAAGGCCATTCAGCCCATCGAGCCTGCATCCAGGCCCTATCCCCATAACCCCATGTATATTCCCTGCTAATCCCCTTGACACGAAGGGGAAATTTATCATGGCCAATCCATCTAACCCGCACATCTTTGGACTTTAGAATCAACTCTCGCACTCAGTCCATTTCGCTTGAATTTGCAAGGGTTTTTGCTGGTGCTATGTAAATGCAATTTAGTCTGGTGTGCGAAATAGGGTGGGGAAGGTTGTAGGTAGAGAGATAGGGGGGGGGGGGCGTATTTAAGTGGTCTCCACTCTGTGTGCTAAGCCCTGTAAACTGTGACCCCTTTGTCTCAGTTCAGATACCAGGAATTCTTTGCCAGTTTGAAATTCGAGCCTTGCAAATCAACTCACTCAAAGGCAGCAGGAATAAAAGTGGAGACTGTGCAAGTCAGCACATGTTGAGAGCAGCCCAACCCCCCACTCCACACAAAGCCCCATCCATCCTGCTGTCTCCATACTGATGCACCGCCTCGCAACTTGATGTGGGTCAATCGGGAAAGTAAAAAGTAACAGCAGAGGCAAAGAATGAAAAGCAGAGATGAAGAATCTGACACAACTTTCCAATCTCGCTCTGAAGCTCCATTCCTCTGAACCTTCGTCACTCCAAGTTTCTCCTGAGGAAGGGGTCAGGGTCGATTGGAATAGTTAGGAACGTGAATTGAAGTTAATGGATTTATTTCATCTCCTAACAGAAATTGGAAAATGCGTTCAATTTAACAATATTAACACTGATTTATTTCACATTATTAGTTGAAAAACTGCTCCAAGAGTTTTTGCAGGATTATTTTAACACAGAGGAAGACATTGAGCTATATAAGGGGATATTTACAAAGAACAAAGAACAGTACAGCACAGGAACAGGCCCTTCGGCCCTCCAAGCCTGCGCCGATCATGATGCCTGCCTAAACTAAAACCGTATGCACCAACAGAGTCCGTATCCTTCCATTCCCATCCTATTCGTGTAATCGTCAAGTTGCCCCTTAAATGCCGCTATCGTACCTGCTCCCACCACCTCCCGGGCAGCGCATTCCAGACATTCACCACCCTCTGTCTAAGAAAACTTGCCTCGTACATCTCCTCTAAACTTTTCCCACACACCTTCAACCTATGTCCCCTAGTACTTGACTTTTCTAACTTAGGATAAAGCATCTGACAATCCACTATGCCCATGCCACTCATAACCTTGTAGACTTCTATCAGGTCGCCTGTCAAACTCCGTCGTTCCAGTGAGAACAAACCGAGTTTATCCAATCTCTCCTCATAGCTAATAACCTTCAGACCAGGCAACATTCTGGTAAACCTCTTCTGTACCCTCTCCAAAGCATCCACATCCTTCTGGTAGAGTGGTGACTAGAATTGTACACAATATTCTAAATGAGGCCGAACTAAGGTTTGTCCAGCTGCAGCATGACCTCCCAATTTGTATATTCAGTGCCCCGACCAATGAAGGCAAGCATGCTGTATGCCTTCTTGACTACCTTCTCCACCTGCGTTGCCACTTTCAGTGATGGGTGGACATGTACGCCCAGATCTCCCTGCCTATCAATACTCCGAAGGGCATTTATTAGGACAGGTGAAAATCTTGATTCAGCAATAACTTTTAAGGGGTGTCTTAAAAGAAGAAAACAAGGTATAGAGAGAGACGGAGAGGTGTGGGGAGGGAATTCCAGAGCTTCGGGCCCAGGCAGCTGAAGACACCAAGTGGACATGAAGCACAGTCCCCAGTGAAAAGGTGGTTTCCGGGGACAGTGTCTGGCGATCAGTTTGATGTGTCCCTTCACCTGGACTTGATTGGACCTGTGTAGATGTGATGTTAGTGCAGGGTGTTGGTGTTCATTATGGCAGGTGTACTCCAGTACGGTGACACAGAATAAACAGGCAATTTTGTGGTTCACATTTATGATGAAGCATTCACAAGATTGAACAACGCACTATAATTGGGTTTGGTGTAGTTGAAGTTAAATCTCTGTGACAGTGGAAGAATGAATTGTTTTCTGGTTGTAAAGTTGTATAACCTCATCCTGACCTCCCTGTGATTGCACTGAACCTTAGACAACAACTAAACTCTCGATTCCAGAATCTAGCCTTAATTATGCTGTTGACAGAAACATAAAGATGTGTGTGTATCGCTTCTCGGCCTTTTGGCTAAGATCAAGTGTAGTATGGATTGGATGCTGCGCTTGGTCGAGGTCATTAGATTACATTTGAGCTTCATATTCATATGAAGCAATTTTTAAAAGCGGCATCTCGGCCTTTTGGCTAAGATGCAAATGAGATCAAGTTTTGGAGGAGGAAACCTCCCCCTCCTCCAATCAGCTTGGCTCATGTAGATCAGGCCCAAGACAGGTGTGTAGGCCCTGTCTTGTCAGCCTGGATCGGAAATGTCTCAACTTGTTGAGACTCTGAATTGGACTTGATTTGATTGAATTGGAAAAGTATTTTTAAAAAAAGATCTGTGTGTGTATACATATACCCCTTCTCCTTCCTGTTTATATATACACGTGTATGTACACGCACACAGATATTATATATACATAGTATATACATATACACACATACATAATATCTTGAAGGGCAATTTTTTCACACAGAGGGTGGTGAGTGTCTGGAACGAGCTGCCAGAGGTAGTAGTAGAGGCGGGTACAATTTTGTCTTTTAAAAAGCGTTTTTGACAGTTACATGGGTAAGATGAGTATAGAGGGATATGGGCCAAATGTGGGCAATTGGGACTAGCTTAGTGGTAAAAACCAGGCGGCATGGACAAGTTGGGCCGAAGGGCCTGTTTCCATGCTGCAAACCTCCATGACTTTATATACATATATAGTATACACATATATACACATCTATAGTATATATACATATATATAGTATATAAATATACATCTTCTTCCTTCCAGTTTTTTTATATATATATATGTGTGTATATACACAAGAACAAATACAGGAAAGTCCCAAGCTATCTCACAGCAGCATGATCACATAAAAGCAGATAAGGGATATTTGATGTCCAAAAGCTTGTTTCTGAAACCCCAGCCTTTGACCTGCTCTACAACCCACAGTATTTACATGGCTGATCCAGTTCAGTTTCTGGTCGATTGTAACTTCCCAGATGTTGTTAGCAGGGGATTCAGCGATGGTAATGCCACGGAATGTCATGGGGCGATGGTTAGATTCTCTCTTGTTGGAGATGGTCACTGTCTGGCACTTGTGTGGTGCGAATAGGAACATTGGAAATAGGAAGAGTAGGCCATATGGCCTCTCAAATCTGCTCCACCATTCAACTAGACCATGCCTGATCTGTCTTTTTCCTGCATTATCCCCATGTCCCTTGATGTCTTTACGATCCAAAAATCTATCAATCTGTCCTGAACACGTTCAATGACTGAGCCCCTACAGCTCTGAGGTAAAAAATTCCAAAGATTCACCACCCTCTTGAGTGAAGAAATTCCTCCTTATCTCAGTCCTAAATGGTTTGCCCCTTATTCTGAGACCCTGGCTGCCCCCGACCAATGAAACATCCTTCCTGCATCCGCCCTGCCGAGGCCTGTAGGACATGTAACCTTGAAATCAGAGTGCGGCCTTTCAGGGTAGAAGTTAGCAACCACTCCTTTACGCTAAAAGCGTGGAACTTTCCCCCACAAACAGCTCCATTAATTATGAATTTTACATCAGAGAGCAGTCTATCTTTGCCAGCCATGAGCATATCAGGAAATGGATCCCAGACGAGTGGATAGAACATCATGGTCTCCCTGGTGGAACAGGATGGTGGGGCTGAAGGGCCTCCTCCAGTTCCTGGGATAGCAAGATGCCACGGTTAGATTCCAACAGTCTGCCGGTGGTTAGAAGGTCCGGGATTCCCTTTATTTCCCAGCTATTGTCCATCTGAGATGTAAAACATACCAATGTTTGACATGGTGTTTTAAAAATCTCACTCACACACTGGCTGCCACAGCTGCTTATTTAAACGCACTGATCTGGGAGGGATACTGGGTCTGATCCAACTTAACAGCCAAGAAGGTTACAATGGGCGAGTAACCCAAATGAAAAACAAGTTAAATTTACATATGCACATTCCATTTTTGTAACATTTACATTTCTAATTTCAACAAATTGATGCGAGACAAAGCGTTGGGTTTGGCAGCTGAGGGGGGGGGGGGGGGGTTCTGGAAACAAGCTGGGAGTGGAAAAGGCACCGTGAAGCTGTTGGATTGTCCATAAAAATTGTCCTTTAGCCAAATAAACTGGCTGTTCCTGTCCAGTCTGGTGTATAGGTGGCTCCAGTCCCACACCAACCTGGCTGACACCCCCCCCGAGTCACTCAGCTATACAGCGGAGTCTGGTGTTGCTCAATAACTTTCCAGCGATGCCCACCACCCAACAATGGATTTTTGAAAAGTGGATGCAGGCGACTGAGTGGCTTGGTGCCACTGCCCAGTGTGGATCGGTGCACTGCCCAGTGAGGGTTGATGCATTGCCCAGTGGGGGTTGGTACACTGCCCAGTGTGGGCTGGCCCATTATCCAGTGTAGGTTGGTCCACTGCCCAGTGAGGGTTGGTACACTGCCCAGTGTGGGTTGGTCCATTATCCAGTGTAGGTTGGTCCACTGCCCAGTGAGGGTTGGTGCACTGTCCAGTGTGGGTTGGTGCACTGCCCAGTGAGGGTTGGTGCACTGCCCAGTGGGGGTTGGTGCACTGCCCAGTGTGGGTTGGTGCACTGCCCAGTGGGGGTTGGTGCACTGCCCAGTGTGGGTTGGTGCACTGCCCAGTGTGCGTTGGTACACTGCCCAGTGAGGGTTGGTGCACTGTCCAGTGTGGGTTGGTGCACTGCCCAGTGAGGGTTGGTGCACTGTCCAGTGTGGGTTGGTACACTGTCCAGTGTGCGTTGGTACACTGCCCAGTGAGGGTTGGTACACTGTCCAGTGTGCGTTGGTACACTGCCCAGTGAGGGTTGGTACACTGTCCAGTGTGCGTTGGTACACTGCCCAGTGTGGGTTGGTACACTGCCCAGTGAGGGTTGGTCCATTATCCAGTGAGGGTTGGTGCACTGCCCAGTGAGGGTTGGTGCACTGCCCAGTGAGGGTTGGTACACTGTCCAGTGCGGGTTGGTGCACTGCCCAGTGAGGGTTGGTACACTGCCCAGTGAGGGTTGGTCCATTATCCAGTGAGGGTTGGTACACTGCTCAGTGTGGGTTGGTCCACTGCCCAGTGAGGGTTGGTACACTGTCCAGTGCGGTATCAAGGCACAGAAGCCAGGAAGATGCCAGGTGCGTGCAGAGGGGACAATCTCACCCAGACCTCCTGTTTGAGGTCAACATCCAATCACCTGAGCCGGATCGTGTGCAATCAGAGGATGAGATTGGAAATCAGCTTGGGCAAGCTGAAAGGCCACTCAATAATTACAATCCAGATTCGTTAGTGCGCTCACACCATGAAGGAAGGGATGGCATTGCCTGTGAACCTATACCCCCAACAAGAGGCCCTGTCTTCAGGGGGGCATTGGGAAATTGCTGAGTGGAGGCTGGTTGCAGAGGTGAAAGGAGAAAGTCAGGGTCAAGAGAAAGGAAGACTAAAAAATCTAAAAGCGGGACATTAAATCAATCCCAGGCTCATCCACAAAACCCGGCTGCTCATTGACACACACACAAGACAACAACCTATCATTACTGGGATAGAGATAATGTAGGAACTGAAACAGAAGCTGCAGTTAGACAGATCACACTGTGATGACATGTTGCAGTGGGATGATGCAGGGTGTACAATGCTGAATACACAACAGGATACATAAGCTTCACTCACTGTTCATTATAAATGCTTCCAGTAGTAATAGCATGTTAATTATATTATAATCATGTTAATTCTGTTATTAAAATACACAGGTAAAGGGTATTGATTTTGATTTGATTTGATTTATTATTGTCACATGTATTAGTATACAGTGAAAAGTATTGTTTCTTGCGCGCTATACAGACAAAGCATACCGTTCATAGAGAAGGAAACGAGAGAGTGCAGAATGTAGTGTTACAGTCATAGCTAGGGTGTAGAGAAAGATCAACTTAATGCAAGGTAAGTCCATTCAAAAGTCTGATAACAGCAGGGAAGAAGCTGTTCTTGACTCGGTTGGTACGTGACCTCAGACTTTTGTATCTTTTTCCCGAAGGAAGAAGGTGGAAGAGAGAATGTTCGGGGTGCGTGGGGTCCTTAATTATGCTGGCTGCTTTGCCGAGGCAGCGGGAAGTGTAGACAGAGTCAATGGATGGGAGGCTGGTTCGCGTGATGGATTGGGCTGCATTCACAATCTTTTGTAGTTCCTTGCAGTCTTGGGCAGAGCAGGAGCCATACCAAGCTGTGATATAACCAGAAAGAATGCTTTCTATGGTGCATCTGTAAAAGTTGGTGAGAGTCGTAGCTGACATGCCAAATCTCCTTAGTCTTCTGAGAAAGTAGAGGCGTTGGTGGGGCTTTCTTAACTATAGTGTCGGCATGGGGGAGACCAGGACAGGTTGTTGGTGATCTGGACACCTAAAAACCTGGAGCTTAAACATAATATTGTTTAACTAAGTACTTAGAGCATTTGTAAAGATAGACTGCTAGAACCCTAGCTTTGAATGTAGGAAGTTGACATACATAATACTACATTCTGTGGGCGTCACGGTGGCACAGTAGGACCTGGTTTCAATTCTGGCCCCGCGCACATTCTCCCCCTGTCGGCGTGGGTTTCCTCCGGTTTCCTCCCACAGTCCAAAGATGTGTGGATTGGGTTGATTGGCCACGATAAATTGACCCTAGTGTCAGGGGGATTAGCAGGGTAAACGTGTGGGGTTACAGGAATAGGGACTGGGTGGGATTGTGGTCGCTGCAGACTCGATGGGCCGAATGGCCTCCTTCTGTACTGTAGGGATTCCGTGATTCTATGATAAATGAACTATCAAGAAAAGAATTTGCATCTAGTTTAATACTCCTCCAACAGTGGGACTGTTTGAATGGATTTTCCCAGAGCAGTATTAACCAACTTTAAATAGTCTTTCAGTTAAGAAATGGAATCTGGAATTGACGTAACACGCTTCGCTTCCCCAGAATACTCAACAAGAATTAACAAACTCGACCACACCTGCTGGGGTGTCGTGCCCCACAGATCACAGAGATCGCAGCTTCCATCGCTCAGGTGGCCCGAAACGCGGAGCAGTGACAACTCTGCTTTGGGAAGGGAGACGGAGCATGGCAAATAAAAACTATAACATTCAAATGTTAACCACAGACTGTCTGCACATAACGTCCCCCACGTCCTTACTCTGGTGTATTCAAATCTTCACGCAGATTTTTATAAAGGTGTTCCAATGGGTCCGGCAGATGTACTCTGGGTTGCAAAGGGTTTCAGAAACGTAACGCAAGCAACGATGTAGCATTTCATCAGAGCCCCGGAATTCTGTCCTGATGATAAGTCAGTTTCTCATCAGGTTGGAAAATTCCATTTCATAACATTCGAATACCGGGCATCCTAACTGGTTATTTTAAGGCAGGAATGCATGAAGGCATCATTGCCTTTGTATAACTGTCAGTCCCTCACAAAGCCACAACTGTCTGAATTGGCCTCAATTGTGCGTTTGAGTTGGATTAAGTCAGCGAGTCTCATCCTTACTTCTGGATCGGAAAACTGTGGGAGCAAGCTGGGAATTCAGCCTTGGGTGGGATTCTACAGCCTCAGCCCGCGGGAATCCCCCTTACCCCACAAAATGGGACATTGGCCAAAAATCGAGCTTCCCGACTGGTGTCAAGGTAACCAGGGTTCCCGAGTTGCCACACTCCGGCGCCTGTTCGGGTACACGGAGGTCAGGTACACTGAGCGAGAATTCAGCATGGCCAATGCATCTAACCAGCACGTCTTTTGGATAGTGGGGGGGCGGGAAGGGGGGGACTGGAGCACCCGGAGGAAACCCATGCAGACTCAGGGAGATTGTGCAGACTCCGCACAGACAGTGATCCAAGCCGGGAATCGAACCCGGGTCCCTGGCGCTGTGAGTCTTTGTGTCACTAGTCCAGCGACAATACCATGATGCCACCTCCCCGAGCCATGGGGGCTATGCCATGACCATTCTCCCAATCGGGGAATACAAGGATTAGGAAAAGTACACAATAGCATAACATTTTCTACCCAAGCATTTGTTTAATCTCATCTAAGTTGTATTCAAATATTCTAACAGGATCAAGTGGAGCCAAAAGCAACACCTTAATGAGCAGAACAAGATCTTTTTGTATCTTGTTGGCCAATAAAATTCAACTGTTGTCAACGGCAACCAAACAGTCTCGCTGGCAGCCAGTTCCCAAATTTCAGCCAGAACTCCACAACACAAAGGGTGTTTAACACTTGAGAACTCTCTCTTTGGCAGATTACAATTGATCAGAACCTGCTGACTGCTCTCTGCCTCCAAAGAAAGCACAAGAACAGGAGGAGGAACTTCCTTGTAACACCAAAGCAAATTTGCTCACTTATTATTACGGTTAGTTTAAGATAATGAATATGGGTTGGGGTTAACATGGGGCTGATCCAATTGGGAAGTTCTGGTCTTACATGAAGGACTCTTCCCCTCCTCCAGTACTAATTCAATTTCGAGTGAGAGGCATGGGGGACGGGTAGAACTCTGAATCACATGACCTGAATGTGCTGGTTGTAAGCCAAGTTTTCAGTATATGCTGGAAGCAGTTTGAGGAGACCTGACTCTACCTCCCACTGGCAGAGACAGACCGCCGGAGAGTACGAGTCAGTCGTGACGATCTGTTGATGTTTGCTTCAGCGAATACACGTCTACTTTTAACGTTTGGTTAATTCTATCTGAAGGGAGGTTTTGAGGTGCAGTGGGTAGCGTCCCTGCCTCTGGGTTCAAGTCCCACTCCAGAACCTGATGGCCATGGACGCACACGGTAGCACAGTGGTTAGCATTGCTGCCTCATAGCGCCAGGGACCCAGGTTCGATTCTCGGCTTGGGTCACCGTCTGTGCGGAGTTCGCACGTTCTACCCCGTGTCTGCGTGGGTTTCATCTGGGTGCTCTGGTTTCCTCCGAAAGACACGCTGGTTAGGTGCACTGACCACGCTAAATTCTCCCTCAGTGTACCCAAACAGGCACCAGAGTGTGGCGACCAGGGCATTTTCACAATAACTTCATTGCAGTGTTAATGTAAGCCTACCTCTGGCACTAATAAATAAACTTTAAACACAGAGGTGTGTGGCCAAACATGTCATCAACCTGCTAATCCTTCCACTGTGCCAATGCCAGGCGATAACATTGGAGCAATCTCCTTGGTACAGAGAGGTGCGCGCCCTCCAGCTATAGCTTCTGGTGACAGACTGGTGACCTGTCCCAGAGGGAAGAAAACAAGCTACAGAAATGGATTCTGTCTGCGTCTCTGGACAGGAAGCCTTCTCAATCTAGATCTGTCTGAGGCTCTATTAGACTCTGGTAAGACTACATTTGGAGTATTGTGAGCAGTTTTGGGCCCCATACCTAAGGAAGGATGTGCTGGTCTTGGAGGGGATCCAGAGGAGGTTCCACAAAAATGATCACAGGAATGATAGATTTGTCATATGAGGAGCGGTTGAGGACTCTGGGTCCGTACTCGATGGAGCTTAATATGGGGGGATCTAATTGAAACTTACAGAATACTGCGAGGCCTGGATAGAGTGGACGTGGAGAGGATGTTTCCACTCGTGGGAGAGACTAGAACTCAAACACGTCAGCATGAAAGGACGCTCCTTTAAAACAGAGATGAGGAGGAATTTCTTCAGCCAGAGAGTGGTGAATCTGTGGAACTCTTTGCCGCAGAAGGCTGTGGAGGCCGGGTCATTGAGTGTCTTTAAGACCGAGATAGATAGGTTCTTGATTAATAAGGGGTTCAAGAGTTACAGGGAGAAGGCAGGAAAATGGGGATGAGAAAAATATCAGCCATGATTGAATGGTGGAGTAAACTCAATGGGCCGAATGGCCTAATTCTGCTCCGATGTCTTATGATGTGTCTGAAAAGGATTCTTCATGCTGCCTCTCCTTTAGTGCTGAGGAAGCGATAGAGTAACTGGCTCAGACTCCACATAATGAGAACAGCGATGGTGTTGTGAGAGTAACCTCCCCAGTACAGACTGCCACAATCGGACACGGTAAGAGACACAAAATGTTCAAAGTTCTCGTGAAATTAGAGTTGGCAGGTTGAGAATTGATTATGACCACAACTGATCAGAAATCCTGAAACAGCCTCCTAAACACTCTGCAGGAAAACACGGTGTTTTGCAACCTTCCATAGAATCTTAGAACAACTTTGGAGTCAAACAACTTTATCTGGTGTCAAATTTTATTTGATTACGCTCCTGTGAAGCACCTTGGGTCAATTTACCACGTTAACAACACTAAATAAATACAAGTTGTTGTTGTTCCTACAGCCTGAGTGAACTCAGAACAGTGTAAACAGCTGGCTGCGTTAGGTTAGCCTCGGTGGATGAGACAGGTCAAAGGGCTGGTCCAGAAACAGTTCCATTCCCTTCTCTGTGACAGCCGGCTCACCGTTACACCTTCCCACACACAAGAAAACTCGCAAACAGTCAACAACTCGCCCAAGAGCGCTTCACTCTGAAGCCAAGAACAGCTTCTAGGTCACCGCCTGGTTCCTGGGTCAGTCTGCCCCTTCAGACAATTTCAGAGCGAGCTGATGACCTTTGCTCTGTTTTGTTAACACTGGGTCACGTCTGGCCGGTAAGATCATGTTTTAGCCGGAGCGTTCTCTGCTGCCAGAGTGAACTGGCTACACAGGAATAGATTGCTGGCTCAATGAGTGAAAGGAAAGAATCACCCCTTATATAAAAACACACTGCTGGAATTAGATGCAATTATTGTATTCAGCAATCACTCATTTGATTTGATTTGTTATTGTCATGTAT
Organism: Mustelus asterias; assembly: GCF_964213995.1. Lineage (NCBI taxonomy): Eukaryota > Metazoa > Chordata > Chondrichthyes > Carcharhiniformes > Triakidae > Mustelus > Mustelus asterias. The sequence continues at coordinate 85,447,415 of NC_135818.1, forward strand.
TGGGATACAGTGGAAAGTATTGTTTCCTATGCTATACAGACAAAGCATACCGTTCATAGAGTACACAGGGGAGAAGATCTCAGCCATGTTTTCGGCTCCTGATTTCTGACACGTGCTGGCAGGTTTAAGTTTAAAGTTTATTTATTAGTGTCACAGGTAGGCTTACATTAACACTGCAATGAAGTTACTGTGAAAATCCCCTAGTCGCCACACTCCAGTGCCTGTTCGGGTACACTGAGGGAGAATTTAGCACTAACCAGCACATCTTTCAAACCGTGGGAGGAAACCGGAGCACCCGGAGGAAACTCACGCAGACACGGGGAGAACGTGCAGACTCCACACAGACAGTGACCCGAGCCGGGAATCGAACCCGTGCTAACCCACTGTGCCACCACGGTTTGTGAGAGATCAAGAGACATGGGGTTAGGAAGGGGGGATCAGGGTATTGAATCTGATGATCAGCCATGATCATAGTGAATGGTGGAGCAGACTCGAAGGGCCGAATGGCCTCCTCCTGCTTCTAGTTTCTATATTGTGTGACAGTGAAAGGAGAGAGTGCAGAATGTAGTGTTACAGCTCCAGGTAGAAAGGTTTAGAGAGTTAGAGTACAGTTTTAAGAGCATAGAACAAGAGTAAAAGATGGAATGAGATGGTATGCTGGGACAGCTCGCAAGAAGTCATAGACTCATAGAGGTTTACAGCATGGAAACAGGCCCTTCGGCCCAACTTGTCCATGCGCCCTTTTTTTTGAATCCCTAAGCTAATCCCAATTGCCTGCATTTGGCCCATATCCCGCTATACCCATCGTACCCATGTAACTGTCTAAATGCTTTTTAAAAGACAACATTGTACCTGCCTCTACTACTGCCTCTGGCAGCTTGTTCCAGACACTCACCACACTCTGTGTGAAAAAATTGCCAAAAATGGACATTTTTGTATTCTCTCCTCTTAAACCTATGCCCTCTAGTTTTAGACTCCCCTACCTTTGGGAAAGGATATTGACTATCTAGCTGATCTGTCCCCTCATTATTTTATAGACCTCTATAAGGTCACCCCTGAGCCTTCTACGCTCCAGAGAAAAAAGTCCCCAGTCTATCCAGCCTCTCCTTATAACTCAAACCATCAAGTCCCGGTAGCATCCGAGTAAATCTTTTCTGCCCTCTTTCTAATTTAATAATATCCTTTCTATAAAGATATATAAGGATACATATTCTGTATGGCGTCACACTCCACCACCATACTGTGCACCAGGAACGACATTGTAAAATTCATTAGCAGCAAATTGCATCGGCTCTTCTGAGATCGCGAAAGGTGCTATCGTGGTGCTTCCTATCCCCATGTGACCTCAGACATCCTGTGACCTGGGCAGGGGGTGTGAGGCGAGGGGGGGTTGTGGCTCCTGAATGTGTTTTGAGGCGGGGGGGGGGGGGTTTGGTTGAACTTTACGTAATTTTATTTGCAGCTACAATCTGACCTCAAAGGTCTGTCCGTTAGGTCATGCCCACCAATAGGAAAGAAGGAGTTGAAAGGGCTTTGCAGTGGTTTGCATTCAGTGCAAGCTCCATGGCAGCCATTGCCGTCTTAGAGGTCGCGACCCCAAACTCTCCAGTTTGGGAAGCTCTGCGCCATAGAAACACATTTCTTTCTTTCTAATCGCCAAGAAGCTGTCTCCCTGGATCGTTTGTTTAAACTGCATTTACACAGAGATGAGTATCGCCAACTGCAGACATGCCATACTCCTGGTCAGAGCAGCTCCCAAAGTATAAACCATACTCGCATCATCTACATGTGAAAACCTATCCAACCCCCTGCAAAGTCAGGCTGAGGGCCGGCACGGTAACACAGTGGTTAGCACTGCTGCCTCACACCGCCAGGGGCCCGGGTTCAATTCCAGCCTCGGGTCACTGTGCGGAGTCTGCACGTTCTCCCCGTATCTGCGTGGGTTTCCTCCGGGTGCTCCAGTTTCCTCCCACAGTCCAAAGATGTGTGGGTTAGGTGGATTGGCCATGCTAAATTGACCCTAGTGTCAGGATGATTAGCAGGGTGAATATGTGGGGTTACGGGGATAGGGCCGGGTGGGATTGTGGTCAGTGCAGACACGATGGGCCGAATGGCCTCCTTCTGCATTGTGGGGATTCTATGATTCTAAAAGAGTGAGCATTGAAGCCAATCGAAAATCTATAAATTCTTACGGGGTTTGATAGGGCAGGAGTGGAGAAGATGTTTCCACATGTAGGGATGTGGCCAAAACCAGAGGCCATAAATTTAAGATCAAAATTGGGCGGAGAAATGGCAGATGGAATTTAATCCGGATAAATGCGAAGTGATGCATTTTGGAAGAAATAATGTAGGGAGGAGTTATACAATAAATGGCAGAGCCATCAAGAGTATAGAAACACAGAGGGACCTAGGTGTGCAAGTCCACAAATCCTTGAAGGTGGCAGCACAGGTGGAGAAGGTGGTGAAGAAGGCATATGGTATGCTTGTCTTTATAGGACGGGGTATAGAGTATAAAAGCTGGAGTCTGATGATGCAGCTGTATAGAACACTGGTTAGGCCACATTTGGAGTACTGCGTCCAGTTCTGGTCGCCGCACTACCAGAAAGACATGGAGGCGTTAGAGAGAGTGCAGAGAAGGTTTACCAGGATGTTGCCTGGTATGGAGGGTCTTAGCTATGAGGAGAGATTGGGTAAACTGGGGTTGTTCTCCCTGGAAAGACGGAGAATGAGGGGAGATCTAATAGAGGTGTACAAAATTATGAAGGGGATAGATAGGGTGAACGGTGGGAAGCTTTTTCCCAGATCAGAAGTGACGATCACGAGGGGTCACGGGCTCAAGGTGAGAGGGGCGAAGTATAACTCAGATATTAGAGGGATGTTTTTTACACAGAGGGTGGTGGGGGCCTGGAACGTGCTGCCAAGTAGGGTGGTGGAGGCAGATACGCTGACATCGTTTAAGACTTACCTGGATAGTCACATGAGCAGCCTGGGAATGGAGGGATACAAACGATTGGTCTAGTTGGACCAAGGAGCAGCACAGGCTTGGAGGGCCGAAGGGCCTGTTTCCTGTGCTGTACTGTTCTTTGATCATCACTAATAAATTTTACAGGAAATTCAGCAGAGGCTGGAATGTGGAACTTGCTGCCACATGGAATGATTGAGGTAAATAATATGGAGACATTTCAGGATAACGGCACTTGGGAGGAAGAAGAGAAGGATATGTTGATGGTGTGGGATAGCACAGAGCAGTTGGGCCGACTGGCCTATTCCAGTTCTGTAAAATTCTATGTAATTCAGACATTGATAAGCTGTGTTTATTCAATAGGAGTGCTGGTTTCTGTCGAAACACTTCTGGATGGTCTGATGGCCTGGATTTATTGCCTTATCTTCTGGCTAATTAGATCATCAGTTACTTACCCCACCCACCAGTCCCACCTTTACCAAACTGCCAGCTTTCCAAACGCAAACATGATGCTATTTAATTGGCTCAGTTGGGAGCAGTGTCCCTTTTCCATCAGTAAGCTGTGGAATTGAGTCTCATGCTGTTTGTCCACAGACCATTGAAGGCGGAAAGGCAGGTTAACAGGGTGGTGAAAAAGGTACATGGCAAACTCGCCTTTATCAATCGGGGTATAGATTACAAAGCAGAGAGGTCATGTTGGAGTTGTATAGAACTTTGGTGGGGCCACAGCTGGAGTATTGTGTGCAGTTCTGGTCACCACATTATAAGAAGGATATGATCGCACTGGAAGGAGTGCAGAGGAGATTCATTGGGATGCTGCCTGGGATGGAACATTTAAGTTATGAAGAGAGGTTGTGTAGGCTTGGGTTATTTTCTCTGGAGCAGAGAAGACTGAGGGGTGACCCGATCGAGGTGTTCAAGATTATGAGGGGCATGGACAGGGTGGATAGGGAGCAGCTGTTCCCCTTAGTTGAAGGGTCAGTTACGAGGGGACACAAGTTAAAAGTGAGGGGTGGGAGGTTTAGGGGGGATTTAAGGAAAAGTTTTTTTTACTCAGAGGGTGGTGAGGGTCTGGAATGCGCTGCCTGGGAGGGTGGTGGGGGTGGGATGCCTCACATCCTTTAAAAAGTACCTGGATGAGTACTTGGCACATCATAACATTCAAGGCTATGGGCCAAGTGCTGGCAAGTGGGATTAGGGTGGGCAGGTCAGGGTCTTTCATGAGTCGGTGCAGACTCGGTGCGGACTGTCAGATTCTGTGACTCGATGTGTAACCCAGGCTGACCTGCGAGTGAACACTAACGGATTGCAACATGTCCTCTCGATGAGACGGGAAATTAATGTCTTGTACAACGAGAATGTTAAAGAACCCCAATTTCACATCTCAAAGAGTGAGTGGGAGGTCTTCTGAGTGCTCTGACCAACATCTCTCTCTTAACCGCGACGCCAGTCTCCTTGCTGTTTGTGGGAGCTTGCTGTGTGTACATTTGCTGCTGTATTTTCCACATTACATGGTGACTGCACTTGAAAAAGCACTTCATCGATTTAAGTGCTTTGGGATATCCGCATGTTCAGAAAATTGTTTTGTAAATGCTATATTTCTTTCAGTAAAGAATGATTACAGCAATGTATTTTACTCAGGTTTATCAGCTAGCTACAGTCATCAAATGTCAATTATTTGAAGACTGAATAAAGGATTGAATCCGTGTTTAACCAGAGGGGGATTGCAATAATGAAATGAATCGAAAACAACTGAAACAAGGACAAATGTCTCCCAACAAGATCCCCCGAGGCTGGGAACAGTAAAACATTAGGCTGCTGCTCTGTGTGGAAGACTTTCAGTTATTCCCATTTGCATTACTTATGACCCCAGCATGACCCAAAACCCTTTCCAGTCAGTGACGTACATTTAAACTGTAACCAGTCAGAAACTTGGCAGCCAACCTGGTCCCAACAAGGTGATCAGAATCGGCCAGTCAGGGGAATACGCATTGTCCAGGACACACGCTTTGGAAATAGTGGAGCTGGAACCCTTTACACCCACAATACAGGCAAAATACTGCGGATGCTGGAGGATAGACCGCACCTCAGACAGTGCAGCACTGCCTCTGCGGCACCTCAGACAGTGCAGCACTGCCTCTGCGGCACCTCAGAGAGTGCAGCACTGCCTCTGCGGCACCTCTGAAAGTGCAGCACCGCCTCTGCGGCACCTCAGACAGTGCAGCACTGCCTCTGCAGCACCTCAGACAGTGCAGCACTGCCTCTGTGGCACCTCAGACAGTGCAGCACTCCCTCTGTGGCACCTCAGACAGTGCAGCACTCCCTCTGTGGCACCTCAGACAGTGCAGCACTCCCTCTGTGGCACCTCAGACAGTGCAGCACTCCCTCTGTGGCACCTCAGACAGTGCAGCACTCCCTCTGTGGCACCTCAGACAGTGCAGCACTCCCTCTGTGGCACCTCAGACAGTGCAGCACTCCCTCTGTGGCACCTCTGACAGTGCAGCACTCCCTCTGTGTCAGTCTGAATTGCATTTCAGAAGAAATGCTGGGTACTGATTGAATCATAGAATCCCTACAGTGCAGAAGAAGGCCATTCTGCCCATCGAGTCTGCACTGACCACAATCCCACCCAAGCACTACTCCCATAACCCCACATATTTACCTTGCTGATCCCTCTGACACTAGGGTCAATTTATCATGGCCAATCAACCTATCCCGCACATTTTTGGAGTGTGGGAGGAAACCGGAAACCTCTAGATTGCTGGGAATAAATGTTTATAAGAGGCAGTCAGTTACTCCCTGCTCCATCACCGTGCCTCCCATACATACCTCCCCATCGGCTATTAAGGGGCGGCACAGTGGTTAGCACTGCTGCCTCACAGCGCCAGGGACCCGGGTTCAATTCCCGCCTTGGGTCACTGTGCGGAGTTTGCATGTTCTCCCCGTGTCTGTGTGGGTTTCCTCCGGGTGCTCAGGTTTCCTCCCACACTCCACAGATGTGTTGGGTAGGTGCATTGGCCGTGCTAAATTGACCCTCAGTGTACCCGAACAGGCGCCGGAGTGTGGCGACTAGGGGATTCTCATAGTAACTTCATTGTAGTGTTAATGTAAGCCTACTTGTGATGCTGATAAATAAACTTTTTAACTTTGGGAGCCTTTCCAGTCTTGAAACCAGCTAAACCTCCCGTCTGTAGAAGGTGCAAGTTGATCTGTGCGTTAACACTGTCCTCATCATAGTGACTGGGATTAATATCCTGGGAATCCTGGGTTCTACGGAAAAGGAACTCTATCCTCGGTGCAACTGGATTTCATGCCAGGATCTTTTGTTTCTGTCAGTTCTGTACATGGGGAACAAAGGGATTAGCTTTCGGCTGCTCTCACTGCACAGCAGGCGCTGAGTGTGTCTGCAATGGGTGGCAGTCCAGCTGTCTTCGTGCAGCTAACTCTGGTTTTGTTTTACACGGAGAGCTTCGCACTGCTTTACATCCCTCTGTATTTCCAATCAATCCCCTCTTCTCCAACACCCCGCGCTGGGTGACGGTGTTCGAGTGGAATTTAGACCCTGTGATCCAGCAATGGCAGAGAGCGATAATCAGTCTGTTGCCCAGTTCTCTGAGTGGTTACTTTTACATTTTTTACTCTCCATTGTTAAAGTTACAAAGCCAATGTTCAGAGTGGACCCGGGTAAACCCAAACCCATTCCTTGCTCACTCCAAAAACCAAATTCAAATTCCAATTGAACCCAATTCAAGCTCCCCACAAGATCCAAGCTGACAAGATGAAGCCTTGCACCCCACCCTGGGCTGGATCTGACGCTTGATCTGAGCCCAAAAGCTGAGGAGTGGCAATCTTTGTACCGATGGGGAGACAATGGGAAGATCAGTGCAGCTTAATCACTGCGTAGCCACTGTGCTCAAACTAACCTTTCACCACATCTGGCTACTGGAGGCTGGATGGGCCACAATCGCGTGTCGGAGACTTTTTAGTGATATCCTGGAGCGTGTATCCACTCGGGAAACGGATGGTGTTTACATTGTGGTGGGCTGGAGATGGGAGTAAAGATTTACTGGTCTATCCCCTGTGACTCAGTGTCAGTCTGTCTGTTTAATAACACCCCTGCCAAGTGCCTTGGAATGTTTTACTATTTTGATTAAATGTGATTTATTGTCACATATATTGGGATGCAGTGGAAAGCATTTTTTCTTTTGCGCTATATAGACAAAAACATACCGTTCATAGAGTACATAGGGGAGAAGGAAAGGAGAGAGTGCAGAGTGTAGTGTTACAGTCATAGCTAGGGTGTAGAGAAAGATCAACTTAATGCGAGGTAAGTCCATTCAAAAGTCTGACAGCAGCAGGGAAGAAGCTGTTCTTGAGTCGGCTGGTACATGACCTCAGACTTTTGTAACTTTTTCCCGACAGAAGGTGGAAGAGAGAATGTCCAGGGAGCGTGGGGTCCTTGGTAATGTTGGTTGCTTTGCCGAGGCAGCGGGAAGTGTAGACGGAGTCAATGGATGAGAGGGTGATTTTTAAGTGTTGTAAAAATCTAAGTTGTTATTGTTTCTGTAATTCCAGAACAGAAATCAGTACAGTACAGCAAACTAAATTACACCATTCACACCCCCATTTGGAAAGTCACCTGATATTGATTTGATTTATTGTCACATGTATTAGCATACAGTGAAAAGTATTGTTTCTTGCGCGCTGTACAGACAAAGCATACCGTTCATAGAGAAGGAGAGAAGATGCAGGATGTAGTGTGACACTCACAGCTGTAACACAACATCCCGCAGCCACTCCTTTCCTTCCCCGCCTGTTCCCTGGGGCCTGGGTAAGATGCTCTTTCGGAGATTTGGTGCAGACTCAAAGGCCCTCCTTCGGCACTGTCGGGATTCTATGGCACAAGGTCAAACCGGCAAGAAGCAAATTTTGGTCAGATGTCAGGAAACTCTTCCCAAAACAGGTGAAGTAACATCTGGACTGGGCTTTCATGGAATACTGCTGTTCTGGATGGCAGGATCTCACTGGAATGCTGATTTAATATTCCTGATCCACATTCAACCCAAAGCACACAGGATACATTTCTGTACCATTTTTCCAAAAGAAAACCTAAAAGGGCTTGTTGGTTTAGTGGCAGCAATCTTACCACGGAATCTGAAGACATTGCTCCAAACCCTACTTTAGGATTTTTACACATAACACACTGGTATACTTGGTATTAATGGTAAAAGGGTGGCACGGTGGGTTGGCACTGCTGCCTCACGGCGCCAGGGACCCGGGTTCAATTCCAGCCTCGGGTCACTGTCTGTGTGGACTTTGCACATTCTCCCCGTGTCTGCGTGGGTTTCCTCCGGGTGCTCTGGTTTCCTCCCACAGTCGACAGATGTGCGGGTTAGGTGCATTGGCCATGATAAATTAACCCTTAGTGTCAGGGGATTAGCAGGGTAAATGCCTGGGGTTATGGGGATAGGGCCTGGGTGGGATTGTGGTCGGTGTAGACTCGATGGGCCGAGTGGCCTCCTCCTGCACTGTGGGGATTCTATGATTCTATGCTGATACAAGTTACACGAAAGCCAGTTCTTTGTTCTCACTTTGGTATCTGACTTCTCCCCCCCACGACCAGACAATGTCCCACAGCTAATGAATTTGATTAAACCAAGGCACAAAAGGAATTTAATATTTCATTAACTTGCTGCTGCCTAGCTTATATTTTATTTAGCGAGGGAGGGGATCAGAGGTCGGGGCAGGTCAGCTGCCTCATGCTCCTGTGGTTCAATATTGGGGCCTCTGGGGAATATTCCAGGAGAAAGTAACCGAGGCGACATGAGGTGGGGGATGGGATGTTTCTTCCTCTCGGGGTGAGTCCAACGGAATCTTTGTTAAGAACCTACCTGCCATTCAGCTGCCTTTAAAAAGGAGATTGTAAGGAATCACTTTGTGTGTGACTTGTACCAATAACCAAACCTCACGTCCTCTCTATGGTTAATTTATAATCCTCACACACATGCTATATAATTAACTGAGTTTCCTTCCACCAATTGTACTTCATTTAGAAAGTTTGTGTTGAAGTTCAGTGCTCTCCGAGTCTTGGTCTTAAACTAACAATTACAACTGATGCCATTCCTCTCAGTCTCATGTCACTGCTCATTTATCATAGAATCCTACAGTGCAGAAGGAGGCTATTCGACCCATCGAGTCTGCACCGACCACAATCCCACCCAGGCCCTATCCCAATAACCCCATGCATTTACCCTGCTAGTCCCCCTGACACTAAGAGGCAATTTAGCATGGCCAATCCACCTAACCCACACATCTTTGGACTGTGGGATCTTGTAGAAACATATAAGATTATGAAGGGAATAGATAAGATAGAAGCAGGGAAGTTGCTTCCACTGGTGGGTGAAACTAGAACTAGGGGGCATAGCCTCAAAATAAGGGGAAGCAGATTTAGGACTGAGTTGAGGAGGAACTTCTTCACACAAAGGGTTGTGAGTCTGTGGAATTCCCTGCCCAGTGAAGCAGTTGAGGCTACCTCATTGAATTTTTTTAAGGCAAGGATAGATACATTTTTGAACAGTAAAGGAATTAAGGGTTATGGTGAGCGGGCGGGTAAGTGGAGCTGAGTCCACAAAAAGATCAGCCATGATCTTATTGAATAGCGGAGCAGGCTCGAGGGGCCAGATGGCCTACTCCTGCTCCTAGCTCTTATGTTCTTATGTTCTTCCAACACAACCTACCCCACACGTGGCAGAGTCTGCAGATCATGCATCAGACTTGTTAACCCTCTCAGAAGTCTGATGGCTGCGTGTGCATTCATGTCACTTTTAGCAAACGTAACTGAGCCACATTATGAGCTTGACTTATTATCTTAGATTCACAGTTAAATTTGGTATTCCTGCTTCTGTTGAGTCCAAGGTGACAAGTCTGTCTCTTTCTTTGGCAAAACTCAAATCCTGTACAACCAAAGAATTATAAATATCCACAGTTTGATTGTCACCCAGTGGAGTTTTAAATGGGACAGCATTTCTTTAACTAATCGGAAAGAGACTACAAATTCCTCTTTTTGGTACAGTATTAGTGACAGGACTGTGGGATTCCCAGTGCAACTGGCTGCAGAAGGCAACATGAGGCAGTGTCAAGTTAAAGCACTGACCCCTGTGGAACGCTAACACAGACTGACTGAAGCTCAGAGCTGCAATACTGGCTGCTTTTCCTAATTCCAGAATGGAAATTACACACAGCCAGCACGTCACAGACTGAGATCGCAGCCAAGTCCTCTGGCCCGTCGCAATTAGCAGCAGCACAGATTTCTATTAAAGCTCACTTAGTGATGATTCAATCTCCCGTAGTCCGGGAATGAGTAAAAGCCACAAACAGCAATGATCACAACCTGGATGTTCCTCACCCTAACTACACTGAATCAACCAACCATAGCGACAGAGTGAAAACGCACCATTTTCAATGTCCATTGGAGGATTTAATCAATTTATTTGAGACATCAATTTATCACTGATTAACTCATCAACCCTCTCAATTAAATACAATTCACCAAGGAGATTCTGAGTTAACCGCTCTGTATATACAGTGCCTGTGGCTAGGTTAAATAGACACAGGCATCGCCACTGTACCACTCACTGGGGTACATCATCGCAAAGCTCCCTCTAGCCAGAGCTGTGGAAATCAAGGTACCGAGTGAGAGAGAGAAAGAAACATAGAAACAGGAGTGGGCCACTCGGCCCTTCGAGCTGCTCCACCATTCATTTTGATCATGGCTGGTCATCGAATTCAATATCCTGATCCCCCCTTCCTCCCACATCCCTTGATCCCTTTAGCCCCAAGAGCTTTATCTAATTTCTTCTTGAAATCACACGTTTTGGCCTCAACTACATTCTGTGTTAGTGAATTCCACACATTCACCACCCTCTGGGTGAAGAAATTTCTCCTCACCTCAGTTCCAAAAGGTTTACCCCTTATCCTCAAACTATGACTCCCTAGTTCTGGAATCCCCCGCCATCGGGAACATTCTTTCTGAATCTACCCGGTTTAACCCTGTTAGAATTTTATAAGTTTCTATGAGCTAACCCCTCCCACTCTTCTAAACTCCAATAGATTAAATAGATTTAATCCACTCTGCCTGCCAGTGTACAAAGCCCCTGATATCATCATTGTTGGCATTAGGACCGCTGTTTTTCTTGGTGTAGATGAGTGAGCTAGGCTGGGATTTATCGGCCTTGCTGTGGCAGGTCCCACAGCGGCAGACGCGGTGAGCCAGCCAAAAGTCCATTGCCTTTGTTGGGAGCAGAGGATCCGGCAGTCAGGCTGCACTGGAAAATCCCGGCCGTAGACCTGGGTGTTCTTGGCACAAAACTTGTCGGCCACACAAAACTGCGACAACAATAATCTCTCCCTCGATGCCAACAAAATGAAGGAGATAGTCATCGACTTCAGGAAGCGCAGTGAAGGACATGCCCCTGTCTACATCAATGGGACAAAGTAGAAATGGTCGAGAGCTTCAAGTTTCTAAATCATCAACAACCTGTCCTGGTCCCCCCATGCCGACACTATAGTTAAGAAAGCCCATCAACGCCTCTACTGTCTCAGAAGACTAAGGAAATTTGGCATGTCAGCTACAACTCTCACCAACTTTTACAGATGCACCATAGAAAGCATTCTTTCTGGTTGTATCACAGCTTGGTATGGCTCCTGCTCTGCCCAAGACCGCAAGGAACTAAGAAAGGTTGTGAATGAAGCCTGGCCCAACACGCAAACCAGCCTCACATCCATTGACTCTGTCTACACTTCCCGCTGCCTCGGCAAAGCAGCCAGCATAATTAAGGACCCCATGCACCCCGGACTACTCTCTTCCACCTTCTTCCATCGGGATTAAGATACAAAAGTCTGAGGTCACCTACCAACCAACTCAAGAACAACTTCTTCCCTGCTGCCATCAGACTATTAAATGGGCTTACCCTATATTAAACTGATCTTCTCTACACTCTATCTGTGACTGCAACACAATATTCTACACCCTCTCCTTTCCTTCTCCCCTATGTACTCTATATACGGTATGCTTTGTATAGCGCGCAAGGAACAATACTTTACACTGTATCCCCATACATGTGACAATAATATATCAAATTAAATCAAATCCAGACTGTGGGCGGGAGGGTGGTGATCGACTTGAGGGAGAAATGGTGAGGCTGGTGGAACACGTGACAATTGAAACTGGAGGCAGGGAAAGGTGAAGGGGCCCGTTTAATATGGAGAGGAGGAGAGGCAACATGAACCCCGTTCAGGATAGAGATTGGGAATTGTAATCATTATTATAAAGGGAGTTTAGCAGAGAGGAGCACAGGGGGAATCAAACTGTTAAAGGCGGCAGGGCAGGTCGGGAAATTTGTTAAAAAGACACAAGGGATGCTAGTTTTATAAATCGAGTACAAAAGCAATGAAGTCATGGTGAAGCTTCAGAAAAGCCTGGCTGGTGTCCAATTCTGGGCACCGCACTTTAGGGAAAGTGTGAAAGGCTTTAGAGAGGGGCTTTCAAAGGAGGGTTGCCAACTCTGCGGATTTGGCCTGTCGTCCCCAGGAATTGATGATCTACCTCCAGGAAACTGCTGTGTGCAACCCTGGAGGAACATCAGAGGGGCATTCACTCGACAGGATGTCATTTTCTTTGAACATTTCTCGACACAGGGTGGCGGGGGGATGACAGCAAGCATCACGCAATCAGGTAATGAGACTTTTTGCTTTCCAATTGGCGTGGGCGGATAGTACGTCACAAGGATGGGTGTGTTGGCTGAATAATGGCTGTGGTGTGGTGGTGGTGGGTGAGGGGGGTGGGGGGAGAATCTCCACGGGTACATTTCATCGCAGTCGGCAACCTTATTTCAAAGGGAACTGGATCAGAACCTGGGCAGAATTGTAAGGCTATGGCAAAAGGGATGGGAGTGGGACTAAACTGTGTTACTCTCGCAGTGAGTTGGAACAGACATGATGGGCTGAAGGGCCCCTTTCTGTGCTGTGACCATTCTGTGGTCCTGTGGAGATACTGGGTTTATCTGCTATCTGCCATTTATTCTTTCTGTAATGGCAGAAACAAACTCACAAACCAAACTAGCGGAACTCCACAAACCTTACGCAACTGAGTCAAATCACTAAATATGCACGGTAGCAAAGTGGTTGTGTCCCCAGACCAGTAACCCAGAGAGCTGGACTAACGATCCCGAGACACAGGTTCAAATCCCTCCACATCAGATGGGGAATGCTTCAAACTCACACACTTCTGTCATTAGTCACCTTCCACTGCGTCACCAAGAGCCAATCGGCTTCAGATACGGGAGGTACCTCAGGCAGGCCCAATCTGTCCGTGTAACGGGCTTTCCAACAGGATCTTAGGGCAGTGAGACAAAGCAGAAGCCCCTGGTTGTCAACGAACCCAGCCACCTATTGGCAGATCTCTCACCTGGGTCAAAGGGTCACGTGTTCAAACTTGACCCCAATGAAATGAAAGCAAAATCAAGGCGGACAGTTCCGGCGCAGTACGAGAGGGTTAAAGTTAAAGTTTATTTATTAGTCACAAGGCTTACATTAACACTGCAAGGAAGTTACTGTGAAAATCCCCGAGTTGCCACAGTCCGGCGCCTGTTCGGGTCAATGCACCTAACCAGCACGTCTTTCAGAATGTGGGAGGAAACCGGAGCACCCGCAGGAAACCCACTCAGACACGGGGAGAACATGCAGACTCCACACAGACAGTCATCCAATCTGGGAATCGAACCCATGTCCCTGGTGCTGTGAGGCAACAGTGCTAACCACTGTGCCACCGTGCACTGTTGGAGGTGTGGGCTATTGGGTGAGACTTTAAAACTAGCCCTCTCAGCCAGACGTAAAAGATCCCAGGGCATTGCCTCAAAGAGGAGGCGCATTTTCCCCAATCTTTTGGACAATATTTACCCCCTCCCCCCCTCCAATCACACTGCTGTTTATGGGACCTTGCCTGGAGGACACAGGTTAGCGTAGGGTCAATCCAACTGGTAACGTGCCAGATTCTGAATGACTGGTATTGGTTGCCATGGATAAGTGTGTCGTTGGAGAAAGCCCTTCTTTCAAGCAGACAAGACTTTAGTGTTGGGTTAGTGGAGGCACAGGATGTAAATACAGCAAAAGCATTTAAAACATTTCAACGCAGGCCGCTTAGAAAATTGTGTGGTGTACCAGTTATTAAAAAAATGCTTCTGTGGCAAACACAAAAATCTTTGAAGCTAACAGGACAAAAACTGTTTCAAAAACACACTGGATTCTGGGCATTAGTAGCAGAGACGTACAGTACAACAGCAAGGAAGCTATGTTAAATATTTCTTTAATCGCTGGTTAGGCCTCAGCTGGGATGCTGGGCTGGATTTTAGGCAGCCCCTGGCGGTGGAACCGTGGTAGCCGGACCTGCTTAACCGTAGGAGAGCCTCCCGTCTGTGGCAGCAAAACCTCTCCTGATAAAGTGGGAGGGCGGAAGGGGAGGTGGGGGGGGGGGGGGGGGGGGTGGGTGGGTGGGGTGACGGGGGGGTGGGGGTGACGGGGGTGGGGTGGTTGGGTGGGGGTGACGGGAGGTGGAGTAATTGGGTGGGTGTGGTTGGGTAAGACCCCAGAAAATCCCCAGCCATTGGGTTCAATTCTCCACACAATCCTTTAGCCAGGATACAAAAGCCTTGGGTGAGTTGAAGAATATATTTTTTTCTTTATTTCTTTTATTCGCTCAGAGCATCGCTGGCTGGGCCGACATTTATTCGCCATCCCTGGAGACAACACACATCTCTATAACCTGTGCTTAACGCTCTCTCCACTCACATTGTCTGTACCTTTCAGACTTGATTACCTGTAAAGACTCGCATTCCAACCATTATTTTGTAAATTGAGTTTGTGTCTTTATATGCCCTGTTTGTGAACAGAACTCCCACTCACCTGACGAAGGGGCAGCGCTCCGAAAGCTAGTGGATTTTGCTACCAAATAAACCTGTTGGACATTAACCTGGTGTTGTGAGACTTCTTACTGTGTTTACCCCAGTCCAACGCCGGCATCTCCACATCATTGTCCTTAAAGCAGAGACGGTGAAGGGGAGGTGTTGAAAATCCTGACAGGTTTTGATTGAGTAAACAGGGAGAAACTGTTTTCATTGGCAGGTCAGTCAGTATCCGGATGGGTAAGATATTTGGCATAAAGAACCAAAGTAAAGGTGGAATGAGTTTTTTTTAACGCAGTGAGCTGTTATCATCGGGAAAGTGCTGTCTGAAAGGCTGGTGGAAACAGATTCTCACTGGCTTCCAAACCGAAATTAATATACACTTGAAACCAAAATAAAAATTGCAAATCGATGGGGAATGAACAGGGAAGTGGGAATAATCGGACACCTTTCGCAAAGAGCTGCGAGATTCCACGTAACTTCAGCCTTCTGTGATCTGGTGTCTCAGTTCATATCGATCCATTGGCCCCACTGCGTTTCAATAGACCTGGCCTCTCAATGCTGAGATTGGCAATTAAATATTGCTGGGTGTACAATGATCAGGATGGGGATGGGGAAAGCAGCAGGTCACAGAGCACATTGCAGGGCTGGAGTGTAAGAATTTTTCAAATAGATAAATACACCAATAGAATCCTTGTGAACTGAGTGGAGGAACACAAGATGCTTCATCACATTACCGACCTGATTAGTGATTGGGCCGTGGAAACAGATACCATAGCAACATTCAACAGAAAACGGCATGAAGGAAAAAAATACACAGTTATGGGGAGAGAGTAGGGGAATGGGATTAATTGGCACGGTGGTCAGCACTGCTGCCCCACAGCGCCAGGGACCCGGGTTCGATTCCCGGCTTGCGTCACTGTCTGTGTGAAGTCTACACATTCTCCCCGTGTCTGCGTGGGTTTCCTCCGGGTGCTCCGGTTTCCTCCCACAGTCCAAAGATGTGCAGGTTAGGTGGATTGGCCATGCTAGATTGCCCCTTAGTGTCCCAACATGTGTAGGTTAGATGCATTAGCCTTGGGAAATGTGTGGGTTTACAGGGGTAGGGTGGGAGAGAGGGCCTGGGTCAGTGCAGACTCGATGGCCTGAATGGCCTCTTCTGCTCTGTAGGGATTCTATGATTCTATGGCTAGCATTTATAAAGAGCTGAATGGCCTCCTTCTGACCTGTGTCATTCTGTGATGCAACGATGAATAGGATTATTTTATTTTTAATAAAAAGATGGCGATTTATTTATTTATTAGTGTCACAAGTAGGCTTACATTAACACTGCAATGAAGTTACTGCGAAGATCCCCCAGTTGCCACACTCCGGCGCCTGTTTGGGTACACTGAGGGAGAATTTAGCACGGCCAATGCACCTAACCAGCACGTTTTGTGGACTGTGAGAGGAAACTGGAGCACCCGGAGGAAACCCATGCAGACACGGGGAGAACGTGCAGACTCTGCACAGACAGTGACCCGAGCCGGGAATCGAACCCGGGTCCCTGGCGCTGTGAAGCAGCAGTGCTAACCACTGTGCCGCCATTTCTTTTCCTTCAGGGATTAATCTTCCATTTGTGCAGACTCTTCATCAGGTAAGAGGGAGTTCTGTTCACAAACAGGGCATATAAAGACACAAACTCAATTTACAAGATAATGGTTGGAATGCGAGTCTACAGGTAATCAAGTCTTAAAGGTACAGACAATGTGAGTGGAGCGAGGGTTAAGCACAGGTTAAAGAGATGTGTATTGTCTCCAGAGTGCCTGGGCTTGCAAAATCTCACTAACTGTCCTGTCTGGAGACAATACACAACTCCCACTTACCTGATGAAGGAGCAGCGCTCCGAAAGCTAGTGGCTTTTGCTACCGAATAAACCTGTTGGGACTTTAACCTGATGTTGTGAGACTTCTTGCTGTGAGGCAGCAGTGCTTTTGATTTGATCTGATTTATTATTGTCACATGTATTAACATGCAGTGAAAAGTATTGTCTCTTGCGCGCTATACAGACAAAACATACCATTCATAGAGAAGGAAAGGAGAGAGTGCAGAATGTAGTGTTACAATCATAGCTAGGGTGTAGAGAAAGATCAACTTAATGCGAGGTAGGTCCATTCAAAAGTCTGACAGCAGCAGGGAAGAAGCTGTTCTTGAGTCGGTTGGTACGTGATCTCAGACTTTTGTATCTTTTTCCCGATGGAAGAAGGTGGAAGAGCGAATGTCCGGGGTGCATGGGGTCCTTAATTTTGCTGGCTAACCATTGTGCCACCGTGCTGGCCCCATGGCATTGAAGCCTTGCCGTGCTGTGAGTCAGTGTCAGTCAGCAGACACAGGGCAGTGTCTGCATTCGGTGCCAATGGAGTGAAAAGCAGAGCTTTGGCTGAGCTCAGGTTTACAGACGGACACCACACTGGAACCGCGAGCAGAGAGCGTCGCAACGTCTGAAGGTTGCAAAGTTACCGGGTGACGGTTTGAGCAGACAAGCTGTGAGTTGGTGGAGATCGGGGAGATTCCCGAGATGGTGGATGGAGCAGATGTGGATTCGGAATTTGGACCCAGCTCAGGATCAAATAGGGGGGTCTCCCAAGTGACCCAGCAAGTCATTCAATTCAGGGGCAATTAGGGATGGGCAACAAATGTTGCCCCCGCCAGCGACGCCCATCGGAGAATAAAGGAAGAAACATTCGCCACTGACTGGGAGGAGAGCAGAGTCGGCGCTAGTGAAGGAAGTTTGTGGTTGAGATTGATACGAACACTGGCATCAGAACATTTGCTGCAATCCAGGAACCAGATTGCAGCCATGTGTTCCACCAGCTCTGAATATACACCTGCAGGATATACTGACAATCCTATTCATGCCACTGTTTGTTAATAAAAGCTTCTATTTGCAAAACGAACTAGTCAAATTTAGATGCAAATTCAAATGGTCTGATTTCCCTGTTCAATCTGACTTGTGTTTGCTGAGTTTCCCTAAAGCTGAGAGCTTTCACACGGTGCAGTGTTAGTGTAAGCCTACTTGTGACACTAATACATAAACTTAAACACTGTAACTCCTGAATCAGTATCCCATTGTCCAAACCGCCCCCCCTGGGTTCCATGAGCAAGGTTCCTGCTGCACCTGGTTCAGGGCAATGAGAGAATGTCTGGAGCAGACTGTCACGGGGTGGCCATTTGGGACGATGCATCAGGTCTGTCAGGAACTGCCCGACAGGGGGGGTGGGGGCAGATTCACTGGCAACTTTGAGGTTTCCAACTTTTAAATTTGGGGTTCCTGTTCCTCACTGTCGGGGAGCGGAAATAATCGATCGTGGACCTCGCGCCAGCGTAACAGCCGCGTCGGGGCTCCCGCCGGATTTCCCCACCCCTGCTGCTGATCCTGCTCCCCAAAAAACAGGAGCGCACAATCCACCCCCTAACCCCCACAACCCCACCCCCACAACCCCACCCGTGTTGTGTGAGAAACACACACACACACACACAGACTCACACACACAGACTCACACACACAGACTCACACACACATATTTTCAAACACACACACTCAACATGCAGACATACACATACACACATGCAGACACACGCACACAGATGCAGACACACACACACGCACACTCTGGAATTTGGAATTTAAAAGAATGAGGGGGGGATCTCATAGAAACATAAAATCCTGATGGGACTGGACAGGCTGGGTGCGAGAAGAATGTTCCCAATGTTGGGGAAGTCCAGAACTAGGGGTCACAGTCTAAGAATAAGGGGTAAGCCATTCAGGACTGGGATGAGGAAGAAAGTCTTCACTCAGAGAGTTGTGAGCCTGTGGAATTCTCCACCACAGAAAGCTGCTGTGGCCGGTTTGTTAAATATGTTGAAGAGGGAGCTGGACGTGGCCCTTGTGGCTAAAGGGATTAAGAAGTATGGAGAGAAAGTGGGAGTGAGATACTGACAGCGCATGATCAGCCCTGATCATATTGAATGGTGGAGCAGGCTCGAAGGGCCAAATGGCCTCCTCCTGTACCTATTTTCTACGTTTCAATGTTTCACACACACAGACACACACACAGACACACACACTCACACAGACACAGACACACTCACAGACACACTCACACAGACACACACTCACACACACACAGACACACACACAGACACACACACTCACACAGACACAGACACACTCACAGACACACTCACACAGACACACACTCACACACACACAGACACACACAAATACTGACGCACACACACACACAAATACTGACACACACACACACAAATACTGACACACACACAGACACACACAAATACTGACACACACACACAAATACTGACACACACACAGACACAAATACTGACACAGACACACACAAATACTGACACACACACACAAATACTGACACACACACAGACACAAATACTGACACAGACACACACAAATACTGACACACACACAGACACACACAAATACTGACACACACACAGACACACACAAATACTGACACACACACACAAATACTGACACACACACAGACACACACAAATACTGACACACACACAGACACACAAATACTGACACACACACAGACACACAAATACTGACACACACACAAATACTGACACACACACACACACAAATACTGACACACACAAATACTGACACACACACACACACAAATACTGACACACACAAATACTGACACACACAAATACTGACATACACACACACAGTTTGTGCTGCTCCAGCTGTTGTGGCAATTACAGAACAGCTGCTTCCATATTAATCTCGAGTTAATCTGCTCTTACCCTGGCCGACTGTCCCAGCCTGACTAACAACCAAAACCCGACTTAAACAGGAAACCTCCCTCACTGACTACAGCTAATTGCAATCCATACAATCCCTAAGTACAAAGCGAGGCCATTTGGCCCATCAAGTCTGCACTGACTCTCTGACAGATTATCTTACTCAGACCCGACCCTCTGCCCTATCCCCGTAACCCCTTGCATTTACCATGGCTAATCCCCCCACACTGAAGGAGAATTTAGCACGGCCAATGCACCAAACCAGCATGTTTTGTGGACTGTGGGAGGAAACCTGAACACCCGGAGGAAACCCACGCAGACACGGGGAGAACGTGCAGATTCCGCACAGTGACCGGCGGGAATTGAACCCGGGTCCTTGGCGCTGTGAGGCAGCAGTGCTAACCACTGTGCCACCGTGCCACCCTTGAATTGAGTAACTACTTTGCCAGTGGAGCTGGCAACAGGAGTAACAGTGAAACAGCCAGCACCCCACACCCAGCTCACAGCTCACAGGCTGTGCACAGCAAGGTGCCATCATCAACCTCAACATCTCTGGCTGCACACAAGGAACTACATTTCTATAGCACCATTCACAACCTCAGGATATCCCAGAGTGCTTTACAACCAATGAAGTATGTTAGAAATCTAGTTACTGTTGCTGTGTAGGAAACACACAGCAAGATCCCACAAGCAGCCATGACCAGAGAATTGGCTTGCCTGATACAGATACAGGATACTGTGAGGCCTGGATAGAGTGGACGTGGAGAGGATGTTTCCACGAGTAGGAAAAACTAGAACCAGAGGGCACAACCTCAGGCTAAAGGGACGATCCTTTAAAACAGAGATGAGGAGGAATTTCTTCAGCCAGAGGCTGGTGAATCTGTGGGACTCTTTGCCGCAGAAGGCTGTGGAGGCCAGGTCATTGAGTGTCTTTAAGACAGACATAGATAGGTTCTTGATCAATAAGGGGATCAGGGATTATGGGGAAAAGGCAGGAGAATGGGGATGAGAAATCATCAGCCATGATTGAATGGCGGAGCAGACTCAATGGGCCGAGTGGCCTAATTCTGCTCCGATGTCTTATGGTTTTATGATGATTCGGTGATCAATAATTGGTGGGGACATTAGAGAGCAGCTCACTGCGGTCTCTGGATGGTGCGACATGATTCTAACAACCACCCGAGAGGTTAGAGGGAGCCTCGGTGTGTAACCTCTGAAAGGTAGCACCTCCAACGAGGCAGCACTCCTCAGCACCCACACACGGAGCGGCAACTTAGACTTTTAGTGCGGCATGGTGGCACGGTGGTTAGCACTGCTGCCTCACAACGCCAGGGACCCGAGTTCGATTCCCGCCTCGGGTCACTGTCTGTGTGGAGTTTGCACATTCTCCCCGTATCTGCGTGGGTTTCCTCCAGGTGCTCCGGTTTCCTCCCACACTCCAAAGATGTGCAGGTTAGGTGGATTGGCCATGCTAAATTACCCCTTAGTGTCAGGGGGACTAGTAGGGTAAACGTATGGGGTTATGGGGGTAGGGCCTCGGTGGGATTGTGGTTGGTGCAGACTCGATGGGCCGAATGGCCTCCTTCTGCACTGTAGGATTCTATGAACTTTCTGATATGGGAGTTAAACACACAACCTTCTGAACCAGAGGCCAGAGGCCTACTCAGCAAGCCACACTGTGTGTAGAAGACTGCAGCAACGCACCCCCTCCCCCCACCAGCCAGTTATCGATCTCAGTCAACACTGAACAGAACAAAAGACCACAAAATGCCTCTCTGGCACCATAGCTCACAGGATGTTCAAACCCAACAGGGCCGAGCTAACACGGGGACCAAATACTGAGCAGGGGCAAGTGTTCAGGCCGTGACCTTGCGACTTTCGTCCTGATCCAGAGCTTTAACATACAAGGAGTTGTGTCAACATTGACTTTTCACAAGCCTTCCTGCCATCCCCTGCACAGCCCGCTCTCACAGCGAGGGGGTTCCTTCCCTGAGACTTTTTCCAAGGTTATCCAGGAGGCTGCATACATTTCCGAACCCATAATTTTATTCTAAAACTGGGTATTCGAAAAGAAGGCAGCTTTACAAGTGAGCTCCATAGGAATTAGTTTGGAGATGGTAAACATTATTTTCTTCTGGGAAAAGCATATTGTGTTCTTTTCTTTGTGAACCGGAGCCTTGCTCAGGTGAGTGAGAGTCCCAGGATTTGATTCCCTGTTTGTGTTCAATTCACTGCTCTGTATCTGTAGATTAAAGGCTACAATGCTATAATTAAACTCCTGGGCCAGGAACAATACCAAATGGAAACATGTCGGGGCTTCTAGGATTTGTCTCTTCTGAGATTGAACAGCTTTGTTTCATTCCCACAATTAAATCATCAAATGACACATTGCAGAAGGCCATTTGGCCCCTCCTGCCTGTTCAGGCCCTTCTGAAGAAGCTATCCAATTAGTCCCACTCCCTTGCACTTTATCCACAGCCCTGCAATTGTTTCCTGTTTCTTTTTGGGGTGGCACGGTGGCACCATGATTAGCACAGCTCCAGGGGCCTGGGTTCAATTCCCGGCTTGGGTCACTGTCTGTGTGGAGTCTGCACATTCTCCCCGTGTCTGCGTGGGTTTCCTCCGGGTGCTCCTGTTTGCTCCCACACTCCAAAGATGTGCAGGTTAGGTGGATTGGCCATGCTAAATTGCCCCTTAGTGTCACAAGATGTATGGATTAGATGGATTAGCCATGGTAAATAAAGTTTTTTTCAAAGTTTATTTATTAGTGTCACAAGTAGGCTTACATTAACACTGCAATGAAGTTACTGTGAAAATCCCCTAGTCACCACAGTCCCGCGCCTGTTTGGGTACACTGAGAGAGAATTTAGCATGGCCAATGCACCTAACCAGCACGTCTTTCGGACTGTGGGAGGAAACCGGAGCGCCCGGAGGAAACCCACGCAGACACGGGGAGAACGTGCAGACTCCGCACAGACAGTGACCGAAAGCTGGGAATCAAACCCAGGTCCCTGGCCCTATGAGGCAACAGTGCTAACCACCATTCCGCCCGCACGGGGTTACAGAGGTAGGATGGTGGAGAGATACTCTGTCAGACAGTCAGTGCAGATTCGATGGGCCGAATGACCTCTTCTGCACCTTTCACGTTTCCTTTGAGGTTGGGTGTCAAACTGTCTCTGAAGCACTTTGAAGCATTTTGTGATGTTAAAGGTGTTAAATAATTGAAAGATTCTCTCCTCGGTTCTGCGCACAGCAATAAATCTTCAACGCACAAATCTGGAGAGAGACAACCCTCTTACTGGGCTGGAGAATTCCACTCACAACCCTCTGAGAGAAGAAATTCCTCCTTATCTCCGCCTTAGATGGGAGATACTTCATTCTGAAACTGTGATACTCAGTTCTAGATTCCCCAACAAGGGGAAATATCGTCTCAGCATCCAGCCTGGCAAGGCCCCCTCGAAGTCTTATATAAACAACGGGTGGCTTCTCAACTCGCCAGAATTTCCCAAGAGTCTGCACAAACGGAAGATTAATCCCGGAGAGAAAAGAAATGGTGGCACAGCGGTTAGCACTGCTGCCTCACAGCGCCAGGGACCCGGGTTCGATTCCCGGCTTGGGTCACTGTCTGTGCGGAGTTTGCACATTCTCCCCGTGTCTGCGTGCGTTTCCTCCGGGTGCTCCAGTTTCCTCCCATAGTCCAAAGATGTGCGGGTTAGGTGGATTGGCCATGCTAAATTCTCCCTTTATGTCGGGGGACTAGTAGGGTAAATGTGTGGGGTTACAGGGATAGGGCCCTGGTGGGATTGCTGTCGGTGCAGACCCGATGGCCCGAATGGCCTCCTGGTGCACTGTAGGGATTCGATGAAATGTTTGATTCACTTTCTCTGAACACTTTCATTTGTTAATTTAAAAATATTGAAGATGGAGGAAAGGGCTCCATGACTGAGAATCAATCGTCCATCGGAACATCTTTCATTTACCAAATTGTTTTAACACGGTTAACATTCCAAGATACCTCAAAGGGTCAGGAGTAACACTTGTGAGGGAGCAAATAAGGAATGATTAGGGTGAATGAACAAAAGTTTGTTCAGGGGAGGCAGGTTTTAAGGGTGAATCGGGAAGTAGAGAGGCTTTCGGGAAGGAATTGTGGAGTTTATAAATCAGCCAGATTGGCATGGGCACACAGCGCCCTGCCAGAATGCACCCACAGCGCAGGCCGGAGGTCACAAAATGAACCATCAAAATGGGCAATTCAGGGCAATGATTCAATAAAACTGGGACAAATAACCCTCCCATCGCGGTGGAATGAACACCAGAGAGTCACGGTTAAACAAAAGGCCAATTTAGCCAGAACATTTGTTGCTCTGATCACAGAACCTTCTGGAATCTTCCTCCAACACTTCCTAGTGAAAACCTACACCACATGTAGTGTTGTAAAGTCAGCCAGTTCGCACTGAATGGAAAAAGGGGGAGGGAAAAACGAGGCATTCAAAATGATTGTCTGGTTGTGTGGAAAGCTTCTCGCTCAGAACCCTCGGGGTAGCTGAGGAAAGTGCGTTCAATTCATGTCGCAAACACAAGTCAGCTCTCTCTAGGTGGGCAGGGAGCACGGACACTCCACTGACAGCACACAAAGCAGCCAGACTGGGGGATCTCCCGGGTATACCAGCAGATGCTCCAAGGAAATTCCTTTTCTCCTTCTCCCTCTCTCCCCCCTCCCCCAACCAGACGCCGTGCCATCTGCTGCCATCCTGCTGAGCCGAGGATGTAAATACGCAACAAAAATCACGGGGCAGATTTCCGGGGCTGGCTTGGTGAAGGGGCTGGCTGGAATGTATTTATGGGACATTTCCTCTCCACCCCCAACCCCTGCAAACCCCCCTCCCCTACCCCCTCACCCATTCCTACATTTTATTGTTCAACACGCCGCGCCACCAAATGGCTCACCAGCCAATAGCAGATCGGATGCCCCGCGAAGCCGCAGCCAATAGCAGACCGGATACCCTGCAAAGCGGCAGCCAATAGCAGACCGGATACCCTGCAAAGCGGCAGCCAATAGCAGACCGGATATCCTGCAAAGCGGCAGCCAATAGCAGACTGGATACCCCACGAAGCCGCAGCCAATAGCAGACCGGATACCCAGTGAAGCGGCAGCCAATAGCAGACCAGATGCCCTGCAAAGCGGCAGCCAATAGCAGACCGGATACCCCGTGAAGCGACAGTCAATAGCAAACCGGATACCCTGGGAAGCGGAAGCCAATAGCAGACCGGATACCCTGGGAAGCGGCAGCAGATTCTCACTGAAAAAGAGGGAATCATAGAATCCATTCGGCCCATCGAGTCTGCACTGACTTTCGAGACAGCATCCCACCTAAGCCCTATGCCCGTAACCCCGCTAACCCCCCTAGCCGACACATCTTGGGGCATGAAAGCCATGCACCCTAACCAGCACGTCTTTCGGACTGTGGGAGAAAACCGGAGTACCCGGAGGAAACCCACGCAGACACGGGGAGAATGTGCAGACTCCGCGCAGACAGTGACCCAAGGCGGGAATCGAACCCGGGTCCCTGGCACTGTGAGGCAGCAGGGCTAACCGCTGTGCCACCGTGCTGCCCACAGCAATGCAACAGCATCATGCAACAAATTAGGGAGTGGAACATGGGAAGAGGTGACAATTGAGGATACACTTGCTTCCCCATTCGACCAGTCTGCCCCTATCTCCAGCTCTCCTTTGAGGTACTGAGGTGCGCCAAGATAGAACTCCTCCCCCTTCCTCCATGGCTAACTGTCCTGTCCCCTGCTGGGAGGAGAAGTTCTCCCTCACTGTGGTCAGGGTATCTGTCTCTGTGGGAGGAACGCTCCCTCTCTATCACTGGGAAAAACCTTGTGATCCGGTGCGAGGTACTGTCCCTGTTGTTGTACGTGGCGCAGGTCTGGGCCGATCCCCAAATCCTGCGCAGCAGCAGTGACCCAGACCATCTTCAAATTTATCTGGAGATCAAAGATGGATCGTGTCCAGAGGGAGGCGATGCACAAATCTCCAGAGAACGGAGGGAAAAACGTTCCCAATGCCGCCCTCATCCTGATGGCCACCTTAATGTGCGGCTGCATCAAGCTGTGTGTAGATCCTCGGTACACTAACAACAAGTGCCACTACTTTTTGAGGTTCTACCTGTCCCAAGTGTTGCGGAGGATGGGTCTGGCCACACTGCCGCGGAACGCTCCAAGTAGTTGGACCGTACCGCAGCACCTGTCCTTCGTGGAGAAATTCTTCCGGAAACACACCTTTGACCACATGGCTATCAAGCAGTGGTCAGCACGTAATGTCCTTGAGGCCCTGAGAGAAAAGGAGATGGCGGATCCTGTCAGATGGTTCCCTGAGCAGACTGCCAGTGTCATCTGGCAGAATGCCTCATCACCAGGACGCACAAACAAGCACCAAGACATGGCTTGGCTGGTGGTGAGAAGGGCACTCCCCGTCAGATCCTTTATGCATGCCCGAGGTCGCAACCTCACCGCACGCTGCCCTCGAAGCGGCTGCGGGGGTGATGAGACGGTCGCACACCTCCTTGTGGAATGTGCCTTTGCAAAGAAGGTCTGGAACGAGATGCAGTGGTATTTGTCACGGTTCGTCCCGAGCAGCTCGGTGACGCAGGACTCTGTGCTCTACGGGCTGTTTCCGGGGACGCACACCGAGACAAATATCAACTGCTGCTGGAGGGTCATCAACTCGGTGAAGGACGCGCTTTGGTCCACCCGAAACTTGCTGATCTTCCAGCTGAAAGAATTGTCCTCGACCGAGTGTTGCAGACTGGCACATTCCAAGGTCCAGGACTACGTGCTCAGGGACGCGCTCAAGCTTGGGGCAGCCGCCGCCAAGGCACAATGGGGAAAGGTCACCGTGTAAAGCGTCTCAACCGAGGCAGACCGAGGGCCGGGTAACTGCAGAATACCCTCGGCCTGTGTAACTGTGTGCCAACCTGAAAAATAACGGCACACAGTAAACTCTGATGTAGGTATATAGTTTTAAGTAATGAAATGTAATGAATGTAATGTTTTGTAAATAAGCACTGTATTGTACTGTAAAAATGATTCATTTTTTGCACTGTTTGTAACCTTTGCAACGTTTGCAATGTCTTATTTGAGAGTTTTTTTTAATGAATAAAGTATTAATAAAGTATATTTTTGAAATTAAAAAAAAAATCTGTCTCTGCCATTGCCTATTTTCAAACGCACTAATACGTGAATGCTCAGCACCGCCTGGTGTGGCCTCGTGAGCAGGAGCAGGCCACAGTCTGGCTCAGAATCCTGGGACTCCCTCCCTAACAGCACCATGGGTGCACCTACACCTCATGGACTGCAGTGATTGAAGAAAGCAGCTCACCGCCACATTCTCGAGGGCAAATAGGGATGGGCCTTGCCAGCGACGCCCACATCCTGTGTGAAACAATTTAAATAAACCTGTGGAAGAACAATTAAATCAATACACGACTGGGTCTCCGGTTTCCTCCCACAGTCTGAAAGACGTGCTGGTTAGGTGGATTGGCCGTGCTAAATTCTCCCTCAGTGTACCCGAACTGGCGCCGGAGTGTGGCAACTAAGGGATTCTCACAGTAACTTCATTGCAGTGTTAATATAAGCATACTTTTAAAAACTTCATTTGTGGGACATGGGCGTCGCTGGCCAGCATTTATTGATGTGGAGATGCCGGCGTTGGACTGGGGTAAACACAGTCAGAAGTTTAACAACAACAGGTTTCCTGTTGGACTTTAACCTGGTGTTGTTAAACTTCTTACAGCATTTATTACCCATCCCTAGTTGCCCGAGGGCAGTTAAGAGTCAACCACATTGCTGTGGCTTTGGAGTCACATGTAGGCCAGACCGGGTAAGGACGGCAGATTTCCTTCCCGAAAGGACATTAGTGAACCAGATGGGTTTTTCCGACAATTAGCAATGGTTTCATGATCATCAGTAGATTCTTAATTCCAGATTTTTATTTTATTGAATTCAAATTCCACCATCTGTCGTGGCGGGATTCGAACCCGGATCCCCAGAACATTAGCTGAGTTTCTGGATGAATAATCAAGCGACAATACCACTCGGCCATTGCCTCTCCAACTTGCGACTAATAAACTTTAAATATGTTGGTGGTATAGGTTTAGAACAATGGAGGATAGTCCAGCACAAGAAATACCTCTGAGGTGTAGTTACTGTTGTCATGTAGGAAATGTGGCGGCCATATTGTGCACAGCAAGATCCCAATTTGCTCTAGCCCCGGAGAGAGGGTTCAGAAGCTATCACTGAACCAAAGGAGGGCACCTAAACCCCAGTTTTCAGAATGATGGAAAGATAAAACAGCTTTAGTCTGCTTCCAGTTGGTGAATGGTTGTGCTGTAACACTATCAGGCATGACTTCATACTGTCAGTGGCTGGTAAGATTCATACAAGGCTTCAACTCAGTGTATTCCCACTCGTGAGCTCCACTGAAGAAAGGCATTTTTTTAAACAAGATCTGGGTGAATAGTTTATTGGAAACCAGACACCTCTGAGAATCAGGACATTTCTGCAGAGAGGCAGTGATGCTATAGGTTACGCTCTGTAATTTACAGGCTGAATGAATTTAACTCTTTCAGAATCACAGCGCTCTTGCACTCATCGCGAAATATATGTGACTTCGGCTTAAACACTGGTTTTGGTCACAGTTGTGGACACTTTACCCAGAAAGGTTCTGATCTCTGCAAAAATAACGACGCTTTGGAAGAATTTCCACAACAGTATCAGTATTCTGGGGTAACCATTGACCAGGAACTGAACTGGACCAGCCAGATAAACACAGTGGCTACAAGAGCAGCTCAGAGGCTGGCAATCCTACAGTGAATAACTCACCTCCTGACTCTCCAGAGCCTGTCCACCATCTACAAGGGACAAGTCAGGAATGTGGTGGGATACTCTCCACTTGCCTGGATAAGAGCAGCTCCAACAACACTCAAGAAGCTCAACACCAACTAGGACAAGTTTTGGTTCCCGTATCCAAGGAAAGATATACTGGCAGTGGAAGCAGTCCAGGAGGTTCACTAAGCTGATCCTAGGTATAGAGGGATTTTCTTATGAGGAGAGGTTGAGTAGGTTGGGCCTGTACTCATTGGAGTTTAGAAGAATGAGAGGCAACCTTTAGTTTAGGCCGATACTCTCTGGAATTTGGAAGGAAGCCATGATGTGGAGATGCCGGCGTTGGACTGGGGTAAGCACAGTAAGCAGTCTCACAACACCAGGTTAAAAACCACAGGTTTATTTGGCAGCGCTGCTCCGAAAGTTCGTGCTACCAAATAAACCTGTTGGACTTTAACCTGGTGTTGTGAGACTTCTTACTGGAATTTAGAAGAATGAGGGGAGATCAAATTGAGGAATACAAGATGATAAAAGGTACGGTTAAAGTAGACGTGGAGCGGATGTGGCCAAATTCCCCTCCAATTCGATTTTCAAATTTGCTGACGACATCACCGCAGTGGGTCGACTCTCAAACAATGATGAGACAGAGTACAGGAATGAGATAGAGAATCTGGTGAATTGGTGCGGCAATAATAATGTCAACAAAACGAAGGAGATGGTCATCGACTTCAGGAAGCGTAAAGGAGAACATGCCCCTGTCTACATCAGTGGGGATGAAGTAGAAAGGGTCGAGAGCTTCAAGGTTTTAGGTGTCCAGATCACCAACAACCTGTCCTGGTCCCCCCCATGCTGACACTATAGTTCTGAAAGTCCACCAACGCCTCTACTTTCTCAGAACACTAAGGAGATTTGGCATGTCAGCTACGACTCTCACCAACTTTTACAGATGCACCATAGAAAGCATTCTTTCTGATTGTATCTCAGCTTGGTATGGCTCCTGCTCTGCCCAAGACTGCAAGGAACTATAAAAGATCGTGAACGTAGCCCGGTCCATCACACAAACCAGCCTCCCATCCATTGACTCTGTCTACACTTCCTGCTGCCTCGGCAAAGCAGCCAGCATAATTAAGGACCCCACGCACCCCAGACATACTCTCTTCCACCTTCTTCAGTCGGGAAAAAGATACAAAAGCCTGAGGTCACATACCAACCGACTCAATAACAGCTTCTTCCCTGCTGCTGTCAGACTTTTGAATGGACTTACCTCGCATTAAGTGGATCTTTCTCTGTACCCTAGCTATGACTGTAACACTACATTTTGCACTCTTTCGTTTCCTTCTCTATGAACGGTATGTTGTGTCTGTATAGCGCGCAAGAAACAATACTTTTCACTGTATGTTAATACATGTGACAATAATAAATCAAAAATCAAAAAAAAAATCAAATCTTGTGGGGCATTCTAGGATAAGAGGTCATAGTCTTAGGATAAGGGGCAGCAAATTTAAAACAGAGTTGAGGAGAAACTACTTCTCCCAAAGGGCTGTGAATCTGTGGAATTCGCTATCCCAAAGTGCAGTGGATGCTGGGACAGTGAGTAAATTTAAGGAGGAGTTAGACATTTTTAATTGGTAATGGGTTGAAAGGTTCTGGGGAGAAGGCAGGAAAATGGGGATGAGGAGTATATCAGCCATGATTGAATGACGAAGCAGACTCGATGGGCCGAATGGCCTCATTCTCTCCTATATCTTATGAACATATGAATCTTATTGAGACATATGGGATTCTCAGACGCTTTGACAGGTAGATGCTGAAAGGCTGTTTCCCCTTGTGGGAGAATCTGGGACCAGAGGGCATCATCTCAGTGTGAGGGGTCGGCCATTTAAGACAGACATGAGGAGGAATGTCTTCTCTCAGAGGGGAGTGAATCTGTGGAATTCTTTCCCGCAGGGGGCTGTAGGGGCTGGGGTTGTTAAGAATGCTCAAGGCTGAGATAGACAGAGTTTTAATCAGTAAGGGAATCGCGGGTTATGGGGATAAGGCGGGAAAGTGGAGTTGAGGATTAAGGCTCAGGAAAGAGAACAGTCAATAGTTCATCCTGAACACAACAATCTGCATTTATTTAGCGCCTATAGCACAGTGAAGTGTCCCAAAGCACTTCACAGGAACGCTACCAGACAAAAGGTCACACGAGTAGCACACGTGATCCAAAAGCTTGGTCAAAAAGGTGGGTGCTAAGGAGGGTCTTAAAGGAGCAGAGACCTGAGAGATGTTGAGTTTCAGAGTGGGAATTCCGGGATTAGGGCCCAGGCTGGTGGAAGTACAGGTGCCATGTGGGAACAAAAGAAATCTGGGATGGTCAAGAAACTGGAATTGCAGGAATAAAAAGATCCGAGAAAGTATAGGGTTAGAGGAAGTTTAAGAGAAAGGGAGAAGGTGAAGTCGCATGGGATCAGAGGTGAGCTGGCAAGGTGGATACAGAACTGGCTCGGTCAAAGGCTTCAGAGGGTAGGGTGCGTTTCTGAATGGAGGGCTGTGACAAGTGGTGTTCCTCAGGGATCAGTGCTGGGACCTTTGCTGTTTGTAATATATATAAATGATTTGGAGGAAAATATAACTGGTTTGATTAGTAAGTGCGGATGACACAAAGGTTGGTGGATTTGCGGATAGCGATGAGGACCATCACAGGATACAGCAGGATATAGATCGGTTGGAGACTTGGGCAGAGAGATGGCAGATGGAGTTTAATCCGGACAAATGAGAGGTAATGCATTTTGGAAGGTCTAATACAGATAGGAAATATACAGTAAATGGCAGAACCCTTAGGAGTATTGATAGGCAGAGGGATCAGGGTGTAATCGTACACAGGTCACTGAAAGTGGCAACGCAGATGGAGAAGGTAGTCAAGAAGGCATGCTTGCCTTCAGCGGCTGAGGCACTGAGTTTTAAAATTGGCAAGTCATGTTACAGCTTTATAGAACCTTAGTGAGGCCGCACTTGGAATATAGTGTTCAATTCTGGTCGCCACATTACCAGAAGGAAATGGAGGCTTTGGAGAGGGTATGGAAAAGATTTACCAGGATGTTGCCTGGTATGGAGGGCACTAGCTATGAGGAGAGGTTGGAGAAACTTGGTTTGTTCTCACTGGAATAATGGAGGTTGAGGGGCGACCTGATAGAAGTTTACAAGATTATGAGGGGCAAGGACAGAGTGGTCTGAGAGGTTTAAGATGCGAGGGGCAAGGTTTAAAGGAGATGTACGAAGTATGTTTTTTACACAGAGGGTGGTGGGTGCCTGAAACTCGCTGCCGGGGGAGGTAGTGGAAGCAGATACGATAGTGACTTTTAAGGGCCTCTTGACGAATACATAAATAGGATGGGAATAGAGGGATATGGTCCCTGGAAGGGTAGGGAGTTTTAGTTCAGTCGG
Source organism: Mustelus asterias (assembly GCF_964213995.1). Taxonomy (NCBI): domain Eukaryota; kingdom Metazoa; phylum Chordata; class Chondrichthyes; order Carcharhiniformes; family Triakidae; genus Mustelus; species Mustelus asterias. The sequence continues at coordinate 85,479,482 of NC_135818.1, forward strand.
GGCAGCATGGTCGGTGCAGGCTTGGAGGGCCGAGGGGCCTGTTCCTGTGCTGTAATTTTCTTTGTTCTTTGGAGGGGTGAAGCGATGGAGGGATTTGAAGAGGAAGATGGGAATTTGGGACTGGGACTCAGACCGGTCATGATTTGGGCAGCAGAGATCCAAATAAAAATGAATTCCCACCCTGGGGAAGTGGATCCTTTAATTGTCCAAATGATGGTGAAAATTGCCTGGGGAGAGGAGCAAGGAGGGAAGGATCCAATAACAATGACCCTCAGCGAGTGGCCTGGAAAGCCTCTCAGTTCAAGGATAATGAAGATGGGCAAATTGCTGACCCAGCCGTGATAGCCACATCCCCAAGTGAGAGTTTAAAAGTGAGACGCAGGAATGTGGAGTTGAGGCAAATTATCCATCATCTTATTAAATGGTGGGGTTGGGTAGGAGCATGGGGTTAAAGTGCAGAGGTTGAGATAATGAAAGAACACAATCGATGGAATATGGACTTCTCAAAGCCACAGGAAATACAGAGGCGGGGGGGGGGGTGTCTAAATACAGGGGTGTGTATCGAAATACTGTGTTGAATATATCAATTCAGTAATTCAGTTAATTCATTAACAAATTAACAGCCCCTGATACTGTATCAGTAAATAAAAGCTTCAATGGAAATGTATCAAAAATGAAATTTAAATAATATTCTGGGGATGATGTTTCACTCCAGGGTCCCTGCAGCACCCACCAGTCAGTGAGGGTCTCCCGTGTACTGTGTTTCCTCTCCAGGGACATCTGGGTGCCGAGGTAGTCACAGAGAGTGGCAGACAGTGGGTGGAGAGTGGCAGACAATGGGTGCAGACAGTGGGTGCAGACGGTGGGTGCAGAGTGGCAGACGGTGGGTGCAGAGTGGCAGACGGTGGGTGCAGAGTGGCAGACGGTGGGTGCAGACAATGGGTGCAGACGGTGGGTGCAGACAATGGGTGCAGACGGTGGGTGCAGACAATGGGTGCAGACGGTGGGTGCAGACGGTGGGTGCAGAGTGGCAGACAGTGGGTGCAGAGTGGCAGACAATGGGGGCAGACGGTGGGTGCAGAGTGGCAGACGGTGGGTGCAGAGTGGCAGACGGTGGGTGCAGAGTGGCAGACGGTGGGTGCAGAGTGGCAGACGGTGGGTGCAGAGTGGCAGACGGTGGGTGCAGAGTGGCAGACGGTGGGTGCAGAGTGGCAGACGGTGGGTGCAGAGTGGCAGACAGTGGGTCAATCGAGCCCCAAGTGTCGCTTTGTTTAAGCTCAAGAAATCATCCAATCGATGCCCACCACCTGTAATCACTCGACCTTAATCTATACGGTTAACACCTGGATGCAGGAAGAGTTTAGCAATCTCTGGGGTATTACAATCAAACATTAGTGTTTCATACAAAAGCTCTGAGCTGTTTCCCATTTTGACGACCTTTTCAAGTCATTGGGATATTTTTTACATGTACATTCACTCACACAATGTGAGTGGCGCTGACAATGACGCATTTATTGCCTGTCCCTAATGACCTCAGGAAGGGGAATAAAGTTGTCATCATGGAGCAGGGTGGGATTGAGCAGCGAGTCCCGGTGACATTGACAGTATAACTGTTTGGAGAACTTACTGATTCTGACAGAGTGAGGGGAACCAATCGCCAATCGATATTACCCTGCGGCAACAAACGTTAGGATCAATCTTCCCACAGAGAATGTCATTCCTCAAAAAAATAAGTCCTCCTCCCCCTTCCAATATGTTTGCGAGCAGTTAATAGAAAGCCTCACACTTAGAGAATCCAGTCAGCATAATCGCACAGCTCTAACACAGGCCTAGAGTTACAACCCATACTCGAATAGAGCCTCTAACTCAGCAAAACATCACCGTAGCGCGATCTGACAAAAGGTGAGTTCGCACCACGTAGGAGGTGTCAGAACAGGTGAGAAAATCATGGTGAGGCCCTTTCAAAGAAAGCATCTCCATGGAGAGGAAAGAGAGGTGAGGTGGTGGACTAAACAAGGGAGGGCGCGACAGAGCTTGGGGCCCTGGCACAGCGTCAGTAATTACAATCCGGAACGTGCAAGAAGCCAGAATTGGAGGTTTGCGGAGAATTGGGAGGGTGGTGTGGCTGGAGGGAATTACAGAGACAGGGAAAGGCGAAAACCCCATCCAGGGATTTCAATAGAAGGATGAGAATTTGACAATTGGGGCGCTGCTGGACTGGGATTCCTGTGTAGGTCAGCGAGCGTCCAGTGGGCGAACGGGACTTGGTGCGAGTTATATAGAAACATAGAAGATAGAAGCAGGAAGAGGCCATTCGGCCCTTCGAGCCTACTCCGCCATTCATCACCATCATGGCTGATCATCCAACTCAATAGCCTAATCCTGCTTTCTCCCCATAACCTTTGACCCCATTCGCCCCAAGTGCTATATCCAGCCGCCTCTTGAATACATTCAATGTTTTGGCATCAACTACTTCCTGTGATAATGAATTCCACAGGCTCATCACTCTTTGGGTGAAGAAATGTCTCCTCACCTCCGTCCTAAATGGTCTACCCCGAACCCTCAGACTGTGACCCCTGGTTCTGGACTCCCCCAACATTGGAGGGCGATGTTTTGGATGATCTCAAGTTTGCAGAGGTTGGAAGGCGGGTCAGGAGTGGATTGGAATAATAAAATCCAGACCTAATGAAGGTACAAATCAGGGACTCAGCAGCAAGTAAACGGAGACGGGGTGAGATTCAGACAGCAGCATCGCGATGAAGCAGTGGGGGAAGGTGATGGAGAGGATATCGTTAGAAACAGATTGCAGGAAGATCCAAATCCAGGAACTGGGAAACAGACCGGCCTGTTGCCAGTGAAGACCCAATATCTGTGAATTCTATAAGAAACCACGTCATTTATTAACTCCACTTCTGTCCAGTTACAACAGGGAGATTTTTAAAGCAACAATAAAATAGGAAAATAAATCCAACATAAATCTGTGCTCCCACTTTCTGCTGGCCCTGTTAACTTCTGATTTTTACAATGGTTCCAGTGCCGGGTTTAACATCTCCACCCAATGCCTGAAACTCTGTGATATGTGTTAGCTTTACATAGTTACAGGTATCAAAGATAAAAAGATATTCAAATCGAACATTTCAGCAGCTAGATTATTCCTGTGAGAGTTTGTACAACTGAGAGAATCTAAAAATGTAGATTAACCTGATGTTTATTACATTATAATCGAACTTTGACAAAACCTGAGGGAGATAATCTAATTAAACAAAACTAGGTGTGACAATCCGTTGGGAATACACTCTCTGATCCAATTTAAAACCAGCCATCACTGAGATCAAAGTCTAAAATCCAAAGATAATTACATTTTAAACTATTCATGGGATGAGGGTAATCACATTAATTCCCAACATCACAAAGGCTTTTAATGTCCTCTTTAAGCATCTGGATTACACCAGCGTTATTTATGTCACCAAATGTCCGTCTGCCAACTCTGGAGGCCCCCATCCTGCTTTCTGGGGTCAGAACGTGGTCAGCAAAAGCACCGCAGCACCCCCTCAGCACCGCAGCACCCCCTCAGCGCCGCAGCACTCCCTCAGCGCCGCAGCACCCCCTCAGCGCCGCAGCACCCCCTCAGCGCCGCAGCACCCCCTCAGCGCCCCCTCAGCGCTACAGCACCCCCTCAGCGTCACAGCACCCCCTCAGCGTCACAGCACCCCCTCAGCGTCACAGCACCCCCTCAGCGTCACAGCACCCCCTCAGCGTCACAGCACCCCCTCAGCGCCACAGCACCCCCTCAGCGCCACAGCACCCCTTCAGCGCCACAGCACCCCCTCAGCGCCACAGCACCCCCTCAGCGCCACAGCACCCCCTCAGCGCCACAGCACCCCCTCAGCGCCACAGCACCCCCTCAGCGCCACAGCACCCCCTCAGCGCCACAGCACCCCCTCAGCGCCACAGCACCCCCTCAGCGCCACAGCACCCCCTCAGCGCCACAGCACCCCCTCAGCGCCACAGCACCCCCTCAGCGCCACAGCACCCCCTCAGCGCCACAGCACCCCCTCAGCGCCACAGCACCCCCTCAGCGCCACAGCACCCCTTCAGCGCCACAGCACCCCCTCAGCGCCACAGCACCCCCTCAGCGCCACAGCACCCCTTCAGCGCCACAGCACCCCCTCAGCGCCACAGCACCCCCTCAGCGCCACAGCACCCCCTCAGCGCCACAGCACCCCCTCAGCGCCACAGCACCCCCTCAGCGCCACAGCACCCCCTCAGCGCCACAGCACCCCCTCAGCGCCACAGCACCCCTTCAGCGCCACAGCACCCCCTCAGCGCCACAGCACCCCCTCAGCGCCACAGCACCCCCTCAGCGCCACAGCACCCCCTCAGCGCCACAGCACCCCCTCAGCGCCACAGCACCCCCTCAGCGCCACAGGACCCCCTCAGCGCCACAGCACCCCCTCAGCGCCACAGCACCCCCTCAGCGCCACAGCACCCCCTCAGCGCCACAGCACCCCTTCAGCGCCACAGCACCCCCTCAGCGCCACAGCACCCCCTCAGCGCCACAGCACCCCTTCAGCGCCACAGCACCCCCTCAGCGCCACAGCACCCCCTCAGCGCCACAGCACCCCCTCAGCGCCACAGCACCCCCTCAGCGCCACAGCACCCCCTCAGCGCCACAGCACCCCCTCAGCGCCACAGCACCCCCTCAGCGCCACAGCACCCCCTCAGCGCCACAGCACCCCCTCAGCGCCACAGCACCCCCTCAGCGCCACAGCACCCCCTCAGCACCACAGCACCCCCTCAGCACCACAGCACCTCCTCAGCACCACAACACCTCCTCAGCACCACAGCACCCCCTCAGCACCGCAGCACCCCCTCAGCACACAGCACTCCCTCAGCACACAGCACTCCCTCAGCATCACAGCACCCCCTCAGCGCCGCAGCACCCCCTCAGCACCGCAGCACTCCCTCAGCACCGCAGCACCCCCTCAGCACCACAGCACCCCCTGAGCACCACAGCACCCCCTCAGCACCCCCTCAGCACCACAGCACCGCCTCAGCGCCACAGCACCCCCTCAGCGCCGCAGCACTCCCTCAGCACCGCAGCACTCCCTCAGCACCGCAGCACTCCCTCAGCACCGCAGCACTCCCTCAGCACCGCAGCACTCCCTCAGCACCGCAGCACTCCCTCAGCACCGCAGCACTCCCTCAGCACCGCAGCACTCCCTCAGCACCGCAGCACTCCCTCAGCACCGCAGCACTCCCTCAGCACCGCAGCACTCCCTCAGCACCGCAGCACTCCCTCAGCACCGCAGCACTCCCTCAGCACCGCAGCACTCCCTCAGCACCGCAGCACTCCCTCAGCACCGCAGCACTCCCTCAGCACCGCAGCACTCCCTCAGCACCGCAGCACTCCCTCAGCACCGCAGCACTCCCTCAGCACCGCAGCACTCCCTCAGCACCGCAGCACTCCCTCAGCACCACAGCACCCCCTCAGCACCACAGCACCCCCTCAGCACCACAGCACCCCCTCAGCACCACAGCACCCCCTCAGCACCACAGCACCCCCTCAGCACCACAGCACCCCCTCAGCACCACAGCACCCCCTCAGCACAACAGCACCCCCTCAGCACCACAGCATTCTCCCAGCACCGCAGCACCCCCTCAGCACCACAGCACCCCCTCAGCACCACAGCACCCCCTCAGCACCACAGCATTCTCCTAGCACCACAGCATTCTCCCAGCACCACAGCACTCCCTCAGCATCGCAGCGCTCCCTCAGCATCGCAGCGCTCCCCCAGCACCACAGCACTCCCTCAGCACCGCAGCGCTCCCTCAGCATCGCAGCGCTCCCTCAGCATCGCAGCGCTCCCTCAGCATCGCAGCGCTCCCTCAGCATCGCAGCGCTCCCTCAGCACCGCAGCACCCCCTCAGCACCGCAGCACCCCCTCAGCACCGCAGCACCCCCTCAGCACCACAGAATTCTACCAGCATCGCAGCGCTCCCTCAGCACCCCCTCAGCATCGCAGCGCTCCCTCAGCACCCCCTGAGCACCCCAGAATTCTCCCAGCATCGCAGCGCTCCCTCAGCACCGCAGCGCTCCCTCAGCACCGCAGCACCCCCTCAGCACCCCCTCAGCACCACAGAATTCTCCCAGCATCGCAGCGCTCCCTCAGCACCCCCTCAGCACCACAGCACCCCCTCAGCACCGCAGCGCTCCCTCAGCATCGCAGCGCTCCCTCAGCACCGCAGCGCTCCCTCAGCATCCCCTCAGCATCGCAGCGCTCCCTCAGCACCGCAGCGCTCCCTCAGCACCGCAGCGCTCCCTCAGCACCGCAGCGCTCCCTCAGCACCGCAGCGCTCCCTCAGCACCGCAGCGCTCCCTCAGCACCGCAGCGCTCCCTCAGCGCTCCCTCAGCACCGCAGCGCTCCCTCAGCACCGCAGCGCTCCCTCAGCACCGCAGCACTCCCTCAGCACCGCAGCACTCCCTCAGCACCGCAGCACTCCCTCAGCACCGCAGCAGTCCCTCAGCACCCCCTCAGCACCGCAGAACCCCCTCAGCACCGCAGCACTCCCTCAGCACCGCAGCAGTCCCTCAGCACCCCCTCAGCACCGCAGAACTCCCTCAGCACCGCAGCGCTCCCTCAGCACCGCAGCGGTCCCTCAGCACTGCAGCACTCCCTCAGCACCCCCTCAGCACCGCAGAACTCCCTCAGCACCGCAGCGCTCCCTCAGCACCCCCTCAGCACCGCAGCACCCCCTCAGCACAGCAGCAGTCAGTTGAATCCTTACACGCAGTGAGGACTTGGACTTTTGAATCAATTTCTCCTGCTGTCCCACGAGTTGAAAGTGGGAGTCCCGTGACATTGAGGACATTGGCCATTGTCACTCACACAATAAAAAAATCTCAAAGGCTGATCTCTCATCCAGATTCCTGATCCAAGAGTGCCGATCCTCTTCAACCCATCAATACCTGCGGACAGGTCCAGTGTGACCCCTGACCCTGACCTGAAGCCCACCACAATGTAAACACCATCCGTTTCCCGAGTGGATACACGCTCCAAGATATCACTAAAAAGTCTCCGACACGCGATTGTGGCCCATCCAGCCTCCAGTAGCCAGATGTGGTGAAAGGTTAGTTTGAGCACAGTGGCTACGCAGTGATTAAGCTGCACTGATCTTCCCATTGTCTCCCCATCAGTACAAAGATTGCCACTCCTCAGCCTTTGGGCTCAGATCAAGCGTCAGATCCAGCCCAGGGTGGGGTGCAAGGCTTCATCTTGTCAGCTTGGATCTTGTGGGGAGCTTGAATTGGGTTCAATTGGAATTTGAATTTGGTTTTTGGAGTGAGCAAGGAATGGGTTTGGGTTTACCCGGGTCCACTCTGAACATTGGCTTTGTAACTTTAACAATGGAGAGTAAAAAATGTAAAAGTAACCACTCAGAGAACTGGGCAACAGACTGATTATCGCTCTCTGCCATTGCTGGATCACAGGGTCTAAATTCCACTCGAGCACCGTCACCCAGCGCGGGGTGTTGGAGGAGAGGGGATTGATTGGAAATACAGAGGGATGTAAAGCAGTGCGAAGCTCTCCGTGTAAAACAAAACCAGAGTTAGCTGCACGAAGACAGCTGGACTGCCACCCATTGCAGACACACTCAGCGCCTGCTGTGCAGTCAGAGCAGCCGAAAGCTAATCCCTTTGTTCCCCATGTACAGAACTGACAGAAACAAAAGATCCTGGCATGAAATCCAGTTGCACTGAGGATAGAGTTCCTTTTCCGTAGAACCCAGGATTCCCAGGATATTAATCCCAGTCACTGAGATTAACTTCTCGCTGAATTTGCATCTATAGGAGTGACGTTTCACTGTAATTATACAGAGCCTTGGTGAGTCTGCACCTGGAGTTCTGTGTGCAGTTTTAGAGTCATAGATTTTAAAATCTTCCGTGCAGAAGGAGGCCATTCGGACCATCGGGTCTGTACTGCCCACAATCTCGCCCAGGCCGTATTCCCGTAACCCCACATATTTATCCTGTTAATTCCCCTGACACTAAGGTCAATTTAACCTGGCTAATCCACCTAATCTGCACATCTTTGGACTGTGGGAGGAAACCGGAGCCCCCGGAGGAAACCCACACAGACACGGGGAGAACGTGCAAACTCCACACAAACGGTGACCCAAGCCGGGAATCGAACCCAGGTCCGTGGCGCTGTGAGGCAGCAGTGCTAACCCACTGTGCCACTGAGTCTCCTTACTGTAGGAAAGATGGACTTGTCAGAGAGGGAGTGCAGCAAAGGTTCACCAAACTAATTCTTGGGATGGAGGGATTGTCCTATCAGGAAAGGTTAATAGACTGGGGGTGGAATTTTCCAGCTGTTCACACCGGCAGGATTCTCCAGTCCCGCTGTAGTGCACGGAGATGCGGCTGAACGCCAAATTCTCCGTCCTCGCTGGCAGCAGGTGGCGGGCCGGGGACGGCCAGAAAATTCCGGCCTGGGCCTTTATTCTCCGGAGTTTAGAGGAATGAGATGATCGCATTGAAACTTACAAAATGCATACAGATATCGGCAGGGTAAATGGAGGAAGAATGTTTCCCCTGACAGAGGGATCTGAAACCAGGGGACACAGTCTCTGAATAAGCAGCAGGACATTTAGGACTGAGATGAGGAGGAATGTCTTCACTCAGAAGCCGGTGAATCTTTGGAGTTCTTTTCCCCAGAGGGCCGTGGAGGTTCAGTCATTGAATGTGTCCAAGATAGAGATTGATAGAATTCTACATACCAAAAACATCGAGGGATACGGGGATAGTGTGGGAAAGGGTCTTAAAGTAGAAGATCAGCCAGGATTTCATTAAAAGGCAACATGGACTCGAAGGGCTGAATGGCCCCTGCTTTTTATGTTCTGCAGACAGGAAATTTAAATGCTGCCAATACTCAAACCAAGTGTTTAACATCAATACAGAACACCCCCCACCCGCCACCCCCCCCCCCCCCCCCCCCCCGTCCCCCCCCGCCACCCCAACCACCCTCCCCCCATGCCGCCCAGAGACTTCAATAAGTAGGAGGGGAACAGGGAGAAACTGAACACTACTCGTAGAATCCCTTCAGTGCAGAAGGAGGCGAAATGGCCCATCGAGTCTGCACCGACCACAATCCCACCCAGGTCCTATTCCCATAACCCCTCATATTTACCCTGCTAATCCCCCTGACACTAAGGGGCAATTTAGCATGGCCAATCCACCTAACCCGCACATCTTTGGACTGTGGGAGCAAACCGGAGCACCCGGAGGAAACCCACGCAGACACGGGGAGAACGTGCAAACTCCACACAGACAGTGATCTGAATTGAACCTGGGTCCTTGGCGCTGTGAGGCAGCAGTGCTGGGCGCTGTGAGGCAGCAGTGCTCGGCGCTGTGAGGCAGCAGTGCTGGGCGCTGTGAGGCAGCAGTGCTCGGCGCTGTGAGGCAGCAGTGCTCGGCGCTGTGAGGCAGCAGTGCTGGGCGCTGTGAGGCAGCAGTGCTCGGCGCTGTGAGGCAGCAGTGCTCGGCGCTGTGAGGCAGCAGTGCTGGGCGCTGTGAGGCAGCAGTGCTGGGCGCTGTGAGGCAGCAGTGCTGGGCGCTGTGAGGCAGCAGTGCTGGGGGCTGTGAGGCAGCAGTGCTGGGGGCTGTGAGGCAGCAGTGCTGGGCGCTGTGAGGCAGCAGTGCTCGGCGCTGTGAGGCAGCAGTGCTGGGCGCTGTGAGGCAGCAGTGCTCGGCGCTGTGAGGCAGCAGTGCTCGGCGCTGTGAGGCAGCAGTGCTGGGCGCTGTGAGGCAGCAGTGCTGGGCGCTGTGAGGCAGCAGTGCTGGGCGCTGTGAGGCAGCAGTGCTGGGGGCTGTGAGGCAGCAGTGCTGGGGGCTGTGAGGCAGCAGTGCTGGGGGCTGTGAGGCAGCAGTGCTGGGCGCTGTGAGGCAGCAGTGCTGGGGGCTGTGAGGCAGCAGTGCTCGGCGCTGTGAGGCAGCAGTGCTCGGCGCTGTGAGGCAGCAGTGCGGGGCGCTGTGAGGCAGCAGTGCTCGGCGCTGTGAGGCAGCAGTGCTCGGCGCTGTGAGGCAGCAGTGCTGGGCGCTGTGAGGCAGCAGTGCTCGGCGCTGTGAGGCAGCAGTGCTTGGCGCTGTGAGGCTGCAGTGCGGGGCGCTGTGAGGCAGCAGTGCTCGGCGCTGTGAGGCAGCAGTGCTCGGCGCTGTGAGGCAGCAGTGCTGGGCGCTGTGAGGCAGCAGTGCTGGGCGCTGTGAGGCAGCAGTGCTGGGCGCTGTGAGGCAGCAGTGCTGGGCGCTGTGAGGCAGCAGTGCTGGGCGCTGTGAGGCAGCAGTGCTGGGCGCTGTGAGGCAGCAGTGCTGGGGGCTGTGAGGCAGCAGTGCTCGGCGCTGTGAGGCAGCAGTGCTCGGCGCTGTGAGGCAGCAGTGCTGGGCGCTGTGAGGCAGCAGTGCTGGGCGCTGTGAGGCAGCAGTGCTGGGCGCTGTGAGGCAGCAGTGCTCGGCGCTGTGAGGCAGCAGTGCTAACCACCGTGTCATCGTGCAGCGCTTGTACATTCATTCCCTACATCTGCTGCCAATCATTTCCTCTGAAGATGATCATGCGGCAAAAGGAACAGAATCCAAAAGGACGCTCCCAGAGCAGGACTGCACTGTCGAAGGTGCTGTCTTTCAGACGAGACATTGAACCAAGGCCTGATCTGATGGATGTTAAAGATCACCCGGCACTATTCGGAAGCTTTCAGGGGAGCTGCCCCTGATGTCCTGGACAATATTCAACCCTCAACCAACATCAGTCAAACTGGTCATCGCTGTTTGTGGGAGATTGCAGAGTTGACAAGGTCATTAGCCCTGCTACTCGTGCTCCGATAAAGGGCAGCAAATGGCAGGTCAGGCTTTTTTTATTTTATTCATTGATGGGACATGGGCATCGCTGGCCAGCATTCATTACCCATCCTAGTTGCCCGAGGGCAGTTGAGAGTCAACCACATTGCTGTGGCTCTGGAGTCACATGTAGGCCAGACTGGGTAAGGTTGGCAGATTTCCTTCCCTAAAAGACATTAGTGAACCAGATGGGTTTTTCTGACAATCGACAATGGCTTTGCTCGATGAAGCTCGGGATGAGCAATAAGTGCTGGGCAGTGACACCCATGTCCCACGAATGAACGAAGGGAGCTGTGGTGAGTGAGTGATAGAGCTGCGGATATTCTTCATGCTGAGGGTGTGGGTGACGCTGGCTGGGACTGTGATTATTGGTTGGCTTGCTAGGTCACTCCATAGTGTCAGTCAGAGGTCGGCACAGAGTCACGCATCACCAGGTAAATGTGAAGACTTGGACGTTTTTATTCACAGCTTTAACAGAAAACCAATCCTGTAATTGTGAGCTGTTGGATTAAACCCAATAAAAACAGGTGGCTGCTGACATGAAACTGCCTGGTTTAGAATAAAAGGCAGTTAAGCTGCAGCCCCTCCTGCAAGCGCATTTATTGCTCTGGTATTTATTAACATAAATCACGATATGGAATGTCATAAAGGAGGTTTGGGCCGTTTATGCAGCATCGATAAGGCAGGACTTTGTCTCCCAGCTGCAGCATTGGCAACTCCAGACCTTTCACTGTAAAAACCCGCCCTGCTTCCCCCATTCAAACTCCCACAGCCAATGGCCTGGTGTAAAGCAATGTCTAACACTCAGCCAGGCGGGGAGACACTGGGTCAAATGATCAAATGCTAAGGAGCCTCTTAAAAAGAGACCCGGGGTCTCCCTCTGCCCAGAGACCCCGGGATCTCCCTCTGCCCAGTAACCCCGGGGTCTCCCTCTGCCCAGTGACCCCGGGGTCTCCCTCTGCCCAGTGACCCCGGGGTCTCCCTCTGCCCAGTGACCCCGGGGTCTCCCTCTGCCCAGTGACCCCGGGGTCTCCCTCTGCCCAGTGACCCCGGGGTCTCCCTCTGCCCAGTGACCCCGGGGTCTCCCTCTGCCCAGTGACCCCGGGGTCTCCCTCTGCCCAGTGACCCCGGGGTCTCCCTCTGCCCAGTGACCCCGGGGTCTCCCTCTGCCCAGTGACCCCGGGGTCTCCTTCTGCCCAGTGACCCCGGGGTCGCCCTCTGCCCAGAGACCCCGGGGTCTCCTCTACCCAGAGACCCCGGGGCCTCCCTCTGCCTGGGATCCGAGCAGTCCCTTCCCCCCGTGTGTTTTGACAAGAGTGATTGACAGGAACGGGTTGCCGTGTCAACACTGGAGTTGTGCGCAGCACGGGATGCCAGGGTAAAATAAATGAGGTAACAGACAGGGGAGGAATCTGCCTCCGGCTAAGCAGTCTGTTCCAACGAGAGATACCTTTGCTAAAACTGCAAACGGACGCCTCAGAAAACGGGTCCAGAATCCTGTCAAAAGTCATTAGTGCGAATGAATGAATAAGTCCCCAGTGTCTGGCGACTTTAACCTGGTGTTGTTAAAACTCTTACCAAATCACATCAGCAGAGCGGCCAATGAGGGGGAAAAATGTGGGTCAGGTTTTTCTAACACATCAGTCACTGTTCCCAAGCGCAGAGTGAATCGTCAACCAAAGTCTACAACCCCTCCCCCCAAGGCAATGGAACTGTTAGATTCAGGGTGATAATGAATCACTTGCTGTAATGGTAACCCACCCCATTAATAACTGAACACTCAGCCCCCGGGGATAGTGAGTGATGTTGTCAGCTCCTGTATTCTGTTAGCTACAGTCACACCTCCCGTCAATTTCGAACTGGGACATGGCTTTTATATTATCGATGTGGAGATGCCGCCCCCCCAAGCTGAATCTCCCCCCCCCCCCTTACTGCCAATGCCCTATGGATTCCTCTCTCAGCTCAATCCCCCCCAAACCCCTCTCCTGAACCCACTCCCAATCCTTTTAAACCCCCCGCCCTCAGTCTCTCACCCCCAAATTCCCCTCCCCCCGCCTCCAGCTTCCCCCCCAAACCCCTCCTTAAATCCCCACTCCAGAAACCCCAATCTTCTTCAATCCCCATATTATCCCCATTAAACAGATCCTTCCCATTCCAGTATCCCTTCACTCTTTGTAATGGATTGCCTTCAATGGATGCTGAGGGTGAAGGATGCCCTCACTCGGAACAAGCCCCGATCACCCTGCATTCCCCCATCCTCACTGTTCTACACCCACTCTTGGTTAAGCAATGCCATGTTTTTAAAATTCTCATCCTTATTTCCGGATTCCTCCCATGTCCCTGTCCCTCTGTAATCTCCTCCAGCCCTTCAACCTTCAGATATCTGCACCCCTCCCAATACTGGCCTCTTGTGAATTCCCCATTTTAATCACTCCATAATTTGCGACCTAACCTCAGCAACCCCCCTCCTAAACTTTCCCTCTGTTTTGAAGATGCTCTCTACAACCTACTCTTCTGATCAAACCTTTGTTCCTCTGTTCCAGTATCACTTGTGGTTCAATGTCAGTCTGTGTCCCCGTTTGTTCAGTGGAGTTTTCCTCAGTATATTTCACCATGTTAAGGAAGCTAAACTGCAACAACACTGATTTGTGACACACCAAACTATCAACATGTTGGCTACATGGGGAGATAGATGACAGTGTAGTGGAATGGTCACTGGGCCAGTAACTCAGAGACGCAGGGTAATGATCGGTGGACATGGATTCAAATCCCACCACGGCAGCTGGTGGGAATTTAAACATAATTAAAAATTTAGTATTGAAAACTCTGTTGTTAAAAACCCATCTGGTTCTGAGAAGGAAATCTGCCGTGCTTACCTGGTCTGGCCTACATGTGACTCCAGAGTCACGGGCTGCATGGGAGCACAATGATTAGCACTGCTGCCTCACAGCGCCAGGGACCGGAGTTCAATTCCGGCCTCGGGTCACTGTCTGTGTGGAATCTGCACATTCTCCCCGTATCTGCGTGGGTTTCCTCCGAGTGCTCCAGTTTCCTCCCATGGTCCAAAGATGTGTGGGTTAGGTTGATTGGCCATGCGAAATTGACCCCAGTGTCAGGCGATTAGCAGGGTAAATATGTGGGGTTATGAGGATAGTGCCTGGGTGGGATTGTGGTCAGTGTAGACTACATGGGCCGAATGGCCTCCCTCGCCACTGTAGGGATTCTATGATTCAGAGCCACAGCAATGTGGTTGACTCTTAACTGCCCCGTGAGACACTGGGGGCAATTAGGGATAGGCAACAAACTGCTCACACCCCATTAAAGAACAAAGAAAAATAAACTGTGTGTCAGTGAGTTATGGTTGGTTTGAGGTGACAGAGAAATAGTTAACCAATCAGGCTCTGCTGAAGGCCTGGGAGTGGGTGTGGCTGCGTGTACACTTTGACCTCTTCCTGCTCCCTCACTCTTCCTCAGGTGTGTGGGTAATCAGAATCGAGGTTTATAGATTTATTCTGAGGGTAGACAGTGTTACTCCAGCGCGGTTCCAGTTGCCACGTGCTGAGAGCATCAATAATCACTAGAGAAAGCGACCCACTGGCTGCATAGTTCCATCACCGCACTCACTCATCCTGTGAGCACATACTGAAGGTAAATTATCAAACGCTATGGCCACCCGAGAACTAATCTTGCTTTCGTATAAAAATGGAAGCGATTGCTTCCAAATCAGTCAGTGTGCCCAGAACCCAATCTCACTCAGCGACACCCAACTTTAATACATCATTTAGGAAGGACGCCCTTTTAAAAGTAAAGTTTATTTATTTATTAGTCACAAGTAAGGCTTACATTAACACTGCAATGAAGTTACTGTGAAATTCCCCTAATCGCCACATTCCGGCACCTGTTCAGGTCAATGCACCCTAACCAGCACGTCTTTCAGACTGTGGAAGGAAACCGGAGCACCCGGAGGAAACCCACGCAGACACGGGGAGAACGTGCAGACTCCGCCACTGGCAGCTTGAGAATGCTGAATCCAGCCCTTGAACAAAAATCTGGTGACAAAGTCTGGTCGGGGTTAAGGTGAAGCTGCTGGAGATGTTTAGGGAAGGAAATCTGCCCTCCTTACCCGGCCTGGCCTATATGTGAGTCCAGAGCCACAGCAAGTGGCTGATTCTTAACTGCCCTCTGAAATAGCCCAGTGAGCCACTGGGTTGTATTCAAAAGGCAGCTCACCACCACCTTCTCAAGGGCAATTAGGGATGGGCAGGAAATCCTGGCCTTGATGCCAACACTCACATTGCTGAAATAAATGTTAAAAATTGCCAACAAAACCCAACTGATTGAATACAACAATAACATGCATTTATATAGCATCTTCAACAGAGTAAAATGTCCTCCAGCAAATGGTTGCTAAGTACTTTACCATTTAAAAAATATAATTTTTCACAGGATGTGGGCGTCGCTGGCAAGGCCAGCATTTGTTGCCCAACTCTAATTGCCTTTGGCCTTCTGAAGGGAATTCAGATTCGAGCACATTGCTGTGGGCTAGAGTCACTCAGAGGTCAAACTGACTCCGGACAGGACAGCAGGCTCCCTCCACTGGGCTGTTGCTCCTCTCAAGGGGAAAGCAAATCTCTGAATTTGCCTCTGAAATGGCCAAGAGCAAACCAGCACTTGTTTCTGAGACGATGAAGGATGGGCAGTAAATACCGGCCTCGCCAGACATCACAGGAAGGATTTGAGTGAAAGATCGGTGTGTATATTATGGTCCACGTGCCATCCTAATGGCTCGAGGTGGAATGAACCTTGCTCAGGGGTTGAATGAGGCGGGAGGCAAGACTGGACTTGCAGCATCAAGATTGCACCTTGGTGGGGGATTGTATAAAGCAATCATATTCACATTAGCTTCAGGGAAAAGGACAAAGGAAATGTCTCTTTTGCTGAGAGGTTTTCCAGTAACTGCTTCTGAAGCAGCTTCAGCCGGGCTGCAGTCCCCGCCCGTGTGCGCTGCTCTGTTTCGGTTGGTGTGGATTGTGTCGGTACAGACTCGATGGGTCGAATGGCCTCCTCCTGCACTGTCGGGATTCTATGATCCTATGCTGTCGACATGAATTTGAGATATGGAATGGCTTTTGTTTCCAGCTCTGGAAATCCTGCTTTCTGTGAGACGCCTCACTACATTAAAGATAAAAATGGAAATGATTGCTACTGTCAATCGCTTGAGTTTTTATGGCTTTCTTTTATTCATTCATGGGATATGCACGACCAGCGTCTATTGTCCGTCCCTAAATGCCCCTGAGGAGATGCTGGGAGCCGCCCGCCGCCTTTAAACACAACTGAATGATCGATGATGCCATTTCAGGGGGCAGTTCAGACCCGAGCACATTGCTGTGGATCTGGGAGTCAGACTCATCATCCTGTTGCTAACCCAGCTCTCCCAGCCAGTGCCAGACACATTCACATCTTCACTTCTGGCTGCACGATGCTACAATCTCAAATCAAACAGAGCAACATGTCCCTCTGAGCCCAAGCTCATGTCCAGTGGAATCAAACTCAATCTGTCTACGGAGAAAAAACTTTTGTTTCTACAACTTTTATGACCTCAGGGTCTCCTAAGGAATGTGGCAGATAATTTCTAATGTGGAGATGCCGGCGTTGGACTGGGGTAAACACAGTAAGAAGTCTAACAACACCAGGTTAAAGTCCAGCAGGTTTATTTGGTAGCAAAACCCACTAGCTTTCGACAGCCTGTTCCGAACGCTAGTGGCTTTTGCTACCAAATAAACCTGTTGGATTTTAACCTGGTGTTGTTAGACTTCTTACTAAGATAATTTCTACACAGCAAACTCCCATGACAACAATGTGGGATGGGACAGCTCAGTAGGGAAAGTAAAGTAAAGTTTATTTATTAGTCACAAGCAAGTTTACATTAACACTGTGAAAATCCCCCAGTCACCACACTCCAGCGCCTGTTCGGGTTACACTGAGGGAGAATTTAGCACGGCTAATGCACCTAACCAGCACGTGTTTCCGACTGTGGGAGGAAACCGGAGCACCCGGAGGAAACCCACGCAGACACGGGGAGAACGTGCAAACTCCACATAGACAGTGACCCAAGCCGGGAATCGAACCCGGGTCCCTGGCGCTGTGAGGCAGCGGTGCTGACCACTGTGCCGCTCAAAATCAGCGAAACTGCGATGGCCGAGAATCGAACCAGGGTCAACTGCTTGGAAGGCATCATCCCACCATCGCATACACAGCGCCAGCATGTGGTTCACAGTAGTGCTAATAGCATCACCAGAATTTTCCCTCCCGCCTGCCACAGGAATCGTGGGGGGGGGGGGGGGGGGGGGGTGTGGATGGTGGGGGGCGCGGGGATGGAGGGGGGGAGGGGGGATGGAGCACCCGGAGGAAACCCACGCAGACATGGGGAGAATGTGCAGACTTCACACAGACGGCGGTGACCCAGGCCGGGAATCGAACCCGGGTCCCTAGTGCTGTGAGGCAGCAGTGCTAACCCACTGTGCTACCGTTACACCCAACTGTGCTAATGTAAGCACAGACTAAGCGCCATGAGAACTGTAAGGGTTCATTATACAGAGAAGCTGAGGCAAATGAGTGAAAATCAATCGGCAGTGAATATCAACGTCCATCACTGGAAAAGTGCCCAATGTTAAAGTAATGATTCTCTGTCAACTTAAACTTATGGGTTCTGAATGCTGCAGTGCCTCGAGCCAGGGACAAAGTAACCTCAAAAGCTTCACAGCGAGGAGTCGTCAGCACATTAACTGGCTGCAGAAGCAAAACCCAGCAGGAAGTGGAGGTTGGAAGGAGACAACTCAACAATTTCAGATCACCGCCACTTTCTCCAGACAGCTGCTGCCCCTCGGGCCACCTTCCCGCGGCTACCTCACACCATTACCCATTCACCTGTCCCGTTCCCCACCCTGTCACAGGGAAAAACCCTGGAACCTCCTCCCTAACAGCACTGTGGGTGTACCTACACCACAGGGACTTGCAGCGGTTCAAGAGGGCAGCTCACCCACCGCCTTCTCGAGGGGCAATTAGGGATGGGCAATAAATGTTGGTCCAGCCAGCGACGCCCACATCCTGTACATGAATAAAAGAGACTTCCCTTTTGCTCTTCCTCATCTCACCTCACCCCTGTTCCCTTCCTTTGAGGCCTGTCAGGTTTTGCTCCCTCACAGGAGCTCCCTGAGCTGCCGCATGTTTTCCATCATTTTCCGTTTCTACATCAGTTGGTTATTTGATTGAAACCTTTCAGATCCTGAGGGGTATTGGACAGGGTGGGATTGGAGAGGATATTGCTTCTTGTGGGAGAATCCAGAGCTAGGGGTCACTGTTTAAAAATAAGGGGTCACCCATTTAAGACACGAGATGAGGAGAAATATTTTCCTCTGGGTCTTTGGAACTCTCTTCCTCAAAAAGGAGGTGGGGGCAGAGTTTTTGAATGTTTTTAAGGCGGAGCTAGATAGATTCTTGTTAAACAAAGGGGTGAAAGGTTATCGGGGGTAGGCTGGAGGTTACAATCAGATCAGCCATGACCTCATTGAATGGTGGAACAGGCTGGAGGGGCTGAATGGCCTACACCTGCTCCTATTTGGTAAGCTGGGTCGGCCACTGGTTCATTTGGTAACACATTTGCCTTTGAAGCAGGAGGCTGTGGTGTACAAATCCCAGTCTGGAGACTCAAGAGCATCATCCAAGCACTCGCAGACTTTAATCAGGCAATAGGGGCGGCACGGTAGCATAGTGGTTAGCACTGCTGCCTCACAGCTCCAGGGTCCCAGGTTCGATTCCCGGCTTGGGTCACTGTCTGAGTGGAGTTTGCACATTCTCCTTTTGTCTGCGTGGGTTTCCTCCGGGTGCTCTGGTTTCCTCCCACAGTCTAAAGATGTGCGGGTTAGGTTGATTGGCCATGCTAAAATTGCCCCTTAGTGTCCTGAGATGCGTAGGTTAGAGGGATTAGTGGGTAAAATGTGTAGGGATAAGGGGGTAGGGCCTGGGTGGGATTGTGGTCGGTGCAGACTCGATGGGCCGAATGGCCTCTTTCTGCACTGTAGGGTTTCTATGATTGAGGTGGGCTTGCTTGAATATGGACTCCCTGATTAAGAGCCAAGTTGATGGTCCAACCACGCTCAATTCCTCTGACATTGCGGATGTAGACTGCGTCCTGACAGCACTCTATACAGTAATGCTGGATCTTGTAAATGAAGGAATTTTGGTGGAGGGATGCCCACCTCCGAGGATTTATTACACAGACATACGCAATCAATATCTATAGACAGGCACACACAATATTTAAGCTTAAAGTGACATTGAAACAAGAACAAAAGAATTAGCCCAATAAAAGGCCATTCGGCCCATCGAGTCTGCACCGACCACAATCCCACCCAGGCCCTACCCCCATATCCCTACATATTTTACCCATATTTTATTTGGAGTATTGTGTACAGTTTTGGTCACCTAGTTACAGGAAGGATGTAAATAAGATTGAAAGAGTGCAGAGAAGGTTCACAAGGATGTTGCCGGGACTTGAGAAGCTGAGTTACAGAGAGAAATTGAATAGGTTGGGACTTTATTCCCTGGAGCGTAGAAGAATGAGGGGAGATTTGATAGAGGTGTATAAGATTTTGATGGGTAGAGATAGAGTGAATGCAAGCAGGCTTTTTCCGCTGAGGCTCGGGGAGAAAAAACCAGAGGGCATGGGTTAAGGGTGAAAGGAGAAAAGTTTAAAGGGAATATTAGGGGGGGCTTCTTCACGCAGAGAGTGGTGGGAGTGTGGAATGAGCTGCCAGATAAAGTGGTAAATGCGGGGTCACTTTTAACATTTAAGAAAAACTTGGACGGGTTCATGGATGAGAGGGGTGTGGAGGGATATGGTCCAAGTGCAGGTCAGTGGGACTCGGCATAAAATGGTTCGGCACAGACAAGAAGGGCCAAAAGGCCTGTTTCTGAGCTGTAATTTTCTATGGTTCTATGGTTCTAAAACAGGTTTGAGCTGCTGGGGAGTAGGTACAGAGGAGATGTCAGGGGTAAGTTTTTCACTCAGAGGGTGGTGGGTGAGTGGAATCGGCTGCCGTCAGTGGTGGTGGAGGCAAACTCGATAGGGTCTTTTAAGAGACTTCTGGATGAGTACATGGAACTTAATAGGATTGAGGGTTATAGGTAAGCCTATATATAGGCCTAGGTAGGTAGGGACATGACCGGTGCAACTTGTGGGCCGAAGGGCCTGTTTGTGCTGTATTTTTTCTATGTTCTAAAGACCGCAGCACGTTTTTCAGAATATCAGGTCATAGGAAGTGCCATTCAGATTTATTCTACACTTACTCATTCCTGGAACCATCGGGCTATTAGCTTACTGTGACAACATTCCCCCAAATATCATATTTAGACAAGTCATTTCCTGTGAATTTATTTTGTAACCAAACCCCTTTCTTTCAATAAAGGCGTGACACTCCATCCCTTAACCTTTAAGAATTTACTGGTAACTTTGAAGAATTACCCATCAGATAACGCAAAGTAAAACATTTAAAATACTTGGAAGATGTAACCACTAATCACTAGATTCTCACTTGTGACACAAATGAGTGTTTATGGTCCCGTTACGTTGCAGCTCCTGGAACCAATATCAGCCTAAACAGCTGACAGTGTGAAGTTATACATCGGCCTGTCCAATACTCTCCACTTAACTCAGCCTTGTTCATCTGCCCCATTCTACCTCATATTAAGCTGATCTTTCTCTGCACCCTAGCTATAACTGTAACACTATATTCTGTACTCTCTCCTTTCCTTCTCTTCTATGTACTCTATGAACAATATGCTTTGTTTGTATAGCGCGTAAGAAACAATACTTTTCACTGTATCCCAAAACATGTGACAATAGTAAATCAAATTCAAATCAAAAGGCAAGAGATATTCTTCCAATAAAAACAAAACACTGTGGACATTGGGGTGTAAAGGTCGCTGGATTGGGCAGGGCAATTGGAGGCAGGAGGTCAGGTGATGAAACGTCCCAGGCTGCGCCCAATCAGAGTTGGTAACTCCAGTAAAGAGGTGGCAATGAGGGGGTTTCTGGTGTACTGAGGGAGCAGAGTTTTGGGGAAAGTGGTTCCCAATCTGACCACGAGTGACTGCTCATGACGAGCTCTGCTCTCCAAAATAAAACTGCTGAAGCCTCTAATGCACGGTGGCACAGTGGTTAGCACTGCTGCCTCACAGCGCCAGGGACCTGGGCTCGATTCCCGGCTTGGGTCACTGTCTGTGTGGAGTTTGCACATTCTCCCCGTGTCTGCGTGGGTTTCCTCCGGATGCTCCGGTTTCCTCCCACAGTCCGAAAGATGTACTGGTTAGGGTGCATTGGCCGTGCTAAATTCACCAGCAGTGATGTTTTTAGTTGTTTGAACTCTAATAGGTATGAGCTAAAGCAAGTTATTTTACTGATAATGTTCCATACCTGGCCGTTGCAGGGGGTGTGTATATCGCGACTGGACCTAGTAAGATGCTCTTTCGGAGAGTCGGTGCAGACTTTAAGGAGCTGAACGGCCTCCTTCGCACCGTCAGGATTCAAATCAAAGTCAAAAGAGGCCCGAGTCTCTGGGCCGACTCTTCAGAGCAACGCTGCTCTGCTGGAGGCAACCTCAGCCTGATGGACGGTCAAACCTGAGGCTCCAACTTAGCTGAGGTTGTGAAAGATCCTGTGGTACTGTGGGAGTGAGTGATGGAGGGGAGTGATGGAGGGGAGTGATGGAGGGGAGTGATGGAGGGGAGTGATGGAGGGGAGTGATGGAGGGGAGTGAGGGAGGGGAGTGAGGGAGGGGAGTGAGGGAGGGGAGTGAGGGAGGGGAGTGAGGGAGGGGAGTGAGGGAGGGGAGTGAGGGAGGGGAGTGAGGGAGGGGAGTGAGGGAGGGGAGTGAGGGAGGGGAGTGAGTGAGGAGAGTGAGTGATCGAGGGGACTGAGAGAGGGGAGTGAGTGAGGAGAGTGAGTGATTGACAGGAGTGAGTGAGGGGAATGAGTGAGGGGAGTGATTGAGGGAGGGGAGTGATTGAGGGAGGGGAGTGATTGAGGGAGGGGAGTGAGGGAGGGAGGGGAGTGAGGGAGGGAGGGGAGTGAGGGAGGGAGGGGAGTGAGGAAGGGAGGGGAGTGAGGGAGGGGAGTGAGTGAGTATTTAGATGCGTACGAGCACTGGGTTGAGTCGCGATGCTGTCCTGACTCAGATACCCAGCCTGCTGTCCATCAGCGCCGGGAAAGATGCTGAACAGATAGAGAGTTTCAATCCAGCCGGATCCAGCAGCAACAGAAGCAGAGGAGTGACTGTCACACAGGCACTGGACACAACATTTATCCATATAAAAGGGAGATGCGGGAAATTTAAACGCGCAGAGTTTGTTGGCAGTTTCTCAATTCCATCGGCAGGGAAGCCTTCCACTCTGTAAGTGTGCAATAGCAAAACTCCCCAAGGAGTTCCATCATTAACGCAGAATAACACAGCTGTTTCCACTAAAGCAGCCATTAACCAGAGGAAGCATCCTGATTCCCACTCAGTAACTTTCACACGAACAGCACTCTGTCAGAGCGAACCTATTCAATCATCAGCTCACTCACCCTCCACCTCTACACACGAGTTCCGTTCTGGCAATGCTGCTTCAGTATACAGCGTCAACATGAAAAACTGGGGGTTATATAATGCCTCCAATGAGAGGAAACACTCAAAGAAATTTCACAGGAGTGAAACCAAACAGAATTTGACATTGAGCCAATCACAGAAGCAGAGAGTAGAGAAAGAGGCCATTTGGACAAATGAGGCGGAATCAGCTGTGAAGCAGCCAGTCGCACTCCCTCACTCTCTCCCCATCTCCCAGTCTCCCCAATTCCCCTGGTTCCCCCCGTGTCGACATTATAGTTAAGAAAGCCCACCAATGCCTCTACTTTCTCAAAGCACTAAGGAAATTTGGCATGTCCGCTATAACTCTCACCAACTTTTACAGATGCACCAAAGAAAGCATTCTTTCTGGGTGTATCAACTTGGTCTGGGCTCCTGTTCTGTCCAAAGAACAAAGAACAAAGAACAATACAGCACAGGAACAGGCCCTTCGGCCCTCCAAGCCCGCGCCGCTCCCCGGTCCAGGATTGAATCCTGAATCCAGGATTCCCGCCCAATTTTCCAGCCTATTTACATACCAATATCCTATCCACCGAGCTGTCCCTCACAGCTACAAAGAAAGCTACAACTACAAAACAGTCCAAGACTGCAAGGAACTACAAAAGGTCGTAAATGTAGCCCAATCCATTACGCAAACCAGCCTCTCGTCCATTGACTCCGTCTACACTTCCCGCTGCCTCGGCAAAGCAGCCAGGATAATTAAGGACCCCACGCACCCCGGACATTCTCTCTTCCACCTTCTTCCGTCGGGGAAAAGATACAAAAGTCTGAGGTCACGTACCAACCGACTCAAGAACAGCTTCTTCCCTGCTGCTGTCAGACTTTTGAATGGAGTACCTTGAATTAAGTTGATCTTTCTCTACACCCTAGCTATGACTGTAACATGACATTCTGCACTCTCTCGTTTCCATCTCTATGAACGGTATGCATTGTCTGTATAGCACACAAGAAACAATACTTTTCACTGTATGTTAATACATGTGACAATAATAAATCAAATCAAATATCACACTATCCAAATTTGAACCCATTCATCTTCCTCATTCACCAATCATTTTAACTCTGTGACCTCTACTTATCGACCCTTCATCCACTGAGAGAAGATGTGTGGCACGTGCGCACGCACACACACTCAAGGCCTTGTCATCTATTAAATGCTCGGACCATCGATCGCTGTATGAAGCAACTGTTGGTTATTCGCAAAGAAAGCTCCTCTGGTCATTGATCATAGAATTTACAGTGCAGGGGGCCATTTGGCCTATCGAGTCAACAATCCCACCCAGGTCCTATCCTTGTAACCCCACGTATTTACCCTCCTAAATCCCCGACACTCGGGTCAATTTAGCACAGCCGATCAACCTAACCCACACATCTTTGAACTGTGGGAGGAAACCGGAGCACCCAGAGGAAACCCCGGGAGAATGTGCAAACTCCACACTGACCCAAGGCCAGAATTGAACCTGGGTCCCTGGTGCTGTGAGGCAGCAGTGCTCACCACTGTGCCACCGTGGCACCCTATGAAGCCATCAGCTGTGTCCCACTTCCTGAGCTTGCTCCCCCTGGGAAAATTCCTGATCGGAGGAACCTTTGAGGGATATGGAGCAGAGGCAAGGGGCAGTCATGATCTAATTGAGCAGTGGAACAGACCTGATGGGGCTGAATGGCCCACTTCTGAAATTCAGCACTTAATGGAGACTGGCACTGTGCTGGCCAGTGAGATGCAGGAAGAATTCATTAGCAGTGCTGAGATTCTGGACAGGGAGCTTTCTTTAATGCATTCGTGGGACATGGGCATTGCTGGCTGGCCAGCATTTATTGCCCATCTCTAGTCGCCATTGAGAAGGTGGTGGAGAGCGATTGATACAACTGAGTGTGTCGCTCGGCCATTACAGAGAGCAGTTGAGAGTCAACCACATTGCTGTGACTCTGGAGTCACATGTAGGCCAGGCCAGATAGGAACGGCAGATTTCCTTCCCTAAAGGACATTAGTGAACCAGATGGGTTTTTCCGACAATCGACAATGGTTTCATGGTCATCAGTAGATTCTTAATTCCAGATTTTATTTTATTGAATTCAAATTCCACCAGCTGCCGTGGCGGGATTCGAACCCGGGTCCCCAGAACATTAGCTGAGTTTCTGGATTAATAGTCCAGCGATAATATCACTTGGCCATTGCTTCCCCTGTGTGGGAGAAGATTAAATATCAAAGGAAATGTCAACATTTAAGATCAGATCAAGGACATGAGAACAGGGGGGTGTGGGGGTAAATGTGACGAATGCTATTTTTTCACATGGGGTAATGGATATTTACTGCACAGAAAGGGGGCAATCTGCACATTCTGCATCTGCCAACCCAAAAATGAGCTATCCAGGTCAACTCCACCCCCCAGCTCATGATCCGCATGTGGTCACTAATGGGCGACACGGTGACACAGTGGTTACCACTGCTGCCTCACAACACCAGGAACCCGGGTTCGATTCCCAGCTTGGGTTGCCGTCTGTGCGGACACAGTCTCCCTGTGTCTGCGTGGGTTTCCTCCGGGTGCTCCGGTTTCCTCCTATAGTCCAAAAGGTATGCTGGTTAGGTGCATTGGCCATGCTAAGTTGCCCCTTAGTGTCAGGTGGACCATCTAGGATAAATACATGGGATTTACAGGAATAGGGCCTGGGTGGGATTGTGGTCGGTGCAGACTCGATGGACCAAATGGCCTCCTTCTGCACTGTAGGATTCTATGGTTCTAAAACATGGACTGCTTGGGCTAAATGGCCTGATATTACACCTGTTAACTAACAGCCTTTAACTGTCTCAAGGATAGTGGTAGAATATTCACTTGAATGTAAACTGCACCAATTCTACAATTCCCTTTGTCAATATAATTAAAAAAGCATGTTTCCAGAATTGGTGAATTTGAGAGAGTTAGTTAGGGATAGGCGGGAATGTGAGGGAATCAGATCAGCCGTGGCCTCACTGAATGGCAGAGCAGGGCTGGAGGGGCTGAATGGCCTACTCCCGCTCCTAATTGGTATATTCACAAACACTGGAAACTTGCAGGAGAATTATATTTACATGCAACATGGAAATGTAAAAGAACAGGCAGCTCAGGAGTGGCAGTGGGTTATAGAATCTCCAGTCGTTACAGTATTTCACCGCTTGTAAAGTTGGGTGTGAACCTTTCCCCAGTCCGGACTGTGGATGGTGCTGAGCTCCCATCTGGAAATTTCAATGATTCTGCTTTAAGCCCACCTTGCTACAACAATAAACAGCCCAGGCTGAAGCGCGCTGATCACACAGCCTGCTCGGGGCAGAGAGACTCCAAACCTGCTCGGGGCAGAAAGCCTCCAAACCTGCTCGGGGCAGAGAGCCTCCAAACCTGCTCGGGGCAGAGAGCCTCCAAACCTGCTCGGGGCAGAGAGCCTCCAAACCTGCTCGGGGCAGAGAGCCTCCAAACCCGCTCGGGGCAGAGAGCCTCCAAACCCGCTCGGGGCTGAGAGCCTCCAAACCTGCTCGGGGCAGAGAGCCTCCAAACCCGCTCGGGGCAGAGAGCCTCCAAACCCGCTCGGGGCAGAGAGCCTCCAAACCCGCTCGGGGCTGAGAGCCTCCAAACCTGCTCGGGGCAGAGAGCCTCCAAACCTGCTCGGGGCAGAGAGCCTCCAAACCTGCTCGGGGCAGAGAGCCTCCAAACCTGCTCGGGGCAGAGAGCCTCCAAACCAGCCCAGTACTTTCTCCTGAAATAACAGGATGTTCCACAGTATTTCCTCAGAGGTTATTTTCTGCCGTTTTACCGAGACAGAAAGGATTAGCCGCAGAGCAGGCTCATACACAGTGTCCAAATTGGCAAACTCTGCAAATATCAGGACAGATCTGGCAGCAAGGAACTGCCTATTAACCCAGATTTTTATTTAAACTCCTTTCACGGGATGTGGGTGTTGCCGGCAAGCCCAACATTTGCTGCCAATCACTAATTGCCCTTGAACTGAGTGTGTCGCTCGGCCATTTGAGAGTCACCCACATTGCTGTGGCTCTGGAGTCACAATGTAGGCCAGACTGGGTAAGGACGGCAGGTTTCCTTCCCTAAAGGACATTAGTGAACCAGATGGGTTTCTCCAGCAATCGATGACAGGTTCATGGTCACCATTACTGAGACTAGCTTTTAATTCCAGATTTCTTTCTATTCATTGAATTTAAATTCCACCAGCTGCCGTGATGGGATTTGAACCTGTGTGCCCAGAGCGTTAGCCTATGGATTACTAATGCAGTGACATTACCACTGCGCCACCGTCTCCCCATAAAATGGACAGGCTTTCGTATTCATAGAATCCCTTCAGTGCAGAAGGAGACCATTCGGTCCATCGAGTCTGCACCGACCACAATCCCAACCAGCCCCTATCCCCGTAACCCCACGTATTTACCCTGCTAGCCCCCCTGACACCTGAGGGTCAATTTAGCGTGGCCAATGCACCTAACACACGCATCTTTGGACCATGGGAGGAAAGCAGAGCAAACCCATGCAGACACGGGGAGAACGTGCAGACTCCACACAGACAGTGACCCGAGTCGGGAATCGAACCCGGGTCCCTAGCGCTGTGAGGCAGCAGTGCTAACCACTGTGTCACCGTGCCGCCTCTTAATGATATCTGGCACAGTAACTGTTGCCACTTGAACAAAAGGAAGAAGTTGCATTTTTAGCAGCAGCCCAGGCCACGCTCCAGCCAATGAAACGGGGCAGGAAACATGGCAGCCGACTTGCAAGATCCCACAACCTGCAATGACCGGATAGTCCGTGTTGTTGCCGGTGATTTGGGATCCGGGGTAGTTGTTGAGCTGGGATGCCGGTCAGATCGCTTCTGCTCCTCTCTGAACAGGAGGCCTCTCTGAGGCTCAGAACTCACAACGCTCTGACTCAGAGGCGACGGTGCTGCCCACTCTATCAAGGAAGCCACCAGCCAAACCACAGATCCCCCAAGAATCTCTCCCTCGTTACTGTGCGGTCCAAATAAACTATAAAAATAACAAGATGATGCCATTTACAGATGCACTGGGAAACAAAAACACGGCGCTCATTTTCAGATAGATTACCTCTGGGGTGAGACAGAGGGAGAGGCAGAGAAAACAAAGGCCAGCTAACTTTCTGATGTCATGGCTGGAGAACTAGTTACTCAACAGCTCTGCCAAGAAAAATGAAAAACAGCCCCAATTAGACACGGATGAATTATTTAGAGTGAGAGGAGTTTTGGGATTAATTACTCCCAGCAGTATTTTAATTTTTGATGATAACTGACTGTCATAAAACGCGTATCTGCAGACAATGTAGGGCGGCACGGTGGCACAGTGGTTAGCACTGCTGCCTCACAGCGCCAGGGAGCCGGGTTCAATTCCAGCCTTGGGTCACTGTCTGTGTGGAGTTTGCACATTCTCCCCGTGTCGGCGTGGGTTTCCTCCCAGAGTCCATAGATGTGCGGGTTAGATTGATTGGCCATGCTAAATTGCCCCTTAGTGTCAGGGGAACTAGCTAGGGTATATTATTGGGGTTATGGGGATAGGACCTGGGTGGGATTGTGGTCGGTGCGGACTCGATGGGCCTCATGGCCTCCTTCTGCACTGTAGGATTCTATGATTCTATGAGAACTGACTAATGTCAATAGGAAGCTAGTGTAAACACAATCTCTAAACAAGACCAGTCAGCACTATGACGACTACGGCAGCTCAAAGGCTGGGAATCTGCAACAAGTGTGTAGTCTGGGGATGGGGAATCCAAACACTCGCCACACTCTGGCAACGGTTATTCCTTATTTTCACCGAAATGGGAGATTCCCCGAATTGAAACTGGGCCCACTAGTTCTAGATTCCCCGATGGGAGGAAGCATCCTCTCAGTATCTACTCTGTCGAGTCACCTCAGAACCTGCAGCTCCCGTTACAATAGCTTTGGTGTTGCAGAGGAATTTCCGAGAACTATTCCTAAATTACCAAAAAGAGATTGCACAAGGATAATTTTGCCTCTTTCAAATTGCACGGCACAGGTGGGGATTGCTGGCATGTAAAAGTTATGATGTGGAGATGCCGGCGTTGGACGGGGTGAACACAGTAAGAGTTTTAACAACACCAGGTTAAAGTCCAACAGGTTTGTTTGGTAGCAAATTTGCTACCAAATAAACCTGTTGGACTTTAACCTGGTGTTGTTAAAACTCTTACTATGTAAAAGTTACACATACCAGTGTACACACTGCCAGATACACTGCGTCAGTGTACTCACTGCCAGATACACACCAGTGTACACACTGCCAGATACACTGCGTCAGTGTACACACTACCAAATACACCGTGTCAGTGTACGCACTGCCAGATACACCACGCCAGTGTACACACTGCCAGTATACACACCAGTGTACACACTGCCAGATACACCATGCCATGTACAGTGTCAGTATACACCACGCCAGTGTACACACTGCCAGATACACCGTGTCAGTGTACACGCTGCCAGATACACCGCATCAGTGTACACACTGCCCATACACCACGCCAGTGTACACACTGCCAGATACACCGTGCCAGTGTACACACTGCCAGAAACACCGTGCCAGTGTACACACTGCCAGAAACACCGTGCCAGTGTACACACTGCCAGATACACCATGCCAGTGTATGCACTGCCAGATACACCATGCCAGTGTACACACTGCTAGATACAATGCACCAGTGTACGCACTGCCAGATACACCGCGCCAGTGTACACACTGCCAGATGGACCATGCCATGTACACACTGCCAGATAAACCACGCCAGTGTAGACATTGCCAGATGCATCCCACCAGTGTACACACTGCCAGATACACCATGCCAGTGTACACACTGCCAGATACACCACGCCAGTGTACACACTGCCAGTATACACACCAGTGTACACACTGCCAGATACACCATGCCATGTACACAGTGTCAGTATACACCACGCCAGTGTACACGCTGCCAGATACACCGCGCCAGTGTACACGCTGCCCATACACCATGCCAGTGTACACACTGCCAGATACACCGTGCCAGTGTACACACTGTCAGATACACCGTGCCAGTGTACACACTGTCAGAAACACCGTGCCAGTGTACACACTGCCAGCAACACCGCGCCAGTGTACGCACTGCCAGATACACCATGCCAGTGTACACACTGCCAGATACACCGCGCCAGTGTACATACTGCCAGATGCACCACGCCAGTGTACACACTGCCAGATGGACCATGCCATGTACACACTGCCAGATACACCACGCCAGTGTAGACATTGCCAGATGCATCCCACCAGTGTACACACTGTCAGAAACACCGTGCCAGTGTACACACTGTCAGAAACACCGTGCCAGTGTACACACTGCCAGCAACACCGCGCCAGTGTACGCACTGCCAGATACACCATGCCAGTGTACACACTGCCAGATACACCGCGCCAGTGTACATACTGCCAGATGCACCACGCCAGTGTACACACTGCCAGATGGACCATGCCATGTACACACTGCCAGATGCACCACGCCAGTGTAGACATTGCCAGATACACCGCGCCAGTGTACACACTGCCAGATGCACCACGCCAGTGTACACACTGCCAGATGGATCATGCCAGTGTACACACTGCCAGATACACCACGCCAGTGTACACACTGCAAGATGCACCACGCCAGTGTATGCACTGCCAGATACACCATGCCAGTGTACACACTACGAGATACAACGCACCAGTGTACACACTGACAGATACACCGCACCAGTGTACACAGTGCCAAATGCACCGCGCCAGTGTACACACTGCCAGATGCAACATGCCAGTTTACACACTGCCAGTTACACCACGCCAGTGTACACACTGCCAGATGGATCATGCCAGTGTACACACTGCCAGATACACCACGCCAGTGTACACACTGCAAGATGCACCACGCCAGTGTATGCACTGCCAGATACACCATGCCAGTGTACACACTACGAGATACAACGCACCAGTGTACACACTGACAGATACACCGCACCAGTGTACACAGTGCCAAATGCACCGCGCCAGTGTACACACTGCCAGTTACACCATGCCAGTGTACACACTGCCAGTTACACCATGCCAGTTTACACACTGCCAGTTACACCATGCCAGTGTACACACTGCCAGTTACACTGCACTAGTGTACACACTGCCAGTTACACCATGCCAGTTTACACACTGCCAGTTACACCATGCCAGTGTACACACTGCCAGATACACTGCACTAGTGTACACACTGCCAGATGCACCATGCCAGTGTACACACTGCCAGATGGGCTATGCCAGTGTACACACTGCCAGATGGGCTATGCCAGTGTACACGCTGCCAGATGCATGATGCCAGTGAACACACTGCCAGATGCACCATGCCAGTGAACACACTGCCAGATACACCGTGCCAGTGTACACACTCCCAGATACACCACGCCAGTGTACGCACTGCCAGATACACTGCACTAGTGTACACACTGCCAGATACATTGCGCCAGTGTACACACTGCCAGATGCACCATGCCAGTGTACACACTCCCAGATACACCACGCCAGTGTACGCACTGCCAGATACACTGCACTAGTGTACACACTGCCAGATACACCGCGCCAGTGTACACACTGCCAGTCGCACCAAGCCAGTGTACACACTCCCAGATACACCTCGCCAGTGTACACACTCCCAGATACACCACGCCAGTGTACACACTCCCAGATACACCTCGCCAGTGTACACACTCCCAGATACACCACGCCAGTGTACACACTGCCAGTCGCACCAAGCCAGTGTACACACTCCCAGATACACCTCGCCAGTGTACACACTCCCAGATACACCACGCCAGTTTACACACTGCCAGTCGCACCAAGCCAGTGTACACACTCCCAGATACACCTCGCCAGTGTACACACTCCCAGATACACCACGCCAGTGTACACACTGCCAGTCGCACCAAGCCAGTGTACACACTCCCAGATACACCTCGCCAGTGTACACACTCCCAGATACACCACGCCAGTGTACACACTGCCAGTCGCACCAAGCCAGTGTACACACTCCCAGATACACCTCGCCAGTGTACACACTCCCAGATACACCACGCCAGTTTACACACTGCCAGATACACCGCGCCAGTGTACACACTGCCAGATGCAACATGCCAGTTTACACACTGCCAGTTACACCATGCCAGTTTACACACTGCCAGATACACCACGCCAGTGTACACACTGCCAGATACACTGCACTAGTGTACACACTGCCAGATGCACCATGCCAGTGTACACACTGCCAGATACATTGCGCCAGTGTACACACTGCCAGATGCACCATGCCAGTGAACACACTGCCAGATACATTGCGCCAGTGTACACTCTGCCAGATGCACGATGCCAGTGAACACACTGCCAGATACATTGCGCCAGTGTACACACTGCCAGATGCACCATGCCAGTGAACACACTGCCAGATACACCGTGCCAGTGTACACACTGCCAGATACACCGCGCCTGTGTACACACTCCCAGATACACCACGCCAGTGTACGCACTGCCAGATACACTGCACTAGTGTACACACTGCCAGATGCACCATGCCAGTGTACACACTGCCAGATGGGCTATGCCAGTGTACACGCTGCCAGATGCACGATGCCAGTGAACACACTGCCAGATACATTGCGCCAGTGTACACACTGCCAGATGCACCATGCCAGTGAACACACTGCCAGATACACCATGCCAGTTTACACACTGCCAGTTACACCATGCCAGTTTACACACTGCCAGTTACACCATGCCAGTGTACACACTGCCAGATACACTGCACTAGTGTACACACTGCCAGATGCACCATGCCAGTGTACACACTGCCAGATGGGCTATGCCAGTGTACACACTGCCAGATGCACCATGCCAGTGAACACACTGCCAGATACACCGCGCCTGTGTACACACTCCCAGATACACCTCGCCAGTGTACGCACTGCCAGATACACCATGCCAGTGTACACACTCCCAGATACACCACGCCAGTGTACGCACTGCCAGATACACCATGCCAGTGTACACACTGCCAGATGGACCATGCCATGTACACACTGCCAGATACACCACGCCAGTGTAGACATTGCCAGATGCATCCCACCAGTGTACACACTGTCAGAAACACCGTGCCAGTGTACACACTGTCAGAAACACCGTGCCAGTGTACACACTGCCAGCAACACCGCGCCAGTGTACGCACTGCCAGATACACCATGCCAGTGTACACACTGCCAGATACACCGCGCCAGTGTACATACTAGAATCATAGAAATCATAGAATCATGGAATCATAGAATCATAGAAGAATCATAGAATCATAGAATCATAGAATCATAGAAACCCTACAGTACAGAAAGAGGCCATTCGGCCCATCGAGTCTGCACCGACCATGATCCCACCCAGGCCCTACCCCTATTTCCCTACATATTTTACCCGCTAATCCCTCTAATCTACGTATCCCAGGACACTAAGGGGCAATTTTAGCATGGCCAAACAACCTAACCCGCACATCTTTGGACTGTGGGAGGAAACCGGAGCACCCGGAGGAAACCCACGCAGACACGAGGAGAATATGCAAACTCCACACAGATAGTGACCCAAGCTGGGAATCGAACCCAGGTCCCTGGAGCTGTGAAGCAGCAGTGCTAACCACTGCCAGATGCACCACGCCAGTGTACACACTGCCAGATGGACCATGCCATGTACACACTGCCAGATGCACCACGCCAGTGTAGACATTGCCAGATACACCGCGCCAGTGTACACACTGCCAGATGCACCACGCCAGTGTACACACTGCCAGATGGATCATGCCAGTGTACACACTGCCAGATACACCACGCCAGTGTACACACTGCAAGATGCACCACGCCAGTGTATGCACTGCCAGATACACCATGCCAGTGTACACACTACGAGATACAACGCACCAGTGTACACACTGACAGATACACCGCACCAGTGTACACAGTGCCAAATGCACCGCGCCAGTGTACACACTGCCAGATGCAACATGCCAGTTTACACACTGCCAGTTACACCATGCCAGTTTACACACTGCCAGTTACACCATGCCAGTGTACACACTGCCAGATACACTGCACTAGTGTACACACTGCCAGATGCACCATGCCAGTGTACACACTGCCAGATGGGCTATGCCAGTGTACACACTGCCAGATGGGCTATGCCAGTGTACACGCTGCCAGATGCATGATGCCAGTGAACACACTGCCAGATGCACCATGCCAGTGAACACACTGCCAGATACACCGTGCCAGTGTACACACTCCCAGATACACCACGCCAGTGTACGCACTGCCAGATACACTGCACTAGTGTACACACTGCCAGATACATTGCGCCAGTGTACACACTGCCAGATGCACCATGCCAGTGTACACACTCCCAGATACACCACGCCAGTGTACGCACTGCCAGATACACTGCACTAGTGTACACACTGCCAGATACACCGCGCCAGTGTACACACTGCCAGTCGCACCAAGCCAGTGTACACACTCCCAGATACACCTCGCCAGTGTACACACTCCCAGATACACCACGCCAGTGTACACACTCCCAGATACACCTCGCCAGTGTACACACTCCCAGATACACCACGCCAGTGTACACACTGCCAGTCGCACCAAGCCAGTGTACACACTCCCAGATACACCTCGCCAGTGTACACACTCCCAGATACACCACGCCAGCGTACACACTGCCAGATGCAACATGCCAGTTTACACACTGCCAGATACACCGCGCCAGTGTACACACTGCCAGATACACCACGCCAGTGTACACACTGCCAGATGCAACATGCCAGTTTACACACTGCCAGTTACACCATGCCAGTTTACACACTGCCAGATACACCGCGCCAGTGTACACACTGCCAGATGCAACATGCCAGTTTACACACTGCCAGTTACACCATGCCAGTTTACACACTGCCAGATACACCACGCCAGTGTACACACTGCCAGATACACTGCACTAGTGTACACACTGCCAGATGCACCATGCCAGTGAACACACTGCCAGATACATTGCGCCAGTGTACACACTGCCAGATGCACCATGCCAGTGAACACACTGCCAGATACACCGTGCCAGTGTACACACTGCCAGATACACCGCGCCTGTGTACACACTCCCAGATACACCACGCCAGTGTACGCACTGCCAGATACACTGCACTAGTGTACACACTGCCAGATGCACCATGCCAGTGTACACACTGCCAGATGGGCTATGCCAGTGTACACGCTGCCAGATGCACGATGCCAGTGTACACACTGCCAGATACATTGCGCCAGTGTACACACTGCCAGATGCACGATGCCAGTGTACACACTGCCAGATACATTGCGCCAGTGTACACACTGCCAGATGCACCACGCCAGTTTACACACTGCCAGTTACACCATGCCAGTTTACACACTGCCAGTTACACCATGCCAGTGTACACACTGCCAGATACACTGCACTAGTGTACACATTGCCAGATGCACCATGCCAGTGTACACACTGCCAGATGGGCTATGCCAGTGTACACACTGCCAGATGCACCATGCCAGTGAACACACTGCCAGATACACCGCGCCTGTGTACACACTGCCAGTTACACCATGCCAGTGTACACACTCCCAGATACACCTCGCCAGTGTACGCACTGCCAGATACACCATGCCAGTGTACACACTCCCAGATACACCACGCCAGTGTACGCACTGCCAGATACACCATGCCAGTGTACACACTCCCAGATACACCACGCCAGTGTACGCACTGCCAGATACACCATGCCAGTGTACGCACTGCCAGATACACCATGCCAGTGTACACACTGCCAGATACACCTCGCCAGTGTACGCACTGCCAGATACACCATGCCAGTGTACACACTCCCAGATACACCACGCCAGTGTACGCACTGCCAGATACACCATGCCAGTGTACACACTCCCAGATACACCACGCCAGTGT
This sequence comes from Mustelus asterias, assembly GCF_964213995.1. Taxonomy (NCBI): domain Eukaryota; kingdom Metazoa; phylum Chordata; class Chondrichthyes; order Carcharhiniformes; family Triakidae; genus Mustelus; species Mustelus asterias. The sequence goes on from NC_135818.1 coordinate 85,515,118, forward strand.
ACGCACTGCCAGATACACCATGCCAGTGTACACACTGCCAGATACACCGCGCCTGTGTACACACTGCCAGTCGCACCAAGCCAGTGTACACACTCCCAGATACACCTCGCCAGTGTACACACTCCCAGATACACCACGCCAGTGTACGCACTGCCAGATACACCATGCCAGCGTACACACTGCCAGATGCACCATGCCAGTGTACATACTGCCAGATGGACCATGCCAGTGTACACACTGCCAGATAAACCATGCCAGCGTACACACTGCCAGATGGACCATGCCAGTGTACACACTGCCAGATAAACCATGCCAGTGTACATACTGCCAGATGGACCATGCCAGTGTACACACTGCCAGATAAACCATGCCAGTGTACATACTGCCAGATACACCACGCCAGTGTACATAATACCAGATGCACCACGCCAGTATACACACTGCCAGATACACCATGGCAGTGTACATATTGCCAGATGGACCATGCCAGTGTATACACTGCCAGATGCACTGCACCAGTGTACACACTGCTAGATACACCGCGCCAATGTACACACTGCCAGATACACCATGGCAGTGTACACACTGCCATATACACCACGCCAGTGTACACACTGCCAGATACACCACGCCAGTGTACACACTGCCAGATGGACCATGCCAGTGTACACACTGCCAGATGGACCATGCCAGTGTACACTGCCAGATGGACCATGCCAGTGTACACACTGCCAGATGCACCACGCCAGTGTACACACTGCCAGATGCACCACGCCAGTGTACACACTGCCAGATACACTACGCCAGTGTACACACTGCCAGATACACCACGCCAATGTACACACTGCCAGATACACCACGCCAGTGTACACACTGCCAGATACACCACGCCAGTATACACACTGCCAGATACACCATGCCAGTGTACACACTGCCAGATGGACCATGCCAGTGTACACACTGCCAGATACACCACACCAGTGTACACACTGCCAGATGTTCCACACCAGTGTACACACTGCCAGATGCTCCACACCAGTGTACACACTGCCAGATACACCACGCCAGTGTACACACTGCCAGATACACCGTGCCAGCGTACACACTGCCAGATACACCGCGCCAGTGTACACACTGCCAGATACACCGTTGCAGTGTACACACTGCCAGACACACCACGCCAGTGTACACACTGCCCGACACACCACGCCAGTGTACACACTGCCAGATACACCACGCCAGTGTACACACTGCCAGATACACCGCGCCAGTGTACACACTGCCAGATACACCGTGCCAGTGTACACACTGCCAGATGCACCACGCCAGTATACACACTGCCAGATACACCATGCCAGTGTACACACTGCCAGATGGACCATGCCAGTGTACACACTGCCAGATACACCTCGCCAGTGTACACACTGCCAGATACACCGCGCCAGTGTACACACTGCCAGATACACCGTGCCAGTGTACACACTGCCAGATGCACCACGCCAGTATACACACTGCCAGATACACCATGCCAGTGTACACACTGCCAGATGGACCATGCCAGTGTACACACTGCCAGATACACCGCACCAGCGTACACACTGCCAGATGCACCGCACCAGCGTACACACTGTCAGATACACCTATCAGTCTTCTAAACTTTTTTGAATAAGCAGGTTCTGTTTATTGACTCCATCACAGCCCCTCAATTCTCAACAGTTCCTCTCATTCCTCTCTGCTCTACGGAGAACAAACCCAGTTTCTCCAGTCAGTCCACGCATCTGAAGTCTCTCAAACCGCCCTTAATGCTGGAAACGTTTTGTTCCATCACCTCCCCAAAGCCCGGACATCTTTTTCAAAGTGTGGTGCCCGGAATTAAACCAAAATCCCAACTGAGACTGAACAGAAATTCAGAACTGGTTGTATCAGATGCTAGTTCAGCCTCATCTGGAGCACTGCGCCCAGTCTGGGAGTGATACTGAGGAAGAATGTGAAGGCATTGGAGAGAGTACAGAGGAGATTCACAAGAATGATTCTGGTGGGAAATAACTGTAGCTATGAGGATCGATTGGAGAGGTTGGGACTGTTTTCCTTGGAGACAAGTTAAAGTTTATTTATTAGTCACAAGTAGGCTTACATTAACACTGCAATGAAGTTACTGTGAAAATCCCCTGGTCACCACACTCCGGTGCCTGTTCAGGTACACTGAGGGAGAATTTAGCATGGCCAATGCACCCTAACCAGCACGTCTTTCGGACTGTGGGAGGAAACTGGAGCACCCGGAGGAAACCCACGCAGACACGGGGAGAACGTGCAGACTCCGCACAGACAGTGACCCAAGCTGGGAATCGAACCCATGTCCCTGGCGCTGTGAGGCAGCAGTGCTGACCACTGTGCTACCATGCCATCCTCAAGAAGACTGAGAGGAGATTTGTTAGAGATATTAAAGATCCTGAGGGGTATGGACAGGGTAAATAGTGAAAAGCAATTCCCACTCGAGAGAACATCAGGAGCTCGAGGACACAGATTGAAAATAATAGACAGGAGGAGTGAAAGTGATGAGGAAACATTTTTTTCACCCAGAGGGTGGTTGGAATCTGGAATGAACCTCAGAGGGTGGTGGAGGCAGGTTTGATCGAGGTATAGAAGAGGAATTGGATTGCTATCTGAAAAGATTGAATGTGCAAAGTTACGGGGATAAGGCAGGGGAGTGGGTTTAGGTAGATGTTCTTTCAGAGAGCCAGTGCAGACCCGATGGGCCGAATGGCCTCCTCCTGCACTGTAAAGAGTCTGTGATTCTGTTCAGCATAAACCACCTCGATGATGTATTTGGGATTCAAGTGTTTGAATTTACAGTTTTTAAAGATTCATTCCTGGGACATGGACATCACTGTCTAGGACGACATTTATTACTCATCCTAAGGACGGCATTGCTGCCTCACGGCGCCAGAGACCTGGGTTCAATTCCCGGCTTGGGTCACTGTCTGTGCGGGGTCTGCACATTCTCCCCGTGTCTGGGTGAGTTTCCTCCGGGTGCTCCGGTTTCCTCCCACAGTCTGAAAGACGTGCTGGTTAGGTGCATTGGCCATTCTCAATGTAACCCGAACAGGCACCGGACTGTGGCGACCGAGGGAATTTCACAGTAATTTCATTGCAGTGTTAATGTAATTATGACTAATAAATAAACTTTTACTTTACTTCCCCTAAAGTGATAATAGCCTTACAGTCAGTGTAAACAGAACCATTTTCATAAAACCGCAAACACTTAAATGTTTCAAAAATGCACTCAACAAGACAAGGATGTGTGTGAGGAGTTGTTAGACAATTGATAGCACAAGGCTTTCACTATCAGCGGAGAGTTTTGGATTAGACTCTGCTGCTGTCACTGCGACTGTTTTCAGAATGTTCAAACTTCCACTGTGATGGGAATCTGCTCAGTTTACGCTCAGTAAATGAATCAAGGCCTCAGGGTCTTGACTTGCTGATTTCAGATGTTACTCGCGACAGACAAGACATCTCCATCGCATTCTCCCCCGCCTCGTCTAATCAATAAAGCCCCCAGGAATTCCAGAGTGCTTCCTGCACAACACTTAACCAATTGCCTTCATAAACTATCGTGCTTTAATCTGACTACAATCCTCTCTCTTCTCACCCGCTCCTGTCAATATTCTCACAAGTGAAGAAATTCAGCATTTGGGCCCATAATCTAGGTTCCAATTCAGTGCACTCCTGAGGGACAATTGCATTGTCCGGAGATACTGTCTCTCGGATGAGACATTATGGCTCATTGTGGTTTGGCTCCTGCTCTGCCCAAGACCACAAGAAACTACAAAAGGTCGTGAATGAAGCCCAACCCATCGCGCAAACCAGCTTCCCATCCACTGACTCCACCTACACTTCCTGCTGCCTCGGAAAAGCAGCCAGCATAATTAAGGGCCCCACGCACTCCGGACATTCTCTCTTCCACCTTCTTCCATCAGGAAAAAGATACAAAAGTCTGAGGTCACGTACCAACTGACTCAATTCTAGTCTGGGTGATTCATCACCAATATATTCCACGTAATGCTGGGAAGTCGAGCACTGGTGACCATAGTCCCTGTTAAGAGATCAGCCCATTTAGACTGAGATCAGGAGAAATGTCTTCACTTAGGAGGATAGTGAAACTTTGCCCATCTCTAATCGTTGAGCTGAGGTTTGCTAGGCTATTCTAAAGGCAAGTTCAGAGTCATCCGCAGGTGGCTCTGGAGTCTCATGTAGGCCAGGATGAGTACGGTTGTCAGATTACTTTCCCTAAAGCACACTGGTGAATCAGATGGGGTTTTTTTTTTAACAACAATCGATGCTAGTTTCCTGGTTGGCATTACTGAAAATAGCTTTATAATTCCTGATTTATGAACTGAATTTAACTTCCAACAGCTGTTGTGGTGGGATTTGAACTTGTGTCCCCCGTCTATCCCCGGAGCACTACCCTGGGCCTCTGGATTACTAATCCAGTGACATTAAACCATCATGTCCTCCTAAGATAACCCCAACATCTTTAGTTCTTTGGGCAAGGGGGGATGTTAAGAGAATTCCAGATCACAATTATCCTCTGTGTAAGAAAGTGATTGACCTCCGAAACGCACCTCCTCTCCTCCGGCTCCGAGTGGGAAGGAGTTGGAAAATCCTTCATCAGCAAACTGAATTATAATAAGTCTCGGGTGCAGAAACTGGACAACTGGACAATGCGACATTAATACTCCATAAGTCTCAGTCAGTACAGTCAGTTCAAGAGTTACTCAACTGTTCAGACACTGCACTAAACAGAGTTCTGCAGAGTTTCAATTTAACATTAATTGCAAATGGGGCCTGGAAACCCTCCACTCAATATCCAGTTTATAGAGAAACCAGCAGCTTTAGTTACTTGCCTGCAATTACAGTATTATCCCCTCACAGCCCTGGAGGGCAGGTCAGTCCATTACCACAGTGCACGGAGCTGTCTTCCCCAGTTATGCTACAATCTGGTCTAATTTTTCACAATGTAATGAATATTCATCTTGTAAATATGAGCCGGTTACACACGTTTCCCACAGCTTCAGAAGTCAGCATTCACCATCCTGTTCCTTCAGCTCAATGAAAATAATAGACAACCATTGATTCTGAAATCAAGTTAGGTTCAGTGGCTCGAGAAGTTACAAGTACAGCGGCCTTTCCCATCAAAATATTGTGATGGGCGGAAAGGAGAGAGAGAGACAAAGACAGAGAGAGAGCGCGAGAAAGCCAGAGAGAGAGGAGAAGACAGAGAGAGAGAGAGAAAGAGAGAGAGAGAGAGAGAGAGAAAGACAGACAGAGAGAAAGAGAGAAAGAAAGAGAGAAAGGAGAGAAAGAAGGAGAGAAAGAGAAAGAGAGAAAGAGAAAGAAAGTAGATAGAAAGAAAGAAAAAGAAAAAGAAAGAGAGAGAAAAGGGGAGGGGAGGGGAATGGGGAAGAAAGAGAGAGATCAATTATTTAAAATAAAACCAATGAAGCATGGAAATGTCCACGAGGATTTTCGCAGTATTTGGATTCAAGTCAAATTGGATTCCGATCCCAATCTCGAGATTTTAGTATTGGGATGGGCAGGTGGTCGGGAAATCTTCCTACAATTGTAGAGAGTGGGAGGGAGAAGGGAATGTTTCGCTCTGTGAAACACATTCCAGATCCTCACAACATCCCAAAATATTTTGCAGTTATTACTTTATTATTTTATACAAAAGTCTGAGGTCACGTACCGACCGACTCAAGAACAGCTTCTTCCCTGCTACTGTCAGACTTTTGAATGGACCTACCTTGTTGATCTTTCTCTACACCCTAGCTTTGATTGTAACACTACATTCTGCACTCTCTCCTTTCCTTCTCTGTGAACGGTATGTTTTGTATAGTGCGCAAGAAACAATACTTTTGACTGTGTACTAATACATGTGACAATAATAAATCAAATCAAATTGAATTCCAAAGTGCTGATCGAATAAGGAATATGAAGCAGGTACTCATTGAAAGGGCCAGGCAGCAGAACTTTGTGCGAGTTTAAATTTGCAGAGGGTGCAGGTGGGGGAACGATCAGGGAAGGGCTGCAATAGTCAAATCCAGGAGTAGCAAGGCCATGGGTGAGGGTTCCGGGAGTAGCAAGGCCATGGGTGAGGGTTCCGGGAGTAGCAAGGCCATGGGTGAGGGTTTCAGGAGCAGCAAGGCCATGGGTGAGGGTTTCAGGAGCAGCAGGGCCATGGGTGAGGGTTTCAGGAGCAGCAGGGCTGAGGAAGGTGAGCTTATAGAAACGGGGCAGGATTTTCCGCGCAAGTAGGGACAGCCCACCATTGGCTGGTGGTGGGATCTTTTGGTCATGTCGTTCTCAACTGGATTTCCCGTTGAATGCACCGCTTGCACAGTGGGAGCGCGCTGTTGGCGGGAAGGAAAGATCCTGCTGGCGTGAACGGCCGGAAAGTTCCGGCCACTGTCATATTGATGGGAATATTCCGACTCGAAACGTTGGCTCTATTCTCTCTGCACAGACGCTGTCGGACCTGCTGAGATTTTCCAGCATTTTCTGTTTTTGTTTCTGAATTGTGGTCACCGCTGTGGTTTGGGAAACAGATAGAAAAGTCCCACAAACAGTGAAGTGATAACAAGCAGATAACTGGTTTCACTGGTGCTGACCCAGGGTACAACACAAAGAACCTGCATGTTCTTCAGAATGGTGCCATGGAGCCTTTCAGACCCACTGGGACAGGGCCTCAGAGTCACATCCAAAAGACAAGAGCACCATCCAGCAGTACAGCACTCCCTCAATACTGGCCTCGGGTTAGCACTCAGGTCTCTGCAGTGGGATTTGAACCCATGACCTTCTGACTCAACAGCCCACTCTGTCAGGACCCACTTGTGACATGAAATATGGTTATCAAACTCCTCTGAGGAGAGGCTGTGGCACAGTGGTTAGCGCTGCTGCCTCACAGCGCCAGTGTCCCAGGTTCAATTCTGGCCTCGGGTCACTGTCTGTGTGGAGTTTGCATGTTCTCCCGGTGTCTGCGTGGGTTTCCTCCGGGTGCTCCAGTTTCCTCCCACGGTCTAAAGAAGTGCAGGTTGGGTGGATTGGCCATGCTAAATTGACCCTTAGTGTCAGGGGGATTAGCAGGGTAAACGTAGGAGTTAGGGGAATTGGGCCTGGGTGGGATTGTGTCGGTGCAGACTCGATGGGCCGAATGGCCTCCCTCTGCACTGTAGGATTCTATGAAGCTAAAGTTGCTTTGTATGAATGAAGGCAACATTAAAAATATACAAACTCCCAAATCTCTAATGTCAGGAATACTTTGAAGAGAATCCAGTGAGTAGAGCTTCATTATACCATTAAATACTCTTTCATCCAGGATCAGTTCCCTTCCTTATGCATGTGGCAATGCAGCCTGATACCTTCATTCTTCACACTAATCCTGCCCATTTAATAAAAGATCAGGCATCAATTTTGCTGGCAGCCGATTGCACTGAATCCTTTCAGAGATTAAAGACTGAGTACCGAGATAGCGTGAGGCAGTTAGGTTTTCTGTGTAATTAATTCTATTTGACCTGAGAGACTGCAAGACAAGTCTGCAAATCCACACAAAACAATCTCACTGATCCTGAAAGGGAGAACTCATGAGCGGTTAACAAGCGAATCCATCCGGACTCATTATTTACAAGAGTTTAAATCTCAGGCATGGGCTAATTGCTCATTCCTGGCGCATTACAGTATGTTCACATCCACATTATAGATAATATATACCGATATAATACATACCAACATAATATATAGCTATACAATATACACCTATGTAACATATACCCATACAATATATACCGATATAATACATACCAACATAATATATAGCTATACAATATACACCTATGTAACATATACCCATACAATATATACCGATATAATACATACCAACATAATATATAGCTATACAATATACACCTATGTAACATATACCCATACAATATATACCGATATAATACATACCAACATAATATATAGCTATACAATATACACCTATGTAACATATACCCATACAATATATACCGATATAATACATACCAACATAATATATAGCTATACAATATACACCTATGTAACATATACCCATACAATATATACCGATATAATACATACCAACATAATATATAGCTATACAATATACACCTATGTAACATATACCCATACAATATATACCGATATAATACATACCAACATAATATATAGCTATACAATATACACCTATGTAACATATACCCATACAATATATACCGATATAATACATACCAACATAATATATAGCTATACAATATACACCTATGTAACATATACCCATACAATATATACCGATATAATACATACCAACATAATATATAGCTATACAATATACACCTATGTAACATATACCCATACAATATATACCGATATAATACATACCAACATAATATATAGCTATACAATATACACCTATGTAACATATACCCATACAATATATACCGATATAATACATACCAACATAATATATAGCTATACAATATACACCTATGTAACATATACCCATACAATATATACCGATATAATACATACCAATATAATATATAGCTATACAATATACACCTATGTAACATATACCCATACAATATATACCGATATAATACATACCAATATAATATATAGCTATACAATATACACCTATGTAACATATACCCATACAATATATACCGATATAATACATACCAATATAATATATAGCTATACAATATACACCTATGTAACATATACCCATACAATATATACCGATATAATACATACCAACATAATATATAGCTATACAATATACACCTATGTAACATATACCCATACAATATATACCGATATAATACATACCAATATAATATATAGCTATACAATATACACCTATGTAACATATACCCATACAATATATACCGATATAATACATACCAACATAATATATAGCTATACAATATACACCGATGTAACATATACCCATACAATATATACTGATATAATACATACCAACATAATATATAGCTATACAATATACACCTATGTAACATATACCCATACAATATATACCGATATAATACATACCAACATAATATATAGCTATACAATATACACCTATGTAACATATACCCATACAATATATACTGATATAATACATACCAACATAATATATAGCTATACAATATACACCTATGTAACATATACCCATACAATATATACTGATATAATACATACCAACATAATATATAGCTATACAATATACACCTATGTAACATATACCCATACAATATATACCGATATAATACATACCAATATAATATATAGCTATACAATATACACCTATGTAACATATACCCATACAATATATACCGATATAATACATACCAACATAATATATAGCTATACAATATACACCTATGTAACATATACCCATACAATATATACTGATATAATACATACCAACATAATATATAGCTATACAATATACACCTATGTAACATATACCCATACAATATATACCGATATAATACATACCAATATAATATATAGCTATACAATATACACCTATGTAACATATACCCATACAATATATACCGATATAATACATACCAACATAATATATAGCTATACAATATACACCTATGTAACATATACCCATACAATATATACCGATATAATACATACCAATATAATATATAGCTATACAATATACACCTAGATAATATATACCCATATAATATATACCTGTATAATATATACCGGTATAATATATACCTATATAATATATATCGATATAATATATACCTATATAATAGATATCTATATAATATGTATCGATATAATATATACCTATATAATATTTATCTATATAATATATACCCATATAATATATATCAACTTGCGCAGTTAAGTTCAGTTTTAACAACGGTCCGTATGCCTGGTTACCTGCCGTTGCTATGGGATCCTCGCTAGTTCAAAGTCTCATTAAAATCTTTGCTGTTCTCCACAAGGAGTATGTGTTCGATGGAATGACTTCTGACCTCCTACCCCTGATACGTACATAATCAGTTTGCTATATTTGAACCCACAGCTGGATGTAAGAATTTCCTTACACACCTTATAGGCCCCGTCCTCTTCCCAAATTCATCTCTGAGACGGAGCAAACAATCTCCCTTTCCTCGCTGTGCTAGTGGGGAAATCTGCCAATGGGGTTCTGTATCACAGTCCTGCCGCAACTGGTCACTGGGATTCCTACAGTGCCACGCACTATAAGAAAGGCCTTGTCAGCAACCTCATAAATAGGGCCCAAGCCACTGTGTCAGCTTGATGCTGAAATAGGGCACATCAAATACATCCTGCGGGATAATGGCTACCCTGATCAGAACAGTGCTCATTGTGTATCGCAATGAATGGGCCTAAAGCTGTTACACCTATACACACTAAAAGCTACATATAGTCACACACAGGCCTTGTCCTTTGCAGACAGGAAGAACATATCCATGCATTGTGCCTTTTTCAACTAAACAAAAGCTTGAGGGTCAGTCATTCCCCAGGTCATTCCCCATGGCAGTGCCTTGACCAATCAGAATCAACCTGCCTGGTTTGACTTTGAACAAAAGCTTGGCAAAGAACAAAGAACAGTACAGCACAGGAAACAGGCCCTTCGGCCCTCCAAGCCTGTGCCGCTCCTTGGTCCAACTAGACCAATCGTTTGTATCCCTCCATTCCCAGGCTGCTCATGTGACTATCCAGGTAAGTCTTAAACGATGTCAGCGTGCCTGCCTCCACCACCCTACTTGGCAGCGCATTCCAGGCCTCCACCACCCTCTGTGTAAAAAACGTCCCTCTGATGTCTGAGTTATACTTCGCCCCTCTCAGCTTGAGCCCGTGACCCCTCGTGATCGTCACCTCCGACCTGGGAAAAAGCTTCCCACTGTTCACCCTATCTATACCCTTCATAATCTTGTATACCTCTATTAGATCTCCCCTCATTCTCCGTCTTTCCAAGGAGAACCACCCCAGTCTACCCAATCTCTCCTCATAGCTAAGACCCTCCATACCAGGCAACATCCTGGTAAACCTTCTCTGCACTCTCTCCAATGCCTCCACGTCCTTCTGGTAGTGCGGCGACCAGAACTGGACGCAGTACTCCAAATGTGGCCTAACCAGCGTTCTATACAGCTGCATCATCAGACTCCAGCTTTTATACTCTATACCCCGTCCTATAAAGGCAAGCATACCATATGCCTTCTTCACCACCTTCTCCACCTGTGTTGCCACCTTCAAGGATTTGTGGACTTGCACACCTAGGTCAGTTAACTGTTCTCTGGTACATTTTGACTGGCAACGCTTTGACCAATACGAGTCCACTTGCCAGCCAATCAGCACTCTCTTCTCATGCAGAATAAATTGTTGTTCCTTTGACCATTTTTGCAAATTTTGTCTTGATAACTGCAAGATGGAAAGCATCAAGAACAAGTCTCTTTTTTCTGTTATATTGATATAGTATCAAATAAATATGTTACAAAGGTTAATAGGAAGGAGAATGTTAGCTAAAAATTTGGACTTGGAGAGTTTATTAGTCTTCTGGTGTTAAAGTTAGGCACTGTTTGTTTATTTGTTTTTGTATTTTTGTTTCTGTATTTGTGTCACAAGTAGGCTTACATTAACACTGCAATGAAGTTACTATGAAAATCCCCTAGTCGCCACAGTCCAGTGCCTGTTCGGGTACACTGAGGGAGAATTTAGCACGGCCAATGCACCTAACCAGCACGCCTTTCAGACTGTGGGAGGAAACCGGTGCACCCGGAGGAAACCCACGCAGACATGGGGAGAACGTGCAGATTCTGCACAGACAGCGACTCAAGCCGGGAATCGAATCCGGGTCCCTGGCGCTGTGAGGCAGCAGTGCTAACCACTGTGTCACCGTGAATTCAACCGCTACCATGGCAAGTTGTTGGTGAAGCTGAATGCTCTAAGTGTGGTACTAACCAGGAACAATGTGGAGGTCTCGTGACGCAGTGGGCAGTGCCCCTGCCTGGTGAGTTCAAAGCTCAGGTTGGAGTTCCAGCCCAGGACTTGACGGCCAAGGAAGATGGTTCATGGAATGTTAACCGTTAAACCGAGACAATAGGAGGATGTTTCGCAGTGAAACAAAGCCCTGATCAAGTGGCACCTGGAGCATTGAGTACAGTTCTGGTTACTTCATCTTGGAAAGGATATATTATCCTTGGAAGGAACAGAGTAAAGGTGACACAGAATGTTACGAACACTCCTCAGCCTACATCATGGAGAAGGATTGCATAAACCAGGGCCGCCCTCCAGTTCAGCTGCTCAGTGTGACTGGAGCTGACCAAACGAGCGCTGAAACGCTCGGAGCCGCAGTCTGAAGGGGAAGAGCGAGGCAACAAGGCAGAGGGCTCTGTGACAGGGGGCGTGGAGAATCCTAGAGTGAAGATCATGGCTGCTGAAGCCTCCGGCCCAGGTTGGGTTGCAGTCAGAGTGGAGATGTGGGAAGGTGGGTGTGGCGGAGGCTGGGCGGTCTAGATAGCTAACTTTGCCCCAGGGACATGTTACACTGATCTCAATCTCATAGAGATAACACTATACAGTACAATAAAACTGAAAGAGAAACTAACCGTGCTCGGCAACATGAAGAAGAAACTCTCCACTATATGCTCCACTTTGAGTGGGGGACACTCTTTCTATGAACCAACTTCCCTCACAGGACCTTAGGCAGCACCCAATGAAAATGGGACTGGTAATTGTGGTCCGTGAACAGCAAAGAGTCAGCTCCTCCGTGTGTCGCTGGCAGCTTTCCCCGTGTCCCACAGACATTGCCAGCTCCCCGCATGCTTGTTCAAGTTTATAACAGAGCTCTGTATCTTTCAGGCAGCCTCGGCCCAAACTCCCCTTCACACTGTGTGCACCAAGAGGGGCCTAGAGGTCTAAGGTGCTGTATTAAGGCTCCAGTCTCTGCAAAGACATGGGTTCAAATCCCACTGCCAAATGTGGTTCAAAACCGGACAGATTCACACTCAGCCAGTAAACGTGAACTATCACATAGCAGTGGTTAACACTGCTGCCTCAGAGCGTCAGGGACCCGGGTCCAATTCTGGCCTCGGGCGACTGTGTGGAGTTTGCACATTCTCCCTGTGTCGGCATGGGTTTCCTCCGGGTGCTCCAGTTTCCTCCCACAGTCCAAAGATGTGCGGTAAATTGGAGCAGTTTGGAGAGAGGGATGTGACCTCTTATGAAATCTGCCTGGAGACCAGCCCATGTGAGCTGCTTGTTATGGAGACAAAACCTAAGGTCAAAACTTATTTAAAGTAAGGTGCAGGTTTAGCACCTGGATGCAAAGGAGGTGGCGGCTGCTTTTGCTGGGTATAAACTCAATGTCAGTTGGACAGGGATATTTGAAGAAAATTGGCAAAGTTGCAAAATGGGAACAAAAACTTTTTAAAAAAATACAAGAGAATGGAAGAAATAAAACGGCAGCACCTGCGAGAATCATAAAAAACAGCGAACCCTGCAGCCAGGAGGCCTTTCAGCCCATCATGCCAGTGCTGGCCCTTTGAGAAGAGCTATCCCATTAGTCTTCCTGATCTTTCAAAAGCGCAATCTCATGTGACTCTGATCAGGACAGAATCTTTTGCTATATTCTGTCCAGACTAAATGGAACAGTGCGCAAAACACAAAGAATATCTGCGGGACTGCTCTTTATGTGTATAATGTACAAAGACTGGCAGCGAGGCAAGGGGATGTTAGCTTCCGATCCCTCCATCTCTCTGTTGCACCTTGGCACGTTTAGAGCGTCACGCCTAAATGTTTAACGATCGATAACAGCGGGTAAATTCTCTGTGCGTCAATCCTCTCCCCCGACCTCACACTTCCCCAACCCAATGCCCAATCTAAACCATGTCACATTGCAGGAGAGGCGTTGATGGCACTTGGGGAAGGGAAGAAATCGCTTTGTGTGTGTTAAAATGGAGAGGGGGGTGAAAATGATGATGACAAATAGTTCTCTGTAGCACCACACAGGCCAGTAAGGACATAGACTGCCACATCTTCGTGTAAATGTGTCAGAGAGTAGACAACAAATTCTTTACCGGTGTTTTTGAAAACCCAGAACAAAGTGTTTGCAATAAATTGTGCTTCTCTTCTCAGCGGTGTTCTCAAAGCGTGAGCGAGCACCTCGAGGTAGCTTGCTGTGTGTGTACCTAGTTTATTCTGATGCAACCTGAACTATCGCGCACGGGCAAAGGCCTTCGCTCCCCCTCATTTCTGTATCTACAGCTGGATGGACCAATGAGGAACTGTGCCAAACCATGCGCACAGTGGCTAACCAATCAGAAGCTGAAACTCCCCCCTCTGGACAACAGCTTTGTAATAACAGTCCCATTCTAGACTTCCAGAATGCAAATCAGCCATTGAAACTCTGCATCACATTCAGGCGCAGCTAACACTGACGCTTTGTTCCTGTTACTCGTTCCAAACTCCATATCTTGTAGCAGGATTTCTCCTGAGACAGTTATCGGCCATTCACTTTAACACACTCACTGCAACAGCGTTCTTTACAAAAGAAGGAGCAGGCAATTAAAAACTTTCACAAACTCAGGACATCCCCGAGTGAGGGTCGGATTTTTGAATTGTAGTGACTGGTGCAAGGGTAGAAGAGGACACAGGAGGAGCCTGATTTTAACTCCGCAGAGGCCATTGTTTCTTCACCAGCTTCCCTTCATTTACAAACGGTATTCCACTCAGAGAGCTTCTGCTGCACAGTCAGGATCCACAGTGTCTCTGGACTCCCAGTTCTATACACAGGTGAGGCTCCCTGATTGGACAGGCAATTATGACCTCAATCATGGAGCTCAGACTCCAAGAGACCTATCTCACGGGCCTCACTGGTGTCGTTACTGAGCCAGTAGCAATAGACTTAGCCCCACTCCAAAGAGCTTTTCCCAGATCCCTGCAAATCTATCCTCCTTCAAGTGTTCATCTAATTCTCTTTGGAAAGCGGGAATCTGCAGCAACCAGCTCCATCATTCTAAATCCCAGCCACTCACCGTCTAAACGTTTTCCCGTGTTGCCTCTGTTTTTTTTTGACAATTAGTTTAAATCTGTCCCCTCCTTTCATCGACCCTATCTGATACAATCTCTCTTTATTTAAAATCATTCAGGTTTGAATAGAATAACTCAAACTGCTGAACCTTCTCTGTTCTAAGGAAAACACCAGCTTCTCCAATCTACCCATGTAACTGTAAAACTCTTGTTCCCTGGAACCATGGCAGTTAAATATCTTCTGTCCTCTCTCCAAAGTTTTCACGTCATTCTTGAAGTGTGTCCAGAATTGGACCCGACCCGCCAGCCGGGTCTAAAGCAGCGTCCTGTAAATAACTTGCTGGTTTTTGTACTCTATGCCTCGAGTTGGAAAGCTCAGGATCCTTTCTCCTCTTTCCCCTTCAGAGATTTCTGGACAGACATTCTCAGGGTCTCTTTGTTTTTGCATCCCGTACAGCAGCCAATCTGTACACAGCAAGCTGCCTTCCAACTGCAATGTGATAATGACCAGATCATCTGTTCTACTGATGTTGGACGAAGGATAATCATTTGCCAGGACACCAAATTTAGTAAAGTTTAAAGTTTATTTATTAGTCACAAATACATTAACACTGCAATGAAGTTACTGTGAAAATCCCCTAGTCGCCACACTCCGGCGCCTGTTTGGGTACACTGAGGGAGAATTTAGCACGGCCAATGCACCCTAACCAGCACGTCTTTCAGACTGTGGGAGGAAACCGGAGCACCCGGAGGAAACCCACACAGACATGGGGAGAACGTGCAGACTCCGCACAGACAGTGACCCGAGCCGGGGATCAAACCCGGGTCCCTGGCGCTGTGAGGCAGCAGTGCTAACCACTGTGCCACCGTGCCGCTGTTATTTATTTATGAACAGCTTCCCATGTACTCAGGCTGCTGGGCTTGGGCTCAGGTCTGTTCCTCAGTAAAGATGGAGAATCAATCCACTGAGAGAAAGCATGGGGAGTTACACAGACAGAAGAGACTCATTCTGCACTGTCCTTGTCTCACATTTGCTGCAGGGAAGGAGATGGGGAGGGTGGGGTGGAAACAGGGAATTGCCTTCAGAAATGCAGACTGTCTTTATTGCTCAATGATAAATATGACAATCAATTGGGTTCTGTACAAACCAGAAAGTCCCAGGGCGATTTCTGCCCTATGCTGTTTCAGAGTGTAACTATTCACCAACACTCCTGTGATTGGCTGTGAAGTTAGCTGCACTGTAACTATTCACCAGCACTCCCTGTGATTGGCTGTGAAGTTAGCTGCACTGTAACTATTCACCAGCACTCCCTGTGATTGGCTGTGAAGTTAGCTGCACTGTAACTATTCACAGTAAGAAGTTTAACAACACCAGGTTAAAGTCCAACAGGTTTATTTGGTAGCAAAAGCCACACAAGCTTTCGGAGCTCTTAGCCCCTTCTTCAGGTGAAGGGGCTAAGAGCTCCGAAAGCTTGTGTGGCTTTTGCTACCAAATAAACCTGTTGGACTTTAACCTGGTGTTGTTAAACTTCTTACTGTGTTTACCCCAGTCCAACGCCGGCATCTCCACATCTGTAACTATTCACCAGCACTCCCTGTGATTGGCTGTGAAGTTAGCTGCACTGTAACTATTCATGATGTGGAGATGCCGGCGTTGGACTGGGGTGAACACAGTAAGAGTTTTAACAACACCAGGTTAAAGTCCAACAGGTTTATTTGGTAGCAAATACCATTAGCTTTCGGAGTGCTGCCCCTTCATCAGATGGAGTGGAAATGTGCTCTCAAACAGGGCACAGAGACACAAAATCAAGTTACAGAATACTGATTAGAATGCGAATCTCTACAGCCAGCCAGGTCTTAAAGATACAGACAATGTGAGTGGAGGGAGCATTAAGCACAGGTTAAAGAGATGTGCATTGTCTCCAGACAGGACAGCCTGCAAGTCCAGGGGGCAAGCTGTGGGGTTTACTGATAATGTGACATAAATCCAACATCCCGGTTTAGGCCGTCCTCATGTGTGCGGAACTTGGCTATCAGTTGATCAGTTGGCTGTGAAGTTAGCCGCACTGTAACTATTCACCAGCACTCCCTGTGATTGGCTGTAGTGTTAGATCTCCCAATGAAGAGGAAACTGAATGTATTATCTCCAAATTTGCAGATGATACAAAGTTGGGTGGGAGGGTGAGATGTGAGGAGGATGCAGAGATGCTTCAGTATGATTTGGACAGGCTGAGTGTGTGGGCAACTGCATGGCAGATGCAGTATAATGTGGATAAATGTGAGGTTATCCATTTTGCTGGCTGTTTATGCTGGCGGCTTTCCTGAGGCAGCATGAAGTGTAGACAGAGTCAATGGGTGTCATATGAGGAGAGACCAACTTGGTTAGGATTATATTCA
Source organism: Mustelus asterias (assembly GCF_964213995.1). NCBI lineage: Eukaryota > Metazoa > Chordata > Chondrichthyes > Carcharhiniformes > Triakidae > Mustelus > Mustelus asterias. The sequence continues at coordinate 85,532,623 of NC_135818.1, forward strand.
CTGGAGTTTAGAAGAGTGAGAGGGGATCTCATAGAAACTTATAAAATTCTAACAGGGTTAGACAGGATAGATTCAGAAATAATGTTCCCATGGCGGGGGAGTCCAGAACTAGGGGTCATAGTTTGAGGATAAGGGTAAACCTTTTAGAACTGAGGTGAGGAGAAATGTCTTCACCCAGAGGGTGGTGAATGTGTGGAGTTCACTACCACGGAATGTAGTTGAGGCCAAAACTTTGTCTGATTTCAAGAAGAAATTAGATATAGCTCTTGGGGCTAAAGGGATCGAGGGATGTGGGGGGGAGGAGGGATCAGGGTATTGAATTTGATGATCAGCCATGATCAAGATGAATGGCGGAGCAGGCTCGAAGGGCCGAAGGGCCTCCTCCTGCTTCTAGTTTCTATGTTTCTAGCTCTGGTGTAACCATTTTCCAGCACTCCTGTGGTTGGGGAAGTCACAATTCTTGGTCCTGATCGCAATTCCTGCCCCTCACCACCTTCACTGAAAGACTGTAAAAACGTTGGGAAATGTATTTGATGTTTTTCGATGACAATCCTCCCAGTGAGGTTTTCAGTGACTGAAAGGCCTCTTGGGTGAGCTACACCTGCGGTTTTTGATGCTTTTGCCCCAAGAGGACTTGGTAGGAGAGGAAGGACAATATCGATCTGTCTAACAACAAAACCATTTCAAAATGCTTACACAATTCACAGGCACTATTTGGTAAGACATGCACACACAGAGTTTGAACGATAAACGTGTTTTAAACGCTTCCACCTGGTTCAATTCTCAGTTAAAAATAACAGAGCAAAGACACTCAGTCAGCATGGCAGGAAGTGGTGGAAAGGGGAAGGGGTGTGTGAAAGAGAACAGAAATATCGCTTACATCTGGCAACGCAGTCCCTTCAGAAAAGACAAACCACAAGAGGCAGGAAGTTGGGTGCAGTAATGGTGAACATACCTGGTAGTAATTCTTGATATGCCTGACTAATATGGTCAGGTTCTGAACACGCAAGTTGACATCATTGTTGACGTGTTTATTGACTCTTTGATTGGTTGGTCTTGGGTCTCTGAATCGGAAAAAAAAGCATAAAGAATGTGAATAAAATACTGCACTCAATTTCAGCCCATTCCTCCGAGTAGTTTTGTCTGAGGGAGTTATGGCACGGTGGCACAGTGGTTAGCACTGCTGCCTCACAGCGCCAGGGATTTGGGTTCGATTCCCGGCTTGGGTCACTGTCTGTGCGGAGTCTGCATGTTCTCCCCGTGTCTGCATGGGTTTCCTCCGGGTGCTCCAGTTTCCTTCCACAGTCTGAAAGACGTGCTGGTTAGGTGCATTGGCCGTGCTAAATTCTCCCTCAGTGTACCCAAACAGGTCCCGGAATGTGGTGACTAGGGGATTTTCGCAGTAACTTCATTGCAGTGTTAATGTAAGCCTATTTGCGACACTAATGAATAAACCTTATCCGCTTTATTTTATCTCCCTACACAATCGGTGGCTGAGGGCAGAGGCTCGGTCACTGGGTTATTTCACACCCTATTAGAAGCTGCGAACACCCCACCACAACCAACTGCCAGCAGAAATCTGGCTGGAAATCAGTCCAGCCAGCATGAGGTTCAATGTCAGAGTATTTAAACATTTATAGATTCTGCTGCAAAACAGCTTGTGTTAAGAAGCAGGAAAGTTTAGGAGTTGCCAGTCAGTCTTAAAAAGAAAAATATCAGATGTATTCATCGAAACTTGCAGCATAGAAAGTGGCCATTCAGCCCATCATCCCTGTATCAGCCCTTCTAAAGAACCATACAATCAGTCTCATACAAGCTTGTGTGATTCTATATATCAAAAAGGTAATGATGCAGGGAAATGGTGTTAATGTAGAAGATCCGCCATGATCTTGTTGAATGGCAGAATGGGCTCGAAGGGCTGAATGGCCTACTCACGCTCCTATTTCTTATGTTTTTTATGAGCTGAAAAGAACATTTAAGCTCCAATCTATCCAGATTAAACTAGAACAGCACAAAATGCAGGGAGGGCTGCCTGTTACAAAAATAAAGTTTAACAAACTGAAGGGAGGCCGGAGAAAATCACCTTCCGACTCCCATCACCTTTCTGTTGAATGTCAGAATGGTTTTACTGCCAGTGACCTGAATATTTAATCATTGATAGATACAGCAAGCAAAATACAATTCCCCCACAATACACACACACACACTCACAACACATTCACAACACACTCACACATACACACACACTCACAACACACACACACACAACACACTCATATACACACACAACACACTCACACACGCACAACATACACACACACGCAAGACACATGCACACTCACACACACACACACGCAACACACACTTACAAGCACACTCATACACACAACACATACAAACACACACATACACACACAACATTCACACACACTCACACGCACAACATACACGCACACATTCACATGCACATTCACACGCAACCCCCTCCTCAGCAAAATAATATATTTCAATGCCCAGTAGAAAGGTTGTTATATTATTACAGGAATCCAGTTAATTGTCTGCTGGGGATGGGAGAATTCCCTTCAGGAGCTGTACCCATAATCTGAGTGTCTCTGTTGTCATGTGAGTGTATCTTTAAGAAAGGTGTTTTTTAAATTATGCAGCTTACAGCTTCAGCGATGTCATTGCGGGGTGGAGCTAAGCTGTGGCAGTCAGGGATAGGGGTTTTTCCCCTTTGGGCTTTCAGTTTGGTTTTGGGGAGTGTGTTTGAAGCAGTTTAGCAGCAAGTAAGAAGCAGTCTCTCTCTCTCTCCCTGTTCTTTTTGTTTGGTTCTGGAACTATTATCAGTTAGCTGAAGGAGAGGCTTATGGCCATCTGCCTTAAAGAAGCTGTGTTTTGGGAAACAGATTCGATTACAACCTCTTCTGAGTTTCTTCACAAGGGATTTTGAGCATTCAACCCAAGAGGTGGGATTCCTGTAACAAGTGGCACATTGGCGTTAACCTATGCTGTATTGTGCTTATTTGGAGGTTTTGTGTATTGGATGTTGGCTTTGGTTGGAACACATTAGAGATGTTCCTTAAGAGTTATACGTTATCGTGGTTGTTGTGTTTCTTGTTTGTAATTGTTAAATGTTCTTGCTAATCGTCTTACTATGCATGCCAACAATATTCTTAATTAAACTTTGTTTTTGATGAAAGCTCCTCGTGGGTCAGTTGAATCACACCTGAAGTGAAATCTCTCAATGTCACCGAGCCAAATTCAACATAAAATGTTATAGGTCAGGCGAGCTTCACAGAACACCTTGAAGTATCCAACCTGATTTGGACCACTGTAATACAGTGGAACCCCGATTTAACGCGCCCCGATTTAGCGCGAATTCGGATATAAAGCGACGGTGTCATTGGACCCTTTTTTCCCCGATAATAATTGGCAAATTTAGCGCGATCCCAATTTAGCGCGACCCCGCTTTTATGGACCCCAACCATCGCGTTATAACGGGGCTCCACTGTATATACAAACTTGAAAAGTGAATTCTGTTTCTCACTCCACTGGTGCTGCCAGATCGGAGCATTTCCAGCATTTTCCAGCTTTCTCTCAGATCTCCAGCACTCAAAGTATGTTGCTCTCGGGTGAGAGTCTCTCTCTGTTGAGCAATGTCACGAATACTGATCGTCCAGTTTACACTCTCTGTACTTCGCTCGACCCAGCAGAGTTCGAATGTGGCACTGGCTGGGAGAGTGGTTCCTGGGGCAGTGAGGTAGATCAAGTGTTTGCAGAGCATCAATGGATACCAAGAACAGAAACTGCTTGTCTTAGTTCACCAACCGGCCCATGTTTATCCACAGCCTATTTTACTGCACTGCCACTGTGTACTGTACGCTATTTATTAACTCTCCTGTACTGACGCCTGGCCAGTGCCATAGCTCAAGGCCACCGTACATCAGAGTCCTAAATTCAGAATCTAATCTCCATTTCTGATCTGTTTTCAAAGGACTCACTTGCTAAGGTTTCCTTTAACTGAATCGTTTATCAAAACCTCACTAAATCTGTCAACACTCAGGTCTCAGAGAACAGTATTGTTAATCGAGAACTCACGGGGAGACCGACATTCCCCCTCCTGACCCACCTTCCCACAACCTGCAGCTTTAAGACTGGTTTCATGATAGAATCCCTACACTGCTGCAGGAGGCCATTCAGCCCATCGAGTCTGCACTGAACTATTAATTATTCATCGATCGTATTTTCCATTTACTTCATTTCAATGGGAAGGGGGGTGCGGGCCTGGGAGGTACAGGGAAGGTGAGGATATTTTTTCATTCACTCCGGAACACTGGTCCAAGTTGATTCTGCTTGTAGTTTGAAGGGTGAGCCGGATAAGGAACTTGCAGAGTTACGGACAAAACGGGAAGTGGGAAGAAGCACGACTACTCGATCAAAAAGCCAGCAGGTATGTGATGGGCCGAATGGAAGGTTCTGTGCTGGATGTCTGAGTCTTTTCAGCTGTGTGCAGTTTGTGGGATCTTGCTGTGCACACATTCACTCCGATACTTCTCACACTTTTTAAGTATTTTATCAGCTGCGTGATGCTTTGGGGTCTGTTGAGTTGTGGAAGCCACGATGTAAATCCTGTCTTTCTCCTGAACTGATACTAGAGGCGTGTCACATATCCAATTTGGGACATATCCAGATCTCTAAAGGAAGCTGCAGCCAGCCTGGATCGCAAGGAAATATCAGAGGAAAAGCCTAACCAGGGCCGTGTATCGCATCCCCATCCCCGAGCACCCACTGACTATCCGCATCCTGCGTTCAATTCACCAAGTTCAATGATTTAATTTCAGCAAAAGGCAGTGCAGCTGAGGATCCATTCACTGAAAAGCAGCTCTTTTTAAACACACACAAGCAGTAGCTGCACTTTTAGCCCATTTCAACGTGTAGCCAGTATTCGAAACAAAACTGTTTTCATTTCAGCCGGGACAATCACCCTCCTCACAGGCCCTGTTTTCTCTGAGAGACTCAACACATTGTCTGAATAGCAGTCTGCCTCAGGAACATGACTTTCCTAGCTTACGTTTCACACAATGTCGCCAAATTTCTTCACTAATCCTGCTGGCCTGGCTCCCTTAATAGCTACGATATGGAGATGCCGGCGTTGGACTGGGGTAAACACAGTAAGAGTTTTAACAACACCAGGTTAAAGTCCAACAGGTTTATTTGGTAGCAAATACCAATGGAGACATCCACTCCATCTGATGAAGGGGCAGCACTCCGAAAGTTAATGGCATTTGCTACCAAATAAACCTGTTGGACTTTAACCTGGTGTTGTTAAAACTCTTACTTCCTTAATAGCTCCCAGGAAGAAGAAGAGGCCACTCAGTCCATCCAGTCAACCTCACCATTGTTATTAGTCAAGGCTAACACTGTTCTTCAGTTCTTCTCCATATTCCTTTCATAGAATCATTGAATCCAGGATGGCACGGTGGCACAGTGGTTAGCACAGCTGCCTCATAGCGCTAGGGACCCGGGTTCAATTCCTAGTTCGGGTCACTGTGTGGAGTTTGCACGTTCTCCCCGTGTCTGCGTGGGTTTCCTCTGGGTGCTCCGGTTTCCCCCCACAGTCCGAAAGACGTGCTGGTTGGGTGCATTGGCCTGGCTAAATTATCCTTCAGTGTACCCGAACAGGCGCTGGAGTGTGACAACTGGGGATTCTCACAGTAACTTCATTGCAGTGTTAATGTAAGCCTACTTGTGACACTAATAAATAAACAATAAACCCTATAGTGCAGGAGGAGGCCATTCAGCCCATCAAACTAAAGGTAATATCTATCATAGTGAAACATACTTATTTCACACAATGACCTTTCTCTTGACCTTTGGGGAGACTGGAATTCCCCCTCATAAAACCCTTCGATTTGAAAATGTTTCTCCTGTGTTCAGTCCATTGGTTGATATTTGGTGTTGGTTCAAATTCTCCCATTTGAGAACGATGTTGTCCAACTAACCATTCCCTTCAGGAGAGACATGGGTGCTCACATCAACGCTGGGGCTCCCGGTGCAGAGGGATGGGGGTGGTGGGGGGTGCAGGGGGCGTGGGGGTGGTGGTGAGGTGCAGGGGGTATGGGGGTTGTGGGGGGGGGGGGGGGTGTAGGGAGAAGAATCTCCTCGTTCCCCTTGCTCCTGCACCTGGCCAAGCTGGTCATTACTAAGTCTAGACGGCATAAGGTCAAGAAACTCATCCACTCCGACTGCCTGTCCCTCCTCCATGGCTATGTCTGCTGCCAGGTGACACTGGGGAGAGAGCACTCGGTGTCTTCCAGTGTCAGCGAGGCCTTCTGGGCACTGCAAGGGACTCGGCTGTTTCTCAATCCCCCCTCAAGCACATTTTTTGTTGATGTTTGAAGTTTCCATTTCGATTCTGTTTACTCTGACGTGGTTCCCCTTTAAGGGGCTGCCTTTTAGTTCATCCCCTCACTCTGTTGATTTTGTTTATCTGAAAGAAGTTCACTCAGTTCCGAGCTGCTCACCCCCGGGGTTTTTGGTTGTCTGGAGGAACTTGAACCCTATTGTTAACCTGGCCCAGGAGAGCGAGAGTTAACGGAGGGTCAGTTAGGGAGTTAATCCCGGTATGTTAGTAGATGATACACATGACTGTACTCGATCAAACAAAGACATATCATCAACTCCAGACTTAGAATTTGTGCACGTCACATAAAATCAGACTCCGTGTTAACCACTGAGCTGTGGATTATGCAACTGACCAACAGTCTGGGGCCAAGAGCTGCAATTCCCATCAAATATTTCAGAGTTAACACCTGATACATTTGAGAATGGCGTCAATGTTCAGTGATAACGCAGTGCACTCTCTCAAAAAGCTGCAGCATTCTTCCTACACCGAGTGTTTCTACTGGAGGAAGAATGGGTGGAACACAAAAAGGAGGAGGCCATTCAGCCCTTCTATCCTGCTGCAGTTACAGATTTCCCTGACCATTTGTAATGAAAGGCTTTCTGAATCACTCCTGCTCTGTCTCTCATTCTCAGCTTTCAGGCTGCCAATTCCCTACTGGAGAAAACTGTTTCCATAACGACCCAAACTGGTCCCTTTTAACGTCCAAATTAGATTGTTCCGATAACCCCTCAATCTTCAAACCTCAAGGGAGTGCGAGCCAGGTTTTTGTGCTCCTACAGTAAGCAGTGCAGTATTTTACTGAAACACCTTAGGCAGTAGCTGGAGTTTGATCTCAGGGTTCGAGCAAAGCCTTTCTCAGCTTTGTGTGCCGGGCAGTGCTCTCTGCGCTGTCATCCCTCCAGAGGTTAGTCACTGAACTATGTTGACACAGTTAAGCAACAAATGACAGTAAATTGATGGGGATGCAGCCTGTCATTAGCTGTCTGTGCTCTCTGAGGAACAACACAATAAGCAGGAGGGGTGCTGGGAGAGACTGGAATCTGATTGCTTCTGATCAATGATTGCACATTTGGCTGGGGTCAGTTTGCCGATGGCACGGCGGCCAATGGGGGAACCGAACGAACTACAGTTCCTTCAGTAACCAATTCTCCAAAAACTACTTAGCATCGCCGGGGCAGAGGGGATGGCGGAGTGGGTGGGGTGTCAGATATTGCTCTCACCCTCCCCCTCTTCCCAATGCCAGTCCTTCAATTAGGCACTGAACCCCTTTGAATGACGGGGGGGAGGGAGGGACGGAGTGAGCGAGGGAGGGAAGGAGGCAGGAAGAGAGGCAGGGAGTGAGGGAGGTAGGAGGGGGAGGGACGGAGTGAGCGAGGGAAGCAGGGAAGGTGGGAGCGAGGGAGGGAGGGAGTGAAGGAGCGAGGGAGGGAGCCAGGAAGGGAGGAACAGAGTGAGTGAGTGAGGGAGGGAGCACTGACAGACATGTTCAGGTTTCCCGTGCGGCGAGACCCCATCCCGCTGGATGAATATCAGCAGCATTGGAACGAGGCCCTGAAGTTGGCATCGATGGTACCCTTGTGGGTGAGCTGGGAGGCCATCCGCAGCCTTCCTGCAAGGGACTGAAGCGGGGGCAGAGTGGAGAAGGTGGCAGAGTCCCAACCCGTCACCCCTCTGCTCGGTTAAATGTTCCACCCCCAAAGCTGCCCGGGGAAGGGCCTTAAATTCTTCCCAAAGAGGTCAATGATACTTCATTCAGCCTATCAAAAGGCCACTTGATTTTACTTAGTTGCAGGGCAGGTTTTCTTTTTATTCTTCGATTAGGATGTGGGCATCGCTGGCTGGGCCAACGTTTACTGCCCATCCCTAACTGCACCTGGTCTGAGTGTCTCGCTAGGCCATTTCAGAGGGCAGTTGAGAATCAGCCACATTGCTGTGGCTCTGGAGTCAGATATAGGCCAGACCAGGTAAGGACAGTAGATTTCCTTCCCTAAAGGACATTGGTGAATGTGTTTTTACATAATCGATGGGTCACTGGAACCAGCTTTCAATTCCAAATTAAAATTAACTGAATTTAAATTCCACCAGCTGCCGTGGGATTTGAACCCGTGTCCCCAGAGCTTTAGCCTGGGCCTCTGGATTACTCGTCCAGTAACATTATCAACACGACAATGTCTTCCTCAGCTGTGCTGATCTGTAAACGGGGTCTGAACAAGGCTCTGTATAAGTGAAAGATCACTTCTTTGTATTCCAGTCCCTTTGGGGTAAAGGCTAACATTGCAAAGGCTTTTTGATTTGTGTTTCTGTACCTGTACACTGGCTGTTAATGATTTGTCAACTCGCACTCACACATCTCCCAGCCCAGAGTTTCTCACCATTTAGAAAATGCTCCAATTTGTCTTCCTTGGATACAGAGTGCAGGAATACTTCCAGCTGATCTTTCAGGCAGCAATGGAAGGCCCAAGCTCGATTCACAAGGCAACTGCCATTAATTCTCTTAAAGGCCCATGAATGGCTAACCAGTCTCTGAGGAACAAGCCCACAACACCCAGCATCAGACAATATGCCTTATGTAGCATCATCACCATTAATTACAAAGCTGTTCTCACAGAGAAACCCACGATTTACACAAACACAGGATCATCACACAGCCTCCCTATTTGATATTTCAATTCCACTGAAGTCAGAATCACACTCAGCATTAGACAAATGAAATATTTGTATCTACGTATGCAAAACATTTCAAGTACCCGGCTTGCTTCATACAATAGGGACTACAACAAAGGGTCATGAATGTAGCCCAATCCATCATGCAAACCAGCCTCCCATCCATTGACTCTGTCTACACTTCCTGCTGCCTCACCAAAGCAGCCAGCATAATTAAGGACTCCACGCACTCCGGACATTCTCTCTTCCACCTTCTTCCATCGAGAAAAATTTACAAAAGTCTGAGGTCACGCACCAACCGACTCAAGAACAGCTTCTTCCCTGCTGCTGTCAGACCTTTGAATGGACCGACTTTATATTAAGTTGATCTTTCTCTACACCCTAGCTATGACCGTAACACTACATTCTGCACCCTCTCCTTTCCTTCTCTCCTATGTACTCTATGAACGGTATGCTTTGTCTGTACAGCACACAAGAAACAATACTTTTCATTGTATATTAATACACCTGACAATAATAAATCAAATCAAAAGGTTCTTCATTGACTGTAAAGCACAAAGAGTCATCCCAAGTTTCTGAACATGGAACCTAGGAGGAGGAGGAGGCCATTCAGCCCATCGAGCCTGCTCTGCCATTCACTATGATCATGGCTGATTATCCATTTCAATGCCTTCCCCCTGCATTCCCCCTCCCCCCACTTTGCCCCTCCCCACCACCCACACGTTCCCCATGTCCCAAACTGTTAATCTCTGCTTTAAACACACTCAGTGCTCTGGGGTAGGGAATTCCAAGATCCACAATTCCTGGTGTAAAGACATTTCTCCTCATCTCGATCCTAAGTGCCTTTCCCTTATTTTGGAATTGTGCTCCCTGGTTCTAGCCTCCCCAACCAAAGGAAACATCTTAGCCGCATCTATCCTGTCTATCCCTTTCAGGAATTTGTAGGTTTCAGTGAGATTACCTCTCATTCTTTGAAGCTCTGGAGAATCCAGGCTGAATTTATATATCGCCAGTGAGAGGTGATGTATAAAGCTTACAGTGCTTTCCTTTAGTCATACAATCACAACTTGTGACGGCCAACCCAGCTCCTACTCACTCGGCCACCGAGTTGCCGTTGGCATCTTTGGTTTGAGGAAGAAATGAAAACCTCCATGTGCCCAGGATCTCCTTCTCATTCTATCTTTTACTCTCATTCTGTGCTTTGAAAACTTCACTCTCACTCTTTTACATTCTGCATGCTCTCGTTTCCTTCTCTATGAACAGTATGCTTTGTCTGTATAGTGTGCAAGAAACAATACTTTTCATTGTATACTAATTCACGTGACAATAATAAATCAAATCAAATCGCCAAATGTAATAGCTGCCAAGCGGACACAGGTGGCTGTTGGCTTCGAGGCATCAGCTTTACCCCCTGGGATGCACTCTGGGAACCACTGACCCAGTGCTTAAGGTATTGAACTGGAAACACAAAGGTTAAGTTCATGGTGTGATGTGAAATTCAATAAATCAGGCAAAGTCCACAGCGATAAAAGCTGCCAGGCTTTTAAAACACAAATGGTTCACAAATATCCTGAAATATCCTTCCGCCCTTACCCAGTCTAGACTACACCTCACTCTGATCTTACCCAGTCTAGACTACACCTCACTCTGATCTTACCCAGTCTAGTCTAGACCTCACTCTGATCTTACCCAGTCTAGTCTAGACCTCACTCTGATCTTACCCAGTCTAGACTACACCTCACTCTGATCTTACCCAGTCTAGACTACACCTCACTCTGATCTTACCCAGTCTAGTCTAGACCTCACTCTGATCTTACCCAGTCTAGACTACACCTCACTCTGATCTTACCCAGTCTAGACTACACCTCACTCTGATCTTACCCAGTCTAGTCTTGACATCAAACTGATCTTACCCAGTCTAGTCTCGACCTCACTCTAATGTTACCCAGTCTAGTCTAGACGTCACTCTAATGTTACCCAGTCTAGTCTATACGTCACTCGAATATTACCCAGTCTAATCTCGACGTCACTCTGATCTGACCCAGAGTTCCTGTGGGAAATGGTTAAATGTAGTGATTATATGGTCAAGAGGTTTGCGGATGACACAGAAGTTGGTCGGGTGGTAAATAGTGAGAAGGATAGCAGGAGACTGGTTGGATAGCAATGGACTGGTTGGGTGGGCAGAGCAGTGGCAAACTGAATTCCACCTCAATGTGTGAGGTAACGCACTTGGGGAGGGTTTACAAGGCAAAGGATTACATTGTGAATGGTAGGACCCTGGGAAGCACTGAAGATCACAGGGAGTTTGGAGTTCATATCCACAGGTCCCTGAAGGTGGCAGGACAGGTAGATCAGGTGGTTAGGAATGTATATGGAATATTTGTCCTTATTAGTCGAAGCATTGAATACAAGAGCAGGGAGGTCATACAGAAACTGTGTAAAACACTGGTCAGGCCACAGCTAGAGTACTGTGTGCAGTTCTGGTCGCCACACTATAGGAAGGATGTGATTGCACTGGAGACGGTGCAGAGGAGATTCACCAGGATGCTGCCAGGGCTATGAGGAGAGATTGGATAGGCTGAGACTGTTTTCCTTGGAGCAGCGAAGGTTGAGAGAGGACCTGATAGACGTGTATAAGATTATGAGGGGCAGAGAGAGGGTGGATAGGAAGGCACTTTTCCATTAGTAGAAGTTAATAGGCAGGAGGCAGAGATTCAAGGGAAGAGGGAGAGGGAAAAGGGGAGTTAAGAAGAAGCTTCTTCACTCAGAGGGTAGAGGGAGCTTTACTCTGTATCTAACCCCGTGCTGTACCTGTCCTGGGAGTGCGAATATATTCCAGTCCTGACTTCAAAAGTACAAAAAGCAGATCCCTTGATGTAAAATGAGTTAAGAAACGGCACAATTCATTGACTCTGATCTTGCTGTTGGACGTACATCAAAACAACATTGCAGTAAACTATTTCTTTGGACAGCATTTGTTACAATCATTGCAAAACCTCCCAATACATTAAAGGTTTTGTTTGCAGCCTGGCAACCAAAGTTCTACTGTGCAATAGCTTATTTTATTGTAGAATTATCACAGAATCCCGACAGTGCAAGAAGTTTTAAAGGAAACGGATAATTAGAGTGGAGAAGCCCACATTCCACACAATTCCCATTCCCAAAATCAAATACAGGGGCTGGGATTCTCCCCAAAAAATTCTAAATGTTGAATTTATGTAAAAACTGGAGTCAATTCCGTTGGTTTTTTTAACAGGATTTTCAAAATGAATCTCCCACGCTCTGTGCACTGCGTAAATCAGTCCAAAAATCAGTAGGCAGGGCATATTCCCGCTGGAGAGGCCGGCAGCTGAGCATGTGCCGATCTGTCGGAGCGGAGACTGGAACATGCGCAGTGACCCCCCACTGCTGGCCTCCCGATCGCTGGCCGGCCCCCCGGCCCCCGCATCACTGGCCGTGCGATGCACCCACAGCCCAATCGCTGGCACCCTGGACGGGTCCGGGCCAGCCTCGATCCCCACCTCCCCATGCCGGCCCACCTTGATCTTCTGCCTCCCCCGATCCACTTCCCCTCCCCCTTGCAGCCCCGATGACCCCCAGCAGGCTGCCACCACCCCCCCACCTCAATGGCCAGCCCCGGTCGCTGCCACCCACCCCCCCCCTCCCTCTGTCACAGATCCCAGTGCAGAGTGGCAGCGGGACCCCCCATTTGCCCCCATAAGTCCTGCCCTCATCAGGCCCTGCCCCCTATTAGGCCCCACCCCTTGGCGCTACCCACTAGGCGTTGTCACTTTGTTCCTTGGTCAGTGCCAAGGGGATGTGGAGATGCCGGCGTTGGACTGGGGTAAACACAGTAAGAAGTTTAACAACACCAGGTTAAAGTCCAACAGGTTTATTTGGTAGCAAAAGCCACACAAGCTTTCGAGGCTCTGAGCCCCTTCTTCAGGTGAGTGGGAATTCTGTTCACAAACAGAACTTATAAGACACAGACTCAATTTACATGAATAATGGTTGGAATGCGAATACTTACAACTAATCCAGTCTTTAAGAAACAAAACAATGGGAGTGGGGAGAGCATCAAGACAGGCTAAAAAGATGTGTATTGTCTCCAGACAAGACAGCCAGTGAAACTCTGCAGGTCCACGCAACTGTGGGAGTTACAAATAGTGTGACATAAATTCTGATTCTAGGATCGCATGATAAAGACTCAGGAGGAAAAAAGCAGAAATATTTATGTGTGCCAAGGGCCCAGGCTGGCACTGCTGGGCTGTCAATGCCCAGGGGGTGCCTGACCCTCTGGGGGGGGGTGTCTCGATTGCCCCTTCACTCCAGCGGGGTCGGGCTGCCAGTGATAGTAAACCCTGCTGGAGTGAACCACTCCTGGTGAGGGGGGGTGGGGGGGGGGGGGGGGGGGGGGGGGGGGGGGGAGGGAGATGGAGATGCTAGGGGCCCCGGAGAGTTCAGTCCTGGGCCCACTAATGGGAGTGAAATGATATTTAAATGAGCGGTTGAATATATTAGGCAGCTCCGCCCTGATTTCTGGGGCGGAGCTTACAGCGCCGGAAATCCAGCTCTGTGCCGATTAACCCTTTCACAGCCTGTCCCGTATCCCTCTCCTTCTTGGACTCATCAAGACTTCCCCTCAAAGCATCGAGGTGTCTGCTTCACCCATTCAATGCTGAAGTGAGAAGTGGGTAACTATTTATGAACCTTTATTCAGTTATTTGCTTTATACTGTTTAATTTTTCTCTTCTCATTCCTTCCCAGGTATTCTCCCCAGCGATTCGCTGTACGAGTTACATTTGTCAGCTTAACTTCAGTTTGGCTGTGATAGTTTCACTGATGCTTTGTAAGTAATCTCTGGGTTACAGAACTTGCCGACGACAGGACTGGACTGGGAGTGGACAGAAAGAGATCTTTCGGCCCATTGTGTCCTTGCCAACTTTGAAAGACCTATCCAATTAATCCAATCCCCTGCTCCTTCCCTTTGGCCCTATTTTCCCTGAAAAGCATTTATCCGATTTCACTTGTCAAAGTTATTATTGAATTTGCTTCCAGTTCCCTTTCAGGTTCTGCGCTCCAGATCACAACAACTCGCTGTGTAAAAAATATCCTCCTTCATGTTGCCTCTGGTTTGCTGCCAATTTCCTCCATTACACCTCATGCCCTTTGAGTGAGATGATTAATTAGGCAGCAACTCTGCCAACACCCAGTGGGAACTGGGCCGAGAGAGTCAATCCTCATTTCACACTGAACCCCTACACACAGTGCAACACAGAAACTTGCATTTATATAGCACCTTGAACATAGGAAAATACCCCTAGATGTTTCAAAGAAGTGTTGGCGCCAAGGGGAGGCATCTGGTCAGGCCGCCAGCAACTTGGTCATCGGGGTAGGTTTAAAGAGTTTAAACTAGGAGATGCAAAGGATTAGGGAAGGGAATTCCAGATAGCAGAAAGCATGGCTGCCAGTGACAAGCCAATGCAAGTAGGGGATTCCTAAGGAGCCAGAGTTGGTGATCTCAGTTCAAGGAGAGTTCGAAGGCTGGAGAAGGAGGTTACAGAGACAGGGGAAGGAACAAGGCCACAGAGGGGATTTCCACCTCATCAGCACTGGCTGGATTTAAACGCAATGTCAGAATTCAAAGCTCAACATACGAGTTCCCCCAAGCAAACAGACTGGGTACAGCCCTGCTACACCGGACGCCAGCACCCACCGACAGCTCAGATCTCCCAGTGCACCCGTCTCCCAAACCAACATATGAATTCAGAGCAGGAGACGGCCACTTGTCCCTTGGAGCGTGCTGCGCCATTCCATCAGCTCATCGCCTTGTTAATCAAGAATCTATCCAGCTCTGCTTCAAAAACACTCAAAGACTCTGCACCCACTGCCTTTAGGGGAAGTTCCAAAGATTCAGGAGCCTCTGAGAGAAAAATATTCTCATCATTCTGAAATGAGAATTTATTATCAACGCGCCCAAGATCGAGATTCTCCCATAAGAAGAAACATCCTCTCCATATCCACCCTGTCAATACTCCTCTGAAAGGTTTCAATCAGGTATACTCTGTTGTACACTTACAGCATAGAACACAGGACAGCACAACACAGGAACAGGCCCTTCGGCCCACGATGTTGTGCCCAACATGACGCCAAATTAAACTAATCCCTTCTGCCTGCCCTTGTTCCATATCCTCTATTCCTTGCATATTCATGTGTTTATCTAAAAACCCCTTAAACACCCCTATCGTATCTGCCTCCACCACCACCCCTGGCAGCGTGTTCCAGACACCTACCACTCTATGTAAAAAAAACTTGCCCCTCACATCACCTTCAAACTTTCCCCCTCTCCCCTTAAGTGCGTGCCCGCGAGTATTAGACATTTCAACTCTGGGAAAAAGATTCTGACTGTCAACCCTCTCAGAATTTTATACATTTCTATCAGGTCTCCCCTCAGCCTCCGCCGCTCCTAGTTTGTTCAGCCTCTTCTTATAGCTCATACCCTCTCACCCAGGCAGCTTCCTGGCAAACCTCTTCTGCACTCTCTCCAAAGTCTATACATCTTTCCTGTAACGTGGCAACCAGAACTGAACGCAGTACTGAAGCAGAACCAGAGAGTGTGGCCTAACCAAAGTTTTATAAACTCAGGAAGTCAGGAACTTCTCAATTCCTATTTCAGATTGTGGACATTGCTTTTTTGTGGTCTTGTGGTTTAGAAGTGAACTTAAAATGCTTTTATCAGTTGGAGCCAGTCAGAGCATCAGCCTTAATCATTGAGTAAAATTCACACGATCCCAGACGATTTGACACACATACTGAACCAATGAATATTAATACAAGCCTTCAATGATACAAGCAGTGTGTTTAATTACTGTAAAGATTGCTGCTGGCCCATTGTTGCAGTCACAGGTGCCATCTCACTCCAGCGAGCATTTAAAACCATCACTCGATCGTCTGTACTGGCCACTGCATTCACTGAATGATTCAGCACTGAAGGAGGCCATTCAGCCCATTAAATCTGTGCAAATTCTTTGAAAGCATTCTCATTCTTTCAAACTGTTCTCAAATTATAGCCTGCTGCTTCCCTGCCAATCTTTACCCGATTAATGCACCTTATTTTGATGTTTGAATCTATTCCCATCTCTCCTGCACATCACAATTCACTGCATTTAAACAGTTCTTCACTTGCCTCTCATTCATTCACCATTTGTCTTCAATCCACATCCTCTGGTTATCAATTCCTCTGAAACTGCAGTTACTCTTTATTTACTTGATCAAAGCCACTCATCATTTTGAACATTTCCATTCAATCCCCCATTAACCATCTCTGCTCCAAGAAGAATAATCCCAGGCTATCCACTCAGGTCACTGGAATCATTTGAGTTCATCTCCTCTGCACACTCTCCAAGACTTGGCAATTCTTCTTAAAGGGTGATGCCCAGAAAGGGACACAATATTCCATGATTCCAGGAGCCAACTTAAATCTTAAACTCAGTATAAGGTTGATCTGTTTGGAGATGTATAGAGTGGGAATGAGGCGGGGAATTAAAACGACAGGAAGCCATTGGGGATCACACATGAGGATTAAACAGAGAGATTCTGCAAAGCGATCACACAGTCTGGTCTCCCCAATGCAGGGCAAAGGGCAGTGTGGTTCATTTGGCCACTGGGTATCATAAAGGAGGGGACTGGGAAAGCAGTTTCGGAGCTTAGATCCTTGACAGCTGCCTCCAGTGCTGGCCATACCTTCAGCTTTCTCGACCTGAGGCTGTGGAATTCCAATCCCCTCCCCCTTTGCCCCAACTCATCACTCTCCTCTGAGGAGATGCTCCTTAAAACTTACCTCTTTAACCAAGCTTTGACCTGCTCTTAATATCTCCTCCTGTAGTTCAGTATCAAACTGTGTCTGATAATCACTCCTGTGAATCGACTTGGGAGATTATGTGAAAGGCAATAAAAGTGTGTCTTGAGAGAGTCTTGTTGCCTTGGTTGTAGGGCCAGGGGAGGTTACAACTAGAAAGGGGGTGAGGCCATGGAAGGATCTGATAATGCCAGTCACTGAAGTTAAGCGTGCAGGTGCAGCAGGCAGTACAAAAGGTAAATGGTATGTTGGCCTTCATAGCAAGAGGATTGGAAAATAGAATCCCTAGAATCATAGAATCCCTACGGTGCAGAAGAAGGCTATTCGGCCCATTGAGTCTTCACCAACTCTCCAACACTGCATTCCACCCAGGCCCTATCGCCATAGCCTCACATATTTACCCCACTAATCCCCCTAGCCTACACATCTTTGGACACCAAGGGACAATTTAGCATGGCCAATCCATCTAATCTGTACATCTTTAGGCTGTGGGAGGAAACCAGAGCACCCGGAAACACGGGGAGAAGGTGCAAACTTAACACAGACAGTCACCCAAGGCCAGGGTTGAACCCGGGTCCCTGACACTGTGAGGCAGCGGTGCTAACCGCTGTGCCACTGTTCCAGATTCGAGTACAGGAGCAGGGATGTCTTGCTGCAGTTATACAGGGCCTTGGTGAGGCCACACCTGGAATACTGTGTGCGGTTTTGGTCTCCTTATCCGAGGAAGGATTTTCTTGTTCTAGGGGGAGTGCAGAGAAGGTTTACCAGAAAGTCTAACAGGACTAGACAGAGTAGATGCAAGAAAGATGTTCCTGATGGTGGGGGAGTCCAGAACCAGGGGTCAGTCTGAGGATACAGGGTAGACGGTTTAGGACATGGATGAGGAGGAATTCCTTCACCCAGAGAGAGTTCAGTTTGTGGAATTCGCTACCACAGAAAGTCATTGAGGCCAAAACATAGGGGGTGGGATTTTCCAGCTGCGCTCACCTCAAAACCGGAAAATCCCGCCCCAGGTCAACGTATCTTTTCATGATCCGGCCCCTGCTCACTATGATTCTTGTGGCGGGGGAGGGAATGGGAAAATTCCCCTCAGTATGTTTTCAAAAAGCAGTTAGATATAGTACTTAGGGTGAAGGGGGTCAAAGATATGGGGGGAAGGCGGGATCAGGATATTGAGTTGGATGATCAGCCATGATCATAATGAATGGTAAAGCAGGCTTGAAGGGCCGAATGGCCACCTCCTGCTTCTAGTTTCTATAACAGCCATTATAACCTGTAGCCTGAAATTATTTCACGCTACAGGGCGGCACGGTAGCGCAGTGGTTAGCACTGCTGCTTCACAGCTCCAGGGTCCTGGGTTCGATTCCCGGCTCGGGTCACTGTCTGTGTGGAGTTTGCACGTTCTCCTCGTGTCTGCGTGGGTTTCCTCCGGGTGCTCCGGTTTCCTCCAACAGTCCAAAGATGTGCGGGTTAGGTTGATTGGCCAGGTTAAAAATTGCCCCTTAGAATCCTAAAATGCATAGGTTAGAGGGATTAGCGGGTAAATATGTGGGGGTAGGGCCTGGGTGGGATTGTGGTCGGTGCAGACTCGATGGGCCGAATGGCCTCCTTCTGCACTGTAGGGTTTCTATGATTTCTATGAACGACATCTGAGAGGCTGGACATAGTTTTAAAACTATTATTTAATTCCCTTGAAGCACATTGGGACTTTTCTATATGTTACAGGCGCTAGACAAATGTAAGTTGTTGTTTGCACTTTATAAATTTGCACTGTGGGTAGGCGGAGGTCTTTCTATCACCACTCTCATGTTTTCTGGATCAGTCTCTGGCACACACACAATGCCTCTGGGCAGGACACACAGCAACAACCTCTTCCAAACTCGCATAACTATTGGCTTTCTACCCAAACAACCCCCAGCCCTTCCTCAGGATCTCTCCTCTCCATCCCACTTCCTGCCCCATCAAACAGCCCAGCAGGCATCCCAACCCAACGGGACACTTGATAAACTCCACTGTAAAAACAGCTTCTCTCTCTCTCCATCCACAACTCCCCAGGCACAGCACAGCACAGTTTGTTAACCTTTCAAAGCAGTCTGATTGAGGGGATAATATCACAATCAGGAACCATCCAGCGAATGTGGGCCAGACTTTATTCAATGTTATATTCAGAGCAGAGGGACCAGCCTAAGGGGGGTCTCCCTGAACCAAACTCCCCGAATCACTCACTCAGCCTAGGGTACGTGTGCAGCTCGAGTGCTGTTGAGGATGTGGTTTTAGAATGATCAAATCTGCTCTGAAGCCGTTACAACCGTCATATTGAAAACGATAGAAAGAAAAAGAAACTCACATTTGTAACATGATTTTGTGCAGAAACACCCCATCCACTAGATCCATGAATGTGCTGACCTTCTCATTGCTCTTTGTACCCACTGGCCCAAAGGTTTTTACCTGAAACGCAATTTAAAACAAAATAAAATATTACTACCAGGTGATTTTTAAAAAAATGCTACAATTTCCACCCGCAGCATCTGAACAGGTTGTAATATTTCCACCGCTAGCAACCAGGAAAAGTTACACTGTAGCTGCAAACAGAAGTAGACAAATCCACACTCGACACTGTTGCACACACACTTACAACACTGCTGCACACTCACAACACTACCACACATACACACACTCAACTCACAAGGCCACACACGCACACTGCCACACGCACTCACAACATTGCCACCCACTCACATTGCCACACACTCACAGACACTCACGCTGCCACAGTTTAAACCTACTCTAACCGGGCACACACTTACCCAGGTCACCAGCGGGCTCTCCAGAAACTGCTCCATCAGCTCAGAAATGGTCACATCCATAGTTCGCATTGGCAGAGACAGGGACAGGGTCGGGGTGGGGGGCACTGATTCACACCATGCTCTGTGCAGAGTCCCGGGTTGTTGCAGCCTCTGAGAAGGGGAGTTGCTGGGTGAAAAGCAGGAACCCCAGGCTGCTTCTGCCTCTGTGTCCCGGGCTCCCGATCCTCACATCAGCGCCCCCCGCTCAGCCCAATCTCTCAACAGCCCAAATCCCCGCAAAGCCCAGCAGCAAAACTTCAAGCAGACTCCCGAAGCTCCATAACAACCTGGCCGAGCCTCCCCTTACCCTGCGGATCAGAGAGTCAGAGTGAGGGGCAGGGAGGCTCTGCCGTTTCCAGTGCGGACTCTGGCTGGACTCTGGGTGAGGATCAGGGAGGCTCTGCCGCTTCCAGTGCGGGCTCTGGCTGGACACTGGGTGAGGATCAGGGAGGCTCTGCCGCTTCCAGTGCGGGCTCTGGCTGGGCTCTGGGTGAAGATCCCGATGCGGGAACAAAGCGGCGCTCCCGCGGCACTGGAACTGTAACCAGCGGCAACCAACCACTGCGCTGACTGACAGAGGGACAGCCAATGATAGCACAGACTGCTGCCCTCCAGTCGACCATTGGCTGCGCCTTATACACACACAGCCAATCGGCGCCGAGTGGAGGCGGGGCTTTAACAATATTCCGGCCCCGCGACCAAAGAGCGGGAAAGTGAGAAGGTGGCGCCCCCTGCAGGACACAGCCTGCAACTACAGGAAACCACACATGAGCGCCCCCTGCAGGACACAGCCTGTAACTACAACACATCACACAGGAGCGCTCCCCTGTAGGACACAGCCTGTAACTACAGGAAACTACACAGGAGCGCCCCCTGCAGGACACAGCCTGTAACTACAGTAAATCACGCACGAGCGCCCCCTGCAGGACCCAGCCTGTAATTACAGTAAATCACACAGGAGCGCTGACTGCAGGACCAGGCTGTAACTACAATAAACACACAGGAGCATCCCCTGCAGCACATAGCCTGTAACTACAGGAAATCAACGCTGCAGCTTTCCGAACAGATGCTGTCAGACCTGCTGAGATTTTCCAGCATTTTCTTTTTCAGTTTCAGATTCCAGCATCCGCAGTAATTTGCGCTTATTCAGCTGTAACTACAGGATATCACACAGGAGCGCCCCCTGTAGGATCCAGACTGTAACTACAGGGCATTATACAGGAGTGCCTCCTGTAGGAGACACCCTGTAACTACAGAGCATTATACAGGAACACCGCCTGTAGGACACAGCCTGTAATTACAATAAATTATACAGGAACGCCCCCTGTAGGACACGCCCTGTAACTACAGGATATTATACAAGATCACCCCCTGTAGGACACAACCTGTAACTACAGGATATTATATAGATGCACCCCCTGTAGGACACACTCTGCAACCACAGCACATTATACAGGACGGCCCCAAGTAGGACATACTGCAACCACTGCAACTCCTCCTGAGCCTCAACTTCATCCCACTTCACATTCCAATTTTTTTGCATGGCAACTCGGCCTATCTTGTGATCTATTCGGCCATTTCTACAGTCAAATTCTGTTCATATTGAAAAAATTCTGACAACTTGTCATGAAACAGACCATCAACAATGCTGTTGCAAATAAATTTTTGTTTTGAGTTCCATAACTGCAAGTTCTTGCCAATTGATATAAATCATTAATGAAGGAATCAATGGATACAACCAACATTTGGCTCCCCTGATTGAATTTTGCACTTTTTATAACCAAATTCCTCTTGAGGCTGAGGTATTTATTAATGGCCCCCATAATTTTGACACAGATGCCACAGCTTCCTTGATATCTTGCAGCTCCAGAACATCATCAGCCATGGCCCCGACTGCATATAAATGTTCTGACCCGGTGTTTCAGAGGTTTCCCTTGTAACCCCAAAGCTGTTCAGTACCTTTCTGTGGACAGAGAAATAATGGCTACAGCAATGATTTAATAACAATATTGGCAATAGTGGCTTTAAAATGGCTATTCTGGCTGAGAGTTAAGCATGCTGGGAATTTTGGTCAACTTGTAATTAAAACTAGATGCAAGTCATAAAGTTATTCTGGCCTGGGAGCCGTGATCTGACACTTTCTGTTTTGGTCTCAGACATTGTGGCCTCGAATTTTATTGCCATTATGTGTGGTAAATGTCATGTGAAGTAAGCGTAATGCCGTCGTTCATAAGTAATTTCATTGGATGTTTGAGCCATGTGATCAGTTTCTGGTTACACAGTTGGCTGGATGACAGAGAATCTTCTGGAAACAAGTGGAGGATTTGTGGATAAAAGTCACCGCAGTCCTTTGTTTGCCAGCGACAACTCTACAGAGGCTAACCATCGTAAGAGGTGGACACTGAAGGAATTTTCCTCAAAGAAGAAGATAAGATTCTATATCAGGGATATTTCTTGGCCAAGGTTTTTTGTAAACTTGGTAGTATCCATTTTCAGTTAAATAATTAAAGTTGATGTGCAGTTAAGAGTTAAAGTTCAGTTGAGAGTTAAAGTTCAGTAAAAGAGTTAAAGTTGCGAGGGGTGCTATAGAAATGTAACTTATTTCCATTCCTCCCTTCCCTCAGTCATTTGTCTCTTTCAAAATACACAATTGAATTTGGACCCATTTATACTGCCTGCTTCACTGCCCTTCCATTCCATCACCCAAACAGACTTTGGGGGAAAAGTTTCTACCTGGTTCATTCCTCACTCTCACTATCAATGTGCCCTCTTTGGATTTGAACCCTTCATCAGGGTGAAGCAATTAACCTGGGCCAATTCTCAAACTGCCCTTCAAAATCCTAGACTCTAATCTTCCAAACAAATACAAGTCGGGAACAGAAAAAATGACATTAAGAGGTAACAAAGATCCACACCGAGGCACGGAAGGAGATTGAGTAATAATTCTAGAGTCTGATGTTGAGGTTAAGAATGATGCAGAATTACAATGCAGTCTGATTCAAGCCTTTCCTCATTATTTTGAAACCATGTACTCTTTTCATAATATATCACTTTATGGGATCAATTGAATGAACACAATTTTAATGACAAATAGACGTGGAATTGAAATTGAAATCTATGAGAGCTTGTTTAGAAAGCAGAATAGAATAATATTGTTCCAGGATTCATATGAAGCAAGTTTGCTGCAACTCTGACTCCCTAAAGTAAAGTTTATTTATTAGTCAAAGTAAGAGCTTACATTGACACTGCAATGAAGTTACTGTGAATTTCCCCTGGTCGCCACACTCCGGCACCTGTTTGGGTCAATGCACCTAACCAGCACGTATTTCAGACTGTGGGAGGAAACCGGAGCACCCGGAGGAAACCCACGCTGACACGGGGAGAATGTGCAAACTCCACACAGACAGTGACCCAAGCCGGGAATCGAACCCGGGTCCCTGGCGCTGTGAAGCAGCAGTGCTAACCACCGTGCCGCCCAACCAAGTGAAGGACAGTCTCAGTAGGAGATGGGATAAGGCTTAAATTAACCATATGTCCTGCCGAAGGATAATTCCACTGCAAAAAAACCCACAAATTAAAGTAGTCCAGAAGCTGGAAGTAAGGGCATCATCTTAGAGTAAGGCTTTCAAATACCATACCTCTCATACAATTCCCCCGTGGTTATTACAGTGTTTCTCTAGTTGGCCGGTTGTGCGG
The DNA here is from genome assembly GCF_964213995.1 of Mustelus asterias. Lineage (NCBI taxonomy): Eukaryota > Metazoa > Chordata > Chondrichthyes > Carcharhiniformes > Triakidae > Mustelus > Mustelus asterias. The sequence continues at coordinate 85,556,093 of NC_135818.1, forward strand.
TTGTTGAGTTTAACCCACCCAAAAAGACCCTCCTCCCACCCAGACGGATTGCCGTTGGATATCCAGGATGTTGTCTTGCTGGTGAGCTATCTCACTGCAGAGATGGCCCATGTTCTTACCAAACCCTCTCCACCACCTTTTATACTCCCCCATCACCCACCAACTTCCCTCATCACCACTGAGCCACCGAAAAACAGATAAGAAGTTCATAGTCCTTGACATCTTGTCCAATAACTTATATTAAATTCTCTTCTCTAGACAGAGAAGTTCCAAGGTACAGTGGCACAGTGGTTAGCACTGCTGCCTCAGAGCACCAGGGACCCGGGTTCAATGCCGGCCTCGGGTGACTGTTTGTGTGGAGTTTACACGTTCTCCCCATGTCTGTGTGGGTTTCCTCCAGGTGCTCCGATTTCCTCCCACAGTGGTGAAGACTTGATGGGCTGATTGCCGTCTACACTGTAGGGATTCCATGGTTCTATGAGACTGTGCAGCAGAACTTTGCATTTCTACAGCATCTTTCATTACTTCAGGATGCTCCAAAGCATTTTACAGTGGATGAAATTCATTTGCACTCTTTTTAATGATGTTGGTTGGGGGATAAATATTGGGAACTCTGCTGCTCTCCTTCAAATAGTGCATAAGAATCTTTTACATTCAGCTGAATGGGCCAACAAGGTCTGAAGTCAGCACCTCTGCCTGTCCTGCACTCCCTCGGCATGACACTGAAGTGTCAAATCTCGATTGGTGTGCTCGTGTCTGAAGAAGGGCTCAAACCTTCTGAAGAAGAAGGCCAACCAAAGCTGACACCTTTGAAGGGTGGATGCCAGGTGATCCTTGCTCACTGTTCCGTTTCTGAGTAAGTTCCCAGTAAGAATATGATGCCAGGGACAATTATCTGTGTCTCTGAAGAATTATCGAATTGAGGTGGAAAGGCAGATGGGAAAGATGAATCTTTGGTTGACAGGATGAGCTTGTTTAACCCAGGTGGTCTTTCGCTGTTCCTAGATGATCTGTTATTCTATTCTCATCAGCAGCCCAGGAATCTGCACTCCGGTCAGTTTGTGAAATTAACGCTATTATAGGCTCCGAGTCTGAAAGTCATTGCATTTATTAGCTGTCCTCTATGTTCATACCATGAGCTGGTCATACGATCATAGAATTATGCAGTGCAGAAGAGGCCCTTCAGCCTATCAAGTCTGCACTAACATGTGTGAAACACCTGACCTCCCACCTAATCCAATTTACCAGCACTTGGCCCATAGCCTTGAATGTTATGATGTGCCAAGTGCTCATCCAGGTACTTTTTAAAGGATGTGAGGCATCCCGCCTCCACCACCCTGCCAGGCAGCGCATTCCCGACTGTCACCATCCTTTGGGTAATAAAGCTTTCCCTCACATCCTCCTGAAACCTGGTGTTGACACAAGGCACCAGGAGAGAGCGCTATTGTGCAAAGAGGAAATTAGTTGCATCCTTTTGACGACTGTTTGAATGATCCATGTTTTGAGTTAAATTTGACTGTCATCACTGCTGAACTGGATGAATGTCTGCCACATTCTCTGTCCCCTGCGCTCTTACATGCTAACACAACAGATAGTTTATATCGAGCACATTATTTTACAGGGAAAGGGGTCTGGAGTAGATACAGCTGGCAGGAAGTCCCGTCCACCAGATGCTGTCATTGAGAAATCGCACCTGCCAACATCACACACTCAGGACTACCTGAAGGAGCGGTTCTAAAACATCAGGCTGTAGCTCAGTCCCACACTCCTGATCTTAGTCCCACACTCCTGATCTTAGGCCACTCAGTGCAGAGGGCTGCAGGTAAATGATGGACCTCTTTGTGGGTCTTTTCCTGGGCCCAGTCAATGTGCTCAGCCCTGGGTGCAGGTTAGAAGGCCCCGGAGGATGATCATTCTGGCTGCCAGCCTCTCATTTTCTGTCTTTTGGATGGATTTTTAATACTATTATTCGTCACAAGTAGGCTGACGTTAACACTGCAATGAAGTTACTGTGATAATCCCCTAATCGCCACACTCAGGTACACTGAGGGAGAATTTAGCATCGCCAATCAACCTAACCCGCACATCTTTGGACTGTGGGAGGAAACCGGAGCACCCGCACCCGGAGGAAACCCACGCAGACACGGGGAAAATGTGCCGACTCCGCACAGACAGTGACCCAAGCCGGGAATTGAACCCAGGCCCTGGCGCTGTGAGGCAGCAGCGCTAACCACTGTGCCACCCGCAGTTTTCAACATGAGACAACAATCGGAGGTGGAAGTTCCAGCTGATTCTACCTCCATTACTGGAGGTCAGTTGGTCACCTCCACACTGTGGGAGGAAACCGGAGCACCCGCACCCGGAGGAAACCCACGCAGACACGGGGAAAATGTGCCGACTCCGCACAGACAGTGACCCAAGCCGGGAATTGAACCCAGGCCCTGGCGCTGTGAGGCAGCAGCGCTAACCACTGTGCCACCCGCAGTTTTCAACATGAGACAACAATCGGAGGTGGAAGTTCCAGCTGATTCTACCTCCATTACTGGAGGTCAGTTGGTCACCTCCACACTATTCCACCAATACCCCCCCCCCCCCACCCCACCCTGCCCCCAACCAACAACACCCACCAATCTGTAATCATATAGCACCTTTAACATTATCAAAAGTCCCAAGGCAGGAGTGTTATCAAAGAAAGTCTGACACTAAGTTGCACATGGGGATATGTGGACAGACAACCAAGTTCTTGGTTAGAGGCAGGTTTTAAGGAAAGTCTAAAGAAATGTGAGGTGAAGGGGCAGAGAAGTTTAAGAAGGGAATTCAAGAGCATAGGACTCGGAGAGTTGAAGGCAAGAATTTCAAAGGGGTTATGCACCTGTAGAGAAAGACTTGCATTTATATTACATCTTTCATGAACTCAGGGATGTGCCAAAGTGTTCTGTCACCAACAAAATACGTTTGAGGTGTGGCTGATGGTGTATTGTAGGAAGCTATTATTCCACACCTTCATTTCAAAGCTTATACACATTTAATCTCTCCCTTTGCCTTTTTACTTGTTAAACCTTTTTCTGTTCATCTGAAAGGTCAGTGCAAATCTCATTTTTGCTCTCAACATAGTGCATAAAATGTTCCATTTACTGAGAGCAAAGATTACCAAAACCTCACTGCCATTGTAATCCCCTCTCTACCCAGGAGAGGCCAGCCTTGAGTACAATGCCTGGAAAGTATCGTTATATGAAAGACTGACACTTGCCTCAACTCCCTATACATGTCTTCGCATTTTGCCGTTGGCTGCACTGAGAGTTAACAAAAGCAGAGTTCAGCTCCAAATTCTGGGACTTTTTCTCCATGTCTGACCATTTAACAATTTGTGACAGTGAGCGTCATGTATACCCTTCTTGACTTTGCCCCATTCTTACCTCCATAGTCAACACGCATCTACCCAAAATCCCTGTGTATATCTTTCAGCACCAGCACGCGTGTTTGTGCTTCCCTTTCTCCTGTATCTTGATGGCAGAATCCACATGACCCCCCCCCCCCTCCCCGCCAAACCTCTTCCCTGAACCCTTGCTGTCCTCTTGTCTTCCAACTACAAATGGCTCTTCCAAAATATCAGTTCATAAATGTCTTTTTTGTCTTCCTAAATTCTTTCACTTTGATACCTGTTTTCCTTCCGTACGTGCCCTGAGAGTAGAGGTGCTATATAAGCGCAAGTTGTTGTTGTTGACTTCCTTGACAAAAATAATTCGTCCCAAGCCCTGACTGCCTTCATTCTTTTTGGAGATAGGAGCAAATTCGGAAAACTATCTTGATTGGTGGAAAACAGCTTTAAAGGCCACTTCTTTCGCCAATCAAAACCAAGAGAGACAGTTGGACAACCTGACTTGCATTTATGTAGCACCTTTCACAGCTTCAGGATGCCTCAAAGCTCTTTAGAAACAAGAAGGTCCTTTTGAAGCGCGGTTAGAGTTGAACATAGAATTAGCTGCAGCTGAAATGGAAGCAAGCTAATCTTCGGGGTGCCTTTCAAATCAGGAAAAGAGCTCAGTTTTCCCCCAGTCCTGGAACACCCAGACAAATATTCTCCATTTTCCCCAGAATTGTCGAGGAGAGGCAGCCTAAGATAAGGAGGAATTTCGATTCTTTTAGAGTTGTTAGTTTTTGGAAATCTCTTCCACAGACAGCAGTGGGGGCTTGGTCATTGAATATATTCAGGCGGAGTTAGACAGATTTTTGATTGATAATGGGCCCTTGTCAAAAAAGTTATGTACAAAAAAGTTAGGGTCCTGAAATGTGAATATAGAGAGTTAGGCAGAAGGCTAACGTGCAGGACCTCGAAGGTAGTAATTTCAGGACTACTAGGTGCCACGTGCTAGTGAGAGTAGGAATAGGAGGATTAGGCAGATGAATGCCTGGCTTGAGAGCTGGTGCATGGGGCAGGGATTTAGATTTTTGGATCATTGGGGTCTTTTCTGGGGAAGGGCTGATCTGTTCAAGAGGGATGGGTTACACCTGAACTGGAGGGGGACTAACATCCTGGCGGGGAGATTTGCTAGAGCCACTCGGGAGGGTTTAAACTAGTTTGACAGAGGGGTGGGATCCAAAGCAGTAGGGAGACAGAAGAGAAGTTTGAGGACAGCACAGAAGTTAAAGAGAGCACATCAATTAGTAAAGGCAGTGTCAGTAATCCTAGTAGCAGACAGATCAGACAGAGAGCAAGGGAAGTTCAGATTAAACTGCATTTATTTCAATGCAAGAGGGGCCTGACGGGCAAGGCAGATGAACTCAGGGCATGGATGGGTACGTGGGACTGGGATATTATAGCAATTACTGAAACATGGCTAAGGCAGGGACAGGACTGGCAGCTTAATGTTCCAGGGTACAGATGCTATGGGAAAGATAAAAAAGGAGGTAAGAGAGGAGGGGGAGTTGCACTTTTGATTAGGGAAAGCATCACGGCTGTACTGAGAGGGGATATATCGGAGGGTTCGGCCACTGAGTCTATATGGGTATAACTGAGAAATAAGGGGGAAATCACTTTGATAGGGTTGTACTATAGGCCCCCAAATAGTCAGCGGGAAATTGAGGAGCAAATATGTAAGATTACAGATAGCTCCAAGAAAAATAGGGTGGTAATAGTCGGAGATTTTAATTTTCCCAACATTGACTGGGACAGCCATAGTATTAGAGGGTTGGATGGAGAGAAATTTGTTGAGTGTATTCAGGAGGAATTTCTCATTCAGTATGTGGATGGCCCGACGAGAGAGGGGCAAAGCGTGACCTCCTCTTGGGAAATAAGGGCGGGCAAGTGACAGAAGAGTTAGTGAGGGATCACTTTGGGACCAGTAACCATAATTCTATTAGTTTTAAGATAGCTATGGAGAATGATAAGTCTGTCCCAAAAGTTAAAATTCTAAATTGGGGCAAGGCCAATTTTGATGGTATCAGGCAGGAACTTTCAAAAGTTAATTGGGGGAGTCTGTGGGAAGGCAAAGGGACGTCTGGTAAGTGGCATGCTTTCAAAAGTATGTTAACCAGAGTTCAGGGTAAACACATTCCTTTTAGAGTGAAGGGCAAGGCTGGCAGAAGTTGGGAACCCTGGATGACTCGGGATATTGAGGCCCTGGTCAAGAAAAAGAAAGAGGCACATGACATGCATAGGCAGCTGGGATCAAGTGAATCTCTTGAAGAGTATAGGGGGTGTAGGAGTAGAGTTAAGAGAGAAATCAGGAGGGCAAAAAGGGGACACAAAATTGTTTTGGCAGATAAGGCAAAAGAGAATCCAAAGAGCTTCTACAAATACATAAAGGGCAAAAGAGTAACAAGGGAGAGAGTAGGACCTCTTAAGGATCAACAAGGTCATCTATGTGCGGATCCCCAAGCGATGGGCGAGATCCTAAATGAATATTTCTTATCAGTATTTACTGTTGAGAGAAGCATGGATGTTAGGGAACTTGGGGAAATAAATAGTGATGTCTTGAGGAGTGCACATATTACAGAGAAGGTGGTGCTGGAAGTCTTAAAGCGCATCAAGGTAGATAAATCCCTGGGACCTGATGAAGTATATCCCAAGACGTTGTGGGAGACTAGGGAGGAAATTGCGGGTCCCCTAGCCGAGATATTTGAATCATCGATAGTCACGGGTGAGGTGCCTGAAGATTGGAGAGTGGCAAATGTGCCTTTGTTTAAAAAGGGCGGCAGGGAAAAGCCTGGGAACTACAGGCCAGTGAGCCTCACATCTGTGGTGGGTAAATTGTTGGAACGTATTTTGAGAGACAGGATCTACAGGCATTTAGAGATGCAAGGACTGATTAATATAAATGGGTCATTTATATTAATGATTTGGATGAGAATATAGGGGGCATGGTTAGTAAGTTTGCAGATGACACCAAGATTGGTGGCATAATGGACAGTGAAGAAAGTTATCTCCAATTGCAATGGGATCTTGATCAATTGGGCCAGTGGGCTGACGAACGGCAGATGGAGTTTAATTTCGACAAATGCGAGGTGATGCATTTTGGTAGATTGAACCAGGGTAGGACTTACTCAGTTAATGGTAGGGCGTTGGGGAGAGTTACAGAACAAAGAGATCTAGGGACACAGGTTCATAGCTCCTTGAAAGTGGAGTCACAGGTGGACAGAATGGTGAAGAAGGCATTCGGCATGCTTGGTTTCATCGGTCAGAACATTGAATACAGGAGTTGGGAAGTCTTGTTGAAGTTGTACAAGACATTGGTAAGGCCACACTTGGAATACTGTGTGCAATTCTGGTCACCTTATTATAGAAAGGATATTATTAAACTAGAAAGAGTGCAGAAAAGATTTACTAGGATGCTACCGGGACTTGATGGATTGAGTTATAAGGAGAGGCTGAATAGACTGGCACTTTTTTCTCTGGAGCGTAGGAGGCTGAGGGGTGATCTTAGAGGTCTATAAAATAATGAGGGGCATAGACAAGGTAGATAGTCAATATCTTTTCCCAAAGGTAGGGGAGTCTAAAACTAGAGGGCATAGGTTTAAGGTGAGAGGGGAGAGATACAAAAGTGTCCAGAGGGGCAATTGTTTCACACAGAGGGCGGTGAGTGTCTGGAACAAGCTGCCAGAGGTAGTAGTAGAGATGGGTACAATTTTATCTTTTAAAAAGCATTTAGATAGTTACATGGGTACGATGGGTACAGAGGGATATGAGCCAAATGCAGGCAATTGGGATTAGTTTAGGGGTTTAAAAAAAAAAGGGCGGCATGGACAAGTTGGGCCGAAGGGCCTGTTTCCATGCTGTAAACCTCTATGACTCTACATAAAGTATTGCTTGACTTAGTCTTGAGCGTTCATAATTAAGATAAAGGAGAGAGACATATGCAGTGTAGTCACATTAAAAGGGATGTCCCAAATGCAGAAATGAATATTAGCTCTATGGTTACAACTCATTGAAAGGATTTCATTAATCACAGATATTGAACAGAAACATTCACAACACACTACAATGCACAGGCAGAAGTAGGGAGCAGAGGGGTTGCTGAAGCAGGTCATATATTCTGGCAACACTACAGTTTATTAGATTTTTGCCTGTCAGTCGTTGGGGGCACACTGATGTCTACCATGTTGTTGCCAGGCGATTCGTCATGAGCCGATCAATCAGGAATCTGCTTCTGCGAAACTATGCAGTAAATTTCTGTAAGAATATTTTTAAATGCTTCTGCTACGTTCATTGTAACCAGTGCAGATGTTTCAATAAATGATAGAAAAGTGATGTAAATGTCATGGTCAAAAGAACCCTAATCTTATTATTGAGCAGAGCAGGCTTGATTGGCCAAATAGGCGGTTCCTAATCCTATTTTCTGAGTAAAGATGTCCAGTGTTGAACCGTTTCCAATCACTGCTAATTGATACAATGCCATTTCTTTTTAAGTATGATTGAGGAGTTTTAGCAGAACATTTCAAGCCAATGCTATTACTCTGGGACTGGAATCTCAGACTGTGTAAGGATGTCAGGGTATTAGTGAAGCAGGTAGGTATTAATAACAATCCAACACCTTTATAGTCACTTTTACTGATACCATTGCTTTAGCCTGTGGCTGCACTGTCCATTGTACCAATGAGGTTGGGGGTGTTTAAAAGAAGAGGAGAGAGATTGCTGGACATTCTTCAAGTGTGAATCTACTCGCCCCGATTAGATTGTGGAGTAAACCTGATGCCGAATTCAAATTATTTGACTTAGTGGAATTTGAACTCATCACTTGCTGAAATGTTGGTCTAATTTTTGCAGTAAAACAACCATAGCACTACCACACACATGCAAGAACTTGCAGAGAGAAAAGGGCATTTCCAGTTAACAATTTGTATTTATATAGCGTTTTTAAACATACTAAAACATCAAACACACTTCACAGAAGCGTTATCAAACAAAATTCACCACTGATCCACATAAGGAAATATTGGGTCAGATAAACAGAAACCTTGGTCAAAGAGGTAGGTTTTAAGGAGCATCTTAAAGGAGGGGAAAAAGGTGGGGAGGTGGAGGGAATTCCAATGGGAATTCCAGAGCTTAGGGCCTAGGCAATTCAAGGCACAGGGCAATTAAAATTGGACATGGGCAAGTGAGCAGAATTGGAGGAACACAAGAGATTTCACATGGCTGGAGGACTGGGAGAGATTACAGAGAGGCTAGGCCAGGGAGATGCTTAAATTGGAGTTTACGAATTTTAAAATCAAGACTTTGCTCAACTGGGAACAACTGTGGGTCAGCAAGTAACAGGGTGGTAGTTGTTTGGGAACTGAGCGAGAGTTAGGATTTGGCCGGTTGAACTTTGGATAAACACGAATTTAGAGGTGGAAGATGGGGAAGGGGGACTGGTACCAGCTGAGAGAGTCGAGTGGTGGAAAATCTAGTCACAGCAGCAGATAAGTTGATGTTACAACTCAGCTACTCAGATTCTTCACCACTACAGCAAATTGTAATTTGCTTAGGTCAATAAAAATTGCTTGTAAATTGCACGTTCCAGCTCAGAAACCTCTTTTATATTATTTTGCTTATGATAAATGTGTGAGCTGTGACATGGGACACACAAAATGCATTTAAAGAACCTAGGAGGCAACAGGATTGTGGTTCTAATCAGCTGTGGCTGAAACCTACTGTGTATCTGGCAAGCAAATCCCCAAAGTCACTTGGAAAGAGTGATCGCCAGCAATTATGCACTATATTAGTCAGGAATCAGCATAGAAATACAAAAACATTTTGCCAGTCCAGACAACAGTTCATGAGTTCAGAACTGCAACTATTAAAGACACTGAAGAAAGAAATGACATGGAGGAGGGAGAAAATCAGCCACTAAATATTACAGTACACTTAAGAAACAGCAAGTCAAGATTGCTTTTGTGTTCCTTACCTTTGAGTCCATTACTTTTACTACTTAACTGTGGCTCTATGGCAACTGACAGCAACAAACTAACAGCATTTGCCTCCGTATTGGAGCATGTGGTTCAAGAATATCAATGTAGACAATTGGAGAATATCAATGTGATAATCACAGGATCAATGTGTAAAGCACTGGCATAAATAGGCACCTGGGCACAGGGCATGATTAATGGATGCGATGAAAATTGATAGGAACAAAGTATGGAAAGGTTGGCTGATAAGTTGTCTAGTCCGATGGCTTGAATCGCAGGTGGTGAGAGTGAAGATAGAAGGGTTTGCCATAATTTTCCAATCTGCCCTTACAGTAACTGCTGCCCCCGCACAGACCTTGCCGCTTCGCTTGCTGACACACCCACCCGTTCCCGGACCCTCACCATCTCGAACCCTTGGCGCTTGACTCGCAGAGTAGGAAGGTCAGTACAACTTGGATTTAAAAATTAGCTTAAAAGACAGAAAACAGCAAGTTGTGGTAAATAGTTGTTTTTCAGGCTGCAGGATAGCAGACAGAAGTGTTTCTCAAGAGTCAGTATCCAGACCAGTGCTTTTTTAAATATATATTTAAATGGACAATTTAATAAAGAGTAATATCTCAAAATTTGTTAATACCAAAATTGGAGATATGGCAAGCAGTGAAGATGGTATCAATTGATTGCAACTAGACATTAGATAGCCTAGCAGCATGCACAGACAACTGGCAGGTGGAATTCAATATGGAGAGGTGTGAGGTGATGCATTTTGGCAGAAGCGATAGAGGCAATTTAGACTTAACAGAAGTTATAAAGTTTGTGCAAGTTCAGAGGGATCGGGGTGGTGGTGGGATTCATGTGCATAGTTCTTTGGAGGTGGCAAATTAGGCACTTTGTGGTGTACAAAGAGAACATATTAGGAAAATGGTTAGCAAAATGTATGGGACCTTGGGCTTCATAGAGGTTTGAAGAATAAAAGCAGGTAAGTTACGCTGAACCGGTGTAAAGCTCTTGTTAGGTCACAACTGGAGTATTGCATCCAGTTCTGTAAACTACATTCAAATAAAGACGCAAGGGTCTTTGAGAGGGTGCAGAGATTTACCAGAATGGTTCCAGGAACAGGGGATTTTAACCACAAGACTGGGTTAGAAAAATGGGTTGTTCTCCTTGTTAGGAACTGTAACCCTCCACTTTAGACCTAATTTGTATATTAATTGTTTAATAGTACTCACTGGGATATATAAAGGGGTTACAGGTGGCATTGGGTGTTGGCTGTGTGTATGTGGAGTTGTAAAAGAGAGTAAAGTGAATGTGAAGAAGCTGGACTTGCATCATCTTTTATACTGGATGGCAACTGAGAGGCTTAACATGCCTTGGAGCAAACTAGATGGAGTAGAGATTTGATAGAGGTGCACAAAATTAGACTAAGAAGAGCTGCTCCTATTTGGACCAGGGGACAAAGATTTAAGGTTTTAGGCAGGAGATACTGGAGGACATGAGGAAGTGGTAATGATATTAACCTGGAACATGCTGGTGGAGGCAGAGACAATAATTTGAAATGTAAATTGGAGTGGCACTTTCGGCGAACAAACTTCCAGAACTGCAGGGATAGAGCGGAGAAGTGGGGTTGACTGGATTGCTCTATGTATAGTCAAAAATGAATTCAATGGGCCAAATGATCTCCTTCTGTACCATACTGACTCATTAGCCATTAAGACATTGCTGGTTGTGGGAGCTTACTCTGCACATATTGCCAGCCACACTTCCTATACAGTATTACCAGAGTAACTGAAGCATTTAATTGGCTGTAAAACACTTCAGAGTGTTCTGAGTGTACAAAATGCAATTTATAAATGCCAATTGTTGTTGTAAGCCAGAAGCATGTGGCCATATGTCTTAGTGAATATTTTGTGCGTCTGAATTTTCAAAACAGGAGGGCAGTGAAGACATTGTGGTTGAGGGGCAGTGCAAAGTATGGGATGGGGTAACCATAGCAAGAGAGGAAATATTCAAGGGGTTTAGCATGTTTAAAGGTGGATAAAATCTCCAGGCCTGGATGAAATGAACCCCATGATGTTGTGATATCCACATTCTGTACATGAATAAAAACAAATAAGCTCTGACCATCATTTTTCAATCCTTTCTGGCTAATGGTGTAATGCTGGAGGATTGTCAATTTTGTACTGTTCTAGAAAAAGGGAGAAAGGTATGGACTGTGTAATACAGGCCAGTTGGCTTAATTTAGGTGGTGGGCAAATAAAAGGGACAGCATTAATCATCATTTAGAAAGGCCTGGATTAAGCAAAGCAAGTTGGCATGGATTTGTTAAGGAAAAATCATGTCTAACTTGAATTAGCTTTTTTAAAGGGGGTAGCTCATTTGATATAGTCTATATGGATTTTAGCATGGTGCCATATGACTAGCCAGGAAAATAAACATACATGGGACCCAAGAGGAAGCGGCGAGTTGGATCCAAAATTGGTTTAGTGACAGGAAGCAAAGAGCTGGATAATTAGGGAGCAGAGATTTCAAGTAAGAAGATTAGAGGGGGGTTGAGAATTTTTTTCACTGGAAGTGTGTGCCTGGAACTCGCAGCCTGAAAGGGTGGTTGAGGAAGAAACATATTTAAAAAGTACTTGGATATAAATTTACCAGCAAGGCTATGGATCAAGAGCTGGCAAATACTGGATAGCTGCACAGGCACGATGGACTGAACAACCTCCTTCTGTGCTGCAAATTTCAATGATTCTTCGATACTTCTGGATCTCATTACTGCAAGGTCAAGGTCTCTGCTTCTCCCTCCAATGACTTTACACTTACGAATGCTTAATTTCAACTATCATTACATTCCCCAGCGACCTATATACATAGATCACCATCATTCTCATTAGTTACTAAATTGACTAATAGCTATTGTGTGCAGTACAGTGATCATACAGCACATTCAAATATTAATAACTACCATTGATGAAGTGTAATATTTTAGCAGACATTTTGGATGTTATGTTCTGATGATAGCTATATGGGTGAAATGTCACAACCTGCATCTTTTCTACCAAGGCACTTGACTAATTTCCAATTCCAGCACTCGCCATTTTTATTTCAAACTTCCAGAAATCGCAGTTTTTCCTTTTCTTTGTCTTATTGCAACTCCCGAAGGCATTAAGTCCTTGTGGATTCAGGAAATCTAACGTCTTGAAAACTTAAGTTGAAAATTACCAAGGAAGGTTTTGTTTCCATCCCATCCTGAGACATTTCAAACTCATGATGGCCACATGTTCTGGCTAATAAAAGATCATCGTGAATATGATTGTAAAGTGGCACTCCTGCACGATGATTTGGATTCTGTTGTCGATCGGAACATTTCCTACTTGCGCAGCCACCTGTATCAGGCTGAGCACATAGGGTCAATTGTAGCACAGGAGGCTCCTATTCGACCCATTGAGTCTGTGCAGCTCAGAGCAAACCAGTTAGTTCCATTCCCCCATTCTATGCACATAGTCCCACAAGCTTATTTCCCTCAAATACCCATCCTTTTGAAATCATTTGTCTCTGCTTCCACCAGCCTTCTAGGCTGTAAGCTCCAGGTCACTACCACTTTTTATGTAAAAATGTTCTCCCACATTTTCTCGCTACATCTCTTGCTCCAAGCCTTAAATGCGTGTCCCACAGTTGTTTTACCATCAATTAATTGGGAGTTTTGTTTATTTACTGTAAATTATAATGCTGTGCATCTCGATCAGATCTCCCCTCAATGTCCTTTGCTCCAATGAGAACAACCCCAGCTTTTCCAATATTAAGTTTTTTAAAAATTATACATTTATCTTGGGTTAAGGCACTGACGTGAGGGGATGTTGATAACAATCCTGATAGTCTTTCACACATTTAAATGATGATAAAAATCAGCTAAATACCAATGGAAAAGACCAGGGTCATTCATTCAAGCCAGGCGACTCTCCATTGGCTACCAGTGAGAACTACCAGTCCCGCTAAAGTCAATGGCCATTTAAGTTGCTCACTGATGGTGCCACTGGGGAACACAGCGCAGGAGGTTGCCTTCGGTGGGACAGGAAAATCCCGCTGGCTGGAAAATCCCATCCATTGGCACCATTTCCAGGGTGGTAAAATGGCAGCAATTACCAGTGTCTAAAACCGGTAATCAAGCATTCAAAGCTAAGGCTATTCCATTCTGTTTATGGATCAATCTAATGCCCTTTGGGGAAGGAAATCCTTACCTGGTGTGGCCTGCATGGGACTCCAGACCCAGAGCAATGTGGTTGGCTCTTAACTGCCCTCTCAAATGATCCAGCAAGCCAACTAAGTTCAAGGGCAATTAGGGATGCTGGCCTTGTCCTCTCTGGAACTTTTTAGGACTAAAGGCTTGGAAAGTGTGGCCCTTAGAGCTGCAGTCCCAATGGTGGATAAATCTTAGATCAGACAGAGCATTTACTGTTCGTATGTGAAGCTTTGATGCATGCAAATCAGTGTAAAATGGATTTAAAATTTATATGGCTCATGAATTCCATAATTGAGGACAGAAAGGCTATTCAGCCCTTTTAGCCTATTGCTTTCCCTCCCATAACCTTGTTTTCTTTGTTTCGTCCAAGTATATTTCCAATTCCCTTTTGAAGGCTATCACTGAATTGGCATCCACAACTCTAACAGATTGCTCATTTCAAAATCAGTCTGATAACCACAACTGGGAATTGTTAAACATCTTTTTCCATATGCTGCCTCCACTTCTGCCAATAACATTAAAGCCTTACCCTTTGGTATCAACTCTTCAGTCATCTGAAACATCTCTATGTGCTTTCAAATCTATTAACCTTCTCTGCTCAATGGAGAAAAATCTCTAGTCTATCCCTTATCCTTGGGACCATTTAGTAAATCTCATCTGTACTCTCACCAGAGTCATTATGTCCTTCCTGGACAGTAATCCAGCAGGCATGAAACTAGTGTATGGTATAGATGGAGCATAATTTCTTGGCTTTAGTACAAGTCTGCTGACCAAGCCGAGAATTCCAGATGCGTTAGTAACTGCTTTGTTAACCAGTTCTACCGCCTTCAATGATCTGTGCACAAACATCTCCAGATCTTTCATCCACCCCCTTTAAAATTGTACCGTTTAGTTTGTATTGTCTCTCCCTCTGACCAAAATGTATCACCTCACCCACCTCTGTTGAATTTATCTGCCACGTGTCCTCCCATTCCACCAGCCTGTCTATGCCCCTGGCGTCTATTCCTATCTTCCTTCATCTTTACCACACTTCCAAGTTCCATGGCATTTGCAACTTTCAAAATTGTACCCTGTACCTCCAAGTACAAAATATTAATGTAAGCAAAAACATAGTGGACCCTAGTAAACAGCCAGGCTTTTATCACAAGCCTTTTCTAATTCTTAAGTTAATTTTGTTTCCATATCCATAAAAAAGAACTTGAGGTACAACTGGTAATCAAAATAGCATTGTATGAAATGGTCAGTATGTATCAGCTTTTTTAAGAAAATTAAACAATCCACCTTTTATATGCAACTAAACAATTTCTGTTCCAACCACAAAATCCCACCCGCACACAAACACACGCAATGACGGGTTCCAGTACAACAGAGGGAAATACATTACATCAAAATTTCTTTAATGGTCCCAAATATACTTAAACAACTAAGTGTACACTCAAGAAAAAAAACTGAAGAAAATGCAAGATATGAAACAAAAATGATCACATCTAGAAATTCCATTCACTTTTTAGTCAGAGGGGATGGGAGTTTCTTTCTCAAAAAATTATGCAGTTTTAAAGGGCACAGGTTAAAAAGAGAAAAACTGTGTACTCTCAGCCCTCCCAACAGAGGTTCCTTTAAAATGTTTTCTTTCATCGTGACCATCGATGTCCTGAATATACAATGGAAAGGCAGGTCTTTGAATATGAGAAAACTGCTGGCACTCCAGGGAGGAATTACTGCTGGACAACTCTGTGTCCTTCCGGTTCCCAATGACCTTCCCACACACCGTTACAGACCGAATCAAAATGAGCCGGTCACGCTACATTCTGTAGCACCAGAAAACTCTCCACCCTCACTGGCTGCTGTTTCTTTTTATCTTCCTTCCCTGAGAAAGGGGGTAGAGTGAGGTCAAAGCCTGGATACACTTGAGTGTCAACAAGTTCCAAATCCTTTGTTCTGATCTTTTGTTTTGTTGTTTCCTGCTTCGCTGGATTGGCACTTGATCAGCAGAATTCCACGTGTACATTTATCTGTGTGGGACAGAATGGTTCAGACACCTTTCTGAGTCTGGTGATTTTTGCAGGTCAGTAAGTGTCACTGGGCAAGGCTGAAGGGGATCATCATTAGGATCCAAGCCTGGATTTCTTTGTCAAAGGCGCCGATTGTTCTTTTTCATCACTGTCTTCCTCCTCTTCTTCTTCCTCCTCATCATCATCTGGGTAATCTACAAGGCCGATTAGACCTCCCTGCACAACAAAGAGTTATTGAACAGGTAGCTGTAAAATACTGGGCAACACATTTCAAATGCTGTCTGTAGAACAAAAATCACTCATGTTATTCTGAATTGTTGCTGGGAATCAGAGTTCGGTTGAAAAAAACACCAAGTTTCATGACTACCCCAGGAGGCCAGAATTGCAAAAAAAAATTCTTTCATAGAAGGTGGGTGTCGCTGGCTCAACCAGCACTTTTATTGCCCATGCCTAATTGCCCTCAAGGAGGTTGTGGTGAGCTGTCTTTTTGAATTGGTGTAATCCATGTGGTATAGGAATACCTGCAGTACTGTTTGGGGGAGGAACTCAACAGTATCCACTTAGTTCATTGCATCTTTCCATCCTTATTTTTGCATATTATGTAGAATTTACAATTTACAGCACTGAAACAGGCCATTCGGCCCAATAGGTCCATGCCAGTATTTATGCTCCTTACATCATGCCTCCAATTCCTTTTACCTCCTCCTTCTTTGAGCAAATATCTAGTTTCCCCTGAAAGGAACCTACGCTTTTTGCCCCAACCAATCCTCGTGGGAGTGATTTCCACATTCTCACCACTCTCTGGGTAAACATGTTTCTCCAGATTTCCGTATTGAATTTATTCATGACTCACCATGAGAAATTCCACAGGATGTCAACTAGACAATCACAATTATGCACGGTACAAGGGATCTGGATGTCAAAGGAGAATATTACACTCCTCTTCCAAGCACTGATTGGATCAGATGATCCAAACATCAGGTCAGTAGCACTAATCCAATGCAACAAATAGCTCACATCATTTGTGGTTTGCTACTGGCTCCTGTTACTTCATAATCAAATACAAAATTCACTTTGGAAAGAGTAACAAGAATACAGAGTACTGGACTAATGGTAAGTTACTTGATAGTGTGGATGAGCAGAGATCTCGGTGTCCATGTGCATAGATCCCTGAAAGTTGACACCCAGGTTGATAGGGTTGTTAAGGCGGCGTACGGTGTGTTAGCTTTTATTGGTAGAGGGATTGAGTTTCGGAACTATAATGACATGTTGCAGCTGTACAAAACTCTGGTGCGGCCGCACTTGGAATATTGCGTACAGTTCTGGTCGCCGCATTATAGGAAGGATGTGGAAGCATTGGAAAGGGTGCAGAGGAGATTTACCAGGATGTTGCTTGGTATGGTGGGAAGGTCTTATGGGGAAAGGCTGAGTAACTTGAGGCTGTTTTCATTAGAGAGAAGAAGGTTAAGAGGTGACTTAATAGAGGCATACAAGATGATCAGAGGATTAGATAGGGTGGACAGTGAGAGCCTTTTTCCTCAGATGGTGATGGCTAGCACGAGGGGACATAGCTTTAAATTGCGGGGTGATAGATATAGGACAGATGTCAGAGGTAGGTTCTTTACTCAGAGAGTAGTAAGGGCGTGGAATGCCCTGCCTGCAACAGTAGTGGACTCGTCAACATTAAGGGCATTTAAAGGGTCATTGGATAAACATATGGATGATATTGGAATAGTGTAGGTTAGATGGGCTTTAGATTGGTTTCACAGGTCGGCGCAACATTAAAGGCCGAAGGGCCTGTACTGCGCTGTAATGTTCTATGTTCTAAAATGCGACCTTTCTGAAAACAGGGCAAAAGACCTGAATTTATATAACACTTTTCACAAACACCAAGCGTCCCAAAATACTTTAGTCAATTAACTACTTTTGAACAATGGTCACTGTTGTAACGTAGGAAACATCGCAGCTAGCTTGTGCACATTAAGCTCCCACAAATAATACTGAGATAATGACCAGATAAATCTGTTTTTTGCAATGTTGATTAAAGGAAAAATATTGGCCAGGACAATGAGGATAAATCCTCTGCTGTTTTATGTCCACCTGCGGGGGTGGACAGGACTAGGTTTAGAGTCTCATCCAAAAGCTGGCACTGCGTACAGTGCAGCATCCCCTCAGTATTGCATTGGAGTGTTAGCTTAGATTGTTGCGGTCAAGTCCTGGAATGGGACTTAAAGACACAACCTTCTGACTCAGTAAAAGCGCTACCAACTGAGCCAGGGCGACACAGAAATGCAATATTTGAGAGGTGTTTTGTGCTATGAACAGATGACAACAGATTGCCCAAAATAATTTATCCAATCACCACACAATGGGCTACCTCAAGCCACAGCTTTAGAAAACTAGCAGGGGGCATACCACGAGAATGCAGAGTGATAAGTGGTTGTTACATTGAAGGGTTCAAAGTTGTAGCCTCAAGGCACCATCCCGGAATGGCAAAATTAAAGATTTTGACAGTGATTCTTTATAAAAGAAGGAAAAAGGGCCAGATTAACCCAAATGCTGCTGTGATCAAATGATCAAAGCAATATTAGTAAAGACATAGAATTCTTTGCCCCAAGTAGATGTCCCTGGGGGTTCAGGGACAGAATCAATTTGACTAGAGCTAAGGAACAAAAAAGGTGCAATTACATTGCTCGGTGTAGTCTACAGACCACCACCTAGTGGGAAGGATTTAGAGAAAATATTTGCAATGAATTGCAAAGAGATGCAAATATTATACTGTAGTTATAATGGGGGACTTTAAATACCCAAATGTAGATTGGGACAGTGGCAGTGTAAAGGGCGGAGAGGGGCGAATGTTCCTAGATTGTCCTCAGAAAAAGTTTCTACAGCAGTATATGTCCAGTCCAACAAGAAAGGATGCACTGTTGGACCTGGTTCTTGGAAACAAGGTGGGCCAAGTAGATCAAGTGTCAGTGGGGGAACAGTTAGGAAACAGTGATCATTACATTGTAAGGTTTAGAATGACAAAAGAAAAGGCTAATAGGGAATTCAGAGTAAGAATAATTAACTGGGGGAGGGCCAACTTCAATGGGGTAAGAACAGAGCTGGGCTAGGTGGACTGGAACAAAAGGTTGGCAGAAAAAACTTGCTGAAGAATGGGTTGCCTTCAAAAAAGACATGGTTTGGGCACAAAAGTAATAAAAGGTAGCAACTACATCATGGTTCAGCTCACAAGATAATTATAGATGAGGAAGGGCATTCATCTGATCAAGAAAGTCCTTAAGTCCTGGCACTGCAGGATCCATTTGGGTCTCCAGTCTAGCACGTGTATATTTGGTTGATATGCATTTTATAAAAGACAGCAATAATCCCCAGTTATCATGACGGGCTTTAGGGTTACACCGAGGCTAAGCAACTGGCTGAAGATCGAGGGAGCTCAGCACTTGCTTTCTCCCTGTACAAGATGAACCTTTGCAGAAAACAACCGAATTATAAGATTTGAGATTGAATAATGATGATTTTGGAGTTAACGTTCTATTAATACAATTACACAAAAGCAATGAAGGATCGACTTGACTACAATGCGAACAAATGCATAGTGAATACTACTTTGATGAGGGAGTTAATCAGATGGAGATGAGAGGCTGCAGCAATTATGCTTGAAATCCCCCAGGATTTGAGGAATCATTAATTTAAATACAATACCTTGGTGGTAATAGCTGCCATATGAGGTGTGCTTTTGGCTATTGTTCCAGGTGACCCTGGAGATCCCGGGGAACCTGGCGATCCAGGTGAGTTACTTGAGGCTGATTGGCTGGTGAGGCTGGACTTGCTGCTTCCACTGCTGGTGCTGGAGAAGGAAAGCTTAAAGCTGGGGCTTTGCCTCCCTGTCAGAGTACTTTTTGTCAGGACCTCCTTCTCGTCCCCGTCCTTCACTAAAAAGAGCAAGTGCATAATTTACTTCAAAAACATTTAAAATATTTACAAAACCAACAATTTAATTTTAATACATGAAAATGATGTTTCAACATGTTCCCAAGTCATCACTTCAAATCAGAAGTGTGACAAATTGAACTACTAGATTTACAGGAGAATTAAGTGAAGGAATTGTAAGATGATTAAACGCTCAAATTAAAGTTTCTCTGCCATTAGTACTCCCAATAAATTCCTCCTGTAAAACTAAACTCACAAAGAAAAGCTAAAATAATTCAGGCAGTAACTATTACTGTATTTTACTATATTTGCATACTGTATTTTATGTAGTGAATTTCACACACTGCACAAAAGTGAAATCAGAACAGAATGTTAGCAATAATGGACATATTCTCAGTAGGTCCTGGAGGGAACAGAATTATCCACTAGTCAGCTTGAGAGCTTGCGATAGTGACAACACAAGGAGCAGGGATCAAACAGTGTTGAGGTGATACTTGTTTCAATTTAAAAATGAACAGATGGTAAACAGCAGAGTCTAACCCCAAGGCCCCCCCCCCCGCCGCCATTGTTAATCAGGCTCCTCTCAATCTACTGGCTGTTCTGTTGTTTTGCATGGGAATGGGCGGCATGGTGGCACAGTGGTTAGTATTTCTGCCTGTCAGCGCCAGGGACCCGGTTCAATTCCCGGCTTGGGTCACTGTCTGTGCAAAGTCTGCACGTTCTCCCTGTGTTTGTGTGGGTTTCCTCTCTCAGTCTGAAAGACGTGCTGGTTAGGTGTACTGGCTATGCTAAATTCTCCCTCAGTGAATCCGAACAGGCGCCGGAGTGTGGCGACGAGGGGATTTTCACAGTAACTTCATTGCAATGTTAATGTAAGCCTACTTGTGATACTAATAATGAAACAAAAAAATAAAATAAAGAATTAATCTTGTTATGCTAGGCCTGAACTCGGTTCAGTTAGATAAATGTTTCATTTGATGTGTAATGCATAATTTCATATTTACAAAATATAATAATTAGTTGTTCCACAATCTTGAGTTGTATCCACTATATCTCTTCTTTCCATTATTCTTGTCTCTCCTGCGGGTGCTGACTGTTGCCAAGTTGTGGCTCCATAGATGCCAGAAACATCCCTTTGCCCATCACCCAAGGGTTAATCTTCTTGAGAGAGTGGGGATCAATGAGCTACTGGTCTTTGGCTGGGACATCATTGCCGAGGTCAATTCGGTCATTTGACATCTACATAGGCAGACTTCCCAGGAGTAATTACTGCATAAACGGTCAGAGTGGGGACTTAGCTTCATTTCTACCCTCACCTCCCAAACCCGGGGCTGCAGAAACCAAATCTAACACACCCCCCCCCCCCACCACCGTGTACCCAAATCTGTTGCACTGGAGCATACTGCTCAACTCAAAAGCCACTTGTCTTTTTGTATTCCTGCAGTCCAGTAATAAAAAAAAAGAATTTACACTTAATTGGCAGATTCCATACATTTTTTCCTCTCCATAAATTTGCCAAAATGGTCCATGATTTCGTCATCATTTTTTGACTTGTCAGTTGGGAGTAGCACTGACTCTCCATCTTCCATTTCATCCTCATCCGTGTTGAACCACATCTCCTCCTCTTCCTCCAGGGTGCGGGCATCTCGTCGGTACCTGTTATTCCGTAAGATGGAGCGCATGCTGTATGCCGGAAATGAAACAAAACATGAGAAGGTTTTAACATAGGAGGAATGGTAGTGATTACCTCACTGGAGTAGTAATCCAGATAACTGGAGTTCCAATCTCACCATGGCAATGAGATTTCAACTTGGTTGGAAAGAAAGACTGGGAATAGATTTCCCAGTTTATCAACATGGAATTACAGGATTGTTGTTAAAAACCCAATTGGTTTGCTAATATTCTCTATGAAATTGAATTAAATCTGCAGTCCTTATCCAGGTTACTATATATGGCGCTACGTGGGTGACTCTTTGACATTTAGTTGTCGGAAATTACTTGAAATGCAGCCAGCAGATCAGACCAGAAAAAGGAGGGAAAGAGAGACAGAGAGAGTGGGGGGAGAGGTGATAGAGATGGCGCGTGTCTGTTTGTGTGAGAGAGAGACAGACAGACAGAAAGAGAATGTTAGCTCTTGCATTTTTTTTTGATTTGATTTATTATTGTCCCATGTATTAACATACATGAAAAGTCTTGTTTCTTGCGTGCTATACAGCCAAACCATACCGTACATAGAGAAGGAAACGAGAGATTGCAGAATGTAGTGTTACAGTCATAGCTGGGGTGTAGAGAAAGATCAACTTAAGGTTGTGTTTATCCTGAGTCTACCTACCAATAATAGATCATTGGACATAAATATATGATTCACACCAACACCACTGGATACCACAAATGCTGAGAGCATTATACATGAATAAGCATGATGCTCAGGTTTCAAAGTAAGTTAGATCAGTGTACTGTCTGTGATCTTTAAAAAAGAGGTCTGGCAGAAATGAGGCAAGATCACATCACAAGTCCCACTTGTTTTAGCAGATTTATGTTACAAACCATGGAGGCACCCACCTATAACATTTTTGTTTTGAACTCTTAACTCCTAACTCAACAAAACTGTGAAACTTCCACACTTCTTTCAATTTTGCTTTATATACCCAATGTTCTAAATTAAAAACTTGGCATTCTCTAACCACAACTTTTTGAACGTTACCTTTCTTTCACACTTCTCACCTTCTTTCACACTTTCCATCCTCAGTTTTGTCTCATCCAATGGATTGTGCTGTTTGCACTGAGTTCTCAAGGATGAGAAATAATATTTATTGAAAAGCTCACCTGTCAAGTTTTGGATTATCCTGCCTTTCCCTTTGCTGCTCATAACGAAGTTTCAGTCCTTTGAATGTCTGCACATAATCCACATCTTCAAGTGCTTTCCAGTAATTTTCTATGACATGGGCGGTTAGAGACTTGATGTCTTCCTGTATAGAAAAATAAGATGCTATGCTTTAGCTTTTAACAAAAACCTACAAACATTACCATTAAATTGTAACTGAGACTAGATACAGCAGAACAATATGGCACCTGCGATTCTACCCCAGTTCCCACACCTTCACCTTCTTTTACTTGTCAGTCAGATAGCTATACTTACTACTCTGATGAACTCGAACATTTCAATGATGGCCGAATTCAGCAAATTATAGCGGGACCCGTTATTCAGAAATGCCTTTACCACAGCTTCAAACAGAAAGGCCTTCATTATGTAGCGATTGTAGAACTCATCTTTCAACCCAATTATCTTCCTCATGAAGCGAAGTGCACCTGAGATTTAAGTAAATACAGCTTGAAATATAAAATGTTGAACATCATAAAGCTAAATTTTACAAAGGACAGCAGACGAAGTTAAAAAGAAATCATCAAACTATGACTTACACAATGCCACAAAGGCATGCTTTGAGCCCATGAGTACAAGCACTCTCCGTAAAA
Organism: Mustelus asterias; assembly: GCF_964213995.1. Taxonomy (NCBI): domain Eukaryota; kingdom Metazoa; phylum Chordata; class Chondrichthyes; order Carcharhiniformes; family Triakidae; genus Mustelus; species Mustelus asterias. The sequence goes on from NC_135818.1 coordinate 85,579,130, forward strand.
TGTCTTTGTTTATAATGTAGTTCTTGATATGATAGGTGTGGTGCTCCACGCAGAAGGTGAGTAGCTCTAAAATTAAGGCCAAAAGCTGAGCTGTCTGGAAGTCATCTGAAGAGCAAAATAAGAATGTGGGTTGACCAACTTTTAAAACAATATTTTCTTAAGTATTGCTGAAAAAAGACATATTGAAGTCAGTATGATGGAAAAATAATAATTTATACTGTATGAGAAGAGAATGCTGGTTGGTTGGCTGGCAATGAAGAATGCACCAGTTGACGGTGACTGACAGATAACTGCCAAGAATTGTTTGAAATTGACCCTACTGACTGGTCATGGCACTGCCCTGGGGAATCAATCAGCAAATGGCTGTCACTTGCCAACCAATCACCATTCTCTTCTCACACAGTATAAATAGTTTTCTCACGCAGCATAATTTTTTTTACCCTTATATTAGTATTCTTGCAAAGTGTCCTGATGAGTGCAAGACGAAAAGCTTCGACCTATGTTTTTGCTCAGCAATACTCAAGTTCTGTACTATTAAACAACAAACAATATTTTTCCTAAAAAAATTGCAACCAATAAGCTATAAATCAGTTATCTGATCTGAATTCTGATTTTGTGTGAAAACAGAACTACAGTGTAACAAAGTCAAAAAGAAAAGTGGACAATATTAATGCAACAAACTGCAATGCACTGAAAGAGAACTCATTGGTTTCCAAAGCTTCAAACTACAGGAGTTCAGTGTTTATAACCCAGCAAGTGGCTTCATGTGTAAGTCACAAATTTATTTTTCTTTCTTAACAAGTTCCCATACTTGGCCTTGTTTGAAAAAAGATCTCTGAAGCTTATGGTAATTCATGTCTTTGCAGCTTGTGGGACTTTGCTGTGCACGTCCACATAACAGTCACTGCACAGTATAATTCTGTTCAATGTGAAAATGCTTGGAATGTCTAAGATACCAAAGGGATGCTATATAAATGTGATAGATCGATATTCCTAACAGAACAAGTCCACAAAATATGTTGATAAGTAGCTACAGGAAATATATGGATACAGTAAAAAGATAATTATGTACTGTATAAGATGTACTTTGTATTTAGTACTCTAATGAAAACCACATGATTACTCAATGTACGGGTACATAACATAGTTATTCTTTATAGTAGCTTCAACTAATCATACATCATGATCATATAGTACTCAGCTTCTCAACAAAGTTCAATGAAGGAAACAATCATCTACTTTTCAGTCTGTCAGCTTTGCTTTCACTCACCAGAAGATTGTGGATTGAAGCACACTGAAGCAGACATGCCACTGTAGTACTGCTTTAAGGTAGGAGTCACCTGCTCCAATGGTTCAAGATAAAGATTCATGATACTTTTTGAAGTGCAGGGAATTTTCAGTGTCTTAACCAATATTCCTCCCTCAAGCAATAGGACTAAAAAACAGTACCAACTGATCATTCATCTTATTGCTGTCAGTGGGATTATCTTCTGGTCAAAGTGGCTGCCTCATTTGTCCAGACAACAATGGACACTGTACTTGAAAGTCATTAGATACTCTTGAATTCAAATGTATTTTTCAGAATCATTGAACAGAAACAAAATGCTAACAACATACTAAAATGAAGGAGTTAAGTGATAAGGTTATTTATCATTGTGCCGTTCCGTGGGCGACACTGTAGCACAGTGGTTAGCACTGCTGCTTCACAGCGCCTGGGACCTGGGTTCAATTCCCGGCTTGGGTCACTGTCTGTGTGGAGTTTGCACGTTCTCCTCGTGTCTGCATGGGTTTCCTCCGGGTGCTCCGGTTTCCTCCCACATTCTGAAAGACGTGCTGGTTAGGTGCATTGACCCGAACAGGTGCCGGACTGTGGGGACCAGGGGAATTTCACAGTAACTTCATTGCAGTGTTAATGCAAGCCTTACTTGTGACTAATGAATAAACTTTGAGCTTTGAGGTTATGTGGTGAGGCAACACAATGGTCTCTTTTGCAATCACTTTCATTATTTAGCCCTTCTACCTATCTTACACCTTTGTGCCAACATCAAGTCACTCAGCATCACCATTTCAGGCTAGATGTAATTTCTGAGCCCTGTGGTTGCAATTCCTGCATCATTCCTGTGGGAACTTCAGGGCACTCTTTGTGTCTTGATCACATGTAGTAAATGTCCCCTATCTGAACTCATAAGGTTTCTGAGCTTTTACTAACTGACTCATCTTGTTTAATTTAATTTCCATCATGATAAAGCACCTGCCAATGTCTTGTAATAACAGATAAGTCAAGAGTATTATTTTTATATTTCATACAATTAATTACTTTGAAATACACTGTCCAATGTTCGATAGGCAAATGAGGCAGCAATTTTGTACACAAGATTCCATGAACTGCAACAAGATGAGTGATCAGTTAGCATCAAAAAATACAGACTCCAGCTGCCCCCCAAGTTCAGAAACCATAAGCTAGATTCTGAATCAGGTGAAGACATATCCTACACAGGTGATCGCCCAAGACACATGAAGCGTCCTGAAATTCCCACGGAAATGGGCGGCACCGTGGTTAGCACTGCTGTCTCACAGTGCCAGGGACCCGGATTTGATTCCCAGCTTGGGTCACTGTCTGTATGGAGTCTGCACGTTCTTCCTGTGTCTGTGTGGATTTCCGGGTGCTCCGGTTTCCTCCCACAGTCGGAAAGGCATACTGGTTAGGTGCATTGGCCATGCTAAATTCTCCCTCAATACCCAAACAGGCATCAGAGTGTGGCAACTAGGGGATTTTCATAGTAACTTCACTGCAGTGTTAATGTAAGCCTACTTGTGACAATAATAAATAACCTTTAAAACTTTAATGATGCAGGAATTGCAAGTACAGGGCTCAGTTGCTCATCCATGATCGAAAAAAATCTACTCCTCCTTTTAGAATTAAGATATTACTTTATTTAGCTATTCATCTGAACTACGACCTCTGGACCTTTTTATTAGTTCACCTGTTATATTTACCCCAAACGTTTTTTAAAAATTCTGGCTTTTTCTTTAAGTGTCCTAGTTTAGGAAGAGAGAAAAAGAAAAATACTCACTAAGCAATCACTTACCTGCTTTCCTGTGATGTCGTACTTTGAGTGGGAATGGGGTAGGGAATTAAAATGACAGGTGACCAGAGGTTTGGGATCATGTCTGCAGACTCACCAGAGATACTCTGCAAATCAGTCACCCATTCTGGATTTGGTTTCCTCCAATGTAGAGGAGACTGCATCATTAGCAGTGAATACAACAAGTTACATTAAAAGAAGCACATTTAAATGTTTCAATTAGAAAGTGCTTTTAGGGTCCTGGACCATGAAGGAAGAAAGTAAAAGGCAGGTGTTGCATCTTCTGCACTTTAATGTTTATTGCCCTATCTCAGTGTTTAGACAGTGACAAGTCAACCAGCACTCCAGGTATCAGTAAATCTTCCCCTTGTTATCACAAGTGCTTTTTAAAATTTCTAATACATGCAGTTTCTGGCATTTGTCATCACTGAATATCACCTTTCAATCAGTCCAGGTACAAACTGCGTTGCCTCTGTGCTGTCAGTTCTGACTAGTTTGCATTGAGACTGCAAGTCCAGGTTATTTATGCATTCCAAAAAGGGGAGTATGGATCCAAATGTGACGAAAGTTCCCTTTGGCTCGCTGCTGCTCTTTGCTTCAACCAGTAACTAACCCATATCCAGGTCTTACCTGTGATATCTACTGAACTAGGTTTGTGAAGAATCTTTTGTGCAATAGTTTATTACAGCCCTTTTATTACCTGGAAGTTAACAGATAGTTTCCCTTACCAATTTGAGATATCACCTCTCCCAAAAAAGATTCAAGATTGGGCGGCACGGAAGCACAGTGGTTAGTATTGCTGCTTCACAGCTCCAGGGACCTGGGCTCAATTCCCAGCTTGGGTCACTGTCCGTGTGGAGTTTGCACATTCTCCCCATGTCTGCATGGGTTTCCTCCGGGTGCTCCGGTTTCCTCCCACCGTCCAAAGATGTGCGGGTTAGGTTGATTGGCCATGCTAAATTGCCCCTTAGTGTCCCGAGATGCATAGGTTAGAGGGATTAGCGGGTAAACATGTAGGGATATGGGGTTAGGGCCTGGATGAGATTGTGGTCGGTGCGGACTCGATGGGCCGAATGGCCTCTTTCTGCACTGTAGGGTTTCTACGATTCTATGGTCAGGAAAACAATCCCTCTTTTCATTGACTCTTTGAAAATTACAGCTAGTGGATCACAATCACACTGTAACCTCTCCGATCCAGAATGCTTGGGACCAAGTCATTTCTGCAATTTGGAATTTTCTGGATTGTACAATGGTGATACATTGTCTAACCCCAAGTGCATGAATCGGAAAACACCATAGATATAAATATTTATCCAAAGCATAAAACAATGGTAAAACATTATAAAGCAGTAATAATAACAATATTACTTATTCAAATACTGGGCTGAATTTTCTAGCCCGTTCCTGCCAGTGGGATTTTCTGGTCCTGCTGATGGTGACCCACCCCCCCACGCCTGTAATGGGTTTCCCGGTGTTGTGGCCGGCGAACAACAGAAGGTGCCATTGACATCAGCAGGACTGGAAGATCCCACCACCGGCCAATGTGATGGTAAACATGCAGCAGGGGTTGGAAAATCCCGCCATTTGTTATGATCACAGCTGGCCATCCAACTCAATAGCCTGATCCCATCTTCCTCCCATATCCTTTGATCCCTTTCGCCCCAAGAGCTATATCTAACTTCTTCTTGAAAAAGCCACGAGTTGCTTGGGTCTGCTCAAAAGAATTCTGGACAACTGGTGTTTCGGAACATAGATTTTGATTGCAGAGTTTACAGTGGATTTGTTAACTAGCTAGAATATTTATGGGTTTTTTGCCCTTTGAAGCTTATCAAGAACATCTACTTCAATATCAAAGTTTGATAATATGGGCTTGATGTTGGATACTACAGTGTTCCCCATGATTACAAAAGTAGCTTAGTATATTAACTATCACTTGTTCATCCCAATGTTCAAATGCATAAGATTCCATTGATTTTTAATGCTCTCATTATTGCGACAATATTGACTTTTCTGTAAACGAGAAGGAACAGAGAGATCATTTCCGGTTTCTGTCGAGCAAAACAGCTAATGTCAGACCTTTACATACCTACGGCCTTTTAAGACTAATGAGTGAGACTGTTAATCTTTCTTCTTTGGTACAGGACTGTGTGGGTGTCTCTAGAGGAAGTCCTTCACCTCAGGCCCATGACAGGAAGCACAGCCAAATAAAAAATCAAATATTTGCCATTGTTAAAAATGACTAACAGCATGAATACAGATTATTTATTAGGGTGGAAGGTGGTTCTGAAAATAAGGAGCTGGACTAAAACCACATGAAGTGGCAAACAACAAGACTTTCTGAAACAGAAAAGTGAGTGGCATTGCCTGCTGTCAGGGTTCTCAAAACAATGGATGAGTTTTCTACAAGTTCTGACACCAGCAGCTCTGCACAATTAGAACTATTGTAATTTCTAAACATACATAAAAATATTAAACAATCAGATCATTTTCCTCAAAATCCAAGGTTGCCCTCTTTGTAACACAACAACCCATTACCCAATATACCATTTAAACATTTAGCATCATTTAACTGTAATCAGTGACGTGAAATCTGACTATAATTAGCATCCCATGTGTCCGACTGTGAGTAAGGACATGGAGGAGGGAGGCAAGGGGAGATGGTCTTAAAATCAGGTTACAAAATTCAAATTGCACATTCTAGTCCAACAAAAGTATATAATAACTGTTCTTACAGGACTCAGAATCAACATACACAAGTTCACTTGGCATACAAACATAAAATCAGCACACCAATTGAATATTTGCTTGTATTCACATCAATGGAGGATGTTAATACAATCAAAAGAGCCTTTGTCTGCATATATATCTAACTTGGGGGCCCTTAATGTTGACCAAGGCAAAAGTGACCATGTCTTCTCAAAAACATGCCAAGAAAAGAATTCTGTTCAAATGAATTTTAAGGAATTGAAAGTTATTTTAGGTAGAAATAATCAAAATAAAAATAAAAACTTGACTTTAATCACCAACTACTTTCACTAGCTATTAACACCCTGAAACTTATTCAGAGCCCTTTGCTAAACTATATATTAACCTGTATCTCAAGAATTTTGCACAGTAAAACCAAGCAATCATGCAGACAAATTTGAAATCCACAATGTAATTCCAAAGGCACAGCGTTTTCGAATTGTACAAACATAACTGAGATGCACTAAAATTTTGTGCAACTTCAAGCCCCCCAAACACACCTTATAAAACTCTCGCTGCTCCCTCATTCTCTGAATCAAGTTTTACTTAACTTAAAACTGCTCCATAAGGAATAAAAATGCACAAAAGTTAAACAGATAGCGCAAGAAAATATACCCCTATCCTTATTCTGTAGCATTTACTTTAAATATGCCGCCCAACTCCAATCATTTAATCCCATTGACTTTCTCCATCAAAAGTCAATCTCTTTAATTCTATGTAGCTTTTGCAAAGTGGTTCTGACCCACTGGCAAGCAGCATATTTGAGTTAAGGGCTACGGTCTCAGTTTCCTTTCCTCAAGCAAAGGCATTCCACCTAAGAACTAATAGCAATGCTCATCACAGCTAGTGCTGCTGGATTTCAGGAACAGGTAATGCTGGGACTTGAGTTGACAAGCAAGTCCCTTCATCACCATTCAACATTTTGACACAAGTGTATTTGCATGCCACACGCTGAAGAAAGATGATGATTGGTACTGACCATTATACGGAGATGGCTCACCTTTGCTGGGCTTCTCCTCAGTGGTATTCGCCAGCAAGGGGGCAGTCAGGACATGCATGCAGTGTTTGTAAAAGAAACTCAGAAATTCCGTCTTCTCTGTTTTCTGCACAAAAAAACATTTCAATTTAGACTCCTTGCAAATCTAACAACCCGCAGGGACTGCAACTTAATGATTATTTACTAATATTTTATTACACATGCAATCACAGTCCAAGAAGCAGAACCTGATGTTGAAAAGGCTGGTCAGAAGAAATCTTTACACTTCTGAAAAAATACTTCAAGGTCTGGCAGAACAACGGTGGACTTTGTTCTTCCAGTCTGGACTGTGTTTGGACATGGGATTTAAGGTGTAGGCATAGTGGTAATTACAGGTCTGCTGCTGCTAGTGGTGGCAATGGAAGGAACCATCGGGGAAAAAAATACAGAAGTCTGGGTTACATACCAACCGACTGAACAGCTTCTTCCTTGCTGCCGTCAGACCTTTGTTGATCTTTCTCTACACCGTAGCTATGACTGTAGCACTACGTTCTGTACTCTCTCCTTTCCTTCTCTATGTATGGTATGCTTTGTCAGCAAAGGGATACACATTCGCTTACAGTTTCAGCAAAGAGTTGAGAGTTTATTTATTAGCCACAAGTAAGCCTTACATTAACACTGCAATGAAGTTACTGTGAAATTCCCCTAATCGCCTCAGTCCGGCACCTGTTCGGGTCAATGCACCTAACCAGCACGTCTTTCAGAATGTGGGAGGAAACTGGAGCACCCAGAGGAAACCCACGCAGACATGGGGTGAACGTGCAAACTCCATACAGTGACCCAAGCCGGGAATCGAACCCGGGTCCCTGGCGCTGGGAAGCAGCAGTGCTCATCACTGTGCTACCGTGTCGGTTACACATACTAAAATTATTTTATTGAGCTACATTTTGGCTTTTTATTTTGGGAGCAGCAGAGTTTAGACTTTGATTGGATTTATTATTGTCACATGTATTTAACATACAGTGAAAAGTATTGTTTCTTGCACACTATACAGACAAAACATACCGTTCACAGAGAAGGAAACAAGAGAGTGCAGAATGTAGTGTTACAGTCATTGCTACGGTGTAGAGAACGATCAACTTAATGCAAGGTAAGTCCATTCAAAAGTCTAACAGCAGCAGGGAAGAAGCTGTTCTTGAGTCGGTTGGTATGTGACCTCAGACTTTTGTACCTTTTTCCCGATGGAAGAAGGTGGAAGAGAGAATGTCTGAGGTGCGTGGGGTCCTTAATTATGCTAGCTGCTTTGCTGAGGCAGCAGGAAGTGTAGACAGAGTCAATGGATGGGAGGCTGGTTCGCGTGATGGATTGGGCTACATTCGTGACCTTTTGTAGTTCCTTGCGATCTTGGGCAGAGCAGGAGCCATAGCAAGCTGTGATACAACTAGAAAGAATGCTTTCCATGGTGCATCTGTAAAAGTTGGTGAGTCGTAGCTGACATGCCAAATTTCCTTAGTCTTCTGAGAAAGTAGAGGCATTGGTGGGCTTTCTTAACTATAGTGTCGGCATGGGGGGGACCAGGACAAGTTGTTTTCTGATCTGGACACCTAAAAACCTGAAGCTCTCGACCCTTTCTACTTTGTTCCCGTTGATGTGGACAGTGGCATGTTCTCCTTTATGCTTCCTGAAGTCGATGACCATCTCCTTCGTTTTGTTGACCTATCTCTCAATCCAATTTCACTTGGGCTGAGTGCACAAACCAGATAACTGCCCTCAATCCATCATTAAATTCCCAAGATCATTTAAAATAGCCACAGGGGTTGCAAAAAGTTTCAACCTGATGTCTCTGTGTTGAGAATAAGGAATTTTTCTGAGACTTAGTGGAGGGAGTTTGATTACCCCGTGCTGTGACATACCTGGAAATGCTCAGCAGGAAGAGATTCACACATGTTTGCTCCAGACCTAACTCCAGATTGGTTCTATACTTTGATTTGATTTATTGGCACATGCATTGGGATACAGTGAAAAGTATTGTTTCTTGCGTGCTATACAGACAAAGCATACCGTTCATAGAGAAGGAAAGGAGACGGTGCAGAATATAGTGCTACAGTTACAGCTAGGGTGAAGAGAAAGGTCAGCTTAATATATGGTAAGTCCATTCAAAAGTCTGATGACAGTAGGGACGAAGCTGTTCGAGTCGGTTGGTACGTGACCTGACTTTTGTAGCTTTTTTCCGACGGAAAAAGAGATTGTGTCCGGGATGCGTGGGATCCTTGATTATGCTGGCTGCTTTTCTGAAGCAGTGGGAAGTGTAGATGGAGTCAATGGACGGAAGGCTGGTTTGCGTGATGGACCGGGCTACATTTACAACATTTTGTAGTTTCTTGCGGTCTTGCAAAGCAGACGTAATTCTGTTACTCTGTCAATAGTACCAACAGGTGGTCAAAAACCACATAGCTGTGATCTTTAATAAATAGCAGAATGATCACTTATGTTTATGGTCCCCTTCTGTGTTGCAGCAGTCTATGATTTAATGAAATATCATAGCTTGGCAACTGACTTGAGAGCCAGGAAGAATTTGTGAAGGGTAGGACATGTCCATAAAAACATTGGCATGGATTCAAAATTCTGCTCAAACCAGTCACAGATATTCACATCTGCTATTTATGTCCTTCAACTATCCAACAAAGGGAACTGTCAAGGGATTTGGATCATAGCACTACAGAATTTACAAAGGCTACGTTAAACATGCACATCTTCTAGAAGTCTGATGGAAGAGACTGAAGGTTGGTTAAATCATAGACATTATCATAGAATCCTACAGTGCAGAAGGAGGCCATTTGGCCCATCGAATCTGCACCGATCACAATCCCACCCAAACCCTATCCCCATAACCCCAAGCATTTACCCTAGCTAGTCCCCCTGACTCTAAGGGGCAATTTAACATGGCCAATCCACCTAACCTGCACACCTTTGTGGGAGGAAACCGGAGCACCTGGAGGAAACCCACGCAGACACGGGGAGAATGTGCAAACTCCGCACAGACAGTGACCCAAGCCGGGAATCGAACCTGGGTCCTGGTGCTGTGAGGCAACAGTGCTAACCACCGTGCCACCTGGTGTTGTTATTCAATGTTGTTCAATTTTTAAGGAAATACCATTCTGAACATTCATGTAGGGTTACGACTAGTAAATAGCATTGTTTAGTCTATTTCACCCCAGCACTTGGCTACTCGCCACTCGGAAACAACCATTTAGGGTAGGAAGCCGTATAGGAAAGCATGTCAATCTGGAGAGTTAAGTGGTAGCTTCTGTAACCTAATGCCAGCTGAGTGTCATTTGCAGTAATTTAGTAGCAAACAACTCATTCTGACCGTGGCACAGAACTTAATAGAATCAATCCTCAAATCTATCTGTAACAAAGCAAAATGATTTCAACTATTACAGCTAACAAGACTTGATGATTCAGTCAGAGAATACTTTGCAAAACCAAAACTTTCACATTGAAGGGATAACTTGGAACAGTGAATAAAGGACACCAAGTTAAATTTCCAACAAAGTGAAATTTAAAGATACTCTATGTTCCGCAAGCTCTTTCAAAGATCAAGCACGTGTACGAAGGGCCAAATGGCTCTCTTCTGTGTTGCAGCATTCTATGGTTTCATGAAATAACATAGCTGGGCGACAGATTTGAGAAGAGTAGGACATGTTTAATAAACCTAAGTGAATATATGAGGAAGAAAGGTCACAGACAGGAAAACGTCCATGGTTTTGACTTCCAGGAAATACCTGATAAGGATCCACTTTGAAAAGTCTGTATTGTAAAGAAAAAGCTCATGGAATTCAATTATTGACCTGGGTAGGAGATTGGTTAAATGATAAAAGGCAGAGGGTAGGGAGAAATGGGCACATATTTGAATTAGATGGAAATGTCTCAATGTCCAACAATCATCTGTGCCGGAGCCTCAACTATTCATATTTATTGTAACTTATGTTATACACTAGAAATCTGTATTTCCAAGTTTGCCAATGACATACAACACAGAGGGGATGCTGGTATAGAGTGCCAAGACGTCCATTGTGATGAGGAGTGTTCCTGGTTTGACTGCTTCATGGGTGCTGAGTTTCTACAAGTAGTACGTAGTTTCACGACAGAAGCTGGGGGTTCCTTGTACAACGGGGTTCAGGATACCCTCGACGTAGCCGGAGAGGTTCTCACACAGGGTCCCATTGCTTGATACGATGGGACGGTCGGGTGTGATGGCCTTGTGCATCTTCAGGAGGCAGTAGAGGTCTCCACCGTGGGAACAGCCAGCAGAGAGATCCGCGGTGCAACAACCGAAGAGGAAAAAGTCGAATTGGATCCCTACGGAAGGCTGCTGGCCTCGACTCAACATGTATGCCCAAGCCGTTAGGAGATGCGTCAATGCCAGATTCAACAGCCGTACTCACAAGACAGCCCCAAACATCACCCAAGTACAATGCAATGCCATTCGCACTCTCAAGACCAACCGCAACATTGTCATCAAACCAGCAGACAAAAAGGGGCCACCGTCATACTGAACAGAATGGATTACTGCAAAGAAGTGTACTGACAATGGAACAACCAGAAACACCACAGTTACCCGCAGATCCAACCAAAGAACACACCCGCAAATTCAACAGACTGATCAAGACCTTTCATCCGGACCTTCAGAGCACCCTCCATGCTCTCATCCCACGTACTCCCCACGTTGGCGATCTCTACTGCCTCCCAAAGATACACAAGGCCATCACACCCGGCTGTCCCATCGTATCAGGCAATGGGACCCAGTGTGAGAACCTCTCTGGCTAGGTTGAGGGCATCCTGGAACCCATCGCACAAGGAGCCCCCAGCTTCTGTCGTAACAATACAGACTTCTTAGAGAAACTCAGCACCCAAGGAGCAGTCGAACCAGGAACACTCCTCGTCACAATGGACTTCTCGGCACTCTACACCAGCATCCCCCACGATGACAGCATTGCTGCAACTGCCTCAGCACTCAACACCGACAGCTGCCAATCCCCAGATGCAATTCTACAACTCATTCACTTTGTCCTGGACCACAACATCTTCACCTTCAACAACCAGTTCTTCATCCAGACACATGGAACAGCCATGAGGACCAAATTCGCACCTCAATATGCCAATATTTTCATGCACAGGTTCGAACAAGACCTCTTCACTGCACAGGACCTTCAACCGATGCTATACACTAGATACATCAATGGCATTTTCTTCCTTTGGACTCACAACGAAGAGTCACTGAAACAACTACATGATGACATCAACAAATTTCATCCCACCATCAGACTCACCATGGCCTACTCTCCAGAATCGGTTGCATTCTTGGACACACGCATCTCCATCAAGGACGGTCACCTCAACACTTCACTGTACCGCAAGTCCAAGGATAACCTCACGATGCTCCACTTCTCCACCTTCCACTCTAAACACGTTAAAGAAGCCATCCCCTACGGACAAGCCCTCCGTATACACAAGATCTGCTCTGATGAGGAAAGCAACAGACACCTACAGACACTGAAAAATGCCCTCGTAAGAACAGAATATGGCGCTCGACTCATCGATCAACAGTTCCGACGCGCCACAGCGAAAAACTGCACCGACCTCCTCAGAAGACAAACATGGGACATAGCCGACAGAGTACCCTTTGTCGTCCAGTACTTCCCCGGAGCGGAGAAGCTACGACATCTTCTTCGAAGCCTTCAACATGTCATTGATGAAGACGAACATCTCGTCAAGGCCATCCCCACACTCCTACTACTTGCCTTCAAACAACCGCACAACCTCGAACAGACCATTGTTCGCAGCAAACTACCAAGCCTTCAGGAGAACAACGACCACAACACCACACAACCCTGTCACAGCAACCTCTGCAAGGCGTGCCAGATCATCAACACGGATGCCATCATCTCATGTGAGAACACCATCCACCAGGGACATGGTACATTATCTTGCGACTCAGCCAACATTGTCTCTGTGATACGCTGTAGGAAAGGATGTCCTGAGGCATGGTACTTCGGCAAGACCATGCAGACGCTACAACAGCGGATGAATGGACACCGCTCGACAATTATCAGGCAAGAGTGTTCCTTTCCTGTTGGGGAACACTTCTACAGTCAAGGGCATTCAGCCTCCGCATTCTCTAAGGCCGCCTTCAGGACACACGACAATGCAGAATTGCCGAGCAGAAACTGATAGCCAAGTTCCGCACACAAGGACGGCCTCAACCGGGATCTTGGGTTCATGTCACACTACCTGTAACCCCGACCATTTGGCCTGGGCTTGCAAAATCTTATTAACTGTTCTGGCTTGAAACAATTCACACTTCTTTAACCTGTGCTTAACCCTCTCTCCACTCGCATTGTCTGTACCTGTAAAGACTAGATTACCTGTTAAGACTCGCATTCCAACCATTATCTTGTAATTGAGTCTGTGTCCATATATGCCCTGTTTGTGAACCCAACTCTCCACTCACCTGATGAAGGAGCAGCATTCCGAAAGCTGTCAAATAAACCTGTTGGACTTTAACCTGATGTTGTGAGACTTCTTACTCAGGGGATTAGACACCTACAGCAGGAACCTTAAGGAAGTTGGTCCAACAGCAGCATCTTCTCCCAAGCTAACATACCCAGGATGAGGTGCTAATCACTCAAAACCACGTCCATTGGGCAGGACGTTATTCATAAGCCTGACACCAGACCGCCAAGGCAATTTCTTGATGCAGAACTCAGTGGGATGGGAGATTCCCAGAAGGACAATGGAAACTGTTAAGTCCTAACTATTTTGGGGATTGTTGATATTAAACAAAAAGAAAAGCATGTGATTTTCACACACAGATTCAACGTAACACACATCAGGTTTATTGAAAGAGATGTTCTCTGCGCAGAACAGAAAATGAAACTAAACAGCAGCCTGTGAAGCACCCGAAGGACCAAGTCATGTGACTGTCTCTTAAAGCAATCATGCAACCACTTAAGTATATAACATCCCTCCTCCTTTACTTCTGTGGTCAAGACAAAAAATTACGATGTCATACATAGGATCAATAATACTTTAGGCACTGTACTATGCAACATTAATCATAATACAGTTAATAAGAAAGTTGATCAGGAGGATGTCTATTCCTCTTTCGTTGTATATGGTATTCTGGAATTTGGAATTTCAGTAGGCACTTCTCCTCTTGGAATTAATTCTGCATCATTCTCACGTGGTACAGTAGCTAAGACACAATCAACAGGAAAATCAGATTCAACTAAGTAGTAGTATTCACAACACGAGGGACTAAAGAAGTTGGTATTTCTGAAATGATTCCGAGAAATTATTTGAAGATGACAACAATTGGTCAGCATGACGTCGCCAAACTAGTTTATCTGTGGTTTGAACCGTGTATGAAATTGGACCTTTTTTTGCAAAAACTATGACGGGTACCCATTTCTCATTTGTTACATAATTATGCGCTAACACTCGATCTCCTTGTTGAAATGAGCAATTTTGCCCTCACTTCTCATCTCGCAACTTGAGATTGTTGTTGACACTCACTATCTCTGAAGTTTCTGCAGGTAAAAACAAATCAAACATAGTTCTCAACTTCCTATTTAAGAGTAGTAATGCAGGTAAACTTTGGGTGGTCACATGAGCAGTGTTTCTATAAGATGCCAAAAAGCCATTCACATGATATGATGACGAATCTTGCTCTCTTGAAGCTTTTAAAGAGTGTTTCAAGGATTATACAAATCTTGCCGCAAAACCATTGGTTGATGGATGATAAGTTGCGGATTGTATATGCTGAATACCATTTACTTTGAGATAATCCTCAAACTCTTGCGAAGTAATCTGTGAACCATTATCGCTAATAATCTGTGCCAGTTTACAAAATCTTGCAAAAAATTCATCAAGTGTTTCAATGGTTTGTTCAGTTGCAGTAGATCTCATGATAACTTCTGGTCACTTTGCATGTTTATCAATTATGACTAAGAACATGCAATCCTTAAACAAACCAGCAAAATCTACATGCAATTGTCGCCATAGCATCTTAGGCCACTCCCAAGGTGTAAAAGGAGACAGCGGTGGTATATTTCTTATTTGTGCAGGGGATTAACACGGTCCGACTTTTTCTTCAATCCGAGTATCCAGCCTGGTCACCAACAACAACTACATGCTAATTCCTTCATCTGGGCTATACCAGGATGTTCTTCATGTGGTTGTTCAAGAATTCTTCCATGCAGACTAGGAGGAATGATCACACAGATTTCCTACAATAGACACCTAGCTACCTTGGACGGTCAATTCAAACTTTCTTGACACAAGTGGCTTCAAATCAGGATGTGTGCAATGTTTTCTAGCTATCATTCCTTTCAATACCATATCCATCACCTTCCCCATCAAGGGATCTTTTCTGGATTTATGGTTGTTTAAAAGCTCTTCTTTGGATAGCCCCATAATACGAACCGAATCATCTGGTTTCATGACAAGTACAGTTAAGGTACCCAGTCACTCATTATAACTGGCTCTAACACGTCAGTGTCAACAAGTCGTACTAATTCTTCTTGGACCTTGACACGAATTGCAAATAGCACTGCTCTTGCCTTGAGAATCTTTGGTTGAGTATTGGGCTTTATCTTGAGTTTCACTTGAACTCCCTTCATTGAGCCAAGTGTCTCTTTGAATACACTCTTGTATTTATCCAGAAGGTGCTGCAGGTCTGTTTTAGCATCGGCCAATCTGATGCCAGCACTCCAGTTAAGCTTTATCTTCTCCAATCACGATATCCCAAATAGAGCTGGAAAATTACCACAAACCACATGGATATGCAATTCTGTCCACTCATCTCCATGTTGACTATGATGTAAACTTTTACCTGCACAATCTCTACCTTTTATGTCTTTAAAATCACATCAGCTAGTTTAAAGGAAGATGATTCAGCTTTTGTTGTATATAGTTTCAGGAATTAAAAGATACAGCAGCACCAGTATCAACCTCCATCCTAATAGATTGTCCACTTAACTTCAGAATCACCCAGAATCTATGTGCTTCACCCTGTATGGATAATACATTCAGTTCAAGCTCTTCACCATATTTCTCGACATTCTCTTCTTCACAGTCCTCATTCTTTTCTTTCATGTTGCTAATTCACATGTTGAAACTACAAACAGTCATGAATGAAACCCGATCCATCTCTCAAACCAGCCTCCCATCCATTGACTCTGTCTACACTTCCCGCTGCCGCAAAAAGCAGCCAGCACAATCAAGGACCCCACGCACCCCGGACACTCTCTTCTACCTTCTTCCATTGGAAAAAAGAAACAAAAGTCTGAGATCACATACCAATCAACTCAAAAACAGCTTCTTCCCTACTGCCATCAGACTTTTGAATGGACTTACGTCGCAATAAATTGATCTTTCTCTACACCCTAGCTATGACTGTAACACTACATTCTGCACTCTTTTCTTTCCTTCCCTATGAATGGTATGCTTTGTCTGTATAATGCGCAAGAAACAATACTTTTCACTGTATCCTAATACATGTGACAATAATAAATAAAATCAAACAACTCAAATTATTTTTGTAGAATCTAGAATGCAACTTGGTTCTTCTTGAATGTACCCAGATTCTTCTTCTTCTGAATATTCTTCTCAGGGGAAGTTTGACTAGCCAACAAGCCTTTGCAATGAGACCCATTTTGCCACAATTCTTGCACTGACTATTGTTGCTCCATTATTCACCTGCTGAATGGCCCATTTTAACACATCTGTGACATGCTTGTTGCTGTTTTGAATTCTTATGGGCAGTTCGCAATTTGTGGATCTTCATTCCTGTACCAAATTGTGAAGCCTCTTTAGAGGCCAGTTCCATCGACACGGAAGTTTCTACTGTTGTCTTTAAAATCAATGCGTGTTCAGTTAGTAATCTTCTTTGGATAGCCTCATTTTGGAGACCACAAACTAGACGATCTTGAAGAGCATCTTCTCATGACTCACCAAACTCACAGTGTTGTGCCAGCCTTTTTAAGATTGCCACAAACTGAGCAATACCTTCACTTTCCACTTAAATCCTTTGGTGGAACCTGAACATTTCTGCAACGATCCGTGGCTTTGGAGAGTTAGGCTCTTCCCAAGATCTTTGTCAAGCCATCACAATTTTTGGTTCCTAGTTTTGCGAGATGAACCAAGTTCTGGAACATTTTGGTTTTACTTCCTATTGTACTGAGAAAAGCTGGTACGAGCTTTGGGTAGGGGGCTTTAGTTAAGTCGGGCAGCATGGTCGGTGCAGGCTTGGAGGGCCAAAGGGCCTGTTCCTGTGCTGTAATTTTCTTTGTTCAACTCATTGTACAAGTAAATAAAATTGTAAAGTGCTGAAAACGCTCTGCATAGCAACTCTAGGATTCATTTTCTTCATTGAAAGGACCCATGGATCCTAATTGACCCACCACTTCTCTTGCAGGTGTTAGCGACTCACGACTGCTCAGCATTTTTTGTTTACTGCCTTCTGAGTACTCCCCTTTTTCTATTTAGGATCTTTTCTTGATGTTCTCGATGAAACAAACCCCGACTCGTCATCAATTTTCTTTTTGTAATGTCGTAACTATATTAGGGGCTGTGGGTTTTCAACAGAAAGAGAAAGATGTGGTTTGCACACATAGATTCTAAGTAACATACAACGGGTTTATTGAAAGATGCTCTCTGCACAGAACAGAAAATGAAACTGAACAAACTGAACAGCAGCCTGTGAAACACCCGAATGATCTCATGATCAAGTCAAGCGGCCTTTTAAAGCAATCATGCAACCAATTAAATATATAACAGAAACACATTCGGAATGTTCTCAAAACATCCCTGAAGAGGTCAAAATCCCTGCCAACTCATGTGAGTTCCTGGCTTATGACAGAGCAAAGTGGGGAAGGTTCATTCAGAAAGGTACCAAACACATCAAGAGGCTTCGTCGGAAAAATGCAGGGTGAAGCCAAGACATTGGAGGGAACGCAATAACCTTCCAACAACTCATTCACCCAATCCTCCAAGCACCACGTGCCTTGCATGTAGCAGTCTGTAAATTGCACATTGGACGTATCATTTATTTTAGAACCCATCAAAATGGAGTACAGCAAGTCATCCTCAATCCCATAGAACTGGCTGAGAAGAAGAATTCAGCTGAATCACCCAAAATAGAAAAACATTTCTGAAGCAGCAAGGAGAAGATGAATATGGGTTCAGTTCAAGGATATGATAAAATGTCCTGCAATATTTGTTTTTTTGTTGATTCATAAGATCGGGATGTAGTGGCAAGGCCAGCATATATTGCTCATTCCGAACTGCCCTGGAGAAGTGGTGGTGAGTCATCTTCTTGGAATGCTGTAGTCTGTACTGAATGCTGATAGGGAGGAGGGGATTTTGACTGGTTGACGATGAAGCAGCAGCAACATATTTCTAAATCAGAGTGGTGTGTGGGTTGAAGGAGAACTTACTGTCCTTGATGGACAGCAAGCCAGCTGGATTTTCCAACTGTGTTTTGCCTCACCTTTTGATGAACTGCTTGGACTGTCACAGATTCAAAGTTAGCATCTAGGGGAAATCACTGCATGTAGAATTTAAGTTAGATGCATCAGTTTCGTTTTAGACCTTTTCATAAACATGGTGTTATGTGCAACTTCGGACTGAAGGACAGGAAAGATTACTACAATAGAGATCTCTAAAGACACTCACAGCAGGACCAGAAGCTTTGTTATATATTTAAAACAGAAGAGGTAACAGAGAGCATGTGAGAAAGAAACAAAAGAGTGAGAGAAAAGAGATCAATTATCTTGTCAATAATTAGTTTCATAGGAACAGGCTGCTCTTCAGCGCCTCAAGTCTGTTTCATGGATCAACTGAAGCCTTATATAGTGGTCTAACACTATATAAAGTACTTTCAGAAATGATGCTAGCTTTCTATGCCTTCATTACTGAGCCCCATTTTGCTTTTCCTTCTTTTGCAGCATCAGAGCGATGGAAAGCTGAAATATGCTGCTGTTCATGATCATCTTGCAGCAAGGGATCAAAGAAGAAAAGTACAGCACAGGAACAGGCCCTGAGGCTCTCCAAGCCGATCATGATGCCCTAACTAAACTAAAAAAAAACTTCTGCCCTTACTCGGACCGTATCCCTCTGTTCCCTCCCTTGGATTATCTCATACACCAGGATTACCAACAGAAAATTCTGGAGCGTGTATTTTTCTCACAATTAGTCACATTCTGGGGAAAATCACCGTGCTTGGAATTTAAGTTAGATGGTGTGCATTAATGTGCTTGCCACTGGGGGAAAATGCTTTGAAATATAGCCAGGCAGGAATATCCAAATCCACTGGGTGAAGAACAGGTAGCTTTCAACATGAAGAAAACAATTTAAGCAGGGTTAGAAGACACAAAATGAGGTATTGTAACTTTAATGAATGAACAAATTAAGGCACCAATGGGTAGACTCAATAGTCTGGGTAACAGCTGAACAACTCTATGGAGAATCACTGGTGTATTCTGCACTAATCCCAAGACACATATACCTAAAACAACTCGGTCTTAACGTCTCACTCTCTCTGACTCGATACCTCAAAGGAACTGTTTGAGGCAAGCAAAATAATCTAATTTGACTTCCACAGGTTGCTAAAAATATGCCACTGCTAAGTTTTGATCATCAACAGAGTATCTTTCTTTTAGGGATCTTTGCTTTGTCAGTCTAGGCTCCGTGGTAGCAGTCTCATGTCAAAAGTCAAAAGGTTGTGGGTTCAAGTCCCACTCCAGGACTTGAGCATAACAATCCAGCTGACACAACATCTTAGCACTGAGGGACTACTTCTCCTTAAGAGGTGTTATCTTTCTTTTAAGACATTAAATTGAGACTCTGTCTGCCCTCTCAGGTATACATAAAAGATGGTAGTATTTTGAAGAACAGCATGGGAGATCTCGCTGGTGTCCTGGTCAATATGTATCCCTTAATTGACAATCCAAAAAAATAGATATCTGGTCATTATCATTTTGCTGCTTGTGGGAGCTTGCTGTGCACAAAATGGCTGCACATCAGGAGTATTTCATTGATTGTAGAGTGCTTTGAGATGCACAGTGGTTGTGAAAGGTGCCATATGAATGCAAGTCCTTCTTTCTTTACGTGGGAACCAGTGGATTGTTCAAGGAAAGGTAGGTGATTGAGATGCAGACTATACAGATGTGTGCATGAGTAGAAAGGACAGGGTATTCCAGATGTCTCAGCTCATAGGTAGGAAGTGGGAAGGATGGGAATGAGAGCATCGGTGAAGTTTGGAGTCAAGGAAATTATGGACTGAGGTTTTGTGACAAAGGTGGAGGTAACCACCAATGTGTTGAAGGTCTAAGAAAGCAACATTGGTAAAGGAAAAATGCAGTGAAGGAAGCAGAGTTCAGGACTGAGCAAAAGGGTCAACACCACTGGACTCAAAGAAACAGACACACAGCAGCAAATGGACATTAATAAACACCCGGATAACTGGAACATCGAATGCAACTTAAAAAAAAAATATACTTACATTGGCTGTGGCCAACATGTTCTCGGGGTCAACTAAAGTGCGGAGTAGTCCCATAAGTTGGACTGCGCCGCCTAGCTCAGGATCGGGATCACAAATCATATGTTCAATGATGAGATTGATGAGGAGGATATCCTAAAAGAAAGTACATCAATAGCTATAAGTTTCATAATCAAACCAAGCTGTGAATTAGCACACACAACTAAACACAAAACAGCACAAGCAAACGTTCCTAGTTTTTCTGCCATTTAATTTCAGGAATGTGTGTTGACTTTGGCTTTCCTCTCTGCTTTGTGTGTAATCATGCAATTCAAAGTGTCAAGCTAATTTTCCATATTCCATGATTGTTTTTGTTACAGTAACAAACTGCTTGTCTGATATTCCGTATTGAATTTCTTCCAACTAAATACCAATAAGGCCAAAGTTATTGGCTTCGGTCCTCTCTGCAAATTCCATTCCCAAGTTAATGACTGTAACCCTCTGCTTGCAACCCAGGCTAAACCAAACAGTTCACAAACTTGGTACATTTGACCCTGAGCTGAGATTCTGCACATTGAAACCGTCACTAAAACTGCCCTGTAACAGTGCCCAACTCCACCCTCTCAGTTCACTTTCTGCTGAAACCCTCATTCTGCCTTTGTCACATCTGGGTTTAAATATTCCAATGCACCCCTGGCCAGTCTCTCACGTTTTACTGTCTGTAAGCTTGAAGTGATCCAAAACTCTTTGTGAATTTGAATACAGGCAGCAAACTCCCATTCATCCATCAATCCTGTGTTTGCTGACCTGCTTTGGCTCCCAGTTAAACAACATCTTGACATGAAAATTCTTATCCTTGTTTTCAAAACCCTCTCTCTAACCTTCCCACTTCCTATCTCCATAATCTCCTTCAGCCCCACAATAAAGATATCTGCATTCCTCTAATTCTAGCCTGTTGCGCATCCCCAATTTAAATTGCTCTACTAATGGCAGCAGTTTCTTTAGCTGCTAATGCCTTAATCTCTGTAATTTCCTCCCTTTTCTTCTCCAAGCAGTAAATCACAAACCACCTCCAACCAAGCTCTTGGCCATATCTACCAACAACACAGGAATTTGGTGCAGGTATGGGCTATATGGCCTCTGAGTTTGCTCTGCCATTCACAATGGTTAGCACTGCTGCCCCACAGCGCCAGGGATGCGGGTATGATTCTCGGCTTGGGTCACTGTTTGCACGGAGTCGGCATGTTCCCCCATGTCTGCGTGGGGTTCCTCCGGGTGCTCCCATTTCCTTCCAGTCCGAAAGACGTGCTGGTTAGGTGCATTGGGCTTGCTAAATCCTCCCTCAGGGTACCCAGACAGGTGCCGGAGTGTGAAGACTAGGGAATTTTCACAGTAACTTCATTGCAGTACTAATGTAAGCCTACTTGTGACTAATAAATAAACTTTAATATCATGGCTGATCTTCAAGCTCAACTCCACTTTCCTGACCGACTTCCATATCCATCGATTTGCCTGGATTCCAAGAATCTATTGATCTCAGTCTTAAATATACTTCATGTCGGAGTATGTAAACCTCTCTGGGTTGGAGAATTCTGTATGGCCTGCAGTGATGTTTGATAATGCTCCCAAGAAGTTTTTTTCGGATATTTTACGATCTTGAAGGCATTATAAGCATACAAGCGTTTCTGACAACTGTTAATCATTTTCCTTTCAGGAACATACAACAATTCTACAATTCCGTGTAAACCAGAGCTGACTAGATTATAGTGATTAAATAAGTTGCATTGTGTTTTTATTGGGTTCAATTTGAAATCTTCCGTCGTCACAGTGGGCATGAATTTCAGTGAAAACCACAAACCTGTCTGAACTGACAAATGCAAGCCTTTTGTGGTTGCTCATTGCATTCACTATCAAAAGTAACACTTTACAGCCTTTTCTGCAAACGCTACAAGCATCAGTGCACAAAGACCACAGCAGAACTCTGGCAGTCCAATTACATTTCCCTAATTATTTCCTGCAACATTGTAGTCTCTGCTTTCTCCCTTCAATTTGCAAACATGAGATTCAATGGGTAAGAGAAGCGTTTACAATAAGGAATTGTAGCTATGACGTCTTTGTACCTCAAGTACTCTACACATTAGGGGACTTCCACAGTAACTTCATTGCAGTGCTAATGTTAGCTTATTTGTGACACTAATAAATAAACTTCTTAAACAATAAAATATATTTTGAAAGTGAATAATTGGAAATTACAAATATAGTACAACATATTTTGTATACATTATATAACTAGTATCCAAGTCTATATTATAATTAAAGAAAATTGAAAAATACTGGATTTTGCAACGTGTAAAGGAAATGGTCTGTAAAATTGTCAGTATTAGATGGAGTAAAGAAGCAGAGATATCTTGATGTGCAGACATAGGCCATTAAAAGGTGGTGGCTCTATTGGATGAGGCTGCTACTGTACAAAACATTAGTGAGACCGCACTTAGAATATTGTACAGTTTTGGCCCTTACTCGAGGAGGGATGTAGTTTCATTGGAGGCGGTTCAGAGGAGATTCACTAAATTGACTCCAGAGATAAGGGGCGGAATTTTCCTGTTCCGCCTGCCACGGGAAATGTAATGGGCAGGACAGGATCATGCAAAGGTCCATTGATCTCAGGTGGGATTTTCCGGTCTTAGGGCAAGTGCAACCGGAAGATCCTGCCCGAGGGAGTTTGACTTACGAAGAGGGATTGAACAGAATTAGACCTATGCTCCCTGGAGTTTAGAAGAATGAGGGGAGATCTAATTGAGGTGTACAAGATGATCAGGGGGATTGACAAAGTCATTGTGGAGAGGATGTTTCCTCTCGTAGGGCAATCCAAAAATGGGGATCATAGTTTTAGGATAAGGGGTGACAGATTTAAAACAAGAGACAAGGAGAAATTACTTCTCTCAAAGGGTTGAGAGTCTGTGGAATTCAGAGTATGGTGGATGCCGCAACTTTGAATAAACTTAGGTGGACAGGTTTTTAATTAGGAAGGGTTTGAAGGGCTATGGCGAACAGGCAGGTAAGTGGAGTTGAGACAGAGATGAGATCAGCCATGACTGTATTAAATGGCGGAGCATGCATGAGGGGCTGAATTGCCTACTGCTCCTAGTTATGATTTTTATGTCTTCTAAAAAAGCACAAGGAATCCTGGTTCCCTATCCAGAAACATACAAAATCAAGGTAATAATGCTGATGTTCTTCAAGACCTTTACTGTATTAATTAAATAGAATTCGAAGTACAAATATGGACACTCCATGAGAGAGGATATAAAACCAACCGAAAAGATATGGTATGAATTAACCAGGATGTTACCAAGGATGAGAGATTCGAGTCACAGAGAGTGGTTTGATAACTTAGGATTAGAAAAGCTTGGAGGATTGATCTTAAAAATAATCAAGGAGATTAGATAGTTACTTGAAAGTGAAGGCCATGGTAAGAAAACATGAGCGTAGGATTAGACTCCAAAGTTCTACCTACTAATAGTGTGACACAGTAGTTACTAACATGCAGCTGTTGAGTTATTGGTGAGTTTTTAAATGCTCAAAATGATTGGCAGTTTTCTGAGGAAGCAGAGATTCACTACTGTTGTCAGAAGGAATATCTGTGATTGCAGCACTAATGTACAGGGGGAGGGAGCAGCTGCATCAACATTGTATAGGCAGTACTGAAATGAGCAGCAAAGTGGCAACTGGTATTAGGTAACAATTATGGGTCACTTTTTTTTAAAGCTTCAAATAACCAGATAGCTGCTTGTTTTCACAGTGGGGTTTCACAGAATTTGTAACACAGAAAAAAGGCCATTCTGCTGAGTAAGTTTATCAGGGTATTTACGCTTGTCACTAGCGTCCACTCACCTAACTGCACTCAGCCTATCAACATGTCCTATAATCCTTTCTCCCTCACGTGCTTACCTCATGAATATATTCATGATATTTGCCTCAATTACTCCATGTGGTAGCAAATTCAGACTTAATGTTGAAATGCTGCTACATCTAGGTGGCAAGTCCTGTTTAGTTCAGTTTATTTTGTGAAAAGGGATGAAGATTTTGAAAAAATAAAAAATAAAGTTAATAAATGCTTTCAAGGTGTGAAAATGCTTTCATTTCTGTCCTCCTGTCCCAGGATGATGTAAAATTGATTTAATGCCTTATTTCAATTCTCTCATTCAAGGAGAATCAAAGAATTCCTACAGTGCAGAGGGAGGCCATTTGGCCCATCAAGTCTACACCGACTCTACGACTGAGCATCTGACCCTGGTCCAGCCCCGCCCCGCCCTATCCCTGTAACCCCTACACATTTACCCCGCTAATCCCACTAGCCAGCACATCTTCAGACACTACACGGCAATTTAGCATGACAAATCCACCTAACTTGCACCCAAACACCTGGAGGAAACTCACGCAAACACAGGGAGAATGTGCAAACTCCACACAGTCACCCAAGGCTAGAATCAAACCCGGGTCGCTGGCACTGTGAGATAGCAGTGCTAAACACTGTGCCATCCAGAAGATTGCCATGGATGACATCATGCAGAGTGTTAATTAAAAGTGCTAATGGAGACTTCCATTAGATTCCTTTATGGAATTAGATGTCCAGGGTGTGCCATAAAATGTTTTATATATTTCAGCTCAGCACCCTTTTGTGAATTGTTGAAACATCAAGACATCAACTGTTGCGTTTGTCCAATTTCTATGCCTGCCTCACATTATGTGCACACATATTTCCATCACCCACCCACAGCTCCCCACCCACCACCCCTTACCATGACTGATGCTCACATTTCAGAATAGCTTCCACTCCTATCAGAAAATGGCCTGATCTCTGTTGCCGTATTGGAGCCAGTTTTAGCACCAATCTCACAGGACCTTGCTGCACCGCAAAAGGGCTGCTGAACAAACCCAAACACCAACAGCTCGCCCTCTGAAACTCACACAAACCCCAATTCCTAGGCAATTAAATATAATAACAAGGAGCTGGGGGAGAAAGTGAAACCGTTATGAAAAACTAAATATAGTCTTTGCTGAACCTCTGCCTCAGCTATACAAATACTAAACATCTATTAGAACACCTGAGACAGAGGTACAACAGAAACTAAATACTTTATTATTTTTTTCCTTCCCTAAAAGTACAGCAACGGTCTCTTACGAGAAACTACTTTAGCAGGTTTGCTTGATTTTGTATTTTGGTTCTTGGGAATTTGTGCCAAAATATATATCATGCTTAACACTGTACTGAAAAAGTATTATCATGCAGTCAATAAGTAAACTCCTTCCCTAAAGGATATTAGTGAACCAGATGGGATTTAAAACAACACGGTAGTTTCACGGAAACCATTACTGATATCAGTATTTTATTTCAGACTTAATGGCCCTGTAACTTTAAAGAATTGTAATTGTTTTTATTTTGATCTCGAGAGATGAGATTCACTGATTGATTTGACAGCTGAAGACTAAGTGGAGATTCCAATGACATGGTAAAACCAGATGCAGATTTGTGGCAAGTGTAAACATTTAAGTTTTTATTTATTAGTCACAAGTAGGCTTACATTAACACTGCAATGAAGTTACTGTGAAATTCCCCTAGTCGCCACATTCTGGAGCCTGTTCGGGTACACTGAAGGCCAATGCACCTAACCAGCACATCTTTGGACTGTGGGAGGAAACTGGAGCACCCGGAGGAAACCCACGCAGACACAGGGAGAATGTGAAAACTCCACACAGACAGTGACCCAAGCCGGGAATCAAACCCAGTCCCTGGCACTGTGAGGCAGCAGTGCTAACCACTGTGCTGCCGTACCACTCCCATTTTCTGGCACTTTTGGAGGAATCAAACCCCTACCCATACTGCAATTTTGGTATTCCATTTTATATACAAGATATAATAAATATGATATATCATAAATGCAGCGAGATAAATTTCTACATGGAACAGGCTCATTAGCATTAAGTCCTGCCTCATTAAATTGTCAGTCTGGTGGATCTCAACAAGCTTGAAAGTTGCTATCTTGGATCAATTCAGAGAAGAAAGCTGCTGGTTCAAAGCTCAAAGACTAAGTGAGCAACATATTGTCAGAAACTATACCATTCAGGTGGGGAGCTAAACCAGGTTCTTCCTACCTGTTCAGATGAGATGTTAAAAGTTGCATGGAGAGTATTTGAAAATAAGCAGAGTTCTCCTGGTGCCCAAGCCAACAAAAGACAGAAAAACACCAAAACACGGATTTGAGTGGCCACTCAATCTTTGCCAGTGGAGTCTTGCTTTTGGCTACATAACAATCAGTGCATTCAAAAAAAAACTTCACAGTGTGAAGCTGAGAGAGATGTTCAGCTGCACAATAATTTAGCAATCATGAGTAACTCCAATTTAGTTCAATTGGGAAGTCAGCAGGTAATGTAGAACAGTACTCGAAAATGGCTCAATATGGTGTACAAAACACAATCCTCATTTAACCTAGAATTCAGGATGGCTCAATGTAGTTGAATGGATGTTGTCTCATTCCACAACACAAACATCCCTAGCCTTAAAGAATACAAAGTAAACCAAATTGTACATACTTAAAGCAATAATATTTGAAAATAGAATTACATGGAATTTACAGCAAAGGACAGGCTGTTCAGTCCCAACAGTCCATGTTGGTATTTGTCCTCCAGGAAGAGCAATCACAATCACACATTTCCATTCCTTCTATCCCCATTTCCTTTATCTATTAAATGTTTACATGGTCTCTGCTTCAATCAGTAGCTGATTCTACATTTCACAATCTCATCACCTTGTGTAAAACATTTCTCCTGCTCTGTCCTATATTCCACATTCAATTTTATATGTATGTCCCCTTATTCTAAGTCCCTTAATCACCATGAGTTTTATTTTACTTACTTTGTCCCAAGCTTTCACAATCTTAAACATTGCTATAAAAAAAACCTTAATATCAGTTTCAAAGAAAATATCCCTAACTTTTCAGCTCCTCTATCATATTACCTCATACTAGACAGCACCCTTTCAATGTTCTCCAATGTGATTCCAACTAAAGTTTTATAAAAACGAAAACTTGTACTGAAAGAACATCTTTCACAATCTCAAGGCATTCCAAAGCATCTGGCAGTCAACGAGTTATTTTTGAAATATAGTCACTATTATAAAGAGGGTATCAGAGCAACCAATTTGTGTACAGCAAGGTCCCACAAAGAGCAATGTTTAGACGATCTGCACGTTGGTTGAAGGATAAAATAATTGGCCAGGATTTAAGAACTCCCTTGCTCTCTTTTGATAATGTATCTTTTACTTCTTCCTGAGGGGTCAAGACTGGGCCAGAATTACAGAATCCCTACAGGACAGGAGGCGGCCATATGGCCTATCGAGTCTGCATCGACTCTCTGAAAGAACATCATACCTAGGCCCACCTTCCCCCACATCTGACCTTCTGACTCAAATTAACCACACACCTTCACACCAATGCTGTGATTTCATTTACAATATATAGTAACACAACCATCAGTTACCACATCCACCTTAAACATTCACTCCCTCTAACACTGGCACACAGTGACAGCAGCATGTACCATCTTCGTGACACACTGCAGAGACTCACCAAGATTCTTTTGATAGCACCTTTATAACCTGCAAAACTCCACTATTTAGTAGGACAAGTAGTGGGGACACCACCAACTGCATATTCACCTCCAAGCCACACACCATCCTGATACAGAAATATATTGCTGTGCTGTTTCTTCACTGTGTGAAAATCTTGGAACTTCCTCCTTCACAGCGCAGGACATGTACCTACACCGCGTGGACTGCAGTACCTCAAGGTTCACCACCACCTGCTCACAGGAAATTGTGGATCGGTAACAATGCTGTCCTTGCCAGCAACATGCATATCCCATTAATCTGACTAGCTTGCATTAAGCAAAACAGACCATGTCATGGCAAAGTTCAAACATTTAAGAAAACCAGCTTTCAAGTACTTACATCGTCATTTTGTTGCGCTTCCTGCATGACAAATTCTCGTACCATAGATGGATTGTACTCGACCAAATAGGAAAATATATCAGTGGCTGCACTTCGCACCTGAACGTCATCCATACCCTGAAAAATCAATATAATGGTATATAGTGTTATCACACAATAGCTAGATTTGGAAAGAAAGCAGTGAGATTTCAGTCAAATTATCCCACCGAAACCATTGATACTGTTACTCCATATCAAATACAGTATTGTTTTCAAAAAGGGAAGAGGATTGGAGATAAGAGTAGGCTATATGGATCAGTCTGGTTCCTAATGCTGATTCAGGAATTTGCATCACTTATCTTGTTCCCTAACATAATCCAAAGACTACCACAGGTTTCTATTCAATTACCCTTTGAAGGCGTACAGCAAGTTCCATCACCCTTACGAAAAAATATTTAAAATTTCCTTTTTCTGAAGCTCCTTCCCCTCCATACACTGCGCCTCTTAGTCCAGAATTTTATCAAAGGGCAGGGCAGGACTGAAAGGAGAAACCAACCACAGAAGGGCTGTGAGACTCGGGACATTTTACTAGTGCTCAATTGGCTGCCACCAGCACCACTGTCCGCCTATGGATAGCTGCCCATACCCCCTGAGCTGCCAACCCTTGCAGCGCCATTGGCCACCGTTGAGGCTGCAAGAAGAAGGTGGTGCCAGTGCCTCCATTAATTAAATCAATTAAATAAATACAATTAAAGTTTTTGAGCACAATTCAATTATCCACAAACTGAGTTAGCTACAAATAAAATGTTGTAATTCCTTTAGGATTCAGTGATTCTGATGGATTCGTGGGTGGGAAATATTGAATCCAAGGATCAGAGCTTGTCAAGGCACCCATAAAGATATAGAACATAGAACATAGAACATTACAGCGCAGAACAGGCCCTTCGGCCCACGATGTTGCACCGACCAGTGAAAAAAAAAACTGTGACCCTCCAACCTAAACCAATTTCTTTTCGTCCATGAACCTATCTACGGATCTCTTAAACGCCCCCAAACTAGGCGCATTTACTACTGATGCTGGCAGGGCATTCCAATCCCTCACCACCCTCTGGGTAAAGAACCTACCCCTGACATCGGTTCTATAACTACCCCCCCTCAATTTAAAGCCATGCCCCCTCGTGCTGGATTTCTCCATCAGAGGAAAAAGGCTATCACTATCCACCCTATCTAAACCTCTAATCATCTTATATGTTTCAATAAGATCCCCTCTTAGCCGCCGCCTTTCCAGCGAAAACAATCCCAAATCCCTCAGCC
Organism: Mustelus asterias; assembly: GCF_964213995.1. NCBI lineage: Eukaryota > Metazoa > Chordata > Chondrichthyes > Carcharhiniformes > Triakidae > Mustelus > Mustelus asterias. The sequence goes on from NC_135818.1 coordinate 85,608,781, forward strand.
TCTCCTCATAGGATCTCCCCTCCATACCAGGCAACATCCTGGTAAACCTCCTCTGCACCCTCTCCAAAGCCTCCACATCCTTCCTGTAATGTGGGGACCAGAACTGCACACAGTACTCCAAGTGCGGCCGCACCAGAGTTGTGTACAGTTGCAACATAACGCTACGACTCCTAAATTCAATCCCCCTACCAATAAACGCCAAGACACCATATGCCTTCTTAACAACCTTATCTACTTGATTCCCAACTTTCAGGGATCTATGCACACATACACCTAGATCCCTCTGCTCCTCCACACTATTCAAAGTCCTCCCGTTAGCCCTATACTCAACACATCTGTTATTCCTACCAAAGTGAATTACCTCACACTTCTCCGCATTAAACTCCATCCGCCACCTCTCGGCCCAACTTTGCAACCTGTCTAAGTCTTCCTGCAAACTACGACACCCTTCCTCACTGTCTACCACACCACCGACTTTGGTGTCATCAGCAAATTTGCTAATCCACCCAACTATACCCTCATCCAGATCATTAATAAATATTACAAACAGCAGTGGCCCCAAAACAGATCCCTGAGGTACACCACTTGTAACCACTTATGAAAACTTAGTTTGGCAGGGCCAGGCAGGCAATCTGTGATAGTGGGTGGATCTATGGTGGTGTGATGGAGGGAAAAGGGCTAGGGGAGGTATCCACTCCATTGGTGCTGTTGTAGTTAAGGGGCGGCCATAAAGGAAGCCCCACTCCAAGGCCACAAAGGTTACTTCTCATCTTCTGGCATGGCAGACATGGCAAAGTCTCCTGTTGCCAGTCAAATGCCGCAGGAAGTTGCCCTTTTAAAAAAATAATTCTTGAGATGCGGGCATCACTGGCTAGGCCAGCATTTTATTGCCCATCCCTAATTGCCCATGCATGCTGATAGTCCCTTTAAGGGTCACATGACTCAGTAAACCAATCAGGGACCTGGTTGAGGGTTCATCCCAGCAAGCTGGGGTTTCTGTTCCAGAACCATCTTGGGAGCTGGTTGCAACCAAGATGCTGTAAGCTTCTGTACAGCCTTTACCTTTAAATAAACTTCTCTTGTTCTTCCCTTAACTGGTGGGCAAGAATTATTACATTGGCGATGAGGGTAAAAGGAAGTCTCGGACTGAGAGTATATGGTTTCCGTTGAAAATTGAGGCAAGACTGATTAGAAAAATGCTCCTATTTGGACGAATAGATCCTTTTGATACTTCTGTGGAAGGCTGTACACAATACATAGGGCTATTACTTTCATGCCATCGGAACAGGAAGGGAAGAGAAAGGCAATCCTCCTGAGTTTGTGTAGGATCCAGGCTTACAATTTGATTTGCAGTCTCACAACCCCAAGCGTGCCCGACTCCAAACATTCATTGCTTGGCATCTTTTGTGATTCTTGATCCCAATTCTTGATCCCAATCAGAGCCAAAACCTAGCATTCACCATGACTGAAACATTCAATATCAGAAGACTCACAAATGAGAATGAAAGGGATGTCACGCAATCAATGGAGGACCTGATGCTTGTGTGTCACTTGATGGAGGTAGCTGTGGGGTTGCAATTCACAGGACTTTGACAAGAGTAATTAACTTTCATACAAGACAGAAGACTAATATACTTTTTCCCCACGATTTAAAAAGAATGAATTTGTTTTGAGTCTAGAAAACAGTGTAGCAGCCAATCTGGCATTGATTATAATTGCAAAATAACACAACTCAGTTTGAATTCCTTGGAGCTGCTGTCATATTAAAACTGATGTCTGTGAAACTTTTCTGTATAAATATTACACTCACATATGTCCACAAAGACCTACGCCCTGCCTCACACTAGTTTCTGACAGGCCTAAAGCGAGATTAAGAGTCAGGCCAGCAGAGGGAAGGTAACCAAAATGTATAAGCAGCAGGACCAATGGTGCTGCTCTTTAGCCCTTCTTCAGCTATAGTTTTAATGCCTGTGGCTCTCCTCTGCGCCCAACAGACACATTCCAGGCTATTTCTGGAGTCTGATTGCTCCCTCCTAACCACTCATTTCCATAAAACAGACTAAATATATACTTGTAGTAAGTAGAAGACAGTCTGCATTATAAATACTCCTCTACATGTGCCTTCCTCTCTCCCCACATATGGTATGGCAATGTTTCATTCATGTAAAGTAAAATAGCTCAACTATTTTAAGGTGCTCTGCATTTGAGAGATGAAAATAGAACTTTAAAGTAGCAACACAAACAGAAGACATATAATCCATCCCTCTACTCCAATACTCCAATCCAGAAGAACAACACAGACACCATCAACATGAACATCCTTAGCACACTGCCGATTAGGAGTGTGGTGTGAAATGCTAATGTCACTTGGTCTAAATGGATGAACGAAAATCCTGGATCATTTTTAATTAAAAGCAGACAAGCATTTGGTCACAGTGTATGATCAAATAAACCGTGTGATTTCCTGGTTAAAGACTCTTTCCCAATGGATGACCGCAGCATTGAGGATGGGAAGTCACAAAGGAACAATCAGGAAGGATTCAACTGAATCCTTCAGTCTAATAACAGCTTGGGTCTACAATAATTGGCCTCAGTACTGCTGGGCTGGAGGGGGGGGGGGGGGGGGGGGGGGGGGGGAGAGAGGGGAGTGGGGGGAAAGAGGGTAATCAGGCTTCCCATTCCCATCCACTAACTCCCACTTTAAACTTGTGGAGGTCGGGTGAGGGCAGGAGCTCCCATGGCCAAACAGTTGCCTGATGCTCACTGTCAGGCTGACATGAAAAATTTTGATGAGATATTGGAGGGCATCTGTTCCGTTTGGAATTGCACTTTCCGCAATTTGCAATTAACAACTTACCAAAATGACCTCAAGAGCTGGCAGTATACCCATATTTGACAACGTTTTGAAGAAAGAGTCCCTGTTCTGAGGTTGCAAAGTTTGAGAAAATGCACAAAATTCTTTCAGAAAATTCACCTGTAACAAAAGCAAAATTACATTTTGGGGATCAATCAGACCACTAGGTATCATTCATTCCACCCATCCACTCGACTGATGACACTCACTAAGTTTATTTTGAGCACTACAATCCCAATTCCATTGCTATTAATAATACTCCCTACATACTTCACAAGTGGAAGGACATGAGATGGTGTCTACAGATCCCTACGTATAGCTTGACTTCCAAGGGTAAAATTTTCCACAACAGCCAAATATTCTGGTCTTGCCATTGTCAAATGGGGTTTTGTGTTGAATGTACCCCTTGATGTCAGGAAACCCGTGGCAGGGATGCACTCTCAGTGGGACCGGAAGATCCCGCCGGCATGAACAGCCGGAACGTTCCAGCTCAAATGTGACATTCCCAGTGCTTTGCCATAGGACAGGAGAAAGCTTTATGATCTGCAGCATGCTTTGATTAGGGTTCCTTTGCTTATGCTTATCCTATGAGTTCTGGTGTTGCCATGCCTCCTAATAGCATTTCCTTCCTTTTGGTCCAACTTCTTCCACATCCAACAGCTATGTAAGCTAGGAAGGAAGGCTCAGAAGTAAATGGATCAAACTGGCTCAAAGGCTGCACTGGAACAACTTCTTCAAAGTACTATTCTTTACAATTTCTCTTTAAACAACTGTACAAAATACAAATTCACATGTTCGGGGTATTTATGTATGTAGAGCTAGATCCTGTGACACTCCAGAGACACAAGTGAGACCCTCTTATAGTAAAAGCACACTGATTTGCAGAAAATAGTTACTTCCAAAGACTGTGTACCAAGGAACACCAACAGATCTGGTCCGATATATTATTCACCCAATTACATTTTAGCTATGAACCATCCCAAAATGGCTCTGTTCAGCCCCTGCGCATATCTCCAGTAGCACATATACACTCAGACATTCCCACACTTACCAGTTCCTGTCTCTTATCATCATCGGTGGCATCATCCGTTAACTGTGCAAAAAGTTCTGTTAGGAACTTCTCATCTTCCTGGAAGATTTAAAATAAAAAGTGCAAGATCGCTGATAAAATACAGACAGAAGACTAGCTGTGACCCACTGAACAGGGTTTTTTCTTCTTTACTGTGTGACTATAACATTTGTTAATACACTAGCACAATAAAAATAACTCATGACCATGACTGAAGCAGGGAGCAACAGACACTCAGTCACTGCCTGCAGATCCTTAGCCAGTCAGTTACATTGATTTTCCCTCAAGATTCTTTTAAAAATATAATTAACTCCACTTGTACACAAATAGGCATAGTATTCTAGCAGTTATGGTACTAGTCTAGCAATGCTGAGGCAATAAGCTCAAATTAATTGAAGTCAATAAATAGTAAATTTTTGGGCAGCCAGCAATAAATACAACAAATGACCATGAGGGCTGACAAATTGTTATCAAAACCTAACTGCTCACTTTTGTCTGCTCTGGCCTATGGAAGATTCCAGTCCCACATCATGCAGTTGACTCAATTTTTGGCGGAGAAGCAGATGTGCGCAATAAGGACATTTTGACGGAGGTAAAACTTGTGTTGCCATTCTCACTGAATGCAGCAAAGGCATATTCGACATTAACTTCCAAACCTATGAACTATCACCCATAAAGAAAAAGGGCAAGAGGCACATAGGAACACTGCCACCTTCAAGTTCTCCTCCAATGCCAAACCAACCAGGCTTGGAAAATATTTCCATTCCTTCATCGTCACTTGGAGCTCGAGCTGAAACAGCAGTATGGGTGTTCCATCACTACACGGGCTTCAACAATTCAAGGTGGTGACTCACCATCAGTTTCTTGAGCATAATTTGGTTGGGGCAATAAATGTTGGCTTTGCCAGTGACACCCACATCTCATGAATAAATTTAAGAAGATAGTTAAAAGCCATATTATACACATCTGTTAAGGTGGATATAGTTACTGATAATAATTAGTCTGGTTGGACTTAGCCTGAACAACCAAGATGGATTGAGGACAATGTTTTTAATAAAAAGAGAAAGCCTAGCTATACAAACATTGGCACAATATTAAATTGCTGTCCAGACTGGCACTTCCTTATGATGTCAGTATTAATTTGTTAAGAGTTCATGCTGTAAAGTTTGACTGAGATACCAATGCTGGTACAGCACATTGCAAGGAAGTGCTAGGAAGCATTAGACAGAGAAGGGGAAGGCAGTGGTTATGGTCATATTGCAGCGATATCCTGCAACAAAGACAGTCAGTGATATTTTTGTTGCACCTGTTCTATGGCACATGCTTTTTTTCGCTATTACTAAAAGTTTCTCGACAGAGCCTGACTTAAGAACATTCAGCATTTAGATTTTGGAAAAAAGTAGCCATCCTCCTCTGTGTTATTACTAGGATTTTAGTAACTTTTTAGTAATATGTCCATTTGATGTGCAAAAAACACTCAGGAGTGCCACTATTGATTTTAATTTCCTTTTTCTGGAGACCACACTCCGAACTGTATGGAATCAGGGTAAATAACGGTAGTTACAGGTATGTCACGTTGTTGGTAATCATGATAATTGAAGATGATAGCTCTCGAATGACTTGCATTTACATTGCACACCATAACATCTGAAACATTATAAAGTTCCTCTCATAGCACTCTATTCTGAAGTGCAATGGCTGTTGCAATAGCTATTTTGCACACAGCAAATTGAATGACCAGATAAACTGCTTACTGGCACCACTGGCTGAGGAGAAAATATCAGTTAGGACACGAGGAGAAGTCCCTCCTTCTTTTAGAAAGGGCTATTTGACAAATGTAATGTATGCTGTCAAATAAGTGTTTTCTATAAAGAAAAAGAATTGAGCTGTGATTGCTGATCATTCACCAAAGATTTCGAGTCAACTCAGATAATTAAGCAACACAGTTCATCACAATATCAGAATACAGTTTGAAGGCTTCTGATAAGAAGTCAAATTAAGTTAATCTAACCTTGTACATATCACCATTGAAGCCAGAGCTAGAATACAGATATGCTGAAGATACAGAGAAGAGCAACAAGGTTTATTTAAAATAGTTAATTCATACAGTACCTTAAGTCAAAACATCTTAAAGCACTTAGATAAAAGCAAAATACTGTGGATGCTGGAATCTGAAACAAAAACAGAAAATGCTGGAAAATCTCAGCGGGTCTGACAGCGTCTGTGGAAAGAGAATAGAGCCCATGCTCTCTCCACAAAGTGCTGTCAGACCTGCTGAGATTTTCCAGCATTTTCTGTTTTTGTATCTTAAAGCACTTCACCTGATTGAGTAATAACACTGGTTACACAGGCAAACAGCATCCTGAAATGTTAACTCGATTCCTACCTCCAGAGATGCTGCTAGGTATGCTGAGTATTTCTGGAATTTTCTGTTTATATTTCAGATTTGCAGGGTTTGCAGTATTTCGCTTCAGCATTTATCTTGGTGCTTCTTTTAACAAGGCCAAAGCCAAAGCATTAGTGAATTTTCCTCATCATAAAACTTCTTTTGACATGACTGTTCCGGAATAATTGGATTTCTATTAAACAAGAGCCCCAAACGTTGCACTAACTATCCTGTAAGCTACTGAAATACTAGGAGTAAAGGATTCTGTACATTTTTGCAAATTCTATCAGAAATGTAAAATAAACTACAAAAGTTAAGTATGTCTTCCATTAGTTATGTAATTTCATCAATCTTGGAATAGCTGAGGCAAAATAATTTTCCAGAGTTCAGGAATGAGCTAGCAAAAGTGGTTCATTTACTGAAATCTGCTATGAGTTTGCCAATTTGGTTAATGGATTGGCATCACAAAAGACTTGCAATCTTCTTGAACTTGGCCAAAGTTTTTTAAAGTGACAGAAATCACACACAATTGAATACACAAACAATGTAGTGCAACACATCAGTGAAATCTTAAACTTCACTCTCAAGTATAGAATCCCTACAGTGCAGGAGGAGGCCATTTGGCGCATCGAGTCTGCACCGACTCTCTGACAGAACATCCCACCCAGGCCCTATTCCCATAGCCCCAAGGAGGTCAAGACTTGCAATTTTAACACAAAAAAAACCTTACATTTTGTTCATACAAATGTCTTACGGTGAAAATGCAAAAAGAACTTTGGAAATGCCTTTTCTGTTGGATTTTCAACTCCCCTTCACTGAAATTGGGACTCTCTTCCCCAATACTTCAAAACCATGGAGTAACCTCCCTTTCCAAGCGCTCAGTACCTATCACCCAACTACTAAAGCACAAATCTACCTTTTGAGGCTTCTGGTATCATGGACCCCACCCTATTACTTTAATAGTGTTCAATATAACATAAATGGATAAATAACATAAATCGATAAAAACATCTAAAAGCACTGATTTAGCAACATATCTTATATTGCAACGACAGGTTTTGGGCTCTGCTACAACATATTTGCACAATTACTCTAGTCCAGTATAAAGAATACTTATACTGCATAGATTATTGAACAGTGATCAACTATCATTCATGAGCGGCGAGGAATTTTACTGCAGTAACTTTGCTGCATCATGACATCATTTTGCAGACTCACTGGCACTTGCTCATCTTCAACATCATAAACTAAACTACATAGAATAGAATAGGACCTGGTGAACGCTCTAATACATCTTTTAAAATTACATTCAGCTAATGAGAAGACATTACAAGATTCTGCTTCTAATATCTTATTTGGTGCAGTCATTTGATTAGAAAAACCTTCATGTGTGTTCTCTATTATATCAGGACCACTCAATTCAACAACTGATGCCATCTGAAAAGTACAGCAACCTAGTCGTTGCAAATTAAGAGTCTTCATGTTTTTTGCCTCAAGGTACATTGTTTTGAAATGATATAGATCTTTTAAGCCCTTGTCCCTAAAGTTTTAAAATACAATTTGTGAGGAGCTTGTTCAAATTTCTCGTCTTGAATTGATTTACTGTACAGACTAGTTTACATTTCAAACAAGTATCAGTCTATTCTAATTAGCAGAGTCAATGTTAAATAATTCAAAATAACCTTTGTTGCAACTATTAAAGAAAGAAAAAACTTTCATGCCCTCAAAGCTCTTCAAGTTCAATAACGTACTTTAGAAGTGCTATTGCTCTTGTTATACTAGCAAACACAACAGCCTATTTTTACACACAAAGATCTCACAAAAAGCAATGAAATGAATGACAGTTAAATGGTTTTAGTAGTGCGGGTTGTACGGTAAATATCAACAAGGACACGAGTGAATTCCCTGCTCTTCAAATATTGTCATAGGATCTTCTCCTTCCACCTGAGCAGGCATGGACAATTTAAGATTGATCAAAAAGCGAACAAAAGGACCGATGTTTCCAACATTGCAGCACTCAATCACACTGCATTGAATATCAGCCTGGATTATGTGTTCACATGCGGGAGTAGGGTTTGAACCTAAAAATTAAGTTTGCTTTTTTTTTAAAGTACATAGATTTCTAAAGTAAATTTTTAAACTACATAAATTTCAAAAGTAAAATTGTATCAATATCCCCACATTTGAACAAGAAATCAATGTTGACTTTGGACTAGTTAATGAAACATGAATGAGTTGCATATTGCACAACATAGCAGCCAGTGCTTAAATCCATATTGGATCTGTAGAGACCTCAGTCAATTCTATGTTTGTACAGTTTTGTACTGTTATTCCACAAACTGGAAATTCTTTAATTCTAACTGTTGGTGACCACACTGAAATGTAGAATTCAACATCTAGTTATTGCAAAACCTGACACATTGCCCAGCAGTTTGGAAGTCACAAGAAAGGGCAGTTCATTGGAAAAACAAAGCTCAAAAATCATGCATGTTCAAATTGTGGAGGATAATACTTTTAATTTTATGAAATGTATTTAAGTTGAGCAAAATGCTGATTGTTATGATTACAAAGGGACTGCAATCTGGATCCATTCTGCTACCTTTACATTTTCTTTAAACACTAGCTGGACAGTTGCATCGCCTAACTTGAACCACAAAAGGATAGATCAGCCAACAGTGTAAACTAGAGGTCAACCTTCCTGATCTGTATAGTTCAGCTATTCACTGGATAAGCATAGCGAGCCACAAGGATCCATCTGCATAATTTAACTATTTCATTTTATGTTCTGATTCCAAACACAGCTTTACCATTTGATCCAGAGTGCCAAAGTACTCACATAACACCCTGATACTTGTTGCATCTGTACTAATCCCTTGCTTCTCAACGTACCCAATACAAGCAAGAGCCACTTCAACTGATTAATCCCAAAACAAGTGCTCGATGAGTTGGTCTCCGGATCCTCACAAGCTTGATCTTTGCAGTACAGTGTAAAAACAAAGACCTCACAATTCACGAATAACGCAGACTCTGGTTAACACCCAATAAGTAACAGAATATATAGGCTGCATCCCATTCTTTGTTGTCAAATTCTACAATAAGGCATGGAAAAACAGTTGCTAAATGTATGCGAAAACAACTTACATTTTTATTGTATCTTTTATCACACCATAGTGCCCAAGGCACTTTCCAGAATCAAACAGACGAAAATCAACACGGAGCTAAAGAAGGTGAGTTCAATGGAAGCTCTTAAAGGTAAACAGGTGTGGGAAAGGAATTCCAGAGCTCACCACCCCAAGGTGGAGCTACCAGTGATGGGGAGAAGAGACAGGATGGGATTGAGGTATATGTTGAACTAAAGTAAAGTTTATTAGTCACAAGGCTTACATTAATACTGCAATGAAGTTACTGCGAAATTCCCCTAGTTGCCAAACTTCGGCGCCTGTTTGGGTCAATGCACCTAACCAGCATGTATTTCAGACTGTGGGAAGAAACTGGAGCACCCGGAGGAAACCCACGCAGACACAGGGAGAACGTGCAGACTCCGCACAGACAGGGACCCAAGCCGGGAATTGAACCCGGGTTCCTGGCGCTGTGAGGCAGCAGTGCTAACCACTGTGCCAACATGCCGCCCATGTAATTCTCCTAGGGTCTAGGACTGCCAAAAATGGTGGTGAGGAGGGACCGGTTCATGACTTGGTTTGAACAGGAGTATGAGAAATGTTAAATGGAAGATTGTAAGCCAATATAGGTCAGTACAGACGGGTGAAATGTGACTGTGACAGAATGTGGAGCATGTGTTTTGGATGATCTAAACATAATGGAAGGTGCAGCATGGGAGGAGAACCTGAGAACTTTGGAAAAGTTGTTTCTTGAGGTAACAAAGGCACAAGTAAGTGTTTAGCAGCAGGTGGATATTAAAGTTTAAATTTAGCTTATTTATGATTGTCACAAGTAGGCTTACATTAACACTGCAATGAAGTTACTGTGAAAATCCCCGAGTCACCATGCTCTGGTGCCTGTTCGGGTACACGGAGGGAGAATTTAGCATGGCCAAAGCACCTAACCAGCATGTCTTTTGGACTGTGGGAGGAAATCGGAGTACCCGGAGGAAACCCACGCAGACACGGGGAGAACGTGCAAACTCCGCACAGTGACCCAAGCCGGGAATCGAACCTGGGTCCCTGGTGCTGTGAGGCTGCAGTGCTAACCACTGTGCCGCTGTGTTGCCCCTCAGGTACAAAGGTAGAGTGGATCCAGACATAGCATAGAGGTGAAACATAGGTAATGCTTGTGATGGAGGCTATGAGGTTGTTAAGTAGGATGCTAACCTAATGTTAAAACAAAGTAATCTTCCAAATTGAGGCAGAAATACAGAAAAAATCAGTTACAAGAGAAAATCACTTCCCAGCAGTAAAATGATTAGCTGCTAATTTCCTTTTTGGATGCTGGCTCTTTTTAAGTACCTAGCTGCCAGAATTCTTTTGCTGCTATTAGGATCCTTGCAATAAGCTACAAAGCCATTTGACATGAATATCACAACTTCAAATAATGTTCTGGCAAGATTTTTAATGCTTCAGTTACTGTTATCTAATTATATAAAGTACAGATACAGTGCCTCAAAACTGGCCACGGAAGACAGAATCCATGCCGGATTTTGGATCTTGCCGGTTTTCAGACAAGGTTTCCGAGAGCTTTCATGTACCGCTAACATAATCAGGTAAAGATTGGCAGTGATTGAGTCTAAGGCAGCCATACTGAAACTGGGTAGCGCTTTGGTAACTGAAAAACAATGTTCACTTCAGGCCATTAAAGCTATAGAGAAACACTTGAGATGGAAGTTGTGCAGACAAGCGCAATTCCCCGAACCTATCCACGCTGGCCAGGTGGGGGTCAATGGTCACTGATCACTGGGAGCTCGGGAGACAACATGCATGTGAAGCAAATAAATACATGGCGTGGTAAGTTGTTGAACAAGTCAGTAGGCCTTTTCACTTATTTAATAGTACTTAAAACCCTTCTGTGGCACATGCACGCACACATGTATATATGCACTGAAAGAAAGACAGGCTATTCCGTCCAGTTGATGATGGCATTTGTGGTCCACTTAAGCCTCCTTCCATTCTTCTGCATCTAACTTTATCATAACCGCTATTCCTCGTGTATTTAACCAGCTTCCCTTTAAATGCACCAATACCATTCGCCTCAACCACTCCCTGTGGCAGCGAGTTCTACATTCGCATCACTCTTTGGGTAAAGAAGTTTCTTGTGAATTCCCTATTTGATTTCTTAGTGATTGTCTTGCATTGATGTCTCTAGTTTTGCTCTTCCCCGCAAGTGGAAACACACCCTGCATCAACTCTATCAAAACCTATCATTCCAAAGACCTCTACTGGGTCATCCCTCAACCTCCTCCTTTTTAAAAGAAGCAACCCCCACGGTCATCATTTCCCGATAGCTATAACCTCAGTTCTGATATCATCCTTATCAATCTTAATATCCAATGCACCTATATCATTTTTCTAACATGGCAACCAGAACTGCACACAGTACTCCATTTGTGGCCCAATTAAGGTGCTATCCAAATTCTAGGCACTTCAATGTCGGCCTCCTTAGTTTTCTTAATGTAATACCGTACACTTTGCTATGTTGAAATTTGTTGGCCAATTTTTCTCTGATTCTGTAATTCATTACAGTCTTCCTCAATGTTGACTTTCATTTCCTAATTTAGAAATTGTGCTTTTAATTCCAGCATTAATATAAATTATGAACAGTGATCCCTGCACTGATCTTTGTGGGACCCCACTTCCCATCCTGTGGCACTCAGAATAGGTATCCTTTATCCAGACCTTCTGCTTTGCCTTCCAGTCGGCCTTCTAACCATTCTGTAAGGAGGTTCGTAACAAATTCTTCTTGGAAGCACCAAAATAATTTATACTTTTTCTTCAAAACTTACAACGAACCTTTCCTGTAACCCCAAAGGTATCAATCACACTCCCTTCTAAAATGGCCAGAAAGCCAGAAAGAAGAGGGAGTTTTATGTGGTTTCACAATTCAGGAGCTAATTATACAATACAATAGCAGATAACGATAAATGTTAAACTTACTTAATTACCATATATTCATATCAGTGAAAGAAAAAGATTGCACTTAAGCCAAATTGCACTTCCAGTGTGCTATTCTTAATTTAATACTTCAAACTGATCTTGAAACCACACCTCAAATTAATACTGAAACTACCATGACTAATGAGAGGTGTAATTCACCATGATGTTACATGGCTCAAAATGGTCAATCTAGATAACCAAAGTCTGGAAGTACAAAACTCTATATTCACAATGTTGGATGGTTTTAGCTCAGTATAAACATTTCACAATCACACTACAAAAACTAGTAGTGACAAAATAAAATATGAAACTCAGTAACATGCCTGTCATACTTGCGCAGTTTTTCTGCTATATCAGGACAGATGTTGAATGCTTACCTGAAGCATACCAACTATTTCAACTTTATTAAAAAAGATGAAGGAGTGAAGTGTTGATAACATGTTTTCCTCAAATACAGATGGTGTAGGCAGAACCATATCCTGAATGTACTGTACTCTGTATGTCTGGTGGATTTTCTGTTTAAGTTCTGGATCAGATATGGGAATCACCTCTTTAAACTTAGCCGTTTTTGTCAGAAATTCTCTGTGTTTTCTTGGCAGGGATAAAGAAGGATCATATTCTAGACATCCTATTACGTCCATTATACATTCTTCTGAAAACATGACTTCAAAAAGTGCAGTTCTGTTCAAAAGGAAAATTCCCTTGATTATTTCGTACAAGTGGTGTAGTCCTTCAACGTTTTCCAAGTCCTCACACACGTGAAAGAGTTCCAGGAGCTTCTTAATGTAGCCCTCATTTTCCAGTGCAAGTGCAAGTTTCTCCCGCCGCAAGGGAGAAGGTAGTGATGTCGCAACTAGTTCTGCCAGCTCTTCCAATCTGCTCAACTCACAAGGTGGAAGTTCCAAACCGGGTGATGACATGTCATCGAAACGTTCCTCCTCAGACTCATCCACGAGGTCCTGTGTGATGTCCACCGAGGGGTCCTTCCCTTGAACCTGGTCAAAAAAGAAGACAGAATTATTCTAATGCAAAACTGTGCCATCAGAATTTGTTTTCAGACAAGTGAAGAGTGTTTGTTGTGACTGCGCTGCATTGATTAAAGGTACAATTGTTCATGCAGCTCCTGAAGTTTCAAATAAGGAAAATTTTCATAAGGTCTTGCAGTCAATTGTACTAAGGTGATCACAAAAGATAAAGTTTGGAAGTGCTATAGGCTGAAAAAAACAAATGAACAAACCATTGCAAACATCACCTCCTTTCTAACACATAACAGAAGACAGTAAATAGTGGTCCTTACAATAACCTCTCACATACAAAAACAGCCTCCTGTTAAAGACTATATTCATGCTAAAATGAACCACTGCATTTATAATTCTGTAATACACATTGCAAAACCTGTCATACATACATGAAAATCAAGTCAAGCTGAGCATTGTAATTACATTGAAAATTTAAGCTAACAGCATCAGTATGTAAGGTGAACCACAAACAATCAACAAAGGGTTTAGATATGAAATCAGTTTCTATTATATTTCTGGATCACAGTGAAATTGAAAACTAGCTCCATGCCAACACATTTATGGCAACATTTATAATTTAAATCCCCTCACAACATCTTTATGTTGAGCATTAGCATCAGTTTCCAACTATACAGCAAGCTTCAACCAAAATGACACACACATCAATAAAATCTCACGAGCTGGCATTCTTGTATTGATACATGCCCGATTGTGAAATGTAATTAAACATCTGTATGGGAGAAGACTATAACTAAAGTATCACAAGTTCAGTTCATGTATCACTTGTTGAAACAGAGCTGTGCTATTCAGTCACAAGGGGATACTCCACTGGACATTTATTTCGACCCAAGTCTCATCTTGGATTAGTTTTTCCCCCCGAAAACTGCACTAAATTGCTAAAACATGTTTATATTACAGATATGCACAGAAAAATGGCAATCCAGTTCTGCTGTAGACATTGACATACTTCTGTTATCACAGAATTATAAACAGTAATTTTATTGCATTTCCCCCTCTCTCAATTCACTTTCCCCAAAGCAAGCACCTGTGCACTTAAGTGTCTTATTCTACAATAGTACCGCTGACATAAGTAACATCAGGTCACTCAGTTTCAAAATCTTCAGAATCGCAGAATTGTTACGAAGCAGAAGGAACACATTTGGCCCATCCTATCTCACCTGCTCTCCAAATGAGTAATTCACTCAGTGAACTCGTACTATAATTAGTATTAACAGATAAAAAAATAATACAATTAGTATCATTCTTCTTCTTGAAGTTCTCTAATGGAAGGCAGGTCCTTTGCGACTGTTCGACAAAGCGCTGCTAAGTGATTTTTATTTTAAGCTACAGGTGGGCCAAGAGACAGGCTCTGAGTCTACATCAGCCAGAATGGGGATTGAACCCTGTGCTATTGGTGTTAAACTGAGCCACATCTTAGCCACCTTGACAAGTGAGCTAACTGGTCCCCCACCATACCCTTGGGATCCCTCAAATCAATTCACAGGCAAACGCAGCAAGCAATCTGTGCGCAATAAACTAGAGATGAATTACTACTTAATCAGTTCATGGTTATTCAGTTTCATCCAAAAACAATGCTGTACCCTGCTCCCCAAAGTCCGCTGAAAGTCTTTGTTAACCAAGATTACACGCTCAAACTCATGAGCCACTCAAAGCTACAAAGTTCTCTTTTGGAAGAGAGAATGCTGTCCACCGAGCCAAGTTGATATTATAATTTCAGAAGGGGTTAATTCTTTATCATCACTGAAGTATTTGTGTCCTACAAAGGTCGCCAATGCTCTTTGGTTCCTTTTTCATCTCCTGAAAGTATTAAAACATGCTGAACAAGTGGCCACTGGTATGCTGTGTGGCGGCTATTCTTCATGTGTGAAAGGAACACCATGACTATTGCACCATGCAACAGTGGTGTTAATGTGGGGTTACGGGGATAGGGCCTGGGTAGGATTGTTGTTGGTGCAAACTATATGGGCTGAATGGCCTCCTTCTAGGGATTCTATGGCGGCATCATATCTGAGCCAGATCCCAGCCACTCAACATTTACTCTTCTGTAGGAAGCACCCAAAAGCAGAAATTCTGATCATTTTCTGTGCAGGGGCATGGAGGCAAAATGTAACAAACGCCCTCCCTGCACCGGATGAAATTGGCCAATGTGGCATTATTAACACTTTTATTCCTACAAAACTAATCTCCAAACTCCGTGGCCTGGGCCTCGGCTCTTCCCTCTGACTGGATCCTGAACTTCCTAACCCACAGAGCGCAATCAGTAAGGAAAGGCAACAACACCTCCTCCACGATCATCCTCAATACCGGTGCCCCACAAGGCTGTGTTCTCCGCCGCCTATTATACTCTTTATACACCTACGACTGTGTGGCCAAATTCCCCTCCAACTCAATTTTCAAGTTTGCTGACGACACCACCGTAGTGGGTCGGATCTCCAACCATGACAAGACAGAATACAGGAATGAGATAGGGAATCTGGTGAACTGGTGCAGCAACAATAATCTCTCCCTCAATGTCAACAAAACAAAGGAGATTGTCATCAACTTCAGGAAGCGTAGTGGAGAACATGCGGCTGTCTACATCAACGGGGACAAAGTAGAAACGGTTGAGAGCTTCAAATTTTTAGGTGTCCAGATCACCAATAACCTGTCCTGGTCCTCCCATGCCGACATTATAGTTAAGAAAGCCCACGAACGCCTCTACTTTCTTAGAAGACTAAGGAAATTTAGCATGTCAGCTACGACTCCCACCAACATTTACAGATGCACCAGAGACAACCATTTCTGGTTGTATCACAGCTTGGTATTGCTCCTGCTCTGCCCAAGACCACTAGAAACTACAAAAGGTCGTGAATGTAGCCCAATCCATCACGCAAACCAGCTTCCCATCTATTGACTCTGTCTACATTTCTCACTGCCTTGGCAAAGAAGCCAACATAATTAAAGTCCCCGCACACCTCGGACATTTGCTATTACACCTTCTTCCATTGGGAAAAAGATACAAAAGTCTGAGGTCACATACCAAACGACTCAAGAACAGCTTCTTCCCTGCTGCCATCAGACTTTTGAATGGACCTACCTCGCCTTAAGTTACCTTTCTCTACACCCTGTTACATAGATGTAACACTACATTCTGCACTCTCCTCATTTCCTTTTCTATGAATGGTACGTTTTGTCTGTATAGCGCGCAAGAAACAATACTTTTCACTGTATGTTAATACATTATTGTGCAACAGGTTTACACTGCTTACTGAAGTGATGCCTGCTTGAACAGAGGGGAGTACAATAGGATGAGGGCAGAACTGGCTAATGTAGACTGGGAGCGCAGACTAGTTGGTAGGACAGCTGAGCAACAGTGGCAGATTTTTAAGGAGATTTTTCTCAGTACTCAGCAAAAATATATTCCTGTGATAAAGAAGGAATGTAAGAAAAGGGATAACCAGCCATGGATAACTAAGGAAATAAAGGAGAGTATTAAATTAAAAACCGATGTGCACAGAGTGGCCAAAACTAGTGGGGAATTAGAAGATTGGGAAAGCTTTAAAAAACAATAAAGAACTACTAAGAAAGCGATAAAGAAAGGAAAGATAGATTATGAAACTAAACTAGCACAAAATATAAAAACTGATAGTAAAAGTTTTTACAAATATATAAAAAGGAAAAGAGCAGCTAAAGTAAATGTTGGACCCTTAGAAGACGAGAAGGGGGATTTAATAATGGGAAACGAGGAAATGGCCGAGGCCTTAAACAAGTTTTTTTGTGTCGGTCTTCACAGTAGAGGACACAAATAGCTTACCGAAAATTGACGGTCGTGGGACTGTAGGGGGTGAGGTCCTTAAAACGATTACTATTACTAAAGAGGTAGTGCTTGGTAGGCTAATGGGACTAAAGGTAGACAAGTCCCCGGGCCCGGATGGAATGCATGCCAGGGTACTGAAAGAAATGGCAGAAGTAATAGCAGATGCGTTGGTTGTAATTTATCAAAATTCGCTGGACTCTGGGGAAGTGCCGGCTGATTGGAAAACAGCTAATGTGACGCCACTGTTTAAAAAAGGAGGTAGACAAAAGGCGGGTAACTACAGGCCGGTTAGCTTAACGTCCGTAGTTGGGAAATTGCTGGAATCCATCATTAAAGAAGAAATAGCAGGACACCTGGAAAAAAATGGTTCGATCAAGCAGATGCAGCATGGATTCATGAAGGGAAAGTTGTGTTTGACGAATTTAATGGATTTTTATGAATATGCAACGAGTGCAGTTGACAGAGGGGAACCGGTGGATGTGGTGTTTTTGGATTTCCAGAAGGCGTTCGATAAGGTGCCTCACAAAAGGTTGCTGCAGAAGATTAAGGTACACGGAGTTGGGGGTAAAGTGTTAGCGTGGATTGAGGATTGGCTATCTAACAGGAAGCAGAGAGTTGGAATAAATGGGTGCTTTTCTGGTTGGCAGTTGGTGACTAGTGGCGTGCCGCAGGGATCGGTGCTGGGGCCTCAACTTTTTACGATATACATAGACGATCTGGAGGAGGGGACCGAGTGTAGGGTAACAAAGTTTGTGGATGACACAAAGATGAGTGGGAAAGCAAATTGCGTGGAGGATGCGGAAAGTCTGCAGAGAGATTTGGATAGGCTAAGTGAGTGGGCGAGGATCTGGCAGATGGAGTATAACGTTGACAAGTGTGAGGTTATCCACTTTGGAAGGAATAATAGTAAAATGGACTATTATTTAAATGGTGAAAAATTACAACATGCTACTGTGCAGAGGGACCTGGGGGTCCTTGTGCATGAATCGCAAAAACTCAGTTTGCAGGTGATCAAGGAGGCAAATGGAATGTTGGCCTTTATCGCGAAGGGGATGGAGTATAAAAGCAAGGAGGTCTTGCTGCAATTGTACAAGGTACTGGTGAGGCCGCAGCTGGAGTACTGTGTGCAATTTTGGTCCCCTTATTTGCGGAAGGATATATTGGCCTTGGAGGGAGTACAGAGAAGGTTCACCAGGTTGATACCGGAGATGAGGGGGTTGGCTTATGAGGAGAGATTGAGTAGATTGGGCCTGTACTCGGAGTTTAGAAGGCTGAAGGGAGATCTTATAGAGACATGTAAGATAATGAAGGGGCTAGACAGGGTAGAGGCAGAGAGATTCTTTCCACTTAGAAAGGAAACAAGAACTAGAGGACACAGCCTCAAAATAAGGGGGAGTCAGTTTAGAACAGAGTTGAGGAGGAACTTCTTCTCTCAGAGGGTAGTGAATCTCTGGAATTCTCTGCCCATTGAAACAATGGAGGCTACCTCGTTAAATATGTTTAAGTCACAGGTAGATAGATTTCTGATCAATAAGGGAATTAAGGGTTATGGGGAGCGGGCGGGTAAGTGGAACTAAACCACTATCAAATCAGCCATGATCTTACTGAATGGCGGGGCAGGCTCGAGGGGCTAGATGGCCTACTCCTGCTCCTATTTCTTATGTTCTTATGCTCTTATGTTCTTATTTCCCATGTGGTGGTCTCTATGGTGGTCATGTTGTGTGGAGTTATTGCTTGAGAGGGTGAAATGAGTAGAATTGAGAGGCAAGTCAGAGGGTAAACACCGAAATACTGAAAAGGCTGAGGACCAACATAATGTTTTACTAAATATATTTACCTACTTAAACCATGGTTTTGGGTAAAGGCAAGTTCAAGATTTCTATAAATAAATCAAATAGTGTTTTTTTTCCTCACCATTATGTTTCTTTATAGAGAAAGATTGTAGAGACTAACATAGCTACATACCCATCTTTGACTAGGTTTCTTCCCTCTTTCCAGACTCAACAGTGAGTCTAGCAATTTCCGTTCATAACAACCACTCCATTATCAGACAGCCGTATGAATCTACTAAAGCCATTTACATTTCCTCTAGACCCATCTTTTGTATCTTTACTTGTCCCATTACCACTCTTTTTGTCTTGTATCATCATTTTATTTGTCATTGAAATCTCTACCACCTGAAGCCCATCACAGACCTTTCCCTTTGTTCTTTCCTCCGTCACCCTTTTTCACCTGCTTCCCAGCTCTGATGAATAGAGGGCAGAATCTTCATGCAATGTCCGGCACTGTGGAGTTTTTTGGCCAGAGAGGGAGATAGCTGTTGATGAGGCAGCAAGGGATGCATCAGGGCATCTCCAATTGGAGGCACTCGTGCAGGATGGTAAAGAATTGCTTTTGTTTTGCTGAGGCCAAACAGGCACGCTCCATTTTCAAAAGGAAAAACTTCTCAGTGGTGGCACAGGGGTTGTGGGAGTTGTCTTTGTCCCGGGTAGCCCCTCCTTGGGCCATGGAACCCCTGGCTCAGATGCCTCATCTCTCCCCCCTCCTCACATGGTGGGAAGTAGATTTGCCATTGCTGGGAAACCTGCCCAATGACAAAACTGCATCGAGGACCCACCCCACCATGGTTCCCTGTCATTTTATCGGCACACTGATTCCTAACCCACCTGCTAAGGGGCAATAATACTTCAAACATTAACTTAAGTTTCTTGTCACTGATGCCACCAGACCCGCTGAGTATTTTCCAGTTTTTTTTGCTTATATTTCAGGTTTTGAACATCCACAACAATGTTCTTTCTAAGTTGTGTAGGTCTGCAGTCACTCAGAAATTGGAAGTGTGCAAGGGGCAGTTTTTTTGAGATGTGTACATGTACGACAACCTCAAAGGGACCACACATTGCAAGAAATGTGCTGTCAACAGCAAAGGGAAAGTAGAGAATACCTTTTTTTTCCAGAATCGCAGTATTTTGCTTTTGTAAATTTATACCTTTGTTGTTACCCTGAATAAAAGTGAATTTTTATTTTTAATTACTACGGGCAATAAATACTGCAGCAGTGCGATGATTAACCAACATCTGGTGTAAATAATATTCAGCAATACTTAGGATATTTGGGAAGCACTGAGGCATTCTTGGTAATGAAAACTGTGAGTAAACAATCCTAAAAATAGTCATTACATCATTCTGCACAAACAGCATCACTGAGTTCTCTCAGGTTTCTGTAAAAAATATCAAACGTATTTCTGCTGCAAAATTAGACTTTGTCATTTGTCTTCAGCACCCTCCCCATCTAACTCCAGCCACGTCCTGATTTTGGATTTAGAATATGGCAATCAGTTGCAATCAAGTCACGGCTTTTCCAGGTTAGGAATAGAACAGATTGTTTATCCCCAGAAAACTTTGAGTTTAATCATAAAAGTAATTTTAGGAGACATGTACAATGCAAATAATAAAGCAAATTGCAAAATATAACCGAAAAAACAGTTAGATTATCACTCCTATTTGCTATCTCATGGCTCTCGTGAGAAGAGCCATAGACTTGCCTGCAATGCTTCCAGCAGTCAAAGTGTCAGCAAGCATGACTAATCAGGTCACTAAATAAAGCAATCAATATTTTGCTTTGTAAACAAATTATTCGGGTTCATTTCTAGGGGGATAGAACAGAATAGCAGAAGAGTTACATTAATTTTCCATAGAATCTTGGTTTGGCCATACTCAAGAGTATTGTGCAAAGTTCCGGTCTCCGTGTTATAGGTAGAATGTCGAGGCATTGGAACATGTGCATAAAAGGTTTACACAGTAAGAAGTCCCACAACACCAGGTTAAAGTCCAACAGGTTTATTCGGTAGCAAATACCATAAGCTTTGGGCTTTGGTATTTGCTACCGAATAAACCTGTTGGACTTTAACCTGGTGTTGTGGGACTTCTTACAGTGTTCACCCCAGTCCAACGCTGGCATCTCCACATCATAAAAGGTTTACACAGACCAATACCAAAACTGAGAGGTTATAAGTATTGGTGAACTAGCTGATACTCTTTGGGGAAAAATGACTTGAGCAGTGAGCTGATAGAGGATTTTATGATTTTAAAAAATGTTGGAAGATGAGAAATAGAGATGTTTCCACTTTGGGAGTGTTCAAAATTAGGGATCTTATGCATAAGATAGTAACTAATAAGACTACCAAGAGAGCAGTTACAGTGTCAATTTCTACCACAAAGAGATGAGGTGGATAGCAGAAATATTTAAAAGAAATCCGGATGAACAGTCAGGTGAAAGAAACAGAGGTCTTTACTGCCAGAGTTAGAGGAA
Organism: Mustelus asterias; assembly: GCF_964213995.1. Classification (NCBI taxonomy): domain Eukaryota; kingdom Metazoa; phylum Chordata; class Chondrichthyes; order Carcharhiniformes; family Triakidae; genus Mustelus; species Mustelus asterias. Next base: position 85,630,338 of record NC_135818.1, read on the forward strand.
GTAGGACTGTGGGAAACAGTTCATTTGGAGTGTTGTGTACTAAAGTGGGCAGTTAACTTTAACAGCAAAGATAAAAGAATGAAAAGGCGGCCACATGGTGGGTTACTTAATCAGTTTATGGAGTTTTATTAAATAGGTGCTGTTTGCTTGCAATCCAAGATGGAAGAGAAGGACAATCTCCCAAATGCCTCTGATGATGCCACCACGTAATCATGTGACATACTACAGAGATGCATTGGCTTACAGTACATGACATGGAGGATAACAACAGATGTAGATTAGTTGGGCTGAATGGCTTGTTCCAGTGCTGTACATTGTGTGTAATTTTATTTACGTTCATACATAGAAGAATCCACTTGGCCGAAAATGTTATTTCCTGCTCACAGCAGGAACAGTAAACAAATACTTGGGTAATAAGTAACTTCCAGGAATTCTAATTTGACCTTTAGGAGGCTACACTGTTGACAATAATGAAATGAAGAAAGGTTTGCAACAATTAATTTAATTCTTGAGTGATCTGCTGCAATCTAAAAGCTCGAAGGTTCACTAATCTGCCCATCTTCAGGGCTTGAAACTGCGGTAGTGGTACTTGAGTATTCTCACATTTTCAGTTAAAATGCTGGTACTGACTACCCAACAGCATTGTGGAGGTATCTTCATCACAAAGTCTGCAGTGGTTCAAGATACAAGCTCAGCAACACCACCCTAGGAAACGTGGGGATGGGAATAAATGCTGGGCTTTCCAGCCTTAACCAGTATTTGAGAATACATTTTTGAAATGTTATATTTATTAATGATAAAGAGAGTAGGTATTAATGCATGTTTTGTTGCCAGAAGGATTATAAACAATATCAAAGGATTATTGGGACCATATGTCTTAATAAAAGATTACATGGATTTCATTTTGTCAAAGTTTGCAGACAACACTGAATTGGGAACCATAGAGACAATTACATAATTTTTGGAGAAGACTGATCCGACTGTTGGAATGGGGAGACATGTCAGTTGAAATTCAATACAGAGAAATATGAGGCGATGATGACAAGACTTCCAAAGGATGGGTACATAAATCTTTAGAAGTGAAAAACCTGTTAAAACCCCTCCCAAAAATTTGATCCTAAGTTTTATGAATAGAATCAGAAAAGTGCTACGAGATAATTTTAAAGGAAACTAAAAATGTGAGTTTTTACTTATCAAGGTGAGGTCCATAAAACCATTTCAAATTCTGAATGGTTTCATCAAAATATGGGAAAACTCCTACTTGGTTGTTTACAAAGGAGCATAAACTTGAAGAAATAAAGAAAGAACTCAAGAGTTTCAAACTCTGCTCCCTAGCTACTTACTCCATCCTTATCTCTGCTAAGGTTCAAGATTAAGCCAATCTGTTCGTAATCTTGGTGTCACACTCAACCCTAAAATGAGCTCCAGACCTCACATTCACACCTATTTCCACCTCTATAACACGGCACAACTTCATCCGTCTCAGCCCACATGCTGAAATACTCATTCATGCCTGCTACCTCGAGTTGACTATTCCGATGCACTCCTCACCGGTTTCCCACATTCAACCCCCCCATAAAATTGATTATCCAATGTCCTATCACTCCTGTGCTCAATGACCAACATTAGTTCTGGTCAAGCAATATCTTGGTATTAAATTTTTATTCTCATTTTCAAATCCTCCATGGCCTCACTCCCGCTTCTACTGCTGCAATCTCCTCTTGCTGCTCTGAGATCCTTTGTTCTCTAATTCTGAACTCCTGAACATTCCCAATTTTAATCATTCCACCATTGGTGGCCATGTCTACAGCCAACTAGGCCCAATAGTCTACACCCAGCTACCTTGTTTTCCTTAAGGCTTTCCTCAAAACCCACCTCTTTGACAATGCCTTTGGTCACTTGATCAATTATCTCCTTCTGTGACATTATATTTTGTCTATTAACACTCCAGTGAAATACTGTGGGATGGTTTATGGCATTAAGAGTGCTATATAAGCTGCTTTCATTGTTGCTGAACGCAAAGGGTTATTTGAACATGGAATGTCCTATCAGAAACAATCATGGAATCAGAATTTATAATAGCTTTTAAAAGGGAAGGGAAACGGGCCCACATCCTTTAGAGAGCCCCACAGAATTTTAATTAAATAACATACAATGACAACTTTCAAAATAAGGCTATTGATGTTTAAATTTAATGTGCATTAAGAATTTCTCCTCCTCATTGGGTTGTGGCTGCCAGCATTTGATTTCAAAGTGCTTGATTAATAAATTTCAATCTTGTCTTTGGAAGGAGTTTAGAAAATGTTTCACAGAAACTGCAATATGTTATCACACACCAAGCAGGAAGTCGGTACTAATATTGAAAAGTAGATTTTTATTTTCAGCAGCAATTGACACCCATGACCTTTAGAAATGGCACACTTAGCAGATACAGTCACATCGACATTGGTCAAAAACAGCTGCTGGAAAAGGGATAGCCAGGTCACTATAGATTGATGAATAACCGCAATCACTAATTATGGAATAAATGTGTTATGTGAGGGATATAACTGTAGAATTTTCAAATTTTAGCAGATCAAAAATATATTGGGTCAAGTGTCACTTATTATTTGCACCAATATGCTTAGCAACAAGATCAATGAAGGAATTAAAGCTTTATGAAGTCATGGAGAAGATCCACTGGCATTACAGAATAACTTATGACATGTCAGTTTGGAAGTTTAAATATCAGTTTTGGTGATAAAATGTCACTATTCTGTATCAAAAGCCAAGGTACTTACCCAATATTTTAAAAACCACAGGAAGAATGAAGTACAAATCAAAATAACAACTGTTAATTTGGCCCATTTTTTTCAATACTAGGATCTGTATAACACTGGCAAGACAATATTTCATGTCCATCCGAGTTGTTCTGAAGCAATTAAGAGATAACTATGAAGTATGGGACTGGAGTAATGTGTAGACCTGACTGTATAGAGGTGGCATGTTACCTTCTATGAAGGACATCACAGAAACTTTGATTTAAATGATAATCCGGCAGGCAACATAGCCATTTTCTGTTGCTACTTTAAGCAGATATACTGAATGCAATTTATGAAATTGCAATGATGGAATTTGAACTCTCAACCTCAAGTTTCTAATAAAGTTTAATTTCACTAAACCAACGATCCCTTTAGATTTAGCCCAGAAAAATGTGCATTAAGAATTTCTCCTCCTCATTGGGTTGTGGCTGCCAGCATTTGACTTCGAAGCCTATTCATCTTATTGATCACTCCGCGGAAACTATCCTGATATAAATCCTAAATTTGCCTTTTACTGCTTTGACCCTGTTACCATTTGTCCTGTATTTGCAATTTAATTTGTAATGATTTTCTGGGTTTACCTTAACTTCCTGGCTCCCTGGGATCAGATTTGGGAGGTATCCCAAAGATGCACTACAAGACCATCAGGCATAGGAGCAGAATTAGGTCATTCGGCCCACTGAGTCTGCTCCACCATTCAATCATAGCTAAGTTTCTCAACCTCATTCTCTCATTTTTCCCCCATAACCTTTGATCCATTTACCAATCAAGAACATATCTATCTCTGACTTTGATTTGATTTGTTAGTTAGTATACAGTGAAAAGTATTGTTTCTTGTGCACTATACAGACAAAGCATAGAGAAGGAAAGGAGATGGTGCAGAATGTAGTATTACAGTCACAGCTAGGGTGTAGAGAAAGATTATGTTAATATAAGGTAAAGTCTGATGGTAGCAGGGAATAAGCGGTTCTTGAATCAGTTGGTACGTGACCTCAGACTTTTGGACCTTTTTCCCGATGGAAGAAGGTAGAAGAGAGTATGTCCGGGGTGTGTGGGGTTCTTAATTATGCTGGCTGCTTTTCCAAGGCAGCAGGAAATGTAGACGGAGTCAATGGATGGGAGGCTGGTTTGCAAGGTGGACTGGGCTTCGTTCACGACCCTTTGTAGTTTCTCGTGGTCTTGGACAGAGCAGGAGCCATACCAAGCTGTGATACAACCAGAAAGGATGCTTTCTATGGTGCATCTGTAAAAGTTGGTAAGAGTTGTAGCGGACATGCCAAAAATCCTTATCCTCCTGACAAAGAGGGGCTGGTGGACATTCTCAACTATAGCATTGGGGTGAAGGGACCAGGACAGGTTGTTGGTGATCAGGACACTTAAAAACTCGAAGCCCTCAACCATTTCCACTTCATCCCCGTTAATGTAGACAGGGGCACGTCCTCCATTACGCTTCCTGAAGTCGATGACTATTTCCTTTTTACTGACACCGAGGGAAAGATTACTGCCTGCATCAGTTCACCAGATTCTCTCTTTCCTTTACTCTGTCTCACCATTGTTTGAGATCTGACCCACTACTTGAAATTGAGTTGGAGGGGAATTTGGCCACATAGTCATAGGTGTATAAGGAGTATAGCAAAGGGCTGAGGACACAGCCTTGTGGGGTAGCGGTGTTGAGGGATAATCCTGGAGGAGGTGTTGCCTATCCTTCCTGATTGCGGTCTGTGGGTTAGGAAGTCTAGGATCCAATTGCAGAGGGGGGGAGCCAAGTCCTAGGCCACGAGATGAATTTTAAAAGAATAATGGTGTTAAAGGTTGAGCTGTAGTAGTCAATAAATAGGGTCTGACATAGGTGGTCTTTGTTATCCACGTGTTCCAGGGTTGAGTGTAGGACCAGGGAGATGGCGTCTGCAGTGGACCTGTTGCGGTGGTAGGCAACCTGTGCTGGATCCAGGCAATCTGGGAGGCTGGAATTGATTCGTGCCACAACTAAGCTCTCGAAGCGCTTCATAATGATGGATGTCAGAGCCACGATAGTCATTAAGGCACGCTGCCTGGCTTTTCTTTGGTACTGGGATGATGGTTGTCTTCTTGAAGCAGATTGGTATAAGGAGAGGCTAAAGATGTCTGCAAATACCCCTACCAGCTGGTCCGCACAGGATCTGAGTACTCATCCGGGTACCCCCTCCGGTCAGTCGCTTTCCGTGGGTTGAATTGCGAGAAGGCTGACCTGACGTCTGTGGTGTTGACCTTGGATACCAGTTCAGCTGAGGCATCCGGGGTGGAAGGCATGGTCTCGCTGACCTCTTGCTCAAAATGGGCATAGAATGCATTGAGGGATCTTAAATACACTCACTGACCTGGCCTCCAGAGCCCGCTGTGGCAATGAATTCCATAGATTCTCCACCCTCTGGCTGAAAAAATTCTTCCTCATCTCAGTTCTAATGGGTCATCCCTTTACTCTGAGGCTGTGCCTCGCATCTTAGTCTCGCCTACTGATGGAAACACCTTCCCCACATCCACTCTATCCAGCCCTTTCAGTATTCTGCAAGTTTCAACAGCTACCCCCTCATCCTTTTAAATTCCATCAAATACAGACCCAGAGTCCTCAGTGGCTCCTCATATGTCAAGCTTTTCATTCCCAGGATCATTCACGTGAACCTCCTCTGGACCTCTCCAAGGCCAGCACATCCTTCTTTAGATACAGGGTCCAAAATTGCTCGCAATATTCTAAATGTGGTCTGACCAGAGCCTTATAAAGCCTCAGCAGTACATCCCTGCTTTTGTATTCTAGTCCTCTCAAAATGAATGCTAACATCGCATTTGTTTCCCCAACTGCCAAGTCAACCTGCAAGTTAACCTCAAGGGAATCCTGAATTCGGACTCCCAAGACCCTTGACAGTTCTGACTTCTGAATTCTCACCCCATTTAAGAAATAGTCTGCGCCTCTATTCTTCGCCTCTATTCTTCTTACCAAAGTGCATAATCTCACACTTTCCCACATACACTGGGGAATCCCTCTTGAAAGTTCCCAGTTAAGGGTTTACACAAATATTGTCCAGAAGCACTAACTTCCCCGTGACAATTGCCCTGTGCTGGGAACCATCCAACAAAGCGATTATTTAAATTGCTAACTTTGGATGGTTCTAATGGTGTTATGCGAATACTAACTCTGAAAAAAGTTAGAAGAAATAAAAGCACTTCTAACTTCAGCACAACTATTTTAAATACCCAGATCGATGCCCGTATGAGACTTTCTCTGACCCCCAGGGAGCTGCCCCACACTCACCCAACTTAGCTTCCTGACTCAAACTGGTTGGACCAGCTCCTCCCCGAATTTGATACTGATTGCCACTCTAAGGAAGTTATGGACCATTGTGTTGTCTATAAATTATATATCTCTATAAGAACATTAGGCAAATGTTATTATGTAGCATCCTGCAATTTGAGTGTTCCAAAACATTTTACACTGGAGGTACGTTTTTGAAACCTAGTTAATGTTGCGATGTAGAGCAAGGACCAAAAATGACACTACAGCTTCATCTAACAAGTGAATGTAGTTCCCATCACCATTAAAACTGGGTCCGTTCAGCAGTTTACCATATAAACTACAATGCCGCAGTTTTATTTTACACCAACTTCCAGGCTTTTAAATGCAACAGTGAGCTCCTCAAGCTGAATCAATTTGCATTGAGTCAGAGAGAAACTCAGACCTAAATTTGTGAAGAAAATGTTTTTTGAATAATGGCCAGACTTAATGCACCATTTTTGCTTTGTGATACTCACCTGGCATATCTTTTCCCAAATTTCATCACAGCCTGCTTTTTCTTGAAAGCTAAGGGCCAAGTCATAGTTTTCCGCTTCTGACCACACAATCAATGTATCCTAAAATAAATCAAAATGAGAAAATCAATAAAATGAGCACACAAATATGCCATGGCCTGTTTCACGAATACCAGAAATGGCATGATATTTGTTCTATTATTTATGAACCACAATAATAGAATGTGGGCGTCACTGGCAAAGTCAGCATTTGCTGCCCATTCCCAATTGCCCTTGAACTGAGTGGCTTGCTGGACCATTTCAGAGGGCAATTAAGAGTCAACTATATTGCTATGGATCTGGAGTCGCACGTAGGCCAGACTAGGTATGGAAGGCAGATTTCCTTCCCTAAAGGTCATTAGTGAACCAGATGGGTTTTTACGTCAATCGATGACAGTTTCATGGTCACAATCACTAAGACTAGCTTTATATTCTGGAATTATTAACCGAATTCTAATTCCACCAGTTACCAGGGTGGAATTTGAAATCATGCCCCTAGAGCAATAGGCTGGGCCTCTGGATTACTACTACAGCAACATTACCACTATATCACTGTCTCCCAAATATCAATAAAATAATAGTCTTGTGACAAACACCTGCGACAAACACCTGCAGAATATTATCTCTACTCTGCGCCAACACACATCTTCCTTCAACTAGATGGTAACCTGTGGATGCCATAAAGCTAGTCAAGTTCTTTAACCCTCTCCCCAAAATTTCTCCCTAGAAGATGGCGATTCTTAGGGCACTGATCAACATGTATTAGCAGCTCTCTAAACATTATTATTCATCATGCGCAAAGCTTGACATGCTATTCCACTATGGAGGTCAGATAAACTGAAAATCATCATGTCCAAATTGTACTTTGCAGCACTGGCCACTATCAAGATTATGAACACTGGCTGACAAATTATTGATTTCCTTAGCACAAATATAAATTATGGATATATTTTCCTCAGCTTTCTGCTTTAGTTAACTGAGCATGTATAAAAGCAGTGAACATCACTTCATGGTACTTAAGAAAACACAATCAAACTTTTCTGGGAAAGTGCTAAAATATTAACTTTCAAAATATCACTCCAATGAATGAATGTTGTTAGCGTCAAAGGTACTCATTTAATATAGAACATACAATAATCTGCACATTTTCTGACAACTAAATTGAGCCAGTGCTGCTTTTCCACCAAGTTAAAAAATATAACTAATAACCTGTACATTAAACTGCATGTTGGGAAGTTATCAAATCATTTCTCTATTAAGTCATTTGGTTTCCCACTGCAATGTTTGAATTTAATGTTTCTCTCTACAGTAGATTTAAATAATTTCACACAGGTGAGCAATTAATTATTTGAATTGTCAGATGGATCTAAAGTTCACACGATGGATCTAATGTAAACACTACGCACTGTACCATAGCAGAATGCTTAATACAACACTCAGGCCAGAACTGCAGATACAATAATGCACGCTCGTTATCGAATAAGGAATGTGTAATTTGCTCTGTGTAATGGAGATAGCAATCTGACCAAAACTGCTTCCCCCTAGCTACCAGCAGTTTAAAAATACATCAAAACAGCTGTGCACTCACTCTCTAAAGTGCATTGCTGTATCCATAGCAACTCTCTCATTATGATTGCCCTCAAAGCATTCTGAAGCAGAGAGAAAAAATGTGCTGGTGCTAACACAGCTGATTAACAAGAACTCAAAACCAGCATCTAAATTAAAATCAAACCTTCAAACCAAGCTCTCATGTACCAAAAATCAGGCATCACAACAATCAGTAATCAAGTGACTTCACTAAAAACATTTCATTTTCTTTGTTGGTGAAATGGGGTGGGGATAAATGTAGGAAAGTAAATATAAACAAAACTACATTCATTGCATTGCCTTAGCTGCCATGAAAAAGTGTTTCAATAGAAAGTGTTTTTACAACCAAGTGAGTTGCTAGGATACTTCAGTGAACATCAAGAATCAAATGTAGCATATAATATGGGAGGGGTTTTCTTGCCTGAAGGACTTTGGTATTCCAGTTAGGCTTCAGCAATATTCATGTTTTCTTCATTTCCTCCTCCCCACCTCCCCCACTCACTCCCTTTCGCCAGCCCACAAATGGTTAGATTTCACAACTATATACCCTTTGGGTTTTGAGTTCAGTCACACAAAAAAACTACATTATAGTACCAATTTAAATATCACATACAAAGGTAAATTATGAACCACGCACTTACTCGATTACATCGATCAAGCACGAGTTACTTGGTCTCTATTCAAACATATTTTTAAATGCAGATTCTACATTCTATATATATAATACACACACATGTACACTGACTGAAGTGAATAACAATTAGTAGCAATGCTCACAATTAAAAGTTAGGATGGAATTTCTATGTGATGACAGAATAGTCTGGAATCGCCCATCCTCAGTTACTCCACTATGAGGTAACAGCTGAGGCCAGTTTCTTTCTACAGAGTAGGGACGTGTGCAGGAGCCATGTTTTTCCATCCAAAGTCTTGCAATCAGTGAATTCCAGATCAGTGGCAAGTTATATTTATATAGTGCCCTTAAGGCAATAAAATGTCCTCAGGCATTCCACGGAAGCGTTCAGGCAAAATATGACATCTAGCCACACAAAACTTTTAAAGGCAGCTGACCAAAGGTTTGGCCAAACAGTTAGGTCTTATGAAGTGACTTGAAGGAGGAGGCGCCGAAAGAACATAGGAAATAGAACAAGGAGTAACCCAGTCTGGTCCTCAAACCTGCTCCAATTCTACTTCTCCACCTGATCCTCAAAAATCTCTCTCAGCCTTGAACATCCATAACTCACTAGTCCAGAGTGAATATTCACAACCCTCCAACTAAGAAATTTCTCCTCATGTTAGTCTTAAGCGATCTACACTTATAAAGCCCTCTAGTTCTAGATTCACCAGCCAGGGAAATAACCTCTCAGCATTCACCTTGTAAAACCCCATTTAGTATATTACAATGAGATCACCACCGTTCTGCTAAACTAAAATTAGTACCTGTATTGGCACAATTTACTCAACCACTCATTATGGAACAATCTTGTCACTCCTGGAATCAATCCAATGACCCTTCGAGTTGCACCATCTCCAATTCAAGTATATCCTTCTTTAGTTAGATAAGGAGATCACAACTGTGCACAGCACTCTGGATATAGTCTCACCCAAGCCCTGTTCAACTGTAGCAAAGTTATCCTTACTCTTGTACTCCAACCCTTGTAATAAAGGCCCAACATGTAATTTGCCTTTCTGATTGCTTGCTGCACCTGCATGTTAACTTGGTTTTTTTGAGTGCGCTTAATCTCACTGTGCACCAAAATACAAAATTCTCAATAGTTAAAACAAATTTTGCTCATCTATTTATTCTTCCTACCAATGTGCATAGCCTCATATTTCCCCACACTATACTCAGTCTGCCAGCTTGCCATTCACTGAATCGTCTATTTCTCAATGCAGCCTTTCATGTCCTCACTGTCCCACCTCGTCTGCTTCATTAGCAAATTTGTGATAAATAACATTTTATCCAAGTCATTAATATAAGTTACAAATATCTAAGGCAGCTCCACTCTACTAGTTACAAATTGTCAACTTGAAAATACCCCATTTATCCCTTACTCTATTTTCTGTTGATTAACCAAATCCTCTATCCATGTTTATATATCACTCTAACCCCATGAGCACTTATTCTGTTTATTAACCTTTTATGTTTCATCTTATTGAAAACCTTTTCAAAATCCAGGTATACTGTATCCACTGGTTCTCCTTTATCTAACCCTGTTAATTAATACCTCAGAAATGTCAAATAATTTTTTCAAATAAAATGTGCCTTTCATAAAACCATATTGATTCTGCCAAATGCCATTATTTCTTTTGTGTACCTTGTTAACATGTCCTTTATAAGAGATTCCAGCATTCTCGGTGTGATATTTGCTAATAATCCACTGGGACTGTTCTAGAATTTAAGAGTTTTGGGACACGACAACAAATCCAAAGATGTGTGGGTTAGGTTGATTGGCCAGGTTAAAAATTGTCCCTTAGAGTCCTGGGATGCGTAGGTTAGAGGGAGTAGCAGGTAAAATATGTGGGGGTAGGGCCTGGGTGGGATTGTGGTCGGTGCAGACTCGATGGGCCGAATGGCCTCCTTCTGCACTGTAGGGTTTCTATGTTTCTAAATCCACTATTTCTGCAGCAACTTGTTTTAAAACCCTAGGAGGTGGGCCATCAGCTCTGGGGAATCCCATTATTTATCTAATACTTTTTCTCTTCTGATATTCCCATTGGTTCCCTAGCGCCTTTGGTATGCTTTTTGTGCCTTTTACTTTAGGGAAGAAATTCCAAAGTATTCTGTTAGTAGCATTTTTTAGGAATTAATTTGGCAGCTGAAAAGATGGCTGCCAACAGTGGAGCAAAGGAAATTATGGACATATAATGAGGAGTGCAGATATCTCGTAGGGATGGTGGAAAGAACAAAGGTAGATGAGAAAAGGCCATGGAGGAATTTAAACAAAAAAATTTTAAAAATTTAAAATTGAGGTGTTAGAAAGGGAGCTAACGTAAGTCAGCTTGTAATATGGTTTCAATGCCAAACTATAATATAAATTTACCTAGGTTCCTTACCTGTTGTTTTTGATACGCTGTATTAGGATTTATTTTAGATTCAAGAAGAAGAGAACCTAAAAGAGAAAAGAAAAACATTGTGATAAATAAGAAAATCATATATGCTTTTTATTTTATTTGAATAAAAAGGATCGTTTAAAATTGCTTTCTTCAGGCACAAAAAGATTATTTTCCTAAAGGCATTGACTTATTCTGGCAAATACTTCCTTAGTCCTTCCATCCCCATCCCAACTCCATACCTTCACTATGGCCTATGCAATAAATACTGGCACTATGGGGTAGCATTGTTAATAAGGGATGGGATTGAAGGATCAAGATGTCGGAGCAGTTTGGGTGCAGTAAGAAACAGCGAGAAGCAGCAAACATTGGTGGCAGTTGTTTATAAGCCACCAATCTGTAGTGGTGATGTTGGGCATGGTATAAATCAGGAAATTAGAGCTGTACGTAGCATAGGTTCAATTTACATACAGACTGGGTAAAGTTAATTAGCACTAATCCTGTGGAGGATGAATTCCTGACCTGTGTATGAAATGAGTTTCTGAAGTAGTACGTTGAGGAACCAATTGGGGATCGTGCTATTTTAGATTTAATGTTATGTAATGAGAAAGAGGCTAATAATAACATTGATGCAAAGAAGCCATTAGGAAATAGTGACACTAAATTTGAAAATGATATAGGTCATTTTGAAAAATAGAAATTATGAAGATTATGAGGAAAAAATTGGCTGTGTTGAATTGGGAAAATACATTAAAAGGTTTGATGGTAGAAAGGCAATGGCTATCACAGAATGCCATTATATTATTTAAAAAGGGGCCAGAATTACATCGGTTGCTCAGCCAAGCAGATACTTAGGAAAAAAATAATGTGGAATAAAAGGAGGATTGCCACAACCAACCAAAAATGGCACTGCATGCTTGATGAGCCAAATAACAATCATTTAAGCCTGGATAGACTGGCAGCATTCTGTTAAAACAGAGGGAATATCACAGAAATCTAATCTGGTTTCTGCCTGAATGCCAACAAAGGAGCAATTAAGAAAATAAAAACTCCAGGTTTTAGTCCTTTTATTGCAAGTTATTTTGAGGAAGGCTAACACTGTCCTCCGAGGAACTAATCCATACAGTCTAAAGTGGTCCCAGTCTGCATCTGGTAAGTGATGTGTGTGTGTGTGTGCTCTCTGCAATTAACGTGGACTTGATGTCCCCCGTGCTGCAAGATGGAAGGAAAATAAAAACCAGGTTCCCAACTCTGTTTTTTTATGTTAACAAAGATAGAATAAGTCAAGTTTAAGTGTTACACGATCCGACAGTCCAATAGTTGAACAGCTCTGATAAGTGCATACCTTTGCAGCCACATATAAAGTTTAAATTGGTATGCAATATGTGGCACAGAAATCTTCACATGAATCTATGCACCCACAAAAGTAGAAAGCTCAGATACTCGCTTCATAATTAAATCCCTGGGAACAGCAGACATTTTCATATTTTTTGTTTTTATGTTCTTTCTATAATGGGGTGTCTAATTCTGCACAAAATATTCCAATTGCATCTATCAACCTCGTTTTTATAACATTTTCTCCAGTTTTAATGCCTTTCTAATTTTGCTGTGGGTGAATAAAAACAACCCAGCATGATATTTATTTTTCAAATAGTTTCCTAATGATTTGATTTATTGTCACATGCATTAGTATACAGTGAAAAGTATCATTTCTTGCACACTATACAGACAAAGCATACCTTTCATAGAGAAGGAAAGGAGAGAGTGCAAAATGTAGTGTTACAGTCATAGCTAGATCGCAAAGAAAGATCAATTTAATGCGAGGTAGGTCCATTCAAAAGTCTGATGGCAGCAGGGAAGAAGCTGTTCTTGAGTCAATTGGTGCGTCTCCTCAGACTTTTGTATCTTTCTCCCAATAGAAGAAGGTGGAAGAGAGTATGTCCGAGGTTCATGGGTCCTTAATAATGCTGGCTGCTTTTCCGACGCAACGGGAAATGTAGACAGAGTCAATGGGTGGGAGGCTGGTTAGAGTGATGGACTGGGATTCGTTCATGACCCTTCGGAGTTTCTTGTGATCTTGGACAGAACAGGAGTCATACCAAGCTGTGACACAACCAGAAAGAATGCTTTCTATGATTGGTGAGAGTCATAGTAGACATGCCAAATTTCCTTAGACTTCTGAGAAAGTAGAGGCGTTGGTGTACTTTCTTAACTATAGTGTCAGCATGGGGGGACCAGGACAGGTTGTTGGTGACCTGGACACCCAAAAAACCTGAAGCTCTCGACCATTTCTACTTCATCCCCACTGATGTAGACAGGTGCTTGTCCTGCACTATGCTTCCGAAAGTCGATGACTATCTCCTTCGTTTTGTTGACATTCAGGGAGAGATTACTGTTGCTGCACCAGTTCACCAGATTCTCTATCTCTTTCCTGTACTCCGCCTCATCATTGTTTGAGATCCAACCCACTACAGTGGTGTCATCAGCAATTCATAGGTACACATGGAATATAGTAGAGGGCTGAGGACACAGTCTTGTGGGGTACCGGTGTTGATGATCGTGCAGGAGGTGTTGTTGCCTATCCTTACTGATTGCGGTCTGTCGGTTAGGAAGTTCAGGATCCAGTCGCAGAGGGAGGAGCCGAGCCCCAGGCCACAGAGTTTGGAGATTAGTCGTAGGAATAAGGGTGTTGAAGGCTGAGCTGTAGTCAATAAATAAAAGTCTGACACAGGTGTCTTTGTTATCTAGGTGTTCCAGGGTTGAGTGCAGGGCCAGGGAGATGGTGTCTGCTGTGGACCTGTTGCGGCGGTTAGCGAACTGTAGTGAATCCAGGCAATCTCGGAGGCCAATATTGATTCGTGCTATGACTAACCTTTCGAAGCACTTCATAAAGTGCTCTGATGGATATCAGAGCTACCGGACGATAGTTATTAAGGCACACTGTCTGGCTCTTCTTAGATATCGGCATGATGGTACGTCTTTGTGAAGCAGATAGGGACCTCAGATTCTTGTAGAGAGGTTGAGGATGTCTGCGAATACCCCTGCCATCTGGTCTGCACAGGATCTGAGTGCTCATCTGCGTATCCCATCCGGGCCAGTCCCTTTCCTTGGGTTGACCTTCGAGAAGGCTGCTCTGATATCTGCAATGGTGACCTCGGATACAGGTTCATCCAAGGCTTCCGCGGTGGAGGGCGTGCGCTCGCAGACCTCTTGCTCAAAACGGGCATAGAATGCACTGAGCTCATCAGGAAGGGGTGCGCTGGTGCCGGCAATGTGACATGCTTTCATCTTGTAGCCTGTTATGTCTTGCAGACCTTGCCATAGTCGGCAGGGGTCCACGTGGCTAGTCTGGGAGTCTAGCTTGATCCGGTACTGTCTTTTGGCGTCTTTGATGGATCTCCTTAGATCATATTTGGCTTTCTTGTATAGGTCAGGGTCGCCTGACTTAAACACCTCAGACCCGGACTTCAGCAAGCATTGGATATCCCTGTTCATCCATGGTTTCCGGTTGGGAAACACGCAGATTCTTTGGCACACAGTCTTCTACACACTTATTAATGAAGTCAGTTACTGTAGTAGCGTACTCGTTCAGGCTGGTTGTAGAGTTTTTAAATACTGACCAGTTTACTGATGTGCCATACTATGAACAGACTGTAACAACACTATATTAACTGTTCCAAATAGGATGTTTACACTGAATAACTTTGCAATACTCTACAATCTAGCATTTAATCCTGTAAATTCACCTGATAATGCAATAACATCCTGCAGTTGAATTCAGAGTGAAATCTGTGGCAATGATTTAGAAGAGATCCACTGATACTAGAAAAAGAGAGGCTCTCGTTATGAGGAGACTAACAAAACTGAGGCTCTCTTTGTCCGAATAAGAGTTAAGAGAAATCTAATAGAGATGCTCAAAATTTGAAGATTAAAAACTATTCCCACTTGTCAATGAGTTGTAAACTGGAGGTCATAACTTTATCACTAAAGATCAAGGGGGAAGAAGCTTTTTCCTTGAAAAATACAGGATTATTATAATTTAGTAGGACAATGGAAGTGGAATATATAATTGCTTACAAAAGGGAAGCAGATAAAAACATGAAAAATTTAATGTTGGATGTATAGAATTAGCCAGTTTCTGTTTTCTGCCTCAAGGCCCAACATCTCTGAGTGCCAATTTTTAAATACTTTTCAGCAGTGCATTAGAAGGAAAAGGGGAGAGTCAATATGTGTATAAGACAAAGTCTCTGGATGTGCAGCAAGAACAGCACAACAGCATAGTTAAATTAGTAAATGAATCAAATTATTGATGGATAAACTTCAATCCATTAAACTATCCTAAAATTTAGGAGATAATAAAACAAAGATTTGGTAGCTGCATCAAGTTTAGGGTCAAGATTATAGCAGTTATGCAAGAGAAACATTCGATTTCCATAACACTTGCTTTCCCTCATACACGCAGAGGGAAAAAAAGTAGACAGAACAGTTCAAGATTATCTCACAAACCACCCCACCCACCTCTCAGATAGCTGGTTTCAAGTTCACATTTGCAGTGCCCGATATATAAGGAATGAGGGAGCAGTACATAATTTAAAAGGCAGTACTTTAAGATCAGAAAGACTTTCCCACACTGCCCCACCCTTTTACAGCCAACTAAATATTTAATTAAGTATCACTAAAACGATGTTAATTATTGCTCATGAGTATCAAAATAAAGAGTGAGAGCTGGCGAAATGGAAACAATGACACTAACTTATTTACATTGTGCCTTTAATGTAATACAATGTCCCACAGATGCATCATATATGACACCAAGCAGCATATGATATTATGGCAGCAAACCAAATGTTTGGCCAAAAGAAAAGTTTTAAGGAGTATCTGAAGAGAGAAAGAACTGGAGAGGCTTAGGGAGAAAATCCCAGTGCTCAGAGCCTACACAGTTGAAAGCAGGACACCAAGAGATGGAGAAAGAGATGGAGTTAGTGGTTTGGGAGCAATTATATTTGGGAATGTGCATGAAGCCAGAATTGGAGGATCCATAGATGTATGAGGATTGTGAGGCTGGAGGAGGTTACAGAGATTGAAGGGTGGGGAAGAGGCGAGAGACAGAGACAGAGATTTGAACACAAAGGTGAGAATTTTAAAATTAAAGCAATGTTTAACCAGGAGCCGTGTAGGTTATCAAACACAATGGTGATGGACAAACAAATTTTGTCAGCAAAGCTTTGGATGATTTCAAGTTATTGAATGAAAGAAAAGGGAGGCTGTCCCAGGATTGTATTAGAATAGTCTGAGTCTAGAGATAACAAAGGCAAGGATGAGGGTTTCATCAGCAGATAGACTGAGACAGGGATGAAGGGGAGATATGTTACAGAGGTGGAAATAGATGATTTCAGTGACAGCAGGGATACATTCATGAGACTGAGGTTGCGAACAGTCTGGTTCAGCATCAGACAGTTGCTAGGGAAAGAGATGGAGTTAGCGGTCTGGGAGCAGTGTTTGTTGGGGGGGGGGGAGAGAGGAGGAGGAGGAGGAGAGAGAGAGAGAGAGAGACTGAAGGTAATGGCTTCAGTCTTCCAAGTACTTATTTTGAGGAAATTTCTGCTCACCCAGAACTGAATGTAAGATAAGCAGTCAGATAATTTAGAGATAGTGGATGGGTCAAAAGAAGTGGAAGGCAACAGAGTTGACCATAATAGTTTATTCTCTTTCCCCCTCAAGTTGTTATAAGATTAGATTATTGAAATGAGAAGGCACACAGTAAAATGACAAAAGTAAATTAGTGAGTGAGTGTAAACGAAAGTCATGAATGCTTCAGTCAGTCCAGTTCTCGGTTCCTTTTTATTATTTGTTCACACAGTGTAGGCGTTGTCACCAAAGGCAGCATTTATGCCTATCCCTATTTATCAATGGGGTGGTAGTGAGCTGTTGCCTTGAACAGTCCATAGGGTAGAGCTACAACCAAAGCGCTGTTTGGAAGGGAGTTCCAATATTTTGACCCAGTGACTATGAAGAAACTGAAATATATTTCCAGGGCAAGATGGTGCGTGACCGGGAGGGGAACTTGTGGTAGAGGACCCATAAGAGTAGCACATTTTCGGTTGTCGACTAGACTGCATTCACTCAATGCCTAGGTTTCTACATTAAAAAGGTGCAGTTGCCAAAGAGGATTTAAACCTGAAGGGCATTTGTCAATGTATTCATTACTTCAGCAGAAAAATTACTATTAACGTTTCATATATTTGACCAGCAGGAGGTCAGGACAGTAAAGTTGTGAATACAAAAGGATGTATAGGTGAGCAACATCCAATCATGACAGCTCCATTGTACAAACTGAAAAACTAAATTTGCCTTAAAAGTGATCTAGAACTGGCTGCCCACGAAGGTGGAGAAAGCAGAGACGTTCATTAATTTAAAAAGGCGACAGAGCTGGGAATGCAACTGTTTGGATTGCTCTCCAGAGAGCTAGAACAGAATCAATGGGCCAAATGGTCTCTCTTCTGTGTCATAATGACGCTAAACTGGAAATTAACACTTTGAAGTAAAATCATTTGTACTCAGTTTAAATCAAATCCAAATGAAGTGACATATCAAACTGATGACTGGGCAACATTGGCCCAAAAAAACCTCATCAGTACTGAGGATTGTTTTCAACACTGGGTGATGGAAACAAATAAATGGTCACCAAATTGCTTATATGTTGAACAGTAGTATCCTTCCCACCACATTTTCTCCACACAAGCACCTGAAACATTTTTTTTCCTTTAAACTAGCAATTTGTTCTGAAGAACTTACAATTTCTTCACAAAGAAACCAAAGATAAGGAAAAAACCAATCACATGAACATAAAAGCTGATTTTTTTTGATAGTCTGCACCAGTAACCTTTAAAATTAATGCTTCCTGGGAATATCACATCTATGCACATTAACCACAGACCTTGTGTGTCAATCTGTGTGGGTAGGTGACAAAAATAGAGAATAAATGATTTATCTATAGTGAGATGACTTAATGAGCATCATCCTTGAAAGTGACAAGCACTGAATGTATTTAGAATATCTAGCTGCTGCATGATCATCACTGTCAGCTGTTCCTCGATTCAAGGGTGACATTTCCTCAGTTTCTACCATGTGTCTTCATGTGACTGAACAGGCTGATTTTCAACCCACAGATCTTTGGGCATATGGGGCAGGACATACCGCAAGGTAATGGGATTTGGAGCCACTCTGCCTCACCATTAAGGCATCGTGTCTCAAGGCATGATGCATCTTGATGGACAGGTTGTCACCATTTTGAACAACTTGTAGCAAACTCCTCTCAGTCATTAATGGCAATGCTGCCACACTTTAAGAAATAATTCTGAAATGTTTTCTTTGTCCCCTCCTGGAATGTTGCTGTTTGAGAGTTGAGAAAACAGGACCTGACAGGGTAGATGCTTGCTGGCCGCATGGACATAATATTCAATCCATTGAAAATTATTCTGCAGGAGTTTTGCCTGAATGCTTGTGGAGCTGGCTTCAAGAAATGCACTAGTGTTTACTTGGCAGTCCTCCCAATCAATCTGGAAGATATAGTGGGTGCACCACTGATAGAGTTCCTCTTGCAGTCTTGTATGTCACTGATTCATAACTAGAACTAAGAGACACAATTTAAAAATAAGGGGTCTCCCATTTAAGACAGAGATGGTAAGAATTATTTTTCTCTCAAGAGGTTGTGAATCTCTGGAACTCTTCCCAAAGAGAGCGGCGGAGGCAGGGCAATGTAAATTTTTGAAGCAGAGGAAGATAGATTTTTAATTAACAAAGGAATCAGATGTTATCACGTGTAATGTGCAGTTGAGGCCACAATCAGGTCAGCCATTGGTTTACTGAATGGCAGGACAGGATTGAAGGCCAAATGGCCTGCTCTGCTCCCAATTTATATTTTCGTATGATACAGAGTTCAAGACTCGCCTGAGGTGACGACAACTGTTGACGTGTGGAGGTCTTTGTTTTGAAACATTCACTGTCTTAGTCTGTAGAATTAGTGGTGCGGCTGATCCAAATCAAATCTCATCCATGGTGGTCTTTTGAAAGGTGGCTGCCAAGGTTTCTGCCAGAGTGGCTCTGGCAACACAGTTGGGAGGTACATTTGGCTGACCGGATGTGGGTTGATATGAGTTTTGTTTGGCAATATTTAAAGCCAAGCTGAGTCTGTCTTCAGAATTGAAGTGATTGTGAGTGGCTTACAAATCTAGTGCAATGACACTGCTGTCATCTGTAAACTGTAGATCATACACGTCTATGGTGGTCACTTTAATTTCGGCGGAGTGGCAGATGAGTTTAAAGTAATCTGGGTGGTATTTAATACTCACATCAGACGGCAGCTGATCTTCAATGAGACAAATAGCCACTGTTGGATAGATTGTGAATACTATGGGGACTATCACACATCCTTATTTGACCCCAGACTGGACTTTGAAGGTATCTGTTTTCGATCTCCTACACAAGACCATTCTAAGTATATCATCACGAAGCAATTGCAGAATTGTGACAAAATTTCTTGGAAATCCAAATCTTTGGTGCACAATCCACAGAGCCTCGCTCTTTACTGAATTAAAAGCTTTGGTCAGGACAATGAATGCAATGAAGAGTTCTTGTTGTTATTGACATTTTTCTTGGATTTGTCTGGCATGTGATAGATTCCTCTGGAAGGTCTAGAACCATCCTGAGAGGATTTCCTCAGCCACACAAAGTGGCTGCTTCAGGAGAATGAGAGTTTGGATTTTTCCTGCTGTGGACATGGTGGAAGTACCCAATTGTTTCCACGGCATGATTAATCTTCCTTCTTGAAGATAGGTACAATTATCACATTCCTGAAGTCAAGCGGTGGGGGGGGGGGTCATCATGCTGTTTATCATCCACATTATTGCTTGCTGTAGCTCTCCCATAGATGGTGGTACACCTGCAGATTCTACCACAAGATACGAAGGAATAGTCTGGGCAGTATCAGCTGCCATTATGGATTCATGGTTAGTGGTTGAAAATGCTCTGATGGGTTCAAAAAAGATTCACATAACGTGATGGTTAGCACATTGTTGGATCTCTCAGGCTCTCTTTCCATCACATGTCCTTTACCTTCTGGATTTGGCTTTGGGCGCCAGCCTTGAGCCAATGGAATGTTGCTTTCTTGACTTGTGACCTGGGCTTTTGGCAATGAAGCCTGCCTGTTCTAGAAGGTTAAATATATTAGCAGCTTTCATCAAACCAGACCCAGTGACAACGATGCTCAAACCCAATAGTCTGGGCATATGAATCGAGTACAGTTGACTTTATTTTATCTCAGCGTTCTGAAATTGAGTTGGGTGTGAGAAAATTTAGGTGCTGCATTTGGAATTCCTCTCTTTGGTCAGGCTGCTTTATGGCCGAGGCATTGATCTTCTTCCTCTTGGACTTTTGGGCCTTATGATGCCTTGCTTTCATCACTGGTTGAATGAGTCTATTGTTTGTCTGCAGGCATCAGGCCCCACATGGTACAAGCAATACAAATGTAGATCTTTGACCTGAACAATGACATAATGCAGGTAATGACAATACTTTGATCCAGGCTGTCTCCTTCTGTCGGAAAAGGGTTATAATAAAGCCATGCTGAGCATGCTTTCTCAACAGGAGGATGCCATTTGCATTGGCTTTTCCCACTCCATTTTTCCCAATGGTTCTACTCCAGACAGAGTCATGGTCAACCCTGACATTAAATTCTCCAGAAAGACGTTTCTTTTGAAATGGCAAGTAAGGATTTCATCAAAGTCAGAATAGAACTGTTCCTTCACAGACTCGTAGTTTGGGGCATAAGTGCTGATGACCATGGCATATTGGTTATCGCTGAGTTGTTGAAGAAATGTCATGAGTGTTGCATTTATACAACTGGCAGTACATCCAAGATCCTATTCCAAATGGCATCCAACTTTGTGGACACAAGGATCACTGTCAGCCTTTCCTTACCAGTAGGAGGTATATCATCCTGCTTGTTCCTTCAGCTGTACCTCCCAGCAAGGCAGGTTTCACTGAGGGTGGTGATACCAATTTGGAGCCTTGATAACTCATCTGAGTTTCTCTCCAGGCAGTCACTCGAGATGATTCATAGAAACATAGAAAGTAAGAGCTGCAGGGGGCCATTTGACCCTTCGGGCCTGCTCCGCCATCTATTATCATGGCTGATCATCTAACTCAATAACCTGATCTTGCCTTCCCCTTCATCCCCTTCACCTCAAGTGCTATATCTAACTGCTTCTTGAAAACAGACAATGTTTTGGCTTCAACTACTTTCTGTGATAGTGAATTCCATAGTTTGGCCAATCTCTGAGTAAAGACATTTCTCCTCAACTCTGTCCTAAATGGTCTACCCTGTATCCTTAGACTGTGACCCCATGCATGCCCCCACCCTTGGGAACACCCTTCTTGCATCTACCCTGTTAGAACTGCATAGGTCTTTATGAGATTGTAACATTCCAAGTTGCAAAATTTTAAGTTTTCTTTCTTTGGCCAGTCTTTAGTCAATTCAATTCATTTCACATGATATCAAGAACAGCTGAAGGCACTGGATACGGCAACGGTTACGGGCCCTGACAACATTCCAGCAACAGTACTGAAGACTTGTGCTCCAGAACTTGCCGCACCCCTAGCCAAGCAGTTCCAGTACAGCTACAACACTGGCATCTACTCGGCAATGCAGAAAATTGCCCAAGGACAAATCCAATCCAGCCAATTACTGATCCATCAGTCTACCCTTGATCATCAACAAAGCAATGAAAGGCGTCATCAACAGTGGTATCAAGCGGCGCTTACTCAGCAATAATCTGCTCACGGATGCTCAATTTTGGTTCTGCCAGGATCAGTCAGCTCATTTCAGCCTTGGTTCAAACATAGATAAACGAACTGAACTCCCGGAGTGAGGTGAGAGTGGCTGACCTTCGCATCAAGGCAGAATTTAACAGAGAATGGCTTCAAGGAGTCTGAGCAAAATTGGAGTCAATGGCAATCAGGAGAAAAACCTTCCGCTGGTTGAAGACATACCTGGCACAAAGCAAGATGGCTGTGGTGGTTGGAGGTCAATCACCTCAGCTCCAGGACATCACTGCAGGAATTTGTCAGGATAGTGTCCTAGGCCCAATCATCAATGACCTTCCTTCCATCATAAGGTCATAAGTGGGATGTTCACTAATGACTGCACAATGTTCAGTACCATCTGCGACTCCTCAGATACTAAAGTAGTCCATGTCCAAATGTAGCAAGACCTGGACAATATCCAGTGGCAAGTAACATTCGTGCCACACAAGTGCCAGGCAATGACTATCTCCAACAAGAGAGAATCTAATCATCACCCCATGACATTCAATGGCATTACCATGCTGAATTCCCTACCATCAACATCCTGGCGGTTACTATTCACCAGAAACTGAACCGGACTAGCCATATAAATACTGTGGCTACCAGAGTACATCAAAGGCTATGAATCATGTGGTGTGAGAGAGGAGGTAGGTTCAAAACTGAGATGAGGTGAAACTACTTCTCTCAGAGAGTTGTGAATCTGTGGAACTCACTGCCCTAGAGTGCGGTGGAGGCAGAATCAATCAACAGATTCAAGAAAGGGATAGATATGTTTCTGATAAAAAGCAGGATAAAGAGTTATGGGGAACAGGTAGGAAAGTGGAGTTGAGGCCAAGATAAGATCAGCCATGATGTTAAATGGTGGAACGGGCTTGAAGAGGTGAATTGCTTACTCCCGTTCCTAATTCCTATGTTCGTATGAGAACTCACCTCCTGACTCCCCAAAGCCTGTCCACCATCTACAAGGCACAAGTCAGGAGTGTGATGGAATACTCTCCACTTGCGTGAATTAGTGCAGCTCCAACAACACTCAAGAAGCTTGACAGCATCGAGGACAAAGCAGCCCGCTTTATTGCTAACCCTTCCACAAAGTTTCAATCCATCAACTAGCTATGAACAGTGGCAGCCATGTGTACCATCTACAAGATTCACTGCAGGAACTCATCACGGTTCTTTTGGCATCACCTTCCAAATCCATGTCCACAACCATCTAGAAGGACAAGGGCAGTAAATACCTGGGAACATCACCACTTGGAGGTTCTCCTCCAAGTCAATTATCCTGCCTTGGCAATGCATCGTCATTCCTTCACTCTGCTGTCAAAATCCTGGAAAACCTCCCTAACAACATTGTGGTTGTACCTATACCTCAGAGATTGCAGTGGTTGAAGGCAGCTCACCACCAACTTCTAAAAGGCAACTAAGGATGGGCAATAAATGTTGGCCTAGCTTGCGATGCCCATATCACACAAATTAATTTTTAAAATGGTGATCTCTTAGGGTGTGGTTCTTCAGCCAGCCAGTCTAGTTTTAGAGCATTTTTTCAACCCCCCTCCCCATTTGGGGTAAGCAGGACTGTTCAGTCACAGGTGATGCTGCCCAAAGACACCTGTGTCACAACACAGATATCCAATAACCTTCATGGATATGTCACACATGCACCAATTCTTAACTAGAGACTCCCAGGTTCGCAGCCCTGTCGCCAATTCTCTATCGCCACAGTTCTTGGCAAATGCACCCTTGTAGAAGCCCGCATGTGACTTGGTTTAACTTGGGGCACCTTCATTGTTCACAATCTTCATGGGTTGGTGTCAGGTTTCAGTGATATGTTGAATCAGGACCACCTTGCCACTGCAACCTTCTTACGTTCACAATTAGCGACACAGTCTTCCTTCATCTGTTCTGCCTTTGAGGACTTTTTCGACTGCATTCTTCTGCACCTCCTTCCCGCTGAACTTGTGGCATGGATGCACCCAAAGGAGCAAGGAGATCACTACAGCATTGCTCAAGAGGCCATCAGAGCAGACAATTCTCTTCACCATGTCAAGGTGGTGATCCACAGATGTAAGATGAGTTAAATCAGTAATAATTGATTATTCCTATGACAAAATTGTTTCATTTTTCTCTCACATGTATAATGGTACTGATCACAACTTAATTAATTGGGAGACACAACCTAGAACCTAATAGTTATGCAGCTTAAGTATTTATTTTGTTAAATAAAGGTAAAGGGCATACATTTAGAAAGGAACTTTCACAACCCCAGCTCATCCTGAAACACTTTATAGCTAATTAAGTACTTTTGCAGTGTAGTCACGACTGTAATGCAGGAAATGGGGCAGCCAATTTATGCACAACAACCTCCCACAAATACAATAATAATCAGATAATCCGATGTCGAGAGATAAATACTAGTCAGGGACACTTCTGCTCATCCTTAAAAAAGTGCTGTAGACTTTTTACGTCCACCCGAGGGAGCAGACAGGGTCTTGATTACACATCTCATCTGAAAGATTGCACCTCTGACTCTCTCAGTACTGTACTGGAGTGTCAGCTCTGATTTTTGTGCTCAAGTTCGGCACTGGACTTGAACACACAACCTTCAAGACTCAGAGACAGCAGTGCTACCAACGGAGCCACAGCAAAAAAAAGTTCAATTAGAAAACCAATGTTACAAGTCAGGTCAGACACTTCAAGGTGTTCTGTGAAGCTCGCCTGACCTATAACGTTTTATGTTGAATTTGGCTAGGTGAGCATGAGAGATTTCACTTCAGGTGTGATTCAACTGACCCACGAGGAGCTTTTATCAAAAAAAAAATTAAGAATATTGTTGGCATGCATAGTAAGACAATTAGCAAGAACATTTAACAATTACAAACAAGAAACACAACAACCACGATAACGTATAACTTTTAAGGAACATCTCTAATGTGTTCCAACCAAAGCCAACATCCAATACACAAAACCTCCAAATAAGCACAATACTGCATAGGTTAACGCCAATGTGCCACTTGTTACAGGAATCCCACCTCTTGGGTTGAATGCTCAAAATCCCTTGTGAAGAAACTCATAAGAGGTTGTAATCGAATCTGTTTCCCAAAACACAGCTTCTTTAAGGCAGATGGCCATAAGCCTCTCCTTCAGCTAACTGATAATAGTTTCAGAACCAAACAAAAATAACAGGGAAGGAGAGAGACTGCTTCTTACTTGCTGCTAAACTGCTTCACACTCCCCAAAACGAAACTGAAAGCCCAAAGGGAAAAACGTCTATCACCTGACTGCCACAGCTTAGCTCCACCCCCCAATGACATCGCTGAAGCTGTAAGCAGCATAATTTTTTGAAAAAGGTTTCTTGAAGGTACACTTACATGACATCAAACAGGTGCAAATGTTGCACTGGACTGCAGTTCAGCATGACAATACTTTCTTTTTCACCTTGGTTTTTTCCACTTAACTAATAAATATCAAAACAACATGGCAAGTTCCATGTTGCCTAATTTTAACAAACTACAGATTTGTTTGTCGTTAAGTAAATTTGCTTGTTGACTTTGGGACACGTTAAATTGATTGCCAAAGATAGCTTAAAGGCTCTTGATAGACTGAGAAATAAAGTAAGCAGTTTTCAGTTTAACCTTAGGCATACAACAACTTAAATACATCTGCAACACAGAACACAAGAAAAAAAGTTTTAAAATTCCCTGAAACCTATATTTCATCAGCAAGGCTTCACAATTTAACCTTCAAAGCAAGAAAATGGTGAGCCAGTAAATCGGTTGAAGTAAATCTCTGCTCAGCAGGTAAACACAGTGTATTTCTATTTCCGATGAGCTTTCCCTCAGAAGGGAAGAAAGGTTCCAAATTATGAAGGCCGTTGAAGCAAAAATTTCTTCTTTACAAATTGATCTAAAATAAATGACTGTTAATGACCCTTGTTCCAATTTCATTATTTCTGAATAAGCCTGATGTAAGAGTTGATAATCAGGCACATATGGTCTGTTGGCATGTTATTTGTCTGTAAATCAAAGAAAATTCGCTTTTGTTGTTCACTCAATCATGCTGCCTCCCAGTTCACTTTGTGCAAGGGCCACATGGTTTATCAAAATGTGAAGTCATCTATGGAAGTACGTTCTTGCACTGGAACAAGAAAACAATTTCATGCATTGTACTTGAACTATCAACATATCTATCTAGAAATACCATGCAATCTGTAGATGTGGCACAATCATAGAAATAATTAATCATTTATATAACTGTAAAGCAAGTACTGGATTCCATTGTTTGTACAGCAAGTAAAAATGTTTTATTAAACTGAAAGACCTAGAGTTTCAAATGAAATTAGGATTTCTCCAACTCTTCCTATTTCTTGCTGGAGAAGAATCCAACCCTGCTCCACAGCTACTTTTGGGGCAATAATTAAGAATCTTGCATTTGATAAGTACCGAGGAAAGCAGTTCAAAAACAACCAAAAGACAGCCAGCCTTTAATAAAAAAAACTACTGAACCATTCAAAAAGCTTCCCCACTTCAAGTAATGAAATGAGATTTGAAAAGTCAAAAAATACATATTTTACATGATTAAATTTATCCAATGCTTCTTGCCATGTTTCATACCTTAAAGTTTTACTCAGCCCTTTTGAAAAGCCAATGCTTCCAACTGGATATTACATCCCCAAAACTGTTGAAACAAAACTATCACAGCCATCTTTTTGAAACAAATACAGCTTGCAAAATATACAAAGCATTTGTGGAGAGGAGAAAGGCACATCCCCTCATCCTGGAGGAGGAGACTCTTTTTCAGAATTCAAAACTTTAAAAATGATTGGTGGCACTGCTGCATTACGCCAGGGGCCCAGGTTTAAGAACATAAGAAATAGGAGCAGAAGTAGGCCATCTAGCCCCTCGAGCCTGCCCCGCCATTCAATAATATCATGGCTGATCTGAAGTGGATCAGTTCCACTTACCCGCCTGATCCCCATAACCCCTAATTCCCTTACCGATCAGGAATCCATCTATCCGTGATTTAAACATATTCAACGAGGTAGCCTCCACCACTTCAGTGGGCAGAGAATTCCAGAGATTCACCACCCTCTGAGAGAAGAAGTTCCTCCTCAACTCTGTCCTAAACTGACCCCCCTTTATTTTGAGGCTGTGCCCTCTAGTTCGCGCTTCCTTTCTAAGTGGAAAGAATCTCTCCACCTCTACCCTATCCAGCCCTTTCATTATCTTATAGGTCTCTATAAGATCCCCCCTCAGCCTTCTAAATTCCAACGAGTACAAACCCAATCTGCTCAGTCTCTCCTCATAATCAACACCCCTCATCTCTGGTATCAACCTGGTGAACCTTCTCTGCACTCCCTCCAAAGCCAATATATCCTTTCGCAAATAAGGGGACCAATACTGCACACAGTATTCCAGCTGCGGCCTCACCAATGCCCTGTACAGATGCAGCAAGACATCTCTGCTTTTATATTCTATCCCCCTTGTGATATAGGCCAACATCCCATTTGCCTTCTTGATCACCTGGATCAAGCCTTGATTCCAGCCTGGGTGACTGTCTGTGTGGAGTTTGCAGTCCTCCCCGTGGCTGCGTGGGTTTTCCCCAGGTGCTCAGGTTTCTTCCGACAATCCAAAGATGAGCAGGTTAGTGGATTGGCCATGCTAAATTGCCCCCTTAGTGTCCCAAGATGTGTAGGGTTAAAGGGATGGGGTGGGCCTAGGTAAGATGTTCTGTTGAAGTTTCGGTGCAGACTCAATGGGCCTAAAGGCCTCTTTCTGCACTCTAGGGATTCTAATGAAAACAAATTGGGAATGAGAGAGATTAGTTCCCAGTATTCACAAATGCTTCCAGATAATTTTCACAATTTCCAGGATAAGCTTTGTAGACCTTCCTGCTTCCAAACCGTCAACGGTACCAGGACAGCATCGGTCCCCGAACCTGGGACCTATTCTGAAGCTCCAATGAAACCCTCTCATTCAAGCTACCAGACCCCAAGAACCACCCTGAATTAATATAGGAATAGAGTACCTCAAACCTCGGGACCAAGTCTGTTAGAATTCAGAACCTGTCAGGTCTCAGAAACAAATTGGAAAGCCTTCATGCAAATCGGAATGCCTTAGTTAGCGACACGGGATGCATGATTGCAAAGCACTTTGGGTTAATGGCCATGTAATTACTGGTATTGTTTCACTTCTCACACATTAGATTTAATAACTCTCTCTGCCCCACTTCCCCATATTTTATTCTATTTTCCCCGTACACTATCAAGACTTCTATTTTTTTTTAAATCTGCATCAGGTTACCTGTTTTATTTGACATTGAGATTGGGTTGGGGGCTCCTATGCAGGTCACTGGGGGTCAAGGTTCACTGGAGCGTGGGAAATGTCAGACATACAAAATCTATCAGTCCTCAGAAACTCCCTGAACTTTTCCAACTGGGTGGACTCAAAGTTGGCTGCAATGTGGGGAAAAAAATGTCCAGCTTTCAGACACCGCCAGTTTTTTGAGTAGCCAGATTTGAGGTACTCCACCTGTACCATACCCGGAGATGCCACTCACAGGAATGCCAGTCACCTAGATTCTTTATCTCATTTCCAGGACTACCTTCCCAATTCTGACAAATCAACACTCTCATAAACAAAACTTCCATCAGATAACTCTGCTCTCATGGGGTCCAATTCTTCTGAACCAATGGCCTGGATTTCGACGGCAAAGTTGTTAGCATTCACCATCATTACTCCACAAAACTGACACCAACTTCAGGAGTACACATATGTGTGAAGAACCTGGAAATTCTGAAGTTACTGTCAATGATTCCACGCTCCTCCAGAGGGTACATGGTTGAGGTATTCTCCAGTGTATAGCCCCTAAACAGTGAACAGATGAAACCTTTGAATATGACCCTGTTAATTTCACTTTAAAACCCTTTAGAAAAGTTACGTCATATTGAATTGTGTACCTGAGTTTTACTGGCATAAGTTCATAATTACTGCATTATTACTAAACACCCTCACTGGTCCCAAAAAGCTAACTTTACATTATGATACGCAATTCCACATATATTTTTGAAAGATTTTCATGTTTATGGTAGTTTACCTTCTTCCTTTCATGATTATGATTATTTACCTCCAGATCTGAAGATTCAAAGTGATGGATTATCAGTGTTCCACAGAAATACCACATTAAATGTTGTTTCTATAGTTTAAGTGGTTTATTGCGTCAACTTCAAGATCTATTCCTGCCTTAGGTCCAATTGGTTTGATAAACTGTTCTATAGGGTTTTAATTTACCGACATGGGAATATTCCAGGCTTCGTAGAAAATTAAAACTCTACTAAGTTGCTGATGCTGTTTTAACGGTTTCTCTGTGCCACAAACAAGTTTTGACGTATCTGCTTCCCTTTGAATGTAATTTCTAAAAGAATTAATGTAGATGATTTGAATAGCAGCAGGCAATGCAGGCATTGTGTGTAATCAATACAATCAATACCGGGGAGTGAGGCTAAGAATGGGGAGTTGGTACAAATGAATGCCTGGCTAAAGGACTGGTCCAGGAGGGAGGGCTTTATTTTCATAGATCAATGGGAGGTTTTCAGGAGAGGATGGCACCTGTACAAGAGGGAGGGGTCACAACTAAGTTGGAAGGGCACAAATATCCTGGCTGGGAGCTTTGCTAGTGCAGTTCGGGGGGGTTTAAACTAGTATGGCAGGGGGGTGGGGATCAAACTATTAGGTCTATAAGTGTGGTGGCTGGGGACGAGCTTGGGGCTGGGACAAGGCTGGCAAAGAAGAAGAGCACTCTGGGGGAGGACGACCTCACTGAGCCTGGAGGTCTGGAGTGCTTATACTTCAATGCAAAGAGCGTAGCAGGCTTCATTCTATGATCATCTTGCTGGTGCCAGTACAGAGCGAGACTGCGGATAGTTGGGAACCTGTCTCAGGGGCAGGGAATTCATATGGTGTTCGTGGAAGTGGAAATGACTAGGGTTGGGAAGCATTTTCCGATCAGGGCCAGTGTGATCTCCTGGACTCGTTTCGATCGCCTCAGGGGGTCGGAGAGGAATTTCCCAGATTTTTTTTCCCCCATATTGGCCCTGGGGTTTTCACTCTGGGTTTTCGCCTCTCCCTGGAGATCACATGGTCTGGAATGGGGGGGTGGGGGTGAGTTAATAGGTTGTGATGAACAAAGCATCGTAGCTGTGAGGGACAGCTCGGTGGATAGGATATTGGTATGTAGATAGGCTGGAAAATTGGGCGGGGATCCTGGATTCAGGATTCAATCCTGGACCGGGGAGCAGCGCGGGCTTGGAGGGCTGAAGGGCCTGTTCCTGTGCTGTATTGTTCTTTGTTCTTGTTTGAATAGTTTGAATGCAGTACCCAAACTAATTAATGACACGTATTTACAATTACTTTTTAAAGAAAGGAACAATTGCTGTATTTTGTTTATGAATATTCATTTTTGGTAATTGTCTGCCTCAATGTCCTTAAAATTGGATAATTGTAGTCAGACAAAGTGCTCTGATTGAAAGCAGTCTCACATAACTAGCCTCAGGATGTCTACCATAGAAAGGGCAGCAGGGGTGGGGGGTATCGAGTTTGGCTGTGAAAAGTTTCTGTGGTTGACTCAACTGCCTAGGCACATATACAAAGAAGGTGCAGTTTCCAATGAGGTTTAATTAATACATGAAAGGCATTTGTCAAGGTATTCATTACTTTAGCAGTAATCTTAAGAAAAGTTGCCATCAAAGTTTCCAAAAATTGACCCGTCCTGTTATGAATGCAAAAGATGTAATAATGAGCATCATCCAGTCATGACAGTGACATTGCACAAATCTAAAAACTGAATTTGTCTTAAAAATTACCTGGAACTAGCTTCCCACCACGGTTGTGGAAGTGGAGACAGTGAATGATTAAAAAGAAAATTGGATGGACAGTTCAGGGAAATACATTTTTGGAGTTATGGGAGCAGAGCAATGGATGGAACTGATTAGATTGTTCTGCACACAGCCGCAGACTGGAGGGGCTGAATGGCCTCTCTCTATACCATAATGGCAATACTCTTGTGAGTCAGTGAACTTCCTGGTTTGCATGTTTACATGAATGTTTCAACATGACTGGCTTTTTATCTTGCTTGCTGACATCACTGTTGTTGGATGTCTGGAAATCTCCTTGAATCGACACCAGATTTAAATTGCTGCTGGGAAAAGGGATATCTTTAACATAGAGGTTGCTAGAATTTTGTGGACAATTTTCAGCAAGTTCAGCAGCGAGTGTAAAATGCAGTCCATGCTATAGAATGTTAAGCTAGCTTGAGAACGAAGGATAAACTGCAATCCAATCAGATTCAGCTAGAAATTTCTCAATTTTGTTCTCGTGTTAGCGTGAGCTGTTGGTTAGATTTCTGCTACATAATCACTCTCGCTGTGTCCCACTGTTCTCCATTTACTGAGTAGAACTGTTTAAGCTATGCTGGTGTACAACCAACTAAAATGCAGTAAAATTGTCAAGTACCACAAGGAAAGCAGAATGGTTCGGCTGGGATATTTCTATAACCGGTGAACTATCTCAGTTTTCTAAATCATGAGAAACAAAGGAGTGATGCAAAAACAGTACAAAGAAAAGTTGTAAAAGCTTAACTGCCACATGCTCAAGAGTGGCAATATGGTGATAACTCTCGTTGCTTCCCCCAAAATCAATAGGAATTGGTACAGTCCAAAGTTGATTTTGCTGTTGTGGAGAGGGATGTGGAGTATAAAAACATAGAACTTAAAAACAATTACAGCACAGGAGGTGGCAATTTGGCCCAACATATCCATGCTGGCTAAAAAAGCACTATCCGGCCGTACCCATCTTCTAGTTCTTGGTTCATAGCCCTTCAGGTTACAACACCTTAAGTGCATATCCAAATATTCCAGATCTCATTCCTCCTCTGGGTGAGAAAACTCAATTTCCCTCTAATCCATCTTTATGCTCCCCCCCACCCCCCACCTCTGTATTAACCTCTCCATTCTACTCACACTCCCCAGACCCCTTATTATTTATATGCCTCAATTAAATCTCCCCTCTGCTCCAAAGAAAACAACCTGGCCTTCCAATCTTTGTTCATAGCTAAAATTCTCCATTTCTGGCAACAGTTTCATAAATTTCCTTTGTACCCTTTCCAGTACAATCACAACCTTCTTGTAAAGGATGACCAGAACTCTGCGCAGTAATCTAGCTGCAATCTAACAAGTGTTTTACAGTTCTGACATGACCTCTCCTGCCTCATTTAATAATGGCCTTCGTGACCCGTTTGTCTACCTGTCCTGCTACACTCAGGGATCAGTGCATGTACACTCCAAATGTTCTTCTGATCCTTTGCACTCTGCTCAGAATTCTACTATTTATTGTGCATTACACTGTCTTGTGTATTCTCTCCAAATGTGTTACCTCACACTTCTTCAGACTGAATTCCATTTGTCACTTTTCTGCCCTCCTAACCAGTCCATTGATAGCGTCCTGCAACGTACAGCTTTCTTCCTCACTTACAAATCACATAGCAATTTTTTGTGGCACCTTAAGCATGCCTCTTATGTTTAATTCTATATCACTGATAGATATCAAGAATACCAAGGACCCAGTTCTGAGCCTTGTGCCATTAGATACAGTTTTCCAGTCACAAAAATACCCACTGTCTATAGCCCTTTCCTTCCTGCCATTGAGACAATTTTGGATTCCATGATCTTTTAATTTTCTGACCAGTCTATGTGGAACCTTGTCAAAAGTATTGCTAAAATCTATATAGACTACATCAAACATGCTACATTTACTGGCCCTTTTTGAAAAACTCAGACAAATTAGTCAGCTACAACCTTTCCCATAACAAATCCATGCTGACTGGCCTTGACCATCTGTACCTTTCTGAATGATGATTTGTATAATCTTCGGAACTTTTCCCCCCAATAATTTGCCCAGTAGTGGGGTTCTGCTGACTGGTCTGCAATTACAGTTAGCTCGACTGGCTGGTTTGTGATGCAGCGCAATGCCAACAATGCGGGTTCAATTCCCATACCAGCTGAGGTTATTCACGAAGGCCGCCTTTTCAACCTTGCCTCTTGATTGAAGCGTGGAGATCCTCAAGTTAAATCATCACCAGTCAGATCTCCCCCTCAAAGGGTAGACCAGCCTATGGTCATCTGGGACTATAGCAACTTTATCTCTTACTCAGGTTATCCTTTCCTCCCTTTGTGCACAACGGTACAATGTTAGCAGTACTCCTGTATCATGCCTGCAGCCAAACAGAACTGGAAAATTCTTAGGGCTTCTGCTATTTATTCCCTTAGCAGCCTGGGATGCACTTCATCCGGTTTATGACCTTTCAAGTATGCTTGATGCTTCCTCCCACACAATGTTTAACACATTCTATTTTCCACATCCCTCCTCAACTATAATGTCTTCTTCTTCCTCTTTTGTGAAAAAGGAAGCATTAAGGACTGTGTCTATGTTTTCCACCTCCACAAACAAGTTACCTTTTTGGTCTCTGAATGGTCTATTCTTTCCTTAACTATCCTCTTGCTCAATATGAATTTCAAAAACATCTTTGGACATTCCTTGATGTTAATGGCCAATATTATTTTATACTTCTCTGCCTACCTAATTTCTTTTTTAATTTCACTACTATACTTTCTCTACTCCTTGAGGCTCTCTGCAGTATTTCATTTTTGGCATCTGATACAAGCTTTTTTGTCTAATCTTAAGCTGTCTGCTCTTTTGACATTCAAGAGTTCTGAATTTGAGGGCCCCATCCTTTTTTACCTCCTATTTATTATCTCCTCAAATACCCCCCCACTTCTCTGACACTGATTTAATTGCAAATAACTGTTTCAATCTACTTTTGTCAAATGACATCTCAGCTGAAAAAAATGTTCTTTCCCTAATTCAAAACTTTTACTCCTGGTTTATCTTTTTTCCTTTCTCATAACTACTCTGGATCTAACTGAATTATCATTAAGATGCTCTTCCACTGATACCGCTTCCATCTATCCAGCTTAATTCCCTCAAATTAAGCCCAAAACTGTCTTGTCGGGCTTGCTGCATACTGGCTTAAAACAAATTCTCCTGAATGCATTTTAAGAGTTCTGCACCCTTCTGTATCTTTCACATTGAATTTATCTCAGTTAGTATTAGGGTTGTTGAAATCCCCTGCTGTTAGTGCCCGATTGTTTCTGCACCTCTCAGTTACTTTGCCTACCTGACTGCGTGCGTGTGTGTGTGCATGTGGAGGCAGTTTTTTTGTTCCTCAGTTCAATCTACACGACCTCATTCAATCCTCCTTCCCCCATATTATCCCTCCTCATAGCTGTGATTGTTTCTTTTAAACCAGGTTTTTAAAACTAGAACTAGGGGGCATAGGCGCAAAATAAGGGGGAGCAAATTTAGGACTGAGTTGACGAGGAACTTCGCCATCCAAAGCGATGTGAATCTGTGGAACTCCCTGCCCACTGAAGCAGTTGAGGCTACCTCGTTGAATGTTTTTAAGGCAAAGATAGATAGATTTTTGAACAGTAAAGGAATTAAGGGTTATGGTGATCTTGTGATGTCTGCGTCGATATGCTAGATCTTAAGGGTTATGTTGAGTGGGCGGGTAAGTGGAGTTGAGTCCATGAAAAGATCAGCCATGATCTTATTGAATGCAGAGCAGGCTTGAAGGGCCAGATGGCCTACTCATAGTTATGTGCAATACTGCAACCCACTTCCTGTTTTGCTCCCCTATCTAACTCATCAGAAAGCCCTGTAACCAGAAACGCTAAGCTCCCATTCATACTCCCCTTTAAGCCTCATTTCAGCAATAATTGTGTGGAATATTTGAGCTAAAGATTATGCTTCTACATCTCTATTCTCTCAGAGTTGTTCCGTGTTTGGAATTCTGTTCCCCAGTGAGCTGTGGAGATGCCGGCATTGGACTGGGGTAAGCACAGTAAGAAGTCTCACAACACCAGGTTAAAGTCCAACAGGTTTATTTGGTAGCAAAAGCCACTAGCTTTCGGAGCGCTGCTCCTTCGTCAGGTAAGTCAAGCTGACGAAGCTTACCTGACGAAGGAGCAGCGCTCCGAAAGCTAGTGGCTTTTGCTACCAAATAAACTTGTTGGACTTTAACCTGGTGCTGTGAGATTTCTTACTGTGTTTACCCCAGTGAGCTGTGCAGCCTTCAATATATTCAAAGCCGAGTTAGACAGATTTTTGATCTACACAGAAGTCAAGGGTTATTGGGGTCAGGCTGGAAAATGAGTTAAGGTCACAATCAGATCAACCATGGTATCTATTGAATGGCAGAGCAGGCTCGAGGGACTAAATGACCTACTCCTGCTCCTTTGCTTATACTCTTATGTTTTTCTCAGTCATGTTTTCCAGTACAGCTACAATACTGGGATTTACCCAAGAAAAATGGTAAATTTCATCCATGTGCTTGGATGAATGCAGTTCCACAATCACTCAAGAAGCTTGACACCATCCAGGACAGCTTGATTGCTATCCATTCCACAAACATCCAATCCTTCCACTGCCACCGAGAAAGTGTTAGCAGTGTGTACCATCTGCAAGATGCACTACAGAAACTCACCGAAGCACCTTCCAAACCCATGACCGCTACCTCCACCTGGAAGGACAAGGGTAGCGGACGGCTGGGAACACAACCACCTAGAGGTTCCCAACAAGTCATTCTCCATCCTGACATGGAAATATATCGCCATCCCTTCACTGCTGCTCGGTCAAAATCCTGGAATTCGCTCCCTAGCAGCACTGTGGATGTACCTATACCTCAGGGACTGCAGCAATTTAAGAAAGCAGCTCACCACTACCTTCTCAAGAGCAATTAGGGAAGGCCAATAAATGCTGGACTAGGAGGCAATGCCCACATCCTGTAAATGTGTTTTTTAAATGCCGTTGCGTGCTGTTAATAATTCTAATTTGGCCAATAACTGTCCCATCAGTCGACTCTCAGTCATCAGAAAAGTAATGGAAGCTGCTGTTTACAGTGCCATCAAGCAGGATTACTCATTAAAAACCTGCTCACAGATACTCAGTTTGGGCTCCGCCAGGATCACTCAGCTCAAAACCTCATTACAGCCGTGGTTCAAACAAGGACAAAAGAGCTGAATTAAGGCAAGGTGAATGTGATTTCCCTCAACATCAAGACAGTAATTGACCAAACAGTCAATCAAGAAGCCCTTGTAAAATTAATGTCAATGGAAATTAGAGGGAAAATCTCTCCACAGGCTGGAGTCAAATCTAGCACAAAGGAAGATGATTGTGGTTGTTAGAGGCCAACCATCTCACCCCAGAACACTGGAACAGATTTCCTCAGGGAAGTTTTTTAGACTCAATTACCTTCAGCTACTTTCAACAATGACCATCCCTTCAGCAAAAGGTCAGCAAAGGCGATGTTCAATGATTGCACAGTGTTCAAAATCCATTCACAACTTCTCAGGTAACAAAGCATTCCATGTCCACAAGCAGCAAGACCTGAACAACATTCAAGTTTGGATTGAAAAGTAGCAAATAACATTCATACCTTACAGGTTGCAGATAATGACCATCCTCAACAAGACAGACTTCAACTACTTCCTTCTGTTTTTAAACAGCATTGTCCAATTTCCCATCATGATATTCTTGGGTCACATCTTACCAGAAACTACTACAGCTATAAGAGCAAGCCAGATGCTGGGGATTCTGTGGTTAGTAGTTCACCTCTTCATCTCTAAAGCTTGTCAACCATCCACGAGGCACAAGTCAAAGGGTGTGATGAAATACTCACCATTTGCCTGGCTGAGTGCAACTCCAACAATACTCGAGAAGCTCAACATCATTTAGGACAAAGCAGCTCACTTGATCGGCAGCCTATCCCTCCACCACTGGTGCACAGTGGCAGCAATGTATGTTGTCTACAAGATATACTGCAATAATTCACCACAGTTTCTTCAATAGCAGCTCCAAAGCCCACAACCTCTACTGCTTACAAGGACAAAGGCAGCAGGTGGATTCCAACATCACCACCTGCAAGTTCTCCTCCAAGTCACACCTCACCTTGACTTGGAAATATATTGTTGTTCCTTCATCGTCTAGCATTAAAATCATAGAATATCCTTCCTAACAGCACTGTGGGTGTACCTTCAGACTGCCGTGGTTTAAGGTAACCCACCTTGTCAAGGGCAATTAGGATGGGTAATAAATGCTAGCCTTGTCAACAACACAGATCCACTGAGAGAAAGTGAAAGGACTATAGTCCAAAATTGCTTAACTTTCACAGCAGCAGCTTTAAAACTTTGTGGCTTTTTCTCACACCTAGCTACCATTAGTCATTTCATAATAAATGTGTCAATATTTCTGGTTGATGAAATTTCACAGGGAACA
The DNA here is from genome assembly GCF_964213995.1 of Mustelus asterias. NCBI lineage: Eukaryota > Metazoa > Chordata > Chondrichthyes > Carcharhiniformes > Triakidae > Mustelus > Mustelus asterias. The sequence goes on from NC_135818.1 coordinate 85,667,839, forward strand.
AATCTGCAAAAATTTACTGACTTACCAGAATATTAGCATACACGTGTAAATGAGTCTACAAAAAACTAAAAAAAATGTAGGAAGTGTGTACAATGTTCAACTTCTATAGAATCATAGATCCTACAGTGCAGGAGGAGGCTGTTCGGTCCATCGAGTCTGCACCAACCACAATCCCATCCAGGCCCCATCCCCATAACCCCATGCATTTACCCTAGCTCGTCCCCCTTGGGTCTATATGTCTATGATCTTTAGGTCTATAGAATAGATGAATTTCCTCAGCAAAAATATGTACAAATAAATGATTCACTATTGTTCCTATTTTTGATCATTCCACTGACTGAAATGGCCAGATATTCAAACTGGGTCCAGCACTCACAAGGCATCAGCAGTTTTTGAGAAAGATTATGCAATTAACCAGGAAGTGGTAAAAACAAGACCCAACTTGTCCAGATTACATTACTGTGTTCATGAATATCAAGTACTCAGCTGGCAAATGACATTAAAAACATTGTTCACCATTTTTTCCATCATATAACATTGGTATTTTTTGTCAGTATGGGATAGGATTTGATACTGTAGTGAATCAGAGACATATGCAAATATTTGCCCCAACAAGACAAATTAGATACTAACCAATAGAAAAGTATACTCTTTGCCTGTCACAATTTTAAAAGAACCAGAGAGAATAAATAAATTTTACCCCAAATCAAAGTGTTGAAGAGTATTAGAACATCATCAGGTCCCAGTATCAGGCCTAACCCTTATGTGATTAATATATATTCAGTACTTCACCATAAAAAGATACATGATTATTACCACTATCTTTCACCATTCAAAAAAGGGCCCACAATCCCAGCTAAACTTTTATCAATTGCAACTTTCCCAACAGGAATGAAGAATGGAAATCTGGCCAGCCTTGATAAACTAGGATATGTATCATACATGATTCAACTAAAGTTTTATATTGTGTAGTGCTTTCTCCTATAACTGCTTTAACAGAATAAAAAAGAATCACTGTAGTGAATAAAGGATCACCACTGTGTGTGAAACAAATGAAACAACAGGCATTCAGCAAAACCTGCGTTTTACAGTTCCACCATTGCTCAGTGAGGCAAACTCACAGAAAATACTTCTTGGTACACCTGACCTTGTTCACGTGCAAGTCAGCGTGCTAAAAGTTTGAGATTCAAATAGAATTCATAAAGAAATATTTTCATACTTCCATTGGCCACTTGATAAAATTGAAGAATAATTTTAGGCCTGGATGTAGGAACCAAACCAATAATACAATGGAATACTTTCCGCCACTAAATTACCAGCTGGGATACTAGCTGGGTTTGATTGGGATACCAGCTGGTATCCCAATACCAGCTGGGTTTGATTGATCATTTATCCTTGTTCTGCCTTCCTACGCTGCCCCACCCAATCCTGAAGTTAACACCTCGTCCCTCCATCATGAGCACAGTGTGATAACAATACATAGCACCTGCCTGAGCAGTATCATGAAAACATCACATTATTAGTTCTTCAAAAAAGATGTATCATCCAAACCTGAGACCTGTAGTATCACTTTCCTTTACTGTCATTGAGACAATATGCTGGAATTTCCTACCAAATGCAACGTGAGTGCAGTATCCCCATGAGGACTTCAGTGATTTTGGTGACCCATCACCTTTCAGGGCAATTAAAAAGGGGGCAAATAAATGCAGCCTTGAGAGCATTATTGAACATTGAGAATTTTTTTAAAATTCAGGACAACTCCATGTTCAACAGATAACAATTTACTACAACAATTCTTTCAGAAATTAAAGAAACACTATCAAACATAAGATCATGGGATTGAAAACACATTGCCAAGCAAACAATCTTGGGCATTCCAGCGATCAATTTTGAGTCATTGCTGTAAATCTCTATATAACATTAAAGAGAGAAGTACCTTCATCACATGGAGTGCAGTAGTTCAAGAAAGTGGATCACCATCACCTTCCCAAGGGGAACTAGAGGTGGATAATCAACACTTGGCATGTTAACAACACCCACATCCCATGGATAAGTAAAATTTCTACTTGTTTAGTTAAAAATTAGTAACTCTTTTAGAATTTCTCAACAACTTGAAACAACTCTCCCACATATAAACCCTTATAATAATGCACGCCAGTGCATAGTTTACAATACTATGATAGTTTACATTGCTACTATTGGACACCAAGGGACCAAAAGGCCAAACCTTAATTTATTGCTCCATTACTTCAAACAAAACACTTCCAGCTGCTGTGAACAATATTCATAGAATCACAGAATAGTTGCAACACAGGAGGCCATTCAATCCGTCATGTTCATGCTGGCTCTCTGCAATTACAGACTTCTCTGCAAGAACTCAGCTAGTCCTACTTCACCGCGTTTTATCCGTAGGCTTGCAAATTTTCTCTCTTCAGATAATTATTAAATTCCATTTTGAAAGTCACGATCGAATCTGCCTCCACTACACTCTCAGGAAGTAAATTCCAGATCCGAATCACACACTACGTTAGAACGTTTTCCTCATGTTGTCTTTGGTTCTTTTGCCATTCACCATAAATTAGTGTGCATTGGTTCGTCACAATTTCTCCTTGTCTGCCCTGTCCAGACCCCTCCACTTGGGCAATCTTTGGAAAAAGACGTGCTCGTTCCACTTAGTAATTTTATCAGAAGGTTTGAAGATGATGTCGGGCCAGCTCAAAGGAAAATAAGCTAAAGAAATGAATACTTTGTCAAATGTCCTTCAGGTATTAATCCTCTTGGGAACTGCATCTTCTTTATATACAGGCCTAGGCAGTCTGGTCAACCACAGAAAATTTTATTTCCACACTACATTTATGGTTTAGGTAGGGGTTTCTGGCTGGCAATTAGTAGCGACAGCGTGAGGTTTTTTTCTCTCTACTTTAGAGGTCCCGAGGCTAGTCTTCACTGCTGAATTGGCTACTTGGCACCGCTACCAATTATGTACATAAGAGACAGCTTCTTATCAGACTACTTCGTTGGACTAGAATGATCCAATTTAAAGGACATGGAGGGAGACAGAATTACCAAAAATGACCATCGCAGCTTCACACATGAAATTAATGAACTATTTCTTCGTTTTTAAAAAAGAAATTGCTAATGCAATGAGTTCTTAATCGTGTTAATTAGTTTGGATACTACATTCAAAATTCCTTATATTGACTACACACAATACATGTATTGCAGATTGCTATCCAAATCACCTACATTAAGAATTTTAGAAAGTAGTAAACAATAAATAAATATTATAGAACTCCCAGCAAGTTCAAGTGTCAAAAATTATTTGTGGCTCGGGCGATAGTTAAAACAGCATCACAACAGTAAGTTTTAGTTTTCTAGAAAATCTAAAATATCCCCATGTCAGTAAGCTAAATCCCAACTGGACAGTTTATTAAACCAATCAAACCTAACTTCTGTGCATAATACTATTTTTCAATATTACGCTGTAGCAGATCTTGAATTGAGACAATAAGCCACTGAAACTTTCAGACTCAGTTATAAACTACAGAAGCTTCATTCAATGCGCTATTTCTGTGTAACACTGGAGGTGATATAGCAGATACAAGATAAAATTTAATTCTTGCATTTCCCTCAATGAACAAGAATGAAACCCAAGCTACAAATGATCCAAGTGTGAAGTTGTTAAAAATAATCTCAACGTTATAGGAATTAACCTTCAATTCAAATAACCTTTCAACTAGAAAATTTGTAACTAGCAGGTAAATGTTCTTAACAAATTGTATATTTTTATTATCCCTTCAGTGGGAAATTAACACAAGTGTCATGCTGTCACTGACTAGGCTTTAAAAAAATTAGTGGAAGAAAGAGTGGAGGGGGTGAGAAATGGGAACTAGGAGAGAAAGCGAATACACATTAATGCTGTGCAATTGGCTTGTGTGATGCTGCTAATTAGTCACTTCAAATTGCTTGCACCATTGGAAAACCTCCAACCAATACTTCACCATAGAATTATACTCAAATGACCTTCTCCAAACAAGATTGGAAAAACAAAAATGCATTGTTTTAATAATTGGTGTTTCATACTGTTTAAGTGGAAATGCATGAAAATTTATCATGTCTTGTACTATGACTTATTCAAAGCCCAACATGAAATGAGGAAATCCATTGACTGCAGGTACCGTAAAAAGGGGGAAAAAATCAGATGGAACTGTAAACCCATAATATATAGGAATGGGTAAAAGACGACAAAAACAACTGATTGAAGAATACAAAAACTGACTTTATTAATGCTTTCTTATACCTGTATTTATCTGCCATAAAAGGGGGAAAAAATCTGCTCCCCTACTTAACTTTTACTGCCACAATTCCATGTCTATTTACATGTGCTTTATAAGTTTCATTCCATCACATAAAAATCATACAGAAAAATCTTTCTAAGTTGCAATGGCAGACTGATTTGCTAATGGAGCCCTTCAGAGCTTGACATCGACAACTATATGTCAGACATCGGCCTCAGACTTTTACCTGAAATTTGTGATGTTCTGTTAGCAGATCCCAGTTACACTGCCAGTTGTGTATGAAAACTTGGTAATGAAGGGCTTGGTTGTGCGGAAAAACATGCTCACCTTTTGCTGTGTTGCTCTTGTTTCATTTTGGAAGGCAACTGGCAGAAGTACCCTTCTCCCAAAACAACAAAAGATTGACAAAACTTGAGATTTAATGCCTTTTGCACCCCAGGAAATTGCAAAGTCCTTCACTGTCAATGAATTAAATGTAGCCAGTATTATAGAAGCAAAACATAGCAATCAAACTGCACACAACAATGTCCCACAAAAATGAAAATAAAATGACAAAATAACCTGTCTTGGTAACGTTATCTGAAAATAGGGTTTAGAAAGTACCCAGGTGGTCGATAGACTGTGCATGCATTTCCAAAATATAAGATTGCAACTGCCAAAAGGTATACTGCTGCTGATGTGAAGGTGATACGTTTAGCCTCAGAATGTTTCCAAGTCAATTCTCTGACTTAAATGTTATACCACCACTTTCACATCAATGTATACACTCAAAACCACATATGCATAATTTCAAAAGTAATTAACTGCTCCCTCAAGGACATTACTATCATGGCAATCAAAGTGTTAGGTCCCTGGTTTCCATCCAAATTCTCCATAAGCTGACAATGCTAACCAAAACATGTACAGTGAAATGAGGAAGTTTGTTATGCCATGCTACTGAAAACTGAACACTGTTATTACCAGAAGATGGTTCAGTCACGGTGATGCAACCAACTTAAAGTGGGAAATAAAAGATATTAACTTCAAAACCAACTAAGCAATTCTTATGTTAATGGGGTGATATGGAGTTATTACCTTTTATGAATAGCATGATACAAACCAACCTCACTCACTTGATGATCATGAGGTGGATAAGAAGCAAGTGATCAGAAGTATGATTGAGTATGGTCCCTCACCTCGCCCCTTCCAATAGGGATGATTATATTATCTCAGAACAGCTCACAAAGCAGAAGGAATTAAACTTAGCTTTAGGTCCGCCAAAGAAACAGAAAATGCGAGAAATACTCAGCAGTACTCAATGCATTTATGGAGAGAGAAAGATTTCATGATCCGGGTCAATGTCCGTTTGTCAGATCTAACATCTCAGGCCTGAGAACCCCACTGGCTCATATTTATTTTTCTAAATGATCATGGAGAAAGCTCCCAGTTTTGGGATTCACCTGTGTTATGAGGAGTTACAAAACTGATGGGAGATTTTGATTTGATTTATTGTCACATGTATTAGTATACTGTGAAAAATATTGTTTCTTGCGCGCTATACAAAGCATACCATTCATAGAGAAGGAGGAGAGAGTGCATAGAATGAGTGTAAAAGATAGAATTAGAGGGTACGCTGGGCACAGCTCGCAAGAAGTTGCCACACTCCGGCGCCATCTTGGATAGGAGATGAAGATGCTTCGGAGCTACAAGTTCTTTTCAGTGTCCTAACACAAACTCACCTGACACTAATTTAGCAGGTGTGGATTACTCCACATAGCTCGAAATGTCAAGCATGCTAGTCATGATCATTGGCTCTCGATTTGAGGATGATGTCCACTCGGAGTTGAGTTTTGGCATGGGTCTTCATGTGACTGAGCAGGCTGTATTTTGACTTGCAGATCTTTAGCAAATGGGCAGGGCATCCGATCTGGAACGCGATCTGGAATGCAGGATCTTTCTTCTTTTTCCTTCCTTCACCACCGCTCTACCTCGTTGTTAAGGTGTTGGGACACAAAGTGTGATGCAGATGGATGGATAATTTGTGGCCATTCTCAGGAACTCAGGATGGTAAGCTCCTCACAGTCATTAAGGTCAATGCTGCTGCACTTCAGTGCCTTTGAAGTGTTTTCTTTGTTCTCCCCTGTACATTGGCCACTTGAGAGTTGAGAGAATGGGACCAGGTGGGGAGATCATTTTCAGCCATGTGGATGGACACAGTGGTCTGTCCCCATGCACACTAGTCCACACTACCAAATGAGCAAAGAGAGGGCTGAAAAATGATATTGTTAAAACAGGTTGTGAGGACATATGCCCCATAGTAACTGCTTTTGAAGAATTTAATATTGGAAAAATGAAAAAAATAATGTTGGAGAGAGCTGGGAAACAGAACTACAGCTCTTTCAAATTGCCACGGCAAATGGGCAAAAGGTCTGTACTGTAAAAGTTTATGATCTTAAACCATCTTTCCTTTCAAATACCGATTGCTCATTGAAGAAAATCATTTTCAATGTATGTTGACACAAATCAACAATAAATATCCCAACGGTGAAAGAAAGAAAACTGGACCTCAAAGAGACATCAACTCCATGTTTTTTATTTGCAGCATCCAGCCAATTCCGTGGTTAACTCAAGGAATCATGGCACTCCACAATCTGATCATCAACATCAGAAAACAGAATCAATCAAGTGGAGCCATAATGTTTTTCTTTCAAGGGAACTGCCTCCATGAGACAGCTGACCAATACAAATCAGAGGTTGACAAACCACTCGAGGGTTAATGAGGGATAGATATAAACTCTTTGCAGCAACACTAAACTTCTTTAGAGTTATACCATGCAGGAGGAAGGTGTCAGGGAAGATATTCAGTACCAATAAGATATAATTTCAGATAAACCTCCCCCTCATTCACTCTGATCTATTAAGCAGACTCGAATTTCAGATATTAACACATTACTGAGTGTGTACAGACCTATTGCTGGGTGGTTGAGGCCTGTAATATGCCACCAATACAGCACCCTGACAGAGGGCTGCCCCCCCTCCCCTTCCCAGTCATCTCTTACCATCAGACTCGGCCCGGACAAGGAGGGACATTCCCTTCAGCCGCTCCACATAGCTGGACGAGACATGCCCGGTGCCGCGATCGTCCCACTGCCTGTCCTCGTTGAGAGTGTAAACCTTCACCCGCCTCCGGGTATCCGCCATGGCCGCGGCTCAGGCTCGGGGGAGGAGGAAGCAAATGGAGGGCTGGCGGCGATGGGGAACCGGGACCGATCTCTCCCCACAACAATAAAACAAAAAAAAATACCGAAAGGAAAATAAAAGAAATAGCGAAGCCCGGCTCACACCGCGCTCATCCTGCCGAGGCCTAGGCCCGGGCCTAAGCCTCAGGCCCCCGGTAACAGGGGGCCGGTGAATCTCTTCCCCCCGTCCCGTCAACGCCGCCTCCTCACACCGGAGCCGCGCCGCTGGCTCTCGCAGGTTTAAATCCTCATGTCGGGTTTGTTTGTCTGCCCACTGCTTCCGCGCCAGGCCGGGCCGGGCTCCGGTGTTTACTCCCGCTGGCTGGCTGGAGGCCGCCCCGCGCTCGCTCTCTCTCTCTCTCCCTCCCCGCTCTCCTCTCCTCCCCCCGCTCCCTCAGCCAGCGGCCGCCATCTTGCCGCCTCCCCGACAGGCGGCACGGGGTCTCCCGCCAGGCGCCGTGCGCCAGGGGCCGCCTTCCCGCCAAATGCGGCCGCGGCACGCGCCCCCGCCAACCGTCATCCGCAGCCCGGCCCGAGGGTCAGTGAGTGACCATCACCGTGCTGAGGGTCAGTGAGTGACCATCACCGTGCTGAGGGTCAGTGAGTGGCCATCGCCGTGCTGAGGGTCAGTGAGTGACCATCACCGTACTGAGGGTCAGTGAGTGACCATCACCGTGCTGAGGGTCAGTGAGTGGCCATCGCCGTGCTGAGGGTCAGTGAGTGACCATCACCGTACTGAGGGTCAGTGAGTGACCATCACCGTGCTGAGGGTCAGTGAGTGGCCATCGCCGTGCTGAGGGTCAATGAGTGACCATCAACGTGCTGAGGGTCAGTGAGTGACCATCACCATGCTGAGGGTCAGTGAGTGACCATCAACGTGCTGAGGGTCAGTGAGTGACCATCACCGTGCTGAGGATCAGTGAGTGACCATCACCGTGCTGAGGCTCAGTGAGTGACCATCATGTGACTGCCCGAGGGTCAGTGAGTGACCATCACCGTGCTGAGGGTCAGTGAACAGAATCACAGAAACCCTACAGTACAGAAAGAGGCCATTCGGCCCATCGAGTCTGCACCGACCACAATCCCACCCAGGCCCTACCCCCATATCCCTACATATTTACCCATTAATCCCTCTAATCTACGCATCTCAGGACACTAAGGGGCAATTTAGCATAGCCAATTAACCTAACCCGCACATCTTTGGACTGTGGGAGGAAACCAGAGCACCCGGAGGAAACCCACGCAGACACGAGGAGAATGTGCAAACTCCACACAGACAGTGACCCAAGCCGGGAATCGAACCCAGGTCCCTGGAGCTCTGAAGCAGCAGTGCTAACCACTGTGCTACCGTGCCGCCCCCCCCCCCCCAACCACTGTGCTACCGTGCTGCCCACAACAACTGTGCTACCGTGTCGCCCAGTGAGTGACCATCACCATGCTGAGGGTCAGTGAGTGGCCATCACTGTGTCTGCCCGAGTGTCAGTGAGTGACCATCACAGTGACTGCCCGATGGTCAGTGAGTGACCATCACTGTGCTGAGGGTCAGTGAGTGACCATCACTGTGCTGAGGGTCAGCGAGTGATCATCACTGTGCTGAGGATCAGTGAGTGACCATCACTGTGCTGAGGGTCAGTGAGTGAACGTCACTGTGCTGAGGGTCAGTGAGTGACCATTACTGTGACTGCCTGAGGATCAGTGAGTGACCATCACTGTGCTGAGGGTCACTGAGTGACCATTACTGTGCTGAGGGTCAGTGAGTGAATGTCACTGTGCCGAGGATCAGTGAGTGACCATCACTGTGCTGAGGGTCAGTGAGTGACCATCACTGTGCTGAGGGTCAGTGAGTGACCATCACTGTGCTGAGGGTCAGTGAGTGACCATCACTGTGCTGACGGTCAGTGAGTGAACGTCACTGTGCCGAGGATCAGTGAGTGACCATCACTGTGCTGACGGTCAGTGAGTGACCATCACTGTGCTGAGGATCAGTGAGTGACCATCACTGTGCTGAGGGTCAGTGAGTGACCATCACTGTGCTGAGAGTCAGTGAGTGACCATCACTGTGCTGAGGATCAGTGAGTGACCATCACTATGACTGCCCAAGGGTCGGTGAGTGACCATCACTGTGCTGAGGATGAGTGAGTGACCACTGTGCTGAGGGTCAGTGAGTGACCATCACTGTGACTGCCCGAGTGTCAATGAGTGACCATCACTGTGCTGAAGGTCAGTGAGTGACCTTCGCCGTGCTGAGGGTCAGTCAGTGAACGTCACTGTGCTGAGGGTCAGTGAGTGACCATCACTGTGCTGAGGGCCAGTGAGTGACCATCACTGTGCTGAGGGTCAGTGAGTGACCATTACTGTGTCTGCCTGAGGGCCAGTGAGTGACCATCACTGTGCTGAGGGTCAGTGAGTGACCATTACTGTGTCTGCCTGAGGGTCAGTGAGTGACCATCACTGTGTTGAGGGTCAGTGAGTGACCATCACTGTGTTGAGGGTCAGTGAGTGACCATCACCATGCCGAGGGTCAGTGGTTGAACATCACTATGCTGAGGGTCAGTGAGTGACCATCACCGTGCCGAGGGTCAGTGGTTGAACGTCACTGTGCTGAGGATCAGTGAGTGACCATCACTGTGACTGCCCGAGGGTCACTGAGTGACCATCACTGTGCTGAGGATCAGTGAGTGACCATCACTGTGCTGAGGGTCAGTGAGCGAACGTCACTGTACTGAGGGTCAGTGAGTGACCATCACTGTGCTGAGGGTCAGTGAATGACCATCACTGTGTCTGCCTGAGGGTCAGTGAGTGACCATTACTGTGCTGAGGGTCAGTGAGTGACCATCACCGTGCCGAGGGTCAGTGGTTGAACGTCACTGTGCTGAGGATCAGGGAGTGACCATCACTGTGACTGCCCGAGGGTCACTGAGTGACCATCACTGTGCTGAGGATCAGTGAGTGACCATCACTGTGCTGAGGGTCAGTGAATGACTATCACTGTGTCTGCCTGAGGGTCAGTGAGTGACCATCACTGTGCTGAGGGTCAGTGAGTGACCATCACTGTGCTGAGGGTCAGTGGGTGACTATCACTGTGCTGATGGTCAGTGAGTGACCATCACTGTGCTGAGGGTCAGTGAGTGACCATCACCGTGCCGAGGGTCAGTGGTTGAACGTCATTATGCTGAGGATCAGTGAGTGACCATCACTGTGACTGCTCCGAGGGTTAGTGAGTGACCGTCACTGTGCTGAGGGCCTAAAGTGACCAACACTGTGACTGCCCGAGGGTCACTGAGTGACCATCACTGTGCTGAGGATTAGTGAGTGACCATCACTGTGCTGAGGGTCAGTGAGTGACCATCACTGTGCTGAGGGTCAGTGAGTGACCCTCACTGTACTGAGGGTCAGTGAGCGAACGTCACTGTGCTGAGGGTCAGTGAGTGACCATCACTGAGCTGAGGGTCAGTGAGTGACCCTCACTGTACTGAGGGTCAGTGAGTGACCATCACTGTGCTGAGGGTCAGTGAGTGACCATCACTGTGCTGAGGGTCAGTGGGTGACTATCACTGTGCTGATGGTCAGTGAGTGACCATCACTGTGCTGAGGGTCAGTGAGTGACCATCACCGTGCCGAGGCTCAGTGGTTGAACGTCATTATGCTGAGGATCAGTGAGTGACCATCACTGTGACTGCTCCGAGGGTTAGTGAGTGACCATCACTGTGCTGAGGGCCTAAAGTGACCAACACTGTGACTGCCCGAGGGTCACTGAGTGACCATCACTGTGCTGAGGATCAGTGAGTGACCATCACTGTGCTGAGGGTCAGTGAGTGACCATCACTGTGCTGAGGGTCAGTGAGTGACCCTCACTGTACTGATGGTCAGTGAGTGACCATCACTGTGCTGAGGGTCAGTGAATGACCATCACTGTGCTGAGGGTCAGTGAGTGACCATCACTGTGCTGAGGGCCTGTGAGTGACCATCACTGTGCTGAGGGTCAGTGAGGATTTATGGGAGATATTGTTAAACTTTCCAACAGTCTAAGAGGTGAAAATAAATGACATCAGTTAACTCAGTATAGACCAGGATGAAACACGAGGGGGGAATCTTTCTGCCCATCCGTCACAGGAATCATAGCGGGCGGGGGGGCGGAGCATCCAAAGGTCCGTTGACCTCAGGCAGGACTTTCCAGTTTTGGGGCGAGCGCGGCCGGAAAATCCTGCCCGAGATTTCAGGACCACACAATGATATCAGGAAATACTTCAATAACAAGTTGAATTTATTTAGCATCTTTAACAAGTTTTTTACACAGAGGGTGGTGGGTGCCTGAAATACATGAATAGGATGGGAATACAGGGATATGGTCCCCTGGAAGGATAGGTGGTTTTAGTTCAGTTGGGCATGGTTGGTGCAGGCTTGGAGGGCAGAAGGGCCTGTTCCTGTGCTGTAATTTTCTTTGTTCTTTAACATAGTAAATCAAACATGCTATAGGAATATTATCATTAAATTTGATACTGAATCATGTAAGGAGACTTGTAGTAAGACTGGTGACCAAAGAGACATGTTTTGAGGAGCATCTCAAAGTGTCTTCTTACAAAGAGTGATTATACTATGAATTGCCTTTTCTCCTTTGGATGTTGACTGACTATTTTTTCCAGTATTTCTGTTATCAGTAATAAATGCAGGCCCCGAACATTCCTGGGGTCAGGAGGCCACATTTGTATTGGAATTAAAAGAAGAGAATTATAATGTTGCAAAAATCAGTCGCATGTCTGAGGATTGGAAACCAGCAAAGAGCGACCAAAAAGTTGATAAAAAAGGAAAAAAATAGAATGAGAGTAAACTTGCCAGGAATATAAAAACAGATTGTAAGGGCTTTTATAAGTATATAGAAAGGAGGCGAGTAGCTAGAGTGAATATTGGTATCTTAGAAGCAGAGGCAATAGAAATTATCATGTAGAATCAGGAAACAATGGGAGCATTGAACAAATATTTTCGGCGGAATTTTCCCATTCTGTCTGGCATGGGAATCATAGCAGGCAGGAGAGAACATAAGAACATAAGAAATAGGAGCAGGAGTAGGCCATCTGGCCCTTCGAGCCTGCCCCGCCATTCAACAAGATCATGGCTGATCTGAAGCGAATCAGTTCCACTTACCCGCCTGCTCCCCATATCCCCGAATTCCCTTATCAATCAGAAAACTATCTACCCGTGATTTAAACATATTCAACGAGGAAGCCTCCATCACTTCAATGGGCAGAGAATTCCAGAGATTCACTACCCTCTGAGAGAAGAAGTTCCCCCTCAACTCTGTTCTGAACCGGCCCCCCCTTATTTTGAGGCTGTGCCCTCTAGTTCTGGTTTCCCTTCCAAGTGGGAAGAATCTCTCCACCTCTACCCTATCCAGCCCCTTCATTATCTTATATGTCTCTATAAGATCACCCCTCATCCTTCTAAACTCCAACGAGTACAGACCCAATCTGTTTAATCTCTCCTCATAAGCTACACCCCTCATCTCCGGTATCATCCTGGTGAACCTTCTCTGCACTCCCTCCAAGGCCAATATATCCTTTCGCAAATAAGGGGACCAAAACTGCACACAGTACTCCAGTTGCGGCCTCACCAGTGCCTTGTACAGTTGCAGCAAGACCTCCCTGCTTTTATATTCTATCCCCCTCGCGATAAAGGCCAACATTCCATTCGCCTTCTTAATCGCCTGCTGCACCTGCAGACTGAGTTTTTGCGATTCGTGCACAAGGACCCCCAGGTCCCTCTGCACAGTCGCACGATGTAATTTTTCTCCATTTAAATAATATTCCAATTTACTATTATTTCTTCCAAAGTGGATAACCTCACATTTGCTAACATTATATTCCATCTGCCAGATCCTCGCCCACTCGCTCAGCCTATCCAAATCTCTCTGCAGACTTTCCGCGTCCTCCACGCAATTCGCTTTCCCACTCACCTTCGTGTCATCAGCAAACTTGAATACCCTAGATTCAGTCCCCTCCTCCAGATCATCTATGTAAATGGTAAACAATTGAGGCCCCAGCACCGATCCCTGCGGCACACCACTGGTCACCAACTGCCAACCAGAAAAGCACCCATTTATCCCAACTCTCTGCTTCCTGTTAGATAGCCAATCCCCAATCCACGCCAACACCTTACCCCTAACTCCGTGTACCCCAATCTTCTGCAGCAACCTTTTGTGAGGCACCTTATCGAACGCCTTCTGGAAATCTAAAAACACCACATCCACCGGTTCCCCTCTGTCAACCGCACTAGTGACATCTTCATAAAAATCCAGTAGATTCGTCAAACACGACTTTCCCTTCATGAATCCATGCTGCGCCTGCTTGATCGAACCATTCTTATTCAGGTGCTCTGTTATTTCCTCTTTAATAATGGACTCTAGCATCTTCCCAACTACGGACGTTAAGCTAACCGGCCTGTAGTTACCCGCCTTTTGTCTACTTCCTTTTTTAAACAGCGGCGTAACAGTAGCTGTTTTCCAGTCAGCCGGCACTACCCCAGAGTCCAGCGAATTTTGATAAATTACTACTAACGCATCTGCTATTACCTCAGCCATTTCTTTCAGTACCCTGGGATGCATTCCATCCGGGCCCGGGGACTTGTCTACCTTCAGTCCTATTAGTCTACCAAGCACCACCTCCTTAGTAACAGTAATTGTTTTAAGGACCTCCCCTCCCACCAACTCTCGATCTCTAATATTCGGCAAACTATTTGTGTCTTCCACCGTGAAGACCGACACAAAGAACTTATTTAAAGTCTCAGCCATTTCCTCGTTTTCCACTATTAAATCCCCCCTCTCATCTTCCAAGGGTCCAACATTCACTCTAGCCACTCTATTCCTTTTTATATACTTGTAAAAACTCTTACTATCATTTTTTATATTTTGAGCTAGTTTAGTTTCATAATCTATCTTTCCTTTCTTAATCGCTTTCTTAGTCGTTCTTTGTTTTTCTTTAAAGCTTTCCCAATCCACTAATTCTCCACTATTTTTGGCCACTCTGTACGCATCTGATTTTATTTTAGTACTCTCCTTTATTTCCTTCGTTATCCACGTCCGGTTATCCTTTTTCTTACAGTCCTTCTTTATCACCGGAATATATTTTTGCTGAGTACTTAAAAAAATCTCCTTAAAAATCCTCCACTGTTCCTCAGCTGTACTACCTACCAGTCTGCTCGCCCAGTCTACATTAGCCAATTCCACCCTCATCCTATCGTACTCCCCTCTGTTCAAGCAGAGGACACTGGTTTGGGACCCTACTTTCTCACCCTCCATCTGTATCAGAAATTCCACCATATTATGATCACTCATCCCAAGAGGATCCTTCACAAGAAGATCCTTAATCCTACCTGTCTCATTGCACAGAACCAGATCCAAGATAGCTCGCTCTCTCATAGGTTCTGTAACATACTGTTCAATGAAACAATCCCGACAGCATTCCAAGAACTCTTCCTCAAGCCCTCCACGTCCAATTTGAGTCGACCAATCAATATGTAGGTTAAAATCCCCCATGATTATTGCCGTTCCACTTTTGCACGCATCCATTATTTGCTTGTTTATAGCCCTCCCCACCTCTAAGTTATTATTTGGGGGCCTATAGACCACGCCTACCAGTGTCTTTCTCCCCCTACTATTCCTTATCTCCACCCACAACGATTCCACGTTTTGCTCCTTAGAGCCTATGTCGTCTCTCACTACCGTCCTGATATTATCCTTTATTAACAAAGCTACCCCACCTCCTTTTTCTACCTGTCTATCCTTCCTAAATGCCTGATAACCCTGTATATTCAGTTCCCAGTCCCGGTCACCCTGCAACCACGTTTCTTTGATGGACACTAGATCATATTCATTTGTATGGATTTGTGCCATCAACTCATTTACTTTGTTTCAAATGCTTCGTGCATTCAGGCAAAGTGTCTTTATGCCAGCCTTTATCTGGACCCGGTTTGTTGAAGCGCTACTAACATCTCCCAAGCCCTCTCCTCCTTTAGCTAGTTGTTTATTCACTACCATGTAAAGGTCTGTTGACCTTGAGCGTGATTTTCCTGTCTGGGGTTACGTGACCAGAAAATCTTGCCCTTTGTGACTCTCTTCATAGTAGAGTACACAAGTTTCATACCAGAAACCGACAACCTAGGGGCTAAAAACAGTGAGTAAATTAGGGAAATTAATGCAGCAGAGATAAATTATAGGAGAAACTTAAAGGAGTAAATTCTGACAAATTTGCGGACCGGGTGGCCTAAAACCTAGGCTTCTAAAAGAGATAGCCACAGAGATAGTGGATGTGCTAGCTATGATTTTGCAAAATTCCTTAGATTCAGGAATGGTCCCACTAGATTGGAAGTCATCAAATGCTCCACCACTTTTCAAGAAAAGAGAGAGAGAGAAAACAGTGAACTATGGACCAATTAGTCAAATATCAGATGTTGCAGTGTTTTTTTTGCAAAGAATCAATTTGTCTGAAAAAGCATGCAGCTCCAATCTGAAACTACAGAATAATAACTCGTTTTAGCTAATGCTCGCTTCGGCAGCACATATACTAAAATTGGAACGATACAGAGAAGATTAGCATGGCCCCTGCGCAAGGATGACACGCAAATTCGTGAAGCGTTTGGGGGCGGCATGGTAGCACAGTGGTTAGCACTGCTGCTTCACAGCTCCACGGTCCCGGGTTCGATTCCCGGCTCGGGTCACTGTCTGTGTGGAGTTTGCACATTCTCCTCGTGTCTGCGTGGGTTTCCTCCGGGTGCTCCGGTTTCCTCCCACAGTCCAAAGATGTGTGGGTTAGGTTGATTGGCCAGGTTAAAAATTGCCCCTTAGAGTCCTGAGATGCGTAGGTTAGTGGGATTAGCGGGTAAATATGTGGGGGTAGGGCCTGGGTGGAATTGTGGTCGGTGCAGACTCGATGGGCCGAATGGCCTCCTTCTGCACTGTAGGGTTTCTATGATTTCTATGGTGTGTTTGTCTAAACATTGTTAATGCATTTGTGTTTACTTGGTTTTTGTCCTGGGGTTTCAGAGTAGAGTTTTGATTAGGTTGATTGACAGAGACAGAGACATAGTATGTGCTCAATGGGAGGAGCTAAGCTTGCAGGCAAAAACAGTTTCTCTTTCATTTTTTAAAAAACAAGCAGTTCCTGCCTGGTTCTTAAAGAAGTAAGATATGTCGTTCTGTCTCTTTCCCTCTCTCTCTGGAGGTTGTTTGGCAGCTTCAGGGTTGGCAATCTAAGTACAAGCACGTAAGCCTGTATTTTGGTAACTGATTTTGAAGAGCGGTTTAAGTCTGCAAGAGGAATATTGCTTGAATTGGAACTCATAGGGATAGATTAGCAGTTAAGAATTGTATATTTTGTTTACGTGTTGTTCAATTGTTAAATGTTAAGCTAATTCATTTGTTATGTTAAACTGTGTTGTTAAATAAATTTTGTTTTGATAAAAGCTTCCCAGTGTTGTAAGTAGAATTGTGCCTGCAGTGAAACATCATCTCCTCACACTAATGCCAAAATAGTTTCTGATCTGTACGGTAACACACTGCACAGATGTTGTGGGCATCAAGTCCTGATTTTATGCTGAAGACACTTGCCATTATGTGTAGCACTATCTCTGTGCTAAAAGGAGTCAGATCTAACAGGCCGAAAGTAGGAATCCACAAGGCTCTATGGTCTATCAGCAGCAGCAAAATTGTTTTTGACCACAGTCTGTAATCACATGGCCCCATTACCATCAAAAAGCCAGGGAATGAAACCTGGTTCAATAAAGTCTGTAGGAGAGCATGCCAGGAGCAGCACTTTGTAAACCTAACAATGGTTTGGCAACCTGTTGAAGCTATAACAACATGCATGCTAAACAGCAGAAGCAGCAGGTTAAAAGAGCTAAGTGATCCCACAACCAATGAATCAGATCAAAGTTCTGCTGCATCCTGTTGTGATTAGAGGTGGACAATTAAACAGGAGCTTCCACAGCATTGCCATCCTCAATGATGCTGGAGCCCAACACATCAATGCAAATAAACATTTGCAACCATCTTCAGCCAGACGTGCAGAGTGAATGGTCCAACTCAGCTTCTTGCTGAGGATCCCTACATCACAGATATCAGTCTTCAGCCAACTTGATTCACTTTCCATGCCATCAAGAAACTACTAAAGGTGCTGGATAGATCAAAAGCCTAGAGAACATTCCAGGGCCATTTAGTTCCAGGCTCCATCACAACCTTGGTCCAAACGTGGAAAAGAAAGCTGAATTCAAAAGGTGAGGCGAGAGTGGCAATAAGATGCCTTAACAAAATTGAAGGCAATAGGAATCGGCGGCGGAGGGGGGGGGGGGGGTGGCGGGGGGCGGAAACTCTACATGATGGTTATGGTTGTTGGAGGCCAATCATTATGTCAGCTTCAGTATGTCACTGCAGAAATTCTTCGGGGTTGTGCTCACAATATAACCATATTTATTCATGCCACACAAGTGTCAAACAACCAATGACCACCACGATCAAGAAAGAATTTACACATGCCCCCTTGATATTCAGTGGCATTCCCATAATTATTCTTAATTATTCATAATTATTAAATTCTCATAATTAAGGACCAGAACCAGGGTAGATACAGGATAGACCATTTAGGACAGAGGAGGAATTTCTTAACCCAGAGAGTGGTCAGCCTGTGGAATTCACTATCACAGAAGTAATTGAAGCCAAAACATGGTATGTTTTCAAGAAGCAGTTAGATATATAGCACTTGGGTGAAGGGCATCAAAGGATATGGGAAGAAGACGAGATCAGGCTGTTGAGTTGGATGATCTGCCATGATCATAATGAATGGTGGAGAAGGCTCAAACGGCCGAACAGCCTCCTCCTGCTTCTATTTTCTATGAATTTATTCAAGCTTGAGTCAGATAGATTTTTGATCGACAAGGGATCTAAGTGTTAAGGGAGCACACAGGAAAATGGAGTTGAGACCATTACCGGATTAGCCATGATTTTACCGAATAGTGGAGGAGGCTGAAAGGGCTGAATGGTCTACTCCTGCTCCTAAGTCCTACACTCCTAATATGGAATGACTTCCTTCTCTAGTATGATCCAACACTTTCACTGTATGTATCTTATTACTCTTTTCTACTTCGATATACTATATCCCTTTGTCAAATTAGTTGAAACCTTCCCGAATCACACTATTCAACCTGTTCATGAGGGCATTGGTCCCTGTCCTGGGGTGCAACCTGTCCCTTTTGAATAGATAGGTGCCTTCTGCCCATCCCCTTGCACCATGGCTCAAGCCATTCATTGACTTCCCCATCTTCCTATTTTATTCTTGCTAGCATATGGCATGGGAAATAATAGAGCCTATCTTTGAAGTTCTATTTTTTAACTTAGTCTCTCCCAAAAGAGACTGTAGTACCTCAACATGACTAGTCCAGTTAAGTTTCTGGTAAACGGTGACCCCCAGAATGTTGATTGTAGGGGACTTGATGATTTGATTTTGATCTAATTTATTGTCACATGTATTAGTACACCATGAAAAGTATTGTTTCTTGTGTGCTATATAGACAAAGCATACCGTATATAGAGAAGGAAAGGAGAGGGTGCAAAATGTAGTGATACAGTCATAGCTAGGGTGTAGAGAAAGATTAACTTAATGCGAGGTAGGTCTTTTCAAAAGTCTGATGGCAGCAGGGAAGAAGCCGTTCTTGAGTCAGTTGGTGCATATCCTCAGACTTTTGTATCTTTTTCCCAACTGAAGAAGGTGGAAGAGAGTATGCCCAGGGTGCATGGTGTCCTTAATTATGCTGGGTGCTTTTCTGAGACAGCGGGAAATGTAGACAGTGTCAATGGGTGGGAGGCTGGTTTGAGTGATGCACTGGGCTTCATTCATGACCCTTTGTAATTTCTTGCTGTCTTGGACAGAGCAGGAGCCATACCAAGCTGTGATACAATCAGAAAGAATGCTTTCTATGATGCATCTGTAAAAGTTGGTGAGAGTCATAGCGGACATGCCAAATTTCCTTAGTCTTCTGAGAAAGTAGAGGCGTTGGTGGGCTTCCTTAACTATACTGTCAGTGTGGGGGGACCAAGGCAGGTTGTTGGTGATCTGGACACCTAAAAACTTGAAGCTCTTGACCATTTCTACTTCATTCCCATTGATGTAGACAGGGCATATCCTCCACTATGCTTCCTGAAGTCGATGACTATCTCCTCCATTTTGTTGACATTGAGGGAGAGATTATTGTCGTTGCACCAGTTCACCAGATTCTCTCTCTCATCCCTGTACTCTGTCTCATCATTGTTTGAGATCCGACCCAATATGGTGATGTCATCAGCAAACTTGAAAATCGAGTTTCAGGGGAATTTGCCACACAGTCATAGGTGTATAGGAATATAGTAAAGGGCTGAGGACACAGCCTTGTGGGGCACCAGTGTTGAGGATGATCATGGAGGAGGTGTTGTTGCCTATCCTTACTGGTTGCGGTCTGTGGGTTAGGAATTTCCGGATCCAGTCACGGAGGGAGGAGCCGAGCCCCAGGCCACGGAGTTTGGAGATGAGTTTCGTAGCAGAGTGAGCACAACCGGAAAATTCCACCCATAGAATCAATGACAGAACTTTATCTTTTTGTATTTAATTGCCCTTGTGTGGATCTCCACTAGTTATTGTCAGTTTCAGAAGAGTGATGACAGTGAATGCTGACAGTTTCACCATCATTATTCCCTCAAGTCCAAGGTCAGTTTCTGTTTTAGTGTCGCTACCATACAACTGCTTAGCACAAGGTTAAAGTACATTCAGAATGCTTCCTTAGTAACCTGAACACAATACAACTGACCTAATTGCTCTGGTATTTGTCAGGAGTGAAATTCCATTGTGCCGGCACATTATAAACTGGCCTGCAGTGTTACAACTGTGTATGTGTCAGATGAGTAATGGCAGCTGTTGTTACATAGATCATTATGCAATCATAGCCAGGATAAAGGCCATTGCCGGTTTGAGTTCATTTGTATATATCTGTGGAAGAACTCAATCATTTTTGCACAATGAAACCAATAGCACATAGACCATGACTAACCTAAAAGGCAGTTCTAAGTTATCAGGATCTGGTTTGTGGTTGCATGAGCATTTTCTCTTGAGAATGTAATTACTGTGTAATGGTGAACTAGCATGAATCTTTAAATTTCTTTTTCCTCTGATATTCTCCACCTTTTCTTGAAAATGATTTTTCGGTGCTGGATTATGTTATTGGTCACTCTCTAGCTAGTATATTGCCTTAGTAACAGTACTTCATATTATGATTCTTGGCAACCAGTGACAGTGAAGTATTTGACCATAAAGGACATTATAGCAACTCCCAATCTTGTTGTCACCTAATATCCACCTAAAGTTTCCAGCAATCAGTGATCAACATTGGCAACTTGAGCTTATTTTCTAACTCCTTAACCCAGGAACGTCATGGCCAATTGTTCTACTCAGGCTGAGATCAGTCAACTCATCACAGAGCATCGACAGGTCCTGGGAAACATTGAAACAGAAAATAGCAGCAGGAGTAGGCCATTCGGCCCCTTGGACCTGCTCCGCCATTCTGGTTAGGTGGATTGGCCATCCTAAATTCTCCCTCAGTGTACCCAAACAGGCGCCAGAGTGTGGTGACTAGGGGATTTTCACAATAACTTCATTGTAGTGTTAATGTAAGCCTACTTGTGACACTAATAAACTTTATGATCGTGGCTGATTATCCAACTCAATAGCCTGTTCCTGCCTTCCCCGTCATATCCTTTGATCCCTTTCGCCCCAAGAGCGAAATCGACCTCCTTCTTGGAAACATACAAAGTTTTGACCTCAACTACTTCCTGTGGTAGCGAATTCCACAGACTTCCCACTCTGGGGTAAGAAATTTCTCCTCATCTCAGTCCTAAATGTTCTACCCGTATCTTCAGCATGTGACCCTAGGTTCTGGACTCTCTCACCATCGATAACATCCTTCCTGCATCTAACCTGTCTGGTCCTGTTAGAATGTTTTAGGTTTCTATGAGATACCAGCTCCCCCCCACCCCCCTCATTTTTTTCGAACTGCAGTGAATGTAACCCTAATTGACTCAATCTCAAGTCATACATCAGTCCTACCATTCCAAGAATCAATCTGGTAAAACTTCTCTGCACTCCCTCCATTGCAAGAACATCCTTCTTCAGATAAGAAGACCAAAACTGCACACAGTATTCCAAGTGTGGTCTCACCAAGGACCTGTATAATTGTAACAAGACATTTCTGTTCCTGTACGTGAATCCTCTTGCCAAAAAGACCAACATATCATTTGAGTTCTTTACTGCCTGCTGCACCTACATGCTTATCTTCAATGACTGGTGTACAAGAACACCCATGTCTCGTTGCCCTCTCAATTTACAGCCATTCAGATAATAATCTGCCTTCCTGTTTTGCTACCAAAGTGGAAACCTCACATTTATTCACATTATACTGCAACTGCCATGCATTTGCCTACTCACTCAACTTGTCCAAATCACACTGAAGGACCTCTGCATCCTCCTCAGAGCTCACCCTCCCACCCAGTTTTGTGTCATCTGCAAACTTGGAGATACTACCTTTAGTTCCCTCATCTAAATCATTAATATATATTGTAAATAGCTGGGGTCCTAGTACTGATCCGTGCGGTACCCTACTCGTCACTACCTACCATTCAGAAAAGACTTGCTTATTCCTACTCTTTGTTTCCTGTCTGCTAACCAGTCTTCTATCCATCTTAATATACTATGCTCAATCCCATAAGTGAATTTTACAAGCTAATCTCTTTTGTTGGACTTTGTCAAAAGCCTTCTGAAAGTCCAAATAAACCACACCCACTGGCTCCCCTCATCAGCTCTACTAGTTGCATCCTCAAAGAATTTCAGTAAATTTGTCAAGCATGATTTCTCTTTTATAAATCCATACTGACTCTGTCCAATTCTGCCACTGTTTTCCAAGTGCTCTGCTGTTACATTTTTGTAACAGACTTTAGAATTTTCCCCACAAGTGACGTCAGGCTGACTGGTCTAGAATTCCCCTTTTTCTCTCTACCTCCCTTTTAAATAGGGCCAGCCAGGAAGTGGCCGTATATGCACAGCTGGTGTCTTTCACTGTTTTTAAGCTGGAAACAGGACCTGCGCATCTGTACAGATGAATAGAAGCAAAGGAGTGAAATGACACGAAACTGCAGGTTAGGTGCCCTGAAATGGAGTGCCATTGTGCTGAATGTGTCCCAGGGGACAGGGAGAAGGACCAAAGCCTGGGACTGGATAGAAAGAGGTCCCAGAAGTCAAAATAAAAGAAAGGAGCAGAGCAATGGGCTCCAAGTTAGAAAGCTATGAGAAGCAGACTTGAAGCAAAATGGAATTGAGAGAAGCCCTGGCAGCTGTAGATTGGTGACTCCTTTCTGTGGGCTTTTTGGAGCAGTGATGTTCTGCTTGGTATGGTCAAGGATTTGAAATTGTGCTTGGAAAGTGAAGTTCGAATGTACTCAAAGATTTGGGAGAAATTAATCTTGGAAGGCTAGGTTGAAACCCTGTGAGGTGGGCTATTGTTAAAGCCATCCAAATGGGAGTAACAGTTGGAGAGAATTCAGGGCATGTTCTTCAAATGTGGAGTTTGATAACTTTGTGAGAAAGACAGTTTCAATGAGACTAGTTGGCTCACAAGGTGACAAATGTATGGGTGGGTTCTTGAGAAATCCATGGAATCTGCTTTGTTTGCAATTGTCTTCTACATTGGAGAGTTGTGTGTCTGACCACAGTTCGCCTGTGTATCCACATGTATCTCACACTTACCCTGAATATTAGGATATAAGACAGGTATGTTAACTTGTTTTATTTTTTCCAAAATATTTAGCTGGGTTGAAGGAATGGTGAATATTTGAGTCACCTTCTTTTCTTTGTATTGAGATTTTCCCAACCATTTTGTCTGGTGTAATGTTCAATTTCCTGTTTAATATATTATTTATTCTTTTCATTAAAGTTCATCAGCTGACTCCTTTAACTTGTTCAGTAACTTTTCTCTACGGTTTGTGAAACAAAGGATCTATCAAGCCAGGGTATACCCTGGGATCTGAATTGTCCAGTATTAAAATCAGCTGACATCATAATAGCATGCATAAGCAGCAGTAAGTTTCGTTAAATAAGGTTAGTTTGCTTAGTTTGCTGGGTTATGTGTGAACTGAGAACAATGAGCGTTTGTGAGATTAAAGTCAATTCTTTTATTCTGGGTCTCTGCGCAGAGGTTGGAGCCTAGGTTTTCCTATATTAACTTGGTTGGAGGCTCGGCCTCTTTCCTTTAACATTTGCCTGCTTTCTGCTCCTGGGAGCTAGTGTGGCTTAGTTACATGGTAGATTTGTATGAAGAGGGGGTTTCAATTCATTTAATCTCATTCTATTAACATATCAACTCTATATTTGCATCTTGTATTTTTACGTTTAGTGCGATGGCCTCCCAAACTTTCTTGTAAGCCCATTCCAACTTGTAATCACTTTTTTGTAAAGAAGATTGTTTTAGCATTGATTAATACAGGAGTTACTTGTTATTTTCCTAACTTCCCAACAGATTCTGATTTAGATTTCTCCTACTGGACCATAGGAACAGATGTAGACCATTCAGCCCTTTGAACCTCTTCATTCAATTGGATCATGGTTGATCTGCATCATAACTCCTTTTACCCCTGTCAAACAAAGACCTGTTTATCTCAGTTTTAACATTTTCAGTGTTTGTAGGATTCTAGGTTTCCATACCACTTGTGTGAAGAAATGCTTCTTGATATCACCCATAATTGCATGTTTGATTTTGTTCAAAGAGCTCTCTGACAGCTGTGTTTTTTCAAAAGGAATAGAAACCAATTTGTCCCTTTGAAAAACCACAACTGTCAGTCAGACTTAGATGCATTTAAACATGAAGGGAAAGGTAAATAAACATAGCTGACTGGAGCCCCCCCTCCCCCACAAGTAGAAATGCATTATGTTGTGAATGAAAGTGTATTTCAAAGCACTGCGCTATGAAATTGAAAGAGGTCAAAGTTTTTGAATGCAACAGAGAGGGTTCCAAAGGTTTCTGCTTGCTAGGATGGTTCAGAGACTTTGTCTAAAAGTTGTGTGAACACACCAGGGCGAGTAATCAGCTGTGAAGAGAGGACCCCTCCAGTGAAATTGACATCTCCTCTCTGTCAGAGGACTTCAAAGGAGTCTGCTCACATGGTGGCACAGTGGTTAGCACTGCTGCTTCACATCGCCAGGGATCTGGGTTCGATCCCGGCTTGGGTTGCTGTCTGTGTGGAGTTTGCACATTCGCCCTGTTTCTGCGTGGGTTTCCTCTGGGTGCTCCAGTTTCCTCCCACAGTCCAAAGATGTGCGGGTTAGGTGGATTGGCTATGCTAAATTGCCCCTTAGTGTCAGGGGAATTAGCTAGGGTAAATGCATGGGGTTATGGGGAAAGGGCCTGGGTGGGATTGTGGTCGGTGCAGACTCGATGGACCAAAAGGCCTCCTTCTGACCTGCAGCTTCTGACAGAGAAAAAGGGAGATCCCTGCTGCAAAATAGAGTGCTCCTGTGATTTGAAAACCTGCCAGCTGTTCATGGGACATGGAGATTAAAGTGACCTGGCCACTTCAAATATTTGCAGCTGACAGGCAAGAATGAAGATATTAATCACAGAGCTGCTTGAAATAACCATGCCAGGGATGATGTTCAGGTTTGCCAGGACTGGAAAGGGCAGTCCAGCCACGGGACCTCCATTCCAGGGGAGAGTGGTGAGGTCAACCCCTTGCCCCCAACCTGAACTCACCTGACCACCTTGACCCTTGGGGGACACTTCCTTTGTAGCCTGACAGTGGCAAAGGGCACATGGGCACTAGACTTACTTTCAGACTCTCTTCGGGGCCCAAATGCCAAGCCAATGTGTCAGTGCTAGGGTTCCAGGGGCAGTGCACAATTGACACTGCCAAGGCACGTGGCCTTAAGAGGGGCATGAGTGGGGATTTGAGGGGGAAAGGGGGCTGAAGAGTTGGTCAGTTCACCCTCATGCCTGCGTGGTGTGGGGATGGATGACCACTTATTTCAGTGGTGGGGGGAGAATGCCCCTCTTTGCCGAGGGGTTGGTGGTGTGCCTCTGGTCAGCAAGCAGGGGGGTCACCACTTCTGTTTCTGGGGGGAGGGGGGATTGTCTTCGACTGCAGAGATCTTAGAAAATGGTGCCCCAATCTCTGAAACGTCAAGCTGGTTGGTGGGCCTCAGGAGATGGGCTCATTTGCATCTTTCAGGTGGGTGAATCGCACCTGACAGACACTGCCAATGCCAACGGGAAACACCCTGGGCTCAATTTTACCTCCGTTCATACCACACTCCCACTGCAGTGAGTTCGGAGAATTTGGCGGCCAGCCAAATCTCCTTTCACTGTGGTGGGGTGGGAAAATCCCACTGGTGTGAACGGTGGCAAGATTGGGCCTCTGGTTTTCCCACTGGCGCAAGCACTTCACCCTGCTTCAGGTGAATTGCAGCCAAGGTATCATTTTAAGTGGATTTAATTTAATGTTTCTGTGCCTGGAAGGGTAAAACCTATAGTTAGATTCATGCTGGATAAAAGTGTTTGTATTTGTAGGGGTTGGTTTCAATTCCAACCATGTTTCTATTATGTTTAGGGACGGTTACGGTGTGAAATAGCAGTGGTTGCTTAGCAACTGTGGGCCTTTTGAGGTAGGAAGGCTTTTAAGTTTTAGTTTTTAGCTGAATTTGTTTGCAGTTGGAGGATTTGATTTGATTTAATTTATTATTGTCACATGTATTAACATACAGTGAAAAGTATTGTTTCTTGCGCACTATACAGACAAAACATACTGTTCATAGAGAAGGAAATGAGAGAGTGCAGAATGTAGTGTTACAGTCATAGCTACAGTGTAGAGAAAGATCAACTTAATGCAAGGTAAGTCCATTCAAAAGTCTGACAGCAGCAGGGAAGAAGCTGTTCTTGAGTCGGTTGGTACGTGACCTCAGGCTTTTGTATCTTTTTCCCGAAGGAAGAAGGTGGAAGAGAGAATGTCCGGGGTGCGTGGGGTCTTTAATTATGCTGGCTGCTTTACCGAAGCAGTGGGAAGTGTAGACAGAGTCAATGGATGGGAAGCTGGTTTGCGTGATGGATTGGGCTACATTCACGACCTTTTGTAGTTCCTTGTGGTCTTGGGCAGAGCAAAATTTCCTTAGTCTTCTGAGAAAGTTGAGGCATTGGTGGGCTTTCTTAACTGTAGTGTCGGCATGGAGGGACTAGGACAGGTTGTTAGTGATCTGGACATCTGAAATCTTGAAGTTCTCGACCCTTTCAACTACGTCCCCGTTGATGTAGACAGGGGCATGTTTTCCTTTAGACTTCCTGAAGTCGATGACAATCTCCTTCATTTTGTTGACATTGAGGGAGAGGTTATTGTTGCAGCACCAGCTCACCAGATTCTCTATCTCATTCCTGTACTCTGTCTCATTATTGTTTGAGATCCGACCCACTACGGTATCCCAGGAGTTTCTTGCACAATATATTATTAGGTTCATATCACTCCCTTGATATCTGGACACATGTACAGCCATTATAGGCTGAAGGATTGAAGGCCTGCCTGAGGCAGTGGAACTGTACCTCAACATCAGGTACTGCCTTCAGGAGAAGAGGAAAGAGGGGAGAAAAGTAAACATTGGCATCAAGTGTATGTTCTCACCTGCAACCCTGCACTCAAAGCCACTGCGCCCTCTGTTTGGATCTGGTTCCATTGTAGATTCAGTATTTCCAAACTTTCATTGGTTGCTTCAATCAAAGAAAAAGAAATGATACTTAAGCACTTCGAACACTCTGTTTAAATTGTAACCACTGTAACAACATACAATTAAAAGTACTAGTTAGACCAAAGCAGATTAATGAATTCCAATATCAGTATGAAATCCATTGTGATATTAGGTTCCTATCACTCCCTTGATATCTGGACGCATATACAGCCACTAAAGGCTGATGGGGCAGCACGGTGGCACAGTGGTTAGCACTGCTGTCTCACAGAGCCAGGGTCCCTGGTTCAATTCCAGCCTTGGGTCACTGTCTGTTTGGAGTTTGCACGTTCTCCCTGTGTCTGCGTGGGTTTCCTCCGGATGTTCCGGTTTCCTCCCACAGTCCAAAAGAGTGCAGGTTAGGTTGATTGGCCATGCTAAATTGACCCTAGTATCAGCAGAATTAGCAGGATAAATGCACAGGAATAGGACCTGGGTGGGATTGCCGTCAGTACAGACTTGATGGGCCAAATGGCCTCCTTCTGTACTGTCAGGATTCTATGATTCTATATAAAAAGTGGCATTATGTCATTGCTGGTACCAGTACTCTACATGAAGCAGCACATTTAATATATTTTAATAACGCACAATAATTCCACTTAATCTTACGATCTTCAGCAGTCTTAGCTACTCAGCAATAATGTGTTCACTGACGTTCAGTTTGGGTTCCACTAGGGCAGCTCAACTCCTGACCTCAACTCCTGACCTGTTGGACTTTAACCTGGTGTTGTGAGACTTCTTACTGTGTTCACCCCAGTTCAACGCCGACATCTCCACATCATGACTTCTTTGACCGAGCCAGTTTTGTATCCACCTTGCCAGCTCACCTCTGATCCCATGCGACTTCACCTTCTGCACCAGTCTGCCATGAGGGACCTTGTTAAAGGCCTTACTGAAGTCCATGTAGGCAACATCCACTGCCCTACCCTCATCAATCATCTTCGTCACTTCCTCAAAAAACTCGATCAAGTTCGTGAGACACGACCTCCCCTTCACAAAACTATGTTGCCTCCCAGTAATACGTCCACTTATTTCCAAGTGGGAATAAATCCTGTCTCGAAGAATCCTCTCCAATAATTTCCCTACCACTGATGTAAGGCTCACCGGCCTGTAATTACCTGGATTATTCTTGCTACCCTTCTGAAACAAGAAGGGTAGCAAGTCTTCTGTCATTCTGATGTCTTCTGTCATCAGGCCAATTTTGTATCCATTTGGCTGTCTCACCCTGGATCCTGTGAGATTTAACCTTATGCAACAACCTACCATGAGGTACCTTGTCAAAGGCCTTGCTAAAGTCCATGTAGACAACATCAATTGCACTGCCCTTATCTACCTTCTTGGTTACCCCTTCAAAAAACTCAATCAAATTTGCGAGACATGATTTTCCACTCACAAAGCCATGCTGACTGTCCTAATCAGTCCGTGTGTCTCTAAATGCCTGTAGATCCTGTCTCTCAAAATACCTTCTAACAACTTACCCACTACAGATCTGAGGCTCACTGGGCCTGTAGTTCCCAGGCTTTTCCCTGCAGCCCTTCTTAAACAAAGGCACAACATTGGCCACCCTCCAATCTTCAGGCACCTTACCTGTGGCAATCGATGATTCAAATATCTCTGCTAGGGGACCAGCAATTTCCTCCCTAGCCTCCCACAGTGTCCTGGGCTACACTTCACCAGGTCCCAGGGATTGATCTACCTTGATGCGCTTTTTAAGGCTTCCAGCATCTCCTTCTCTATTTATTGAATAGAGGAGTTGGGACGTCTTGTTAAAGTTGTACAAGACATTAGTAAGGCCACACTTGGAATACTGTGTGCAATTCTGGTCACCCTATTATAGAAAGGATATTATTAAACTAGAAAGAGTGCAGAAAAGATTTACTAGGATGCTACCGGGACTTGATGGATTGAGTTATAAGGAGCGGCTGAATAGATTAGGACTTTTTTCTCTGGAGCGTAGGAGGCTGAGGGGTGACCTGATAGAGGTCTATAAAATAATGAGGGGCATAGACAAGGTAGATAGTCAATAAAAGTTCTAGAGAGGTTGAGGAAAGGATTGCGGAGTCAATCCTGCTTAGGAGTGAAAGTAATAGGGCAATTGTTATGGGGGATTTTAACTTGACTAATATTGACTGGAATTGTTATAGCTCTAGCTCGTTAGAGGGGTCAGTTTTTGTTCAAAGCGTGCAGGAAGGTTTTTTGACTCAGTATGTAGACAGGCCAACTAGAGGTGAGGCTATATTGGATCTGGTGCTGGGAAATGAGCCAGACCAGGTGCTAGACTTGGAAGTTGGTGTGCATTTTGGTGATAGTGACCACAATTCGGTTACGTTCACCTTAGTGATGGAAAGGGATAGGCATGAACCTCGGGCCAGTGGTTTTAGCTGGGGGAAGGGTAATTATGAGGCTATTAGGAGAGAATTAGGAAACATAGGTTGGACTAGGAGATGACAGGGACTGGGAACGTCCGACATGTGGAGTTTTTTCAAGGAGCAGCTACTGCGAGTCTGTGATAGGTATGTCCCTGTCAGGCAAGGAGGAATTGGTAGGGCTAGGGAACCGTGGTGCACCAAAAAAGTTTCTTTGTTGGTTAAAAAGAAAAAGGAGGCTTATGTTCGGATGAGACGTGAGCACTCGGGTAGTGCACTAGAAAGCTTTAGATTGGCTAAGAGGGAGTTGAAGAGCGAGCTTAGAAGGGCTAAAAGGGGACATGAGAAGACTTTGGCGGATAGGGTTAAAGAGAATCCTAAGGCGTTCTATAGGTATGTCAAGAACAGAAGGTTGGTTAGGGCAAGTTTAGGGCCAGTTATAGATGGCAGAGGGAAGTTATGTGTGGAACCGGAGGAGATTGGTGAAGCATTGAACCAATATTTCTCTTCGGTGTTCACGCAAGGGGACATGAATATAGCTGAGGAGGACACTGGGTTGCAAGGGAGTAGAATAGACAGTATTACAGTTGATAAGGAGGATGTGCAGGATATTCTGGAGGGTCTGAAAATAGATAAATCCCCTGGTCCGGATGGGATTTATCCAAGGATTCTCTGGGAGGCAAGAGAAGTGATTGCAGAGCCTCTGGCTCTGATCTTCAGGTCGTCATTGGCCTCTGGTATAGTACCAGAAGATTGGAGGTTAGCGAATGTTGTCCCATTGTTTAAGAAGGGGAACAGAGACTTCCCCGGGAATTATAGACCGGTGAGTCTCACTTCTGTTGTCGGCAAGATGTTGGAAAAAATTATAAGGGATAGGATTTATAGTTATTTGGAGAGTAATGAATTGATAGGTGATAGTCAGCATGGTTTTGTGGCAGGTAGGTCGTGCCTTACTAACCTTATTGAGTTTTTTGAGAAAGTGACCAAGGAGGTGGATGGGGGCAAGGCAGTGGACGTGGTATATATGGATTTTAGTAAGGCGTTTGATAAGGTTCACCATGGTAGGCTTCTGCAGAAAATGCTGATGTATGGGATTGGGGGTGATCTAGGAAATTGGATCAGGAATTGGCTAGCGGATAGGAAACAGAGGGTGGTGGTTGATAGTAAATATTCATCATGGAGTGCGGTTACAAGTGGTGTACCTCAGGGATCTGTTTTGGGGCCACTGCTGTTTGTAATATTTATTAATGATCTGGATGAGGGTATAGTTGGGTGGATTAGCAAATTTGCTGATGACACCAAAGTCGGTGGTGTGGTAGACAGTGAGGAAGGGTGTCGTAGTTTGCAGGAAGACTTAGACAGGTTGCAAAGTTGGGCCGAGAGGTGGCGGATGGAGTTTAATGCGGAGAAGTGTGAGGTAATTCACTTTGGTAGGAATAACAGATGTGTTGAGTATAGGGCTAACGGGAGGACTTTGAATAGTGTGGAGGAGCAGAGGGATCTAGGTGTATGTGTGCATAGATCCCTGAAAGTTGGGAATCAAGTAGATAAGGTTGTTAAGAAGGCATATGGTGTCTTGGCGTTTATTGGTAGGGGGATTGAATTTAGGAGTCGTAGCGTTATGTTGCAACTGTACACAACTCTGGTGCGGCCGCACTTGGAGTACTGTGTGCAGTTCTGGTCCCCACATTACAGGAAGGATGTGGAGGCTTTGGAGAGGGTGCAGAGGAGGTTTACCAGGATGTTGCCTGGTATGGAGGGGAGATCCTATGAGGAGAGGCTGAGGGATTTGGGATTGTTTTCGCTGGAAAGGCGGCGGCTAAGAGGGGATCTTATTGAAACATATAAGATGATTAGAGGTTTAGATAGGGTGGATAGTGATAGCCTTTTTCCTCTGATGGAGAAATCCAGCACGAGGGGGCATGGCTTTAAATTGAGGGGGGGTAGTTATAGAACCGATGTCAGGGGTAGGTTCTTTACCCAGAGGGTGGTGAGGGATTGGAATGCCCTGCCAGCATCAGTAGTAAATGCGCCTAGTTTGGGGGCGTTTAAGAGATCCGTAGATAGGTTCATGGACGAAAAGAAATTGGTTTAGGTTGGAGGGTCACAGTTTTTTTTTTAACTGGTCGGTGCAACATCGTGGGCCGAAGGGCCTGTTCTGCGCTGTAATGTTCTATGTTCTATATCTTTTCCCAAAGGTAGGGGAGTCTAAAACCAGAGGTTTAAGGTGAGAGGGGAGAGATACAAAAGTGTCCAGAGGGGCAATTTTTTCACACAGAGGGTAGTGAGTGTCTGGAACAAGCTGCCAGAGGTAGTAGTAGAGGCGGATACAATTTTATCTTTTAAAAAGTATTTAGATAGTTACATGGGTATGATGGGTATAGAGGGGGCAATTGGGATTAGCTTAGGGGTTTAAAAAAAAAGGGCGGCATGGACAAGTTGGTCCAAAGGGCCTGTTTCCATGCTGTAAACCTCTATGACTCTATGACTCTGTAATATGTACACTCCTCAAGACATCACTATTTATTTCCCCAAGTTTCCTAACATCCATGTTTTTCTCAACAGTAAAGTGATGAGATGTTGCCGGGACTTGAGAAGCTGAGTTACAGAGAGAGTTTGAATAGGTTGGGACTTTATTCCCTGGAGCGTAGAAGATTGAGGGGAGATTTGATAGAGGTGTATAAGATTTTGATGGGTATAGATAGAGTGAATGCAAGCAGGCTTTTTCCGCTGAGGCTAGGGGAGAAAAAAACCAGAGGGCATGGGTTAAGGGTGAAAGGAGAAAAGTTTAAAGGGAATATTAGGGGGGGCTTCTTCACGCAGAGAGTGGTGGGAGTGTGGAATGAGCTGCCGGATAAAGTGGTAAATGCGGGGTCACTTTTAACATTTAAGAAAAACTTGGACGGGTTCATGGATGAGAGGGGTGTGGAGGGATATGGTCCAAGTGCAGGTCAGTGGGACTAGGCATAAAATAGTTCAGCACAGACAAGAAGGGCCAAAAGGCCTGTTTCTGAGCTGTAATTTTCTATGGTTCTATGGTTCTAGATATTCATTTAGGATCTCACCCATCTCTTGTGGATCTGCACATCGATGACCTTGTTGATCCTTAAGAGGTCCTACTCTCTCCCTAGTTACTCTTTTGCCCTTTATGTAGTTGTACAAGCTCTTTGGATTCTCCATTGCTTTATCTGCCAAAATAATCTTGTGTCCCCTTTTTGCTCTACTGATTTCTCTCTTAACTCTACTCCTACACCCTCTATGCTCTTCAAGGGATCCACTTGATCCCAGCTGCCTATGCATGTCATGTGCCCCCTTCTTCTTCTTGACCAGGGCCTCAATATCCCAAGTCATCCAGGGTTCCCTACTTCTATCAGCTTTGTTCTTCACTCTGAGAGGAATGTGCTTACCCTGAACTCTGGTTAACACACGTTTGAAAGCCTCCCACTTACCAGACATCCCTTTGCCTTTCCACAGACTCCCCCAATTAACTTGAAAGTTCCTGCCTGATACCATCAAAATTGGCCTTGCCCCAATTTAGAATTTTATCTTTTGGGCTAGACCTATCATTCTCCATCACTATCTTAAAACTAATGGAATTATGGTCACTGGTCTCAAAGTGATCCCTCACTAACACTTCTGTCACTTGCCCTTCCTTATTTCCCAAGAGGAGGTCACATTTTGCCCCCTCTCTAGTCGGGCCATCCACATACTGAATGAGAAATTCCTCCTGAATACACTCAACAAATTTCTCTCCATCTAATCCTCTAATACTATATCTGTCCCTGCTGAGATTTTCCATTTTTCTGTTTTTGTTTCAGATTCCAGCATCCGCAGTATTTTGCTTTTATCATTAACCATAGTTCTGGACTGCAACGTGAATGTAAAAGTTCAAGTTGCCACAACAACTTGGACTGCCTTGGGGTGTTAGATGGGGGATGGGGGGAGGGGGGGATGGGTGGTGGTTGGGGGGGGTGTTGAATTAAGGATCTTCCTCCTTTTGGAAGTTGTGATGCTAGGGGTTGGACTTGTCTTCGGACAGAGAACTGAAGAAGGTGATATAGGTCAGAATTTTACAACTGGTCTGAGCACCACTGTCACAATCAGTGATCAGACTCCTATAAGGAAACGCACGTGTGAGTAAGAATATAAGAAATAAGAGCAGGAGTCAATCACACAATCCCTCGAGCCTGTCTTGTCATTCAATAAGATCGTGACTGAACTTCTACATCAACTCCACTTATCTGCCTGATCCCCATAGAGCTTGGTTTTTGTAGTGTGCAAAAATCTATCTGTTTCAGTCTTGAATAACTGAATGACTGAGTATCCACAGCCCTTTGGGGTAGAGAACTCGCAACCCTCCAAGTACAGAAATCTATCCTTATCTCTCTCCTAAATGGCAAACCCCCTATCCTGAGACTGGCTCCTAATTTTTGACTTTGTAGCCATGGAAAGCAGCATCCACCCTACCAAGCCCAGTAAAAATGCAATGTGCTTCAATGAGATCCTCTTTCATTGCCTAAACTCTGGTGAGGACAGGACTTTGCTAGGCTGCAATGCTTTTCCTAATGTGGAGATGCCCGCGTTGGGGTAAACCCACCTGAAGAAGGGGCTTAGAGCTCCGAAAGCTTGTGTGGCTTTTGCTACCAAATAAACCTGTTGGACTTTAACCTGGTGTTGTTAAACTTCTTACTATGCTTTTCCTACCCAGACAGCTGCCTCACTGTCTGATTTGATTTGATTTGATTTATTATTGTCACATGTATTAACATACAGTGAAAAGTATTGTTTCTTGCGCGCTATATAGACAAAACATACTGTTCATAGAGAAGGAAACAAGAGAATGCAGAATGTAGTGTTACAGTCATAGCTAGGGTGTAGAGAAAGATCAACTTAATGCAAGGTAAGTCCATTCAAAAGTCTGACAGCAGCAGGGAAGAAGCTGTTCTTGAGTCAGTTGGTACGTGACCTCAGACTTTTGTATCCTTTTCCCGAAGGAAGAAGGTGGAAGAGAGAATGCCGGGGTGTGCGGGGTCCTTAATTATGCTGGCTGTTTTGCCGAGGCAGCGGGAAATGTAGACAGAGTCAATGGATGGGATGCTGGTTTGAGTGATGGATTGGGCTACAGTCACGATCTTTTGTAGTTCCTTGCGGCCTTGGGCAGAGCAAAATTTCCTTAGGTTTCTGAGAAAGTTGAGGCTTTGGAGGGCTTTCTTAACTATAGTGTCAGCATGGGGGGACCAGGACAGGTTGTTGGTGATCTGGACACCTAAAAACCTGAAACTCTCGACCTTTACTACTACGTCCCCGTTGATGTAGACAGGGGCATGTTCTCCTTTACGTTTCCTGAAGTTGATGACCATCTCCTTCATTTTGTTGACACTGAGGGAGAAATTATTGTTGCTGCACCAGTTCACCAGATTCTCTATCTCATTCCTGTACTCCGTCTCGTCATTGTTTGAGATCCGATCCACTATGGTGATGTCGTCAGCAAACTTGAAAATCAAATTGGAGGAGAGTTTGGCCACACAGTCATAGGTGTGTAAGGAGTATAGTAGGGGGCTGAGAACACAGCCTTGTCGGGCACCGGTGGAGGACACTGGGGAGTGAACATCTCTCAACTCTGCCAGAAGAAAGACTGGACAGTACAAGGGAGCTGCAAAGAGGAGGGATTCTCAAAGAACCAGATACAGTCCAGATAACCAGGGAATCGGGACATAACTTCAGTCTTCTTCAGACATTCTTTAAGAAAACAGAAACCGAGGTATTGTTCAGGAGAATTCAAAGGGAAAAATAAACAAAGTGTTCCGAGTTAAAGGGGCAATTGCAGTAACCAGATTTAAAGTGGGAAAGCAGACTTCAGAGGTATATCAAAAGTTTGAAGCCATCTTAATGGAGAATTGATAGGTAAAGCGATTGTGAACAGTTTGTACAAGTCAAGGCTAAGAAATCCTAAAAAGAAAGTGGTAAAACCTGGATACTGGATTTGTTGTTAAAAGTAGAGTGGAAGCTTTGTTTAAGAGTCATTTGGAAAACATGGACTGGAGTTTAGAATGCAAACCACTAATGGAAAGCATGATTGTAAAAGAAGATTTTACGACATACTTTTTGGGAGCGGTGTTTGGAACCTTTGTGACAATCATTGGGGATTCAGAGGGGAAATCCATAGACAATAACTTTATGTTCAGAACCGAGAATCTATTTGACCACAGCCATTGGGACAGCACATTGGCACAGTGGTTAGCACTGCCGCCCCACAGCGCCAAGGACCCGGGTTCGATTCCCGGCTTGGGTCACTGTCTGTGTGGAGTTCGCAAATAACAGATCATCTGTTTCCATGATAGTTGAGGGATAAATACTGGCCAGGAAGAACTCACCTGACCTTTGTACAGTGCATGTGATATTTTTTTCGTCCTTCTGAGAAGGTAATGGAGCCTCAGTTTAACGCTTCATCTGAAAGATAGCACCACCAAAAGTGAAGGACTCCCTCAGAATTCCATATGTGTGTCAGTACCTTAACCCTAATCCTAATTTACTCAAGTCTCTGGAGTGGGAACTGAACTGCTCAGAGGTGAGAGTGCCACCACTGAGGCATGACGAATATACTGGATCGCTGTGGAACCAGATTTCATAATGCGCCTTCAGGAAAGAAGTGAGAAAACGGAACAATAAACTGGATAAAAAGAACAATGGCCTGCAGGATGGAACCAAATATTCAGATCATGTTTAGCTAGAGTTCTCAGGGTTGTTTTCTCTGGAGCACCGGAGGCTGAGGGGAGACCTGATAGAAATGTATAAAATTATGAGAGGCATAGATAGGGTTGACAGTCAGAATATTTTTCAAATGTCTCACATTGGGGACATGCACTTAAGGTGAGAGGAGGAAAGTTCAAAGCAGAGGGGGCAACTTTTTTACGCAGAGTGTAATGCGCTGCCAGGGGTCGTGGTGCAGGCAGATACAATAGGGGTGTGTAAATGGTTTTTAGATAAGCACATGAATATCCAAGGAATAGAGGGATATGGACCAAGCGCAGGCAGAAGGGATTAGTTTAATGTGGCATCAGGCCTGTTCCTGTGCTGCACTGTTCTATGTTCTATAAGCAGCCTCACACTTGTCCAAAGTTGATAAGGGCAGCACGGTGGCACAGTGGTTAGCAGTACTGCCTTACAGCGCCAGGGACCCGGGTTCAATTCCTGGCTTGGTCACTGTCTGTGTGAAGTCTGCACATTCTCCCCGTGTCTGCGTGGGTTTCCTCTGGGTGCTCTGGTTTCATCCCACAGTCCGAAGATGTGTTGGTTAGTTGTGTTGCCCTGAACACAGCCATCACCAACTACTTTCAGGAAAACTTGTAACTTAACAGTGAAAGAAAGCTTGTACGCTCCATATTGATGAATTGGTCCCTTTCCTCGTATCCCACCCTTATGGATAGAGGTAAATACTGATGTTAGCAAATACCGAGATGGGGAAGGAATCATGCATGGGTTGAGTTAGAGTTTGAAGTAACCAGTGTTCCATGTGGAAAGAAGATATCCATTAAGACAGAGAGGATGCAGTGTTTTAAACTCAGCTTGGAATTTAACAAGGAATCTGTTTCTTTTTAGATGCTGATACATGCCTGGAAGAAGAACCATTTTATCGCATCCAAAAGCTTAGCAAAGAGCCTGAACATGGGCATGCCCATCCAACAGTAGCGGGCACTAGAGTCACCATCTACTGGAGAGGGTGAGCAATTCGAAGGAAAGAAGGATTAATTTTACACATTGAACCTGAATTTAATTTTCCAATGTCATTTGATTACACTTAAGTAATTGAAATAAGCAGAACAGCGGGCCGGGAGATTCAAGCGGAGGCCATTTAGCGAGCTTCCCGCTGGGCACCATGGCCTCCGTGAGTCTCCGGCTGTCGATTTCTGGTGCCGTTAGCTCTACGCCAGATATCGGCGCGGAGCTGTATGATTACTTCAGTTAGGATTTCCATCTCATTCGTGGGCCCAGGGCTGAAGTCTCCAGGCCCATTATCCTCCCCCACCCCCTCCCCTCCCCGCCCCCCGCTAGGAGTGTTTCACTCCAGCAGGATTTAGAAAAGCTCTCCACTTGCGGGAGCTGGCAGCCTGACCCCGCTGAAATGAAGGGGGGCCATCGAGGCCCCCCAGAGGGTTGGGGGTTGGGGGGGTGGTGCTCCCTGGGCATTGCCAGCTT
The DNA here is from genome assembly GCF_964213995.1 of Mustelus asterias. NCBI lineage: Eukaryota > Metazoa > Chordata > Chondrichthyes > Carcharhiniformes > Triakidae > Mustelus > Mustelus asterias. The sequence goes on from NC_135818.1 coordinate 85,705,734, forward strand.
GGCTGTGCCAGCTTGCCCCCAGCACTGCCCAAGAGGCAAAGTGGCAATGGCACTTTGGCACCGCCCATCACGCATCGGGCAGTGCCAAACAAGCAGGGTCTGAGTCTCTGGGAGGGAAATTGGTGGGGATGGGGGCTGCTGCTGCTCTGCACATGGCAGTGACAGAGGGAGGGAGGCCAGCAAACGGGGCTAAACATCGGGATGGGGGCACGGGGCTGGCCTGCTTGGGGGGTGGGTGTCAGGGCTGCGGGGTGGGTTCGGGGCTGCGAGACAGGGGTCGGGGGAGACATTTGGCCGTGGGGGAGGTCCGAGGGGCAGCGATGCGAGGGTTGCTATGCTGGCCAGTGATCGGGAGGCCTGCAGTGCGGGCCACTGCACGTGCGCTGATCTTGGCGCTGACAGATTGGCGCATGCGCAATGGCCCACTCAGTGCTATGCTGCCGGCCTCTCCAGCGGGAATAGGCCCCGCCCACTGATTTTTTGCGAGATTTATGCTAGTGCACTCTGCAGTGCACAGAGTGTGGGAGATTCCTTTTGAAACTCCCGCTGAAAAAACCAGCACGACATTCCTGTTTTTATGCGAATTCTACACTTAGAATGTTTTTGGGAAAATCCCACCCCATATCTCTTTTTTAGTAATACTCAAGTTTTGCACCACCAAGTGATGAAACATACTTGAGTAGGTGAATAACTGGTCTGAGATCGCCCTCTTATGGTTCAAAAGACTTGAATTTATAAAACCCCTTATCACATTTTAAAATTCTTCACCCACTTTCTGAGTCTTGTAACTGGGGTATGGCTCTTTCAACACCAGTAATCCCCCAGTACTTCATTCAAATGACCAAGACCTAATTGTAAGCCTACTTAGTGACTAATCATAGAATCATAGAATCCCTACAGTGCAGAAGGAGGCCATTCGGCCCATCGAGTCTGCACCGACCACAATCCCACCCAGGCCCTACCCCCACATATTTTACCCGCTAATCCCTCTAATCTACGCATCTCAGGACTCTAAGGGGCAATTTTTAACCTGGCCAATCAACCTAACCCGCACATCTTTGGACTAATGTTAGGCTATTTTTTGTCCTTTCATAGGATATGGACATCATTGGTTGGGCCAATGTTTATTGCCCACCCTAATTACCCTTCAATTGAAGTACTTTTGAAGTATAGTCACTGCTGTAATGTGGACAAGTTCAATTGGTTTTAATCGGTCCATCAATGGTAGCCATTTCTCAGTTGCCTGTGCCCTAAGCTATGGAATTTCCTCCCTATACCTCCTGGATTAACAATGAAGGTTTTTAAATTTTGAACTTGAATAAAATTAAACTGGTAATTTTCAACCTGGGAGAATGGACCATGAAAGTTGCCAGATTTCGCAAACAATGAAATTGGCATATTAATGTGCCTCAGGATAGGAATCTGCTGAAAGCTGCCTGGTCCACCTATAGTTCTAATCATTCCCACTAGACTGAATTTAATGACTGTGGGAATGGCCTATCCACTGGCCTGGGAGATGGTGGCAACCCCACTCTGGCTGTTTCTGGGATCCTAAATTCCAATCAGGCAATTGCCGACCTGACATTGGGTTCCAAGGTCCTTCAGGGTAAGGATCCCATCTCCAAGGACAGCCAGACAATGAGAAGCTGACAATTCTTCAAACACAGCAGTGCTATTGGGAATGGTGTCCACTGCTGGGACGGCAGTAGACCCAGGACAAGAAGAAGCCATTGAAACCCACAAGGTCTGGTAAGTGGGGTGGGGCCTCACAGGGGCCAGTCAAGCTGGAGGATTGTTGTAGGGGGCAGGGGAAGAGTCTTTCTACAGGGGGTTCTTCCAGTGGGATCAGCCCTTGTGGCCATTAGAGCTTTCGATTATCTAAACCCTTGGCAACTGTCTTTGTTACTCATCCTTGAATCCTTCCCGCAGTGTGGGGAGATTCTGGGGTTGTGAAGAGAAAATAGATGGGCAAAATGTCCCATTCAACTCCCATCTGTATAGCCCACTTCAGAGAGAACTTTGTAGAGTTCTTGGAAAATTTCTCAGCAGCCAATATTGAGATTGATTACCTTGGAGAGGTGGAAATAAAAATAATGCGACATCAAATAGATTTGGATTTTATTATATTTTCCTGTTCAGTTGAGTTACAGAATGAAACCTTTCAGATGTTGAAAGGGTAAGCAGATCATTATGTTATTTTTAATTGGACTACAGTTCTCCACAACCATTTCTAGTGGTTGCTACAACGTGAAGCTAGAGACAACATCAAAAAACCTTTCATCATCAATAATCAACAAGGCAGGTTGCAAACAGGTTGTCTGGTACAAAGCTGAACATCTGACAACACTACATGGATCTAGATTATTTGAATCACCTGAATATACAGGATAAGGTCCACCTAAGAGATTAGCATGTAAAATTAAAGTGTGTGGGATTGGATGTAGTGTATTGAGATGGATAGAAAACAGGTTGACAGACAGGATACAAAGAGTAGGAATAAACCAATCTTTTTTGAATTGGCAAGGAGTAACTAGTGGGACACCGCTGGGATCAGTGCTCGGACCCCAGCTATTCAAAATGTAGATTAATGATTTAGATGAGGGAATTAAATGCAGTATCTTCAAATTTGCAGATGGCACAAGTGATGGATGGGAGGGTGATCTGTGAGGAGGATGCAGAGATGCTTCAGTGTGATTTGGACAAGTTGAGTGAGTGGGCAAATGCAAAAAACAGGAGGGCAAATTGTTATCTGAATGGCTATAGATTGAGAGAGGGAACATGTGCGAAGAGACTTCAGGTACCCTTGTACACCAGTCACTGAATGTAAGCATGCAAGTGCAGCAGACAATATATAAGGCAGATGGTATGTTCGCCTTAATAGCCAGAGGATTCAAGTACAGGAGCAGGAATGTCTTGCTGCAGTTATACAGTGCGTTGGTTAGACTTGGAATACTGTGTGCAGTTTTGGTCTCCTTATCTGAGGAAGGATGTTCTTGCCATGGAGAAAGGCAATGGAAGTTTACCAGATTGATTCCTGGGATGGCGGAACTGACATGATGAGAGATTGAGTCAGTTAGGATTATATTCGCTGGAGCTTAGAAGAATGAGAGGGAAACCTATGAAATTCTGACAGGACAAGTTAGGGTACAGGTTACTGAGTTAGATGATCAGCCATGGTCATAATGAATGGCGGAGCATGCTTGAACGGCCAAATGGCCCACTCCTGTTCTTATTTTCAATGTTTCTATTTAACAGCCATTTGAGAATCTGTTGAACCAGAGTGGAAACAAGCTATCCTTGCATGGTGGTGCAGCGGTTAGCACTGCTGCCTCATAGCACCAGGGACCCGGGTTCAATTCCTGGCTTGGGTCTCTGTCAGTGTGGAATCTGTATGTTCTCCCCGTGTCTACGTGGGTTTCCTTCGGGTGCTCCGGTTTCCCCCCATAGTCCGAAAGACATGCTGGTTAGGTGCATTGGCCATGCTGAATTCTCCCTCAGTGTACCCAAACAGGTGCCAGAGTGTGGCGACTTGGGCATTTTCACAGTAACTGCAATGTAGTGTTAATGTAAGCCTACTTGTGACACTAATAAATAAACTTTAAATCCTGAGGGACTGCCTAAGAAGAAGAAAGGTAAAATTTGAAAAGATGGGACATTTAGCCTTAAAGGAAAAGGATTTGAAGTGCGGATTGTCCATATCGTATTCGTATTGAAGGGGCGGGGGGGGGGGGGGGCAATAATGTATCAGGGCTCTTGTGGACATGTCTAGTTGAAATGAATTAGCTTAAATTTGCCACTATGGCTCTTTTGGTTTGAACTCAATGTTATAGAAGATCATGTAGCCACCATTGAACATGTACAGTTTGTGATCTGAAGGATTGTAGTGGAGACTTATGACATTTTCATGCTTCTTTTCAAAAGGGATGCTGATAAAACTCTCCTTTCCTGTCTTTGTATCAAAGGTGTAAAATATCTCTTCCGTTTGAATTGTCAATGCCCGTGTCACATAGAGAACTCCACAGAGCATGAAGGCATTGCTGGCTGCCCTTTTGAACTGATTGGTCTCCCAAGTGGCCTGCACAATGAAGGATTCTTCATTGATTTTACTCACTACAATTTTTCCCTTGCTTTTTTCAGTGGCATAAATCACCCACAGGCCATTTTCATCAACAGAAAAGTCAAGATTTTGGTAGTCAGAAGAGCTGTATGAGAATCTATTTCCAGTGACTGCATCCTCTAACAGAATTGATTGATACTGGCTTGGTGATGATGCATTTGCTCTTGTGATATATCTGTTATCGTTATAGTAGTTATAGTAAAAATAATTTTTAAACATCACAACGCCTGATCCATAACCATAAGTACTGAATGAAGACGTTTGAAAATGCTCTTGGAGAATTAGATGTGTGTAGTCTGAGTAAAGTCGAAACTGATACATTGTTGGAAATGAATCCTGTGAAGTCACCCAAAACATGTTCTTCCTGCCAGGGACTGGATATGGGTCTTTCCCCCATGCACCATGTGGGTAGCTGGACCCGTAATAATTTTTCTGCACGACAAATCGTTTGCTCAAGTTTGCAATTCCTCCGTGTTCACAAGATCCTGGTATGAGGAAAGAGCAAAAGGTAGGATACAAAATCAAGTTGAAGTCTGATTAAATCTTCCTCTACTCTCCAACCTGCTGTTATATTTTAATCGTGGTTTTCTCATTTATTCATGGAATCTGGATGTAACTGGCAAGGCCAGCATTTGTTGCCCATCCTTAATAACTCAATAATTTGTTAGGCTATTTCAGAAGGCAATTAATAATCAACCACATTGCTATGATCTGGAGTCTATATAGATCAGACTTTGTGAGGAAAGTAGATTTCCTTCCATAAAGGATGTTAGTACATCAGATGTATTTTTATGATGGTCTAATAGTTTCATCATGCTAGCTTTTTTAATAGATTTTTAACTAAATCTAAATTTCTGGGTGTCATGGTGGGATTTGAAGAGCATTAGTCCACGTTTCTGGATTGCCAGTCCAGTAATATAACTGCACCATTACTGTTCCCCCTGTTGAAACAGAATTCAAACTGAAGGTTAACTTTTCCCAGAACCTGTTAACTGTCGAACTCCTTCCCTTGCTCAATCTTCCCTTCCTAAATTTGTTGGATTCCAAACCTTCTGCCTGGGATTGACTGAAAACCAGACCCCACAGCAAGAGAGCATTAATCTCATACTGTGTGGCAGTACGATGTGCCTAATCTTGACACAAGAGCAGCACCATTTTATGTGTAGCTTGTATATTTATTCACGAGTAATGATTAATATTGGGTTGCTGAAACTGATATCATTCCATTCCCCATGAAAGTGTTTATTATAAAAGGAGTATGGAGGTAGGGATAAATGTAGAAAATAAACACCAAATAAACCAGTTGGGATGAATGGCCTGTTTCTGTACTGTAAATTCTATGTAAGATGTCATTACCGAAATCGCCACCCTGGGATCCATTGTGAAGTTTCTGACATTCCTCCAAACGCTGCTGCAGTTCCTGAATTTCACGCCGCATAAGGAGCACATTGTTCTTATCGTAGTGTTCCAGCTGGTTAACAATGGCAGTCATGTTTCGAATCTAAAGGTACATTTGAGTTAGTAATGTTCTTCATGTCCATGTTAAGAACAGACTCTTTTCTCTGGAAAATTGAAGACTGAAGGGTGACATAATGGAAGTCTATACAATTATGAGTTAAGACAGATGAACTTAGAGCCTTGACTCATGCGCGTAACTTGGATGCGGTTGTGGTAACGGAGACTTGGTTAAAAGAGGGACACAACTGGCGGCTAAAAGTTCTCAGGATACAGGTGTTTTAGGCGAGGCAGAAGGGAAAGCAAAAGAGGTGGGGGAGTTGCAATACTGGTGAGGGAACATATTACAGCTGTGCAGAGGGAGGATACTTTGAAAGAATTATGTAATGAGACACTGTGGGTAAAGCCCAGAAACAGGAAAGGGGCAGTCACTATGATAAGGGTGTACGACAGGCCTTCCAACAGCCCACAGGATGTTGAAGAATGGATATATAAGCAGATTCTGGACAGATGTAGAAATAATAAGGTTGTTGCAGTGGGAGACTTTAATTTTCCTCATATTGATTAGAAATCCTTTAGGGCTTGGTGTCCGGATGGTGAGGAATTTGTTAGGTGTGCCCAGGAAGGTTTTTAGAACAATATGTGGATAGTCCAACTAGAGAGGGGGCTATACTAGACCTGATACTAGGGAATGAGCCCAGCCAGGTCATCAAAGTTGCAGTGGGAAAACATGTGGCAAACAGTGACCACAATTCCGTAAATTTTTGGATACTCATGGAAAAGGGCAAGTGTTGTCCTAGGGTTAAGGTACTAAATTGGGGAAAGGCTAACTACAACTGGATTAGGCAGGATTTGGAGGCTGTAGTTTGGGAGAGGCTGTTTGCAGGTAAATCCACATCTGGCATGTAGGAGTCTTTTAAGGAGCAGTTGATCAGAGTGCAGAAAAGGCATGTGCCTATGAAAGGATGGACAGGAAAGGCAGGATTGGGGAACTGGATAACCAGGGAAATTGCGAGTCTAGTCAAAACAAAAAAGGATGCATACATGAGGTCCAGGCAACTAAAAACAGAAGAAGCACTTGAAGAGTACAGAGAAAGTAGAAAAGAACTCAAACAGGGAGTTGGGAGGGCAAAAAGGGTCACAAAATGTCGTTGGCAGGCAAGATTAAGGAGAATCCCAAGGCATTTTATACATATATTAGGAACAAGAGGGTAGCTAGAGAAAGAGTTGGTCTACTCAAGGACAAAGGAGGGAAATTATGTGTAGAACCAAAGGAGTGGGTGAGATCCTTAATGAGTATTTTGCATCGGTATTCACAAAGGAGAGGGACACGTTGATTAATGCTGTCTCGGAGGGGTATGTAAACTCTCTAGAGCAAGTCATCATTATGAGGGAGGAAGTGTTAGGTGTATTAAAAAGCATTAAGGTAGACAAATCCCAGGGCCAGATGGCATCTATCCCAGATTACTGAGGGAGTCAAGAGAGGAAATTGCTGGGCCTCTAACAGAAATCTTTGTTTTCTCGTTGGCTACAGGTGAGGTTCCAGAGGATTGGAGAATAGCCAATGTTGTCCCATCATTTAAGAAGGGTTGCAAGGATAGCTCGGGTAATTATAGGCCAGTGAGCTTGACATCAGTGATAGTGAAATTGTTGGAGAAGATTCTTAGGGATAGGATTTATATACATTTGGAACTGAATGGTTTTATTAGTGATAGACAGCATGGTTTTGTTCGAGGCAGGTCATGTCTCACTAATTTGATTGAGTTTTTTGAGGAGGTGACAAAAATGATTGACAAGGGAAGCGCTGTAGATGTTGTCTACGTGGACTTTAGTAAAGCATTTGACAAGGTCCCTCATGGCAGGTTGGTGCAAAAGGTTAAATCACACGGGATCAATGGTGAACTAGCTTGGGCAGCTTGGGTGAGCACTGCTGCCTCACAGCGCCAGGGACCTGGATTCAATTCCCCGCTCGGGTCACAGTCTGTGTGGAGTTTGCATGTTCTCCTCGTGCTTGAGTGGGTTTCCTCTGGGTGCTCCTGTTTCCTCTCACAGTCCAAAGATGTGCATGTTAGGTGAATTGGCCACACTAAATTCTCCTCAGTGTATCCTCAGAAAGTAGTGGTGAATGAATGTTTGTTTCATTAGAGGAGGATATGCAGTGGGGAGCCCCATAGGTCATTGAACAGAGGGACCTGGGGCTGTATATTCACAATGAACAGAGGGACCAGGGGCTGCATATTCACAATGAACAGAGGCACCTGGGGCTGCATATTCACAATGAACAGAGGGACTGGGGGCTGCATATTGACAATGAACAGAGGGACCTGAGGCTGCATATTGACAATGAACAGAGGGACCTGGGGCTGCATATTGACAATGAACAGAGGGACCTGAGGCTGCATATTGACAATGAACAGAGGGACCGGGGGCTGTATATTCACATTGAACAGAGGGACCGGAGGCTGCATATTGACAATGAACAGAGGGACCTGGGGCTGCATATTCACAATGAACAGAGGGACCTGGGGCTGCATATTGACAATGAACAGAGGGACCTGGGGCTGCATATTCACAATGAACAGAGGGACCTGGGGCTGCATATTGACAATGAACAGAGGGACCTGGGGCTGCATATTGACAATGAACAGAGGGACCTGGGGCTGCATATTGACAATGAACAGAGGGACCTGGGGCTGCATATTGACAATGAACAGAGGGACCTGGGGCTGCATATTGACAATGAACAGAGGGACCTGGGGCTGCATATTCACAATGAACAGAGGGACCGGAGGCTGCACATTGACAATGAACCCCGGGACCGGAGGCTGCATATTGACAATGAACAGAGGGACCTGGGGCTGCATATTCACATTGAACAGAGGGACCTGGGGCTGCATATTCACATTGAACAGAGGGACCGGAGGCTGCATATTGACAATGAACAGAGGGACCGGAGGCTGCATATTGACAATGAACAGAGGGACCTGGGGCTGCATATTGACAATGAACAGAGGGACCTGGGACTGCATATTGACAATGAACAGAGGGACCTGAGGCTGCATATTCACAATGAACAGAGGGACCGGAGGCTGCATATTGACAATGAACAGAGGGACCTGGGGCTACATATTCACAATGAACAGAGGGACAGGGGGCTGCATATTGACAATGAACAGAGGGACCTGAGGCTGCATATTCACAATGAACAGAGGGACCGGAGGCTGCATATTGACAATGAACAGAGGGACCTGGGGCTGCATATTCACATTGAACAGAGGGACCGGAGGCTGCATATTGACAATGAACAGAGGGACCTGGGGCTGCATATTCACATTGAACAGAGGGACCTGGGGCTGCATATTCACATTGAACAGAGGGACCGGAGGCTGCATATTCACATTGAACAGAGGGACCTGGGGCTGCATATTGACAATGAACAGAGGGACCTGGGGCTGCATATTCACAATGAACAGAGGGACGGGGGACTGCATATTCACATAATGAAGGAAATTATGCTAAACCGACATGAGCCTCTGGTTAAGCGCCAGTTGATGTATTCTGTAGAATTCTGGGCATAATTTAGGAAGATGTCAAGGTCTTGGAGAAGGTGCAGAGGAGTTTTATCAGTGTAATACCAGGGATTAGGGAGTTCAGTTATCTGGTGATACTGGAGAAACTGGACTTTTCCCCTTCGAGCTGGAAGGGTTAAGAGAAAAACTGATAGGAGTATTGAAATTATGAGGAGTCTTGATAGAAAAAGTAAGGAGGAACTATTTCATTGGGACTTGGTCGCTAAGTAGAGGTCATAGATTTAAAATAATTGGTATAAGTACTAGAACATAGAACATAGAACAGGACAGCACAGAACAGGCCCTTCGGCCCATGATGTTGTGCCGAGCTTTGTCTGAAACCCAGATCAAGCTATTTCCTCCCTATCATCCCGAAGTACTCCATGTGCCTATCCAATAGCTTCTTAAATGTTCCTAAAGTTTCTGACTCCACTATCCCTGCAGGCAGTCCATTCCACACCCCAACCACTCTCTGAGTAAAAAACCTACCTCGGACATCCTTCCTATATCTCCCACCATGAACCCTATAGTTATGCCCCCTAGTTACCGCTCCATTCACCCGAGGAAATAGTCTTTGAACGTTCACTCTATCTATCCCCCTCATCATCTTATAAACCTCTATCAAGTCTCCTCTCAACCTCCTCCGCTCCAAAGAGAAAAGCCCAAGTTCCCTCAACCTTTCCTCATAAGACCTACCCTCCAAACCAGGCAGCATCCTGGTAAATCTCCTTTGCACTCTTTCCAGTGTCTCCACATCCTTCTTGTAGTGGGGTGACCAGAACTGCACACAATATTACAAATGCGGTCTCACCAAGGTCCTGTACAGTTGCAGCATAACCCCACGGCTCTTAAACTCAAACCCCTGTTAATGAACGCCAACACACTATAGGCCTTCTTCACGGCTCTATCCACTTGAGTGGCAACCTTCAGAGATCTATGGATATGAACCCCAAGATCTCTCTGTTCCTCCACATTCTTCAGAACCCTACCTTTGACCCTGTAATCCACATTTAAATTTGTCCTACCAAAATGAATCACCTCGCATTTGTCAGGGTTAAACTCCATTTGCCATTTTTCAGCCCAGCTCTGCATCCTATTTATATCTCTTTGCAGCCTACACCAGCCCTCCACCTCATCCACTACTCCACCAATCTTGGTGTCATCAGCCAATTTACTGATCCACCCTTCAGCCCCCTCCTCCAAGTCATTTATAAAAATTACAAATAGCAGAGGACCAAGCACTGATCCCTGTGGCACTCCGCTGGTAACCGGTTTCCAGTCCGAAAATTTTCCATCCACCACCACCCTCTGTCTTCTGTTAGATAGCCAGTTACCTATCCAATCGGCCAAACTTCCCTCTATCCCACACATCCTTACTTTCTTCATAAGCCGACCATAGGGGACTTTATCAAACGCCTTACTAAAATCCATGTATATGACATCAACTGCACTACCTTCATCTACACACTTAGTTACCTCCTCAAAAAATTCTATCAAATTTGTGAGGCAAGACTTGCCCTTCACAAATCCGTGCTGACTATCCCGGATTAATCTGGATCTTTCTAAATGGTCGTAAATCCTATCCCTAAGGACCTTTTCCATCAACTTACCGACCACCGAAGTAAGACTAACCGGCCTATAATTACCAGGGTCATTTCTATTCCCTTTCTTAAACAGAGGAACAACATTCGCCATTCTCCAGTCCTCTGGCACCACCCCCGTGGACAGTGAGGACCCAAAGATCAAAGCTAGTGAGGAAATGAGGAGAAATGTTTTAACGTCATGTCTTATGACACAGGTTGTTATGACCTGGATTGCAACATCTGAAACTGTGGTCAAATCAAATTCCATAGAAAGTTTTAAAAGGACATATATTCGAAGAGAACCAAATTACAGGATTATGGCAGGGAACGACTGAGCAGTGAGACTAAATTCCCCTCCTTCTGTATTGTACGCTTCAATGGGCAGGATTTTCCCTGCTGGCTTCTAAACCCTGTCGTCAGGCTGAAATGTGGGTCAGAGTGTGCAATGTGTGGGAAACAGTCACTCGTTGTGATTTTCCCCAGGGTGGCTAATTAATGGTCAGAGGGATGGCTCACTGTCCAATTAAGAATAACAGGTTGTCCTTCACAACTGGAAGGCCAGTCAGCTTAAGAGGAGCAGCAGGCTGTGATGGCAGGTAAGTAAGCGAGATGGAGTTTCAAAATGAAGGTACCCTCTCTCCAAACTTTATAAAATTTAAACTTAAAAAAAAGGCTGTGTAGCACCCAGGTAAGTGGGGAGGGCCTTTACGCCTGCCTGGAGCACTAGCTTCCTGATCTGTGCTAAGAAGCTGTCTCCAGGCAGTTAGATCTGCCCCCACCTCCTGCAGGAACCTGACTGGAAAATTTCAATCAATATCCTTTATTTGTCCTTAGTAAGCTCGTTAGGAGCTGAGTGAGCTATGTGTATGCATGTGGATACCCCTGCTATCCCCTCACCCTGCTTCAAGTGGGGTGGGTTGACACTGGGGAACTGGCATGCCAGACAGTGCTGGTATTTTCATCACCCCACGCTTCTGTCTCTGCCCCAGCCCAGCAGAACCCAACATCAAGTCCTATGATCTTTGAGCATGATTTTTCAACTTGACTTGCCACCTTTAAAGATTTGTGTATGATCCTACGCCATATCTTACTTGTTGTTGTGGCCCCAGAGTTCCATGAGGTCACACTGCCACCTTCTATACTTGATAAAGAGAAAGTACAGACATTGCCGTGTTAACTTGTATCTCAACAGTATCACATAATTACCTCCACAAACAGTGTTTCGAACACATGACTATCTCCCTGAACTGACTGCATCAGCTCGGTGATGAGGCGTTCCATCTCTTTCAGTTCCACACGCAGAAGCTCAAAGTCAAGTTTGGTGAATGTGTCTTCACTGTTCTCCATTGCTTCAAGCCGCTGAGTCAGATTTATCAGTTTGTCTCCATAATGAATAAGCACACTCTCGTACACTTCAAGCTATTAGAGTTCAAGATATTCAGATATTAAGAATCTCATTCAGTCAAGAAAGAATCAATATGTAAAGACTTTAATTTTGATATAACTAATCCTTTCCCCTCAGTGTTTGCTTTGTCTAAGCAAAATACACAAACTACAAATCAATGTTAGTTGGTGAAAGTGGAGGGTAGGTTTTGAGCTCTAAGCTCTAATTCAGGGTGGAAAATGGATAGTCCTCTTTACACAAGGGTCAGTATAAAAAATGGAGCTGCTATTTTTTCTGGTTTGGTGCTTTGGATCTGGATCCTCAGCTCCACTGAGGATCCACCAATCCTCTTATCCACTGCTTGGTGGCATGCTGAGCATCAGGCCAAGAAATTCCTGACAAATGAATTCCCTCTTTCTGACCCCATCTCTTCTGTCAGCATGCGCTATGTTGGGAGAGGATAGCAGTTCTGCCTCAATGAGAGCTATGATGTGGAGATGCCGGCGTTGGACTGGGGTGAACACAGTAAGAGTTTTAACAACACCAGGTTAAAGTCCAACAGGTTTATTTGGTAGCAAATACCATTAGCTTTCGGAGCGCTGCTCCTTCATCAGATGGAGTGGAAATGTGCTCTCAAACAGGGCACAGACACACTATAAAGTTACAGAATACTGATTAGAATGCGAATCCCTACAACCAACCAGATTTTAAAGATACAGACAATGTGGGTGGAGGGAGCATTAAGCACAGGTTAAAGAGATGCGTATTGTCTCCAGACAGGATAGCCTGCAAGTCCAGGAGGCAAGCTGTGGGGGTTACTGATAATGTGACATAAATCCAACATCCCGGTTTAGGCCGTCCTCATGTGTGCAGAACTTGGCTATCAGTTTCTGCTCAGCGACTCTGCGCTGTCGTGTGTCATGAAGGCCGCCTTGGAGAACGCTTACCCGAAGATCAGAGGCTGAATGCCTGTGACTGCTGAAGTGCTCCCCCACCCATTCCTGTGGGGGAGCACTTCAGCAGTCACGGGCATTCAGCCTTGGATCTTCAGGTAAGCGTTCTCCAAGGCGGCCTTCATGACACACGACAGCGCAGAGTCGCTGAGCAGAAACTGATAGCCAAGTTCTGCACACATGAGGACGGCCTAAACCAGGATGTTGGATTTATGTCACATTATCAGTAACCCCACAGCTTGCCTCCTGGACTTGCGGGCTATCCTGTCTGGAGACAATACACATCTCTTTAACCTGTGCTTAATGCTCCCTCCACCCACATTGTCTGTATCTTTAAAATCTGGTTGGTTGTAGGGATTCGCATTCTAATCGGTATTCTGTAACTTTATAGTGTGTCTGTGCCCTGTTTGAGAGCACATTTGCACTCCATCTGATGAAGGAGCAGCGCTCCGAAAGCTAATGGTATTTGCTACCAAATAAACCTGTTGGACTTTAACCTGGTGTTGTTAAAACTCTTACAATGAGAGCTGAGCAGAAACTGGAGTGTGAACTTGGGATTGGATATTGGTCAATTTCAAACTCCTCCATTGCACTCCTGACAAAAGTCAACCTGGGGAGGTGATGGCCTAGTGGTATTATTGCTAGAAGATTAATCCAGAAATTCAGCTAATGTTCTGGGGACCTGAGTTCGAATCCCACCACAGCAGATCGTGGAATTTGAATTCAATAAAAAATATCTGGAATTAAGAATCTACTGATGACCATGAAACCATTGCCGATTGTCGGAAAAACCCATCTGGTTCACTAATGTCCTTTAGGGAAGGAAATCTGCCGCCCTTACCTGGTCTGGCCTACATGTGACTCCCAAACCACAGCAATGTGGTTGACTCTCAACTGTCCTCTGAAATGGCCTAGCAAGCCACTCAGGTCAGGGGCAACTAGGGATGGGCAATAATTGTTGGCCAGCCAGCGACGCCCATGTCCCACATATGAATTAAAAAACCCAGGAATTCTGGGCCCAAATACTGAATCGATAGAGATCAATCAATGGGCACTATTGCACAAATTGGTAATCAAACTACTAGCCCTAGTTTAATTTGTCCACTAACGTGGCCAAACATCTGAGCCTGTGGGATATTTAGCCTTGTTTTCTTTGGAGCCATCTGAGTTTTTTTTATATCACCATGACCTGATGTAATCAAAATCACTTGGAGCTGCTGGAAGAGACACAGAAGTATAAATACACTTGTGAAAACATTATGTTAACATTAACAAGCAATGCTAATTAGCTCCAATAAATTAAGAAAACATGAAGCAGATTAATACACAATAAGCCCGGATTCTTTACTTCACCTTTGAAGTTTCAGTTTCCACTTTCTGAGAGAGGTTTTGGTAGGTCTGTTGCAAATCCAGACTTTATCAACTGGGAATGTTGTATCAGGCAGGAACACTTTACACACGCACTGTCCATTTCCATCAATCTCTCCAGTAACATTGCCTTGCTGAATGGGCTGAAGAATTCATAGGTTAAAAAGAAGGGAACTGTCAGAGCTAGATTAGTGCAAGATTAGCTAGCGAGGTACAAATGTCCTTTGCAATTTTCATGCTCTACGTCTGCCAGTTGTGCAGAATATTTAAGTGTAGTGTATAATTAAAGTTCCATTCACACAAAATGACGACAAAGGCCAGGGAAGGAATCAGGTTGCAGATAAGGAAGAAAGTGGGTAAATTCATCTGGAAAGAAACAGTAGTTTAGGTGTATGAAATACCATGGAGTCAAATGCAATACTTTTCATGGGCTTTTATTTTCTAAATGTTATTCATTCTGTAATGTCACAAGGGGCTGGGTGCTGGAGGGGTGGTATTTCTGATACTAGCTCCACTTTCTAGATTGCATCCATCCCTCACACAACATGGCTGCCAAGTACAGCCAGGCCTCACGCAAGATGGCCACCAGAACTCCCAGAATGAACTGGCAACCTTCAACCCAGAAAAGCTTCCAAGTCAATCTTGGAGATGAGGTTCAGCTGCGAACCCTTAGATAGAATATATAAGTAGCTCACTGAGCAATAGTAAAGGGGTAGAAATGCTCGGGTGAAAGTGAGATGGGGGTTGGATTACTTGATTTATAGATTACTTGCTTTGTGGATTATGACCAGAACGAGACTATCAACCCACTTTGGAACCTGACAATGGATTGTAAGAGAACCTGCCTCAGTAACTTGAGCCTTTTTTTGTTTATACGTCCATGGGCTTGGGTACATGCCTTCAACATGTGTTAATTGATAAATTGTTTATTGATTTGACTTGGTCTTCTGGTTCCCTATTTTGTGTCTCTAAACCCCACCTAAATCATCACCCGACCCCTTGCAACATTACATATGTACAACCAGTGTCCCACTAATTATTCTCCCTTGCTTACTTCAGGATACAAAATGTACAATTTGTGCCAAAAGATTTGTTAGTCTTTAGTCTCTTAGTCGAGCATGAAACTAGCAGCTGGAACTCCACAGAAAAATAGATATGATATAACTTGGAGAAGGATACAAGCAATGGTGAAATTATTGAGAAAGAGAAGACTGGCCATCAATGATGGAGCAATTAAAATTGGGGATGCTCAAGAGGTCAGAAAACAGAGATAAGAAGGAGGACACAATGGAGGTATTTGAAAACAAAGGTGAGGATTTTAAAATTGAGATGTTCCTTGACCAGTTGTGATTGTAGGTCAACAAGGCCAGCATGGTGATTGAGCAGAGCTTGGTGTGATTTAGGATATAGGCAGAGTTTTGGATAAGTTACCTTCATGGAGGGAATAACATGGGAGCCTGCCAGGAGTGTGTTGGAATAATCAGGTTTAGAGCAGACAATGGCACAATGAGGGCTTCAGCAGCAGATATGCTGAGGCAGGACAGAGCTGAGCAATGCTATTGATGTGGGAACAAGCAGGCTTAATGATGGTGCAGATGAATTTTCGCAAACTTACCTTAGGTTTAGATATGACACCAAGATTGTAAACAGTCTGTTTCAGCCCCAGACGATTTCCATGGAGCAAAATAGAGTCAGAGCTCGGAAACAGAGATTGTAGTGTTGTCCAGAGATGATAATGTTATCTTTTCAATATGTAGTTAGAGGAAATTTCTTCTCATCCTGTACTGGATGTCAAACAAGCAGCCTGACAATTTAGAGATTCTGGAGTGGTTGACTGAGGTTGTGGTGAGATGGAGTTGATGTCTTCAGCGTGTGATAGGCCTAAATCTTTTGGTCCCACCCATCGTGGGAATTACCATGGGCCGGATGGAAATTTTAATGGACTAACGAAAGGACTGTTGATTTAATATGAGAATTTACAGTCTCACAGTGGGCGGGATAAGAAATAGGAAGGGGCCAAGGGTTATTGGGGCACACCAGAGGATCAAGGTACCAAAATAGGAAGAGAAACCATTGCATTAGATTTTCTGGCTACAATTAGATAGGTGTGTATGGAACCAGGGGATTCCAGTACCACCCAACTGGATGATGGTGGAGAGGTTTTTAGAGGAGGATTGTGTGACACTGACTAGACTTGTCCATTCCTAGTTGCCCTGGTCAGATTTTCTCTTTGAACAAGTGCAGCCCTTGTGCTAATAGTGCTTCCACCATAGTGTCACATAGGAAATTCTACTAACCCATTGATAGTGATGGAATAGCAGTATGTGTTCAGTACGCAAGCCTGTTCTGCCATTCACTCTTAGATCGCACACAAATTATCCCACAGGATGTGGAAATTAGTGAAGCAGAAAGACGTGATCAGCTAAAGGGACTTAAAACTATCAAACACTTTGGAGCAGATGGCAGATATTCTTGGGTACTGAAAAACTCTAGGCAACCAATTTGTGAGGCACTAGTTATTTTCATGGAGAAGTTATTGCAAACCAGTTACGCAACGTAGATTTGGATGCAAGGAATCACAGTTCCTATTTATCCAAGTGACTAATCAACATGCAACTATATGTTCATTTTGCCTCATATTATCATCAATGCAAATTATGCAAACTTTGCTGCGGAGAAGGCTGGGGGGGAGGGGCATTGTATGGTAATTATTCAACAGAAGCAGTCAGCATAGATTTAGAAGGACAACACCTCAACTGACAAATCTGTTTGATTCTTTGAGGGCATTATAAGTAAATTAGATGAAGGATAGCGAAAATATATGTTTTGTTAGGACTTTCAGAAAGCTGTAATTCTAATCAAACAGAGCTATGAAAATCGAGAATAGAACATAGCTTCCGATAACAAAAGGTATTTGAGTCCTATTGAGATATAGGGTGAAATCTGAGTGGTATTGAGACCAGTACTTGACCTCATGCTCTTTCTGATCTCTAAATTCCTTCAGTGTCAAAGCCCATCATAAACATGCACAATTCTTGGAGGAGCAATAGAGAAAGGGGTGCAATTGATGATTTGCTAACTATTTAGATGAGTTAAACAATTAGGCAGAGAAAGTATAAATGAGATTTAACACTGTAAATTAAGCATTCCACATTGGTTGAGTAAAGTGTACAGTAAAAACCTACAGGGTGGAATTTTCCCATTTTTTTGGTAAACTGTGTTTTCAGGCAGGAGATGGCAGGTTTTCTCGCCTAGCCCCATTGGGGGGGAAGAAAGTTTTCATGGCATTCACACTGTCTCCGTGATGGGTGGCCTCTGATTTGCTCGCCCCATCATCAGCTGAACTCTTCAATCAGCAGGGTGCCAACGCTTTATGGCACTGATGGAAGCTCAGTGCCCAACTTCAATGTATGACCTCATCGAGGTCTTATGATCTTACCTGATACCCACAGAAGGCTGTGTAGGAATCATGAAATCAAGATCCCTATAGTTCAAAAATGAATGTTTTGTCTTTGTGAGTTGCTAATTATAATGACTAATTCTAGACCAGGTCATTTTGAATAGTCTCTCGATCAAACTGGAGATTCTTTCTGGTCTATTTCAGTACTACAGCTACGCTAAGCGATTGGGAAGTTTAAAACTGTTATTAATAATAATGAAGCAGAAATAAAAAGCAGTACTCACAATCCATGACAGCACAGAACTAAATAACCCGAATATCAAAAGGAACAGAAACATCCTTCCACCTCCTTCACTTTCTGCATGGAAATTCTTCAATGATGGACACAGTTATTTATATTGTTACCTTATCTCAGTGGCTGGAGACATATTTGTTTGTTTCTCAATTTCTACCGTCACTGGCAAACAGATATTATTTGATGTGACTTTCCTATCAGGAAAACATATATTAATAATTGATGAGGAATGATTACTGTATTTTCCTTTCATTCATCAATCATATTCTTGTGGAAAGCTGTTAACTCTATGAAATGCAAGTCTATCCAGCATATGAATATTGCTACCATATATAGCGAGACCCTTCTAAAACATGTCCAAGTCATCTGCAGAGCGCACGAGGGAAACCGTTAGTTATGATACCTATTATTAGCTTTGATACTTCTTGCAGCATTTTTCTATGTTACTATAGAAAACAGGAGGAGGAGTAGGCCATTTGGCCCTTTGAGCCTGCTCCCCCATTCATCATCTTGTTCCTGCTTTCCCCTTATGTGCTTTGATCCATTTCGCCCCACAGAAGGCTGTGTAGGAATCATGAAATCACTTGATCGCAATCAAGATCCATATAGCTTTATCTGACTCCTTAAAACTGTATGTTTTGGCCTGAACTGCTTTCTATGGTAGAGAATTACACAGGCTCACTCACCACTCTCTGTGTGAAGAAACTTCTCCTCATCTCAGTCCTTAATGGTCCTGTATCCTTAGATTAGGACGCCAGGTTCTAGACTCTCCCTCCATCAGGAACATCCTTCCTGCATCTACCCTATCTAGTTCTGTTAGTATTTTATAGGTTTCTATGAGCTCCCCCTTCATACTTTTAAACTCCAGCGAACATAATCCTAACCAACTCAATCTCTCCTCTTAGTCAGTCCCACCATCCCAGGAATCAGCCTGGTAAATCTTTGCTGTACTCCCTCAATAGCAAGAACATCCTTTCTCAGATAAGGACTGCACATAGTACTCCAGTTGTGACCTCATCAACGCCCTATACAATTTCAGGAAAAGATCCCTATCCCTATATTCAAATCCTCTCGCTATGAAGGCCAACATACTACTTGCCTTCTTTACTGCCTGATCCTGATTCTTTCCTAATCCTGCCACTGTTTTCCAAGTACTCTGCTATTAAATCTTTGATAATGAATGTGAGCATTTTCCCTCGACCGACATCAGGCGGACTGTTTTCTCTCTACCTCCCTTCTTAAAAGTGAGGTTGCATTAACTCCAATCTGTGGGAACTGTTCTAGAGTTTATAGAATCTTGGAAGATGACTACCAATGCATCCGTTATTTCTAGGGCCACTTCCATAAGCATGCTGGGCTGTGGATTATCAGCCCCTGGGCATCTACTGGCCTTCAATCCCATCAATTTCCCCAACACATCTCCCTCCTAATACTGGTTTCCTTCAGTTCCTCCGTCCCACTAAACCTCGTGTTCCCCAACATTTCTGGTATCTTATTTGTACCCTCCTTTGTGAAGACAGAACTAAAGCATGTATTTAGTTGGTCAGCCATTTTGTTGTTCCTCATTATAAATTCCTCTGTTTCTGACTGTAAGGACCTACAATAACCTTGGCCATATATTCATTCATTACTTTGCAACTTGCTGAATGACATACTTGATGCGCGATTGATTCACACGGGAGGCTAGAATGTACCTGGGAATAAAGGCTTTTATTCACTACAAATAGGAGCACACTACTCAACAATATTCTCCCAGACTAAAGACTAGTAGGAAGTAGCAGTGACCTTTATACTCCTGTAAGAAGGCGGAGTCCTGGGCGGAGCCGAACGGAGTGTACCACATAAACAGTAATAACAGGTGGAACACCCAACAACTCTAACCCCAACAGCAACGAGAGTAACATATATACAAGTACCCATAGTGGTAACCATCTATGGTTCATCACAATACTTTCTATTCAGACTTGTGTATGTGGTAGTCCCTTCCATAGCCTTTGATGCAACATGCCTATTGTGTCAGTTTGTCTCAGTTGATAGACTCATGCATCCAAGTCAAAAGATCGTGTGTTCATGTTTCCCTCCAATAATTGAACATATAATGTAGCCTGATATTTCAGTGCAGATATTATATGATGTTAAAGGTGCCCTATAAATGCATGCTGTTATTGTTGCTGTGGTGAGATGGTGCTACATTGTTAATGGTGCTGTCCTATACATGAGATCTCTTTTTTTCCATTTTCTCTCTCCCCTCATCTTTTTTTCGATTTCCGTTGTGGAACTCCACTGAAACTTTCTAATTAACCAGTGTTGGCTTTTCTATATTTTCTAATGTTAATCAGTTTTGAAGGTGGCATATTGGTACAAATTGGCCTCCAAATGGCTGAATACCAGCTACAAATTCCTTCACACAACTGGGGTCCTGAAATGTAAAGACTGCTTTGGTCTGTTTAAAACAAGTTTAAATGCAAAACAAGGAAGTTCTACCAACCAGTAGCTGTGCAATGATGAAATAGCTGATGGAATATCTGCTTGAATTAAAAATTAAGATGAACTATAAACTCATCATGTTATTTCTATTTTGAATGGAATGTCTCAGTTTAAGCATCTAACTATGGCAATTTAGAGTCACTGGAAAGTGTTCTACCACCTTTGTTCATCCACGTGTTTCCTTATCTCAATCTTGCCATGACCAGATTCCCCTGAGAGGGGAAGAAAAGTATTGAAGGAAGATTCACCATTAGGCCTACTCTTGCACAACTTCCTGGCCACCAGTTAAGAAAGGTGCATGGGGTTTAAAGAATGAGTAACTGCAGTCAATACATATATGAAAAGTAAGCTCTCATCAATTTCTCTTTCCTTTTCTCTTATAGATTTATGTATTTATTTCTCATTCTGAGGATATGGGCATCCCTGGTAAAGCCAACATTGATTGCCCATTCCTAGTTGCCCTTGAGAAAATGGTGGAACTTCTTGATCTGTTGGCGTGGATGCTCCCATAATGTTGTTAGGTAGAGAGTTCCAGGAGTTTAGCACGATGATGATAAAAGAACAACAATATATGTATAAGTGAGGGATGATGTGTGATTTGGAGGTGAACATGAAGGTGAGAGTGTTCCTATGCACCTTCAGTTCGTGCCCTTCTAAGTTTGGAAGTTCTATTGATGAAGTTTTGGTGAGTTGCTGCAGTGCATCCTGGTACAAAAGGCAGCCATGGTCCACCATTCATGGAGGAAATGGATGTTCAGGGTGATGAACCAGCTGCTGATCAAATAGATTCTTTTTTTCTGGATGACATCAAGCTTTTTCAGTGTTGCTGCAGCTGCACCTATCCAGGCCAGTGAAGACTCTTCTATCACATTGCTGATTTGTGTCTTGTAAATGGTGGAGAGGCTTTGGAGAGAGAGAGAGATTGAGAGATGTGGTTCTATTGTTGCTCAGTAGTACCTGCACCTCAGCCAAATGGCCATTC
The DNA here is from genome assembly GCF_964213995.1 of Mustelus asterias. Taxonomy (NCBI): domain Eukaryota; kingdom Metazoa; phylum Chordata; class Chondrichthyes; order Carcharhiniformes; family Triakidae; genus Mustelus; species Mustelus asterias. The sequence goes on from NC_135818.1 coordinate 85,727,327, forward strand.
TTCACCTGAGTCTAGAGGAGGAATGTTGGAGGCTGCTTCATTCTGATTGGCATTAGAGCTGAGCCAGATTCTGTTTTCACCAATGAGAATGCTCCTGAACTTTCCAGATGGGACTATTGGGTAACTATCAAGAGCAAGAACTTTAGTTGTTATTTCTCACTACGGCAATGAAGTCTTCGGTAACACCCTTATTGCGTCCTAGCACCAGTGGTTCTTTCCATCTACATGACTCAGTTTCGCAATGGGCGATGGTGCACTTAACAGCTGAGCCACAAGGACTCCAGTGTCTTGGAATCCTTCTTAAAGTACGGGGCGTAATTGAGCTGCGTGGTTTGCAAAATGACCTTCTCATAATTGAAATTGTTATTTAAAATAAAAACAACACATGGTGGAGAGCAGCGGCTTTCTCCTGAGAATATACCGCGTGGAAGTGACAGTCCGAGTCGTATTTATCAAAGATAAATCAATAGCTGAGATGGAGTATGTTTGTATTTCTGTGAAATGCTTGTTATTTTCCATCGATACGACTAGGACACAACACGACCTTTGTGATAATGGTGTGTTTTCTCACCTTTTTTTCTCAGTGCCTTTGGTGACTAAATGGCACATAGGGGCCGATTTTACCAAATCGGGACTAAGTGCCGAGTCCAGTCGTCAAACGGATCCGCGCCCGGCAGCCGCGCTCCAGCGCGCCCATATGCCTTTTTTCGGCGCTGGTCTATTGGACGGGGCTTAGCGCTGTTGGAGCGGCCGGAGCTCCAACTGCACATGTGCAGTTCGGAACAGACTGCAGGCAGTGCGCCCGGGCGCGAAAGGCAAAGCAGCACAGCCAGCAGAGAGGAATTCCCTTTGGAGGATAATGTCCACGTTATAATCACAGGAACCAAAAACCTGACAGTCCAAAATCTGGGATAATATTACAGGACAGGGATGGGGGGATATACATTTTGAAATATTATCCCAGATTTTGGACTGTCAGGTTTTTGGTTCCTGTGATTATAACGTGGACATTATCCTCCAAAGGGAATTCCTTTCATCCTCTCTGCTGTCTGTGCTGCTTTGCCTTTCCCTGGGGGGGGGAGGGGGGGGAATGGAGAAGGGAGTGACGTGTCTCCCTGGGGTGGAGGGGGTGGGGCAATGGAGAAGGGAGTGACGTGACTGCCCCTGGGGGGGAGGGGGATGGAGAAGGGGAGTGATGTGTCTGCCCCGGGGGTGGGGGGGGGGGATCCCTCCTCCGGTGGGGAGGAGGGATCGGCCGCAGACTGGCAGCCCCCCCCCCCCAGGGGCAGACACGCCACTTCCCTTCTCCATCTCCCCCCCACCCCCCCCCCACCCCCATGGAAAGGCAGAGCAAGGCCAGGAACGTGCGGGAGGCTGTCGACAGACTGCAGATCGGAAGGATGGTGGAGGGAGACCAGTGATCAAGCTAGGTCAGGGGTGTGCCTCCCAGGGGGGTCCGATCCCGGGGGGGGGGGGGGGGTCTGCCGGCGGGGCCTGCTTCCTAGGGGGTTCCAATCGGGGGGGGGGGGGCTGCCGGGGTGGTTCGCGGTGAGGGTCCGTGAAGGATGGTCGGGGGGGATTGGCTTCGGCGGTTCCCCTGCTGAATTGGAGTCCCATTCGGACTTTTATTTAGCAGGTCGCTTAATGCGCGGACGCCAAATGCGCCGCAACCTGGTAAAGTCGGATTCGTAGGTAAAGTTGGGCGCAAGCTTCATTAAGTCGATTTAAATGCATGCAAATGCATTTAAATCGTCGCGCCAGCCGATTCGGGCGCGCGCCAGACCCGCGCCCCGATCGGGGCTCGGTAAAAACACGATCTGCCATGAGTCGGGTGCAGATCGCGTTTTAGGCCCGACGTCCAACTTTACCGTGATTTCGCGCCAATCGGGCCCATAGTGTGACGATCAAAGGGGAAAATTAACAAGTAAAATTTACAAATTGCCAGATATAATGAAGAACTGAAGAATGAAGAATCTGCAAGAACCATTCATCAAGATTTATTTTTTGTGCTGTGTATTGTTAGGCCATATTGTGTTATTGACAAAAAAAGGTAGAAAGGCAAGTTGCGAGAGGGGAGTTGGAGTATAAGAGTAGGGAAGTCTTGCTGCCGCTGTACAAGGTACTGGTGAGACCACCAGTACCTTGGAGTACTGTGAGCAATTTTGGTCCCCTTATTGAAGGAAAGATATTTCATTGGAGGCAGTTCAGAGAAGGTTCACTAGGATGATCCCTGGTATGGAGGAATTGTCTTTTGAGGAAAGGTTAAAAAAATTGGGATCCTACTCATTGGAATTTGAGTGGTGATCTCATTGAAACATATAGAATTCTGAAGGGGTTTGACAGGGTAAGTGCTGAGAGGATGTGAGAGCCTAGGACCAGAGAGCCTAGTCTTAGAGTAAAAGAATGCCAATTTAAGACTCAGATGAGGAGGAATTTCTTGGTCTATTGCAGTGAATGCAATAGACCAAATTTGAAGAGGTGCAGATGAAACGCTGCTTAACCTGGAATGAGTGTTTTGGGCCTTGGATGGTAAGCATGGAAGAGGTAAAGGGGCAGGTATTGCACCTTCTGCGATTGCATGGGAAGGTGCCATGGGTGATGGGAGAGGTGTTGGGTATAGTGGAGGTGTGGACTAGGTTATCCCGGAGGGAATGGTCTCTGCGGAATGCTGACAGAGGGAGTGAAGGGAAGATGTGTTTGGTGGTGGCATCACGCTGGAGCTGGCGAAAATGCCGGAGGATTGTGCTTTGCATGCGGAGGCTGATGGGGTGAAATGTGAGAACAAGGGGATTCTATCCTTGTTCTGGGAGGAAGGGATCAGGGTGAGGGTCATGGTACGGGAGATGGACCTCATGCTGTGGAGGGCCCTGTCAACAATTGTAGGTGAGGAAGAAGGAACATATATTAGAAACCACTTTGGAAAGTGGCATCAACGGAACAAATGAGGTGAAAGAGCTGAGAGAAAGGGATGGAGTCCTTACAGGATGTAGGGTGTGAAGAGTTGTAATCCAGATGGCTGTGGGAGTCAGTGGACTTGTAATGGATATTGGTAGATATCTCCCATATAAATATCTCCCACTTTCAAAGGGTCGTCTGGATTCGAAATGTCAGCTCTTTTTTCTCTCCTTATAGATGCTACCAGACCTGCTGAAGTTAAGTTGACTGTCTCTGTGTTGCAGTGACACACTATTCATTCCCATGCAAATTAACACTAAATGGGTATCAGGTTTTTATTTTAATGATGAACTTGCTTAGCGATGTAATGATATCTTCACAACAATTTCCATTTCACTTTTCAAGGCATGACAACAAGTCTCACAAGACAGCTATGAAAGTCATAGTACAGCACAGAAGGACGCCATTCAGTCCATCATCCCCATGTTGCCTCTTTGGTAGAGCCATCCAGTTGGTCCCCCTCCCCTTCCTTTCTCCCATAGCCTTGCAATTTTTTTCCCCTGAAATATTTAGGCAATTCTCTTTTTAATATTATTATTGAATCTTTTACCACCACCTCTTCTGGAAGTACATCTCAGACCATGATATCTTAGTGTAAGAAAAAAATCTCATTTCTCCTCTGGTTCTTCGGTTAATTACATTAAGTAAGATACATGTCACAAAAGAATGCATGAAAAAACATCGGAAAGAACTTGATCAGCTGGTAATTACCCTGTGGATTATGAAACTATTCACACCATGACTATGCCAGGGTTAATTCCTGGGTAGTGTTGATTTTGTCTATACCCCAGTGGTATCAATATCCTTGGCTAGGGAGAGGGAAATAAAAATGGTGATGAGGAAATCATGCTTTAGTCATTATAAAGACTGACACACAAATAATGGTTACTTTCTGAGGAACAAATGGTGTCTGTGGAACCATTACCATAGCAACGACCATGGCGTAATTCACTGATGCCGTATGCCCCCCTACCACTGCCAGTGAGAACGGACAACTTGGTTCTCAGCCAAATCGGAATTTACAGCAGTGCAGAACCGGAGAATCCCAGCTGCAGGCAAGGTCAAAGAATTCCAGCCCATCTCTTCAAAAGAGGAGAGGGGAGGAAAGTTGGCAAGAATTTGTTTTTTAATGTTTCTTGATTTGCCATTGTCATATAGGAGGTGGTTAGCAGGCAATGACCAAGGGGAAGCAACTGATAGGAAGTGGCTGCTGGGAGATAATTGTGATGGGATAATTGATCAGAGGTAACTGATAGGACGTAATTATCGGGAGATGATTAACAGGGAGGTGATTGACTCAAATTAATTTATACAGGCCAGTAAAATCCCATGAAAAGACAAAGATTTCACTGACTGCATCATGTCTGAGTCTTCACCTGGCTTCATTTGTGGTCAGAAGTTGCTGCTTGCACTGTGCGAAATGAAGTAGCAGGCCTAGACTTTGTGACAGGGTCTACATCCAGATTGGAGGTCAGACTTGGGAACGACAAAGAATGTACACATGATTCAGGCAGCAAGTCAGGTTGTGAGACTGAGTGCACCTGGACGGAAGAGCTCAACCTGGCACTGGAGACAGAGGGGCCATTGTTGGAATGGCTAAATGGGCGGTGCATTTGTATACTGCTCAGGATTGGCACCGAGTACCGACTGCTGATTGTCATTCCCATGTGATGCCATGAGCTCAGTGATGTGCCAGCTAAGTGTTGTGAACTGAAGGATTTGAGTGGTTGAATGTCTGGGAGCTTGACCTGATTGGGTAAGATAACGATCGAACTTCGCGGAGTAATGGCCTTCATCGCACTCTTGAGTGTTTTCAACACCCTCTGGGTCTTTTGTTTCTCTTTTCTCTGGCGCGTTTCCTCCTTGTGGATTTGCTCCCGTTGATCTCTGATCATCTGATTCCTGGTGTCGACGAGATTCCTGTTCAGCTCAGAATTGGGATGAAGGAAGAAAGGGTCCAAATAGGTAAGGAGAAAGAACATAAAACATGAGACCAAAAACATGAATTATCAAATGTTTTTGTTTAAAACAGAGCAGATTAATCACATATAACTGTTTGAAATTCTACAGCAGGAGGGAGGGGGAACACCTTGCTGCAAATTACGTAAAGTGCTCACTCTGAACCTCCATGGTTGGACACCTCCAAAATTGGAGAGGTCAGGACAAGCTCTCTTAATCCCCATGGCACAGGTACATGCATCCAAGGCAGTTGGCCATCGAGAGAATAGGTGACTGTAGGGATGGAGATACAGGGATTATCCAGAAGCGTCTTTATAAGGGGGCTGTATTTAAATTCTTACAACTAAAATTTAACATCTCCCTTTGGACCTCACTTGTCTCTGAGTCATTTCAGCACGACAAGGCACATAATTGGTCATATTTTAAGTCAGCAGTTTAGTATGTATATGCTGTGTCTTCATCTACATTCCAAACCTGAACCCTTTCCGCAGGGAAAGAATTATTAGCTGGCCCTGGGCTATTTATTTCCCCCATTAAGATTGCTTTTCTTTGCCTCCAAAAATGTGCATTTTATGCAAGAAAATACAGTATAATTTTAAAAAGACATATTTGAAGAAGTGGGAAATTGTAGGTTTTTTTTGGGATGGCTCGATGGAATGCAATCTTTACACAGGCTTGTATTTTCCTTTGTTCCCACATTCAGAGTGTGTAAAATTATGCACAAATTCTGTGGAATACACATCCCCTTTCAAACAAAATTTGAAATGAACAACTTACTTTAATGTTTCTTTTTAAATAGAACAAAAAGTTGCCATGGAAAGGGTAACATAACATACAGTGTTTCTGTAGTTAACCTCATCTTCTCTCTCCATTTTTTTGCTCTCTAGTTGACTTTTACCCTCTGGTACATGTCACCTGATTTATCAAAATCTATGGTTCCTGAGGCAGTGTGAAGCTATTTTGAAAAGAGATAAAAAGAGTTTAGCGTGCAGCAGGTGGTTGGGGTACTAGGGGATCAGGTATATCAGTTTCTCTCTTTTAAAATCTGCTTACCGTTCATGAGTAGACGTGGAATGTGTTTTGTAAGCTTACCCTTAAAACAGATAGCTACCTGCCTAGTTTTATTAACGTTTACAGATCATGAAACAAATCCCAATGTTTCAGTCATGAAGTATCAGGGCGAGACCTAAAACTAGTCTTAATCCCTCATTTTTCTGGTACACATTTCTTAAATTCTGTTTTTCCCAATGTGTATGCCTTCCCTCCTCCCCTGAAAGCAAACTGGTATATAGCTCCATTGCGACAAGCATTTCTCTGCAGAAACAAATATGAAGTGTTGCAACCTATAGAGCTACAAACTAAGAACTGGAATGTGGGATGCCACAGGCCATTTAAATTGCCTTTTACTTCAGTGAGACAGTAATATCTAGCTGGACAGGAGGGCCTGTAAAATCCTGGCCATTGTTTCTACCCCTTTCAAATGACCATTCTTTACGGTTGGCCCCAGATGGTTTGTGTCAGAAGGCTACTTCACCATGGCTGTCGCAAGGTAAGAAGGAGGCAATTTAACCCAGTTGTTCATCCTTCCATTAAAAAAATATTTCATTTCATCACAGCTAAACCTAATCCAAAACCAGGGAACCTGGGAGACTTTTCCTCTCACTAGCACAGTGATGCTACATTTAATTTCCTCCAAGACCTTCCCCAGCATGGACTGAATCAAGGATATTCTGCTTTATGTCAGCCTTGGCTCAGTAGTAGCAATGGCTCCTGTGAATTAGAATGTCATACATCAAACCCTCTGTCCACACCTTCAGCATATCATCTCAGTTGATTTTCTTTTTGGGGTTGTTTTCTTTTTGGTGAGATGTTAAACGGAATCCTTGTCTGTCCTTTCAGCTGGATGTATTTTGTGTAATTTGAAGAAGAAAAGACAAGTCCACCCAACATCCTGACCAATATTTATCCCACAATCCACATCACTAACATATGTTAATTTATTGGATTGCTGTTTTTGAGATCTTGCCAAATACAATTTTTTTCGATGTTTTCTATTTTATAACAAAGATTGTGATACAAAAGTGCCTCATTGACATAGAGGGAGTTCCTGAGATTGCAAAAGGCATTGTGTAAATACAAGTTCTAACAGGACAATGCAATCATCTGCTGCGATAATTGTCCCTTTTAAAGCTAACCTAACCCAGGAAACCAATCAGAGACTAAGTTGGGAATTCACCCTAGCAAGCAGAGGTTTCTGTTCCAGAAACATCTCGGGAGCTGGCTGCAGCTACAAGGCTGCAAACATCTGTATAGCCTTTACCCCATAATAAACATGTTGTTGTTTTTCGCTTAACTGGTGAACAAGAATTATTACATTTGCTGGGAGCACCTCATTAAAGGATAATTTCCCTTTTATTTTCCTTGTTGGCTGGCCTTCATTCAATGCCTCTGCATTCCAATGCAGTTGAAATTGTCACATTTCCTTCTTTACATCTCCAAAAATGTACCTGGTCTGACTAAAACAAGTTTCCCTCCAAGTCACACACCGGGTGGAATTTTCCCATCCCGCTCACCATGGGAATTGTAGCGAGCTGGACACGGACCATGCAAAGTTCTGCTGAACTTGGGTGGATTTTCTGGTCTTGGGGCGAGTGCAGCCAGAAAATCCCGCCCACCATCTCAATTTGGATTTACGTTACTGTTCCTTCATTGTTGTCGTGTCAAAACCCTGGAACTCCCTAACTAATAGCACTGTGTACCTTCACCACATTGATGGCAGCAGTTCAGGGGGAAGACCCAACCCCATCTGAAAGGCAACTAGGGATGAGCAATAAATGCTGGTCTGGCTGGCAATGCCCATGGTCCCAGAATGATTTTTTTTAAAGAGCAGATCCATCCCCCTCTGAGAGAGAGAGACAAGTTGGTTGAACAGTTATCAGTTTTTACAGCTGAGCAACCTCTCTGGCTCTACTGTGAACATCGAAATAAAACTCAAAAGGAGTGAAAAAAATTAAACTATTGTTGATCTTTTCCTTTAAAAATAATAAAGAATGTGTTATCGTGCAGTGGGAATTGACATATGTAACTAGTTATTTAATCTCTCATTCAAGGAGTGTGTCGCTGACCTCCAGTATGTTCTCTACTGTTGGAAAGGAAGTCTGTTCTAAACGCAATCCCTCAAAAATTTATTAAAGGGATCCACGCAATACCAACAAGGCCAGTATTTATTGCCCATCCCTAATTGCCTTTAAGAAGGTAGGCCATCTTCTCAAATATAGTTAAGTGGTTTGTTAGTCCGTTTCAGAGGCTTGCACTGATTATCTAGTGACATGAGTTCAAATCCCACTAACAGATCATAAGAAATAGGACCAAGGATAGGCCATTTGGCCCATTGAACTTGCTAGGATTATGGCTGATCTAACTGGGGCCTTAACTTCACATTCCTGCCTGCCCCCACCAGAGCCCCCAAAACCTTTAATGCCCTTGTAGATCAAAACTCTGTCTAAATGGGGAATTTAAATTTAGTTAATTGAGTAAATATAGAATAAAAAGATAGTCTCAGTAATGGTGATCCTGAAACTGTGGGATTGTTAGAAAAAGCCAGCAGGTTCACTGATATCCTTTAGGAATATCTTCATCCAATCTAGACGTACTCCAATGTGATGACTAATAGTCCAGTATCATAATCACAATCATACCTTATTCATCCTGAAATTCCTTACCTGTAGTCAATTGCTCCAGTGTTGTCCCTGTCAAGTTTGCTGAGTAGTTCCTGAACCTGAATGAGATCCAGTGGGATGTTGAATTGCTGATGGAATAAGATTGATAACAGAGGAATGGGAGACACTGAAAAATACATTGTCATTATTGATATATTTCTATAGAAGAGGTTACACAGAAATGGGGTTTTTAGTGCAATTAGCCCACGTTGACATTTACCCTCCTTGTGAGCAAATAGTTGTGTTCTCTACCCTTGATGCAGTTGATATTTTGCAGGAATCTTTATCCCTAATTTTGTTGCCCATAAACATGACTCTTCCAATGCTTTTCTTTGCTGGCCTCCCACCTTATGCTCTGCTTAAATTTGAGCTCTTCCAAAACTCTGTAGCCTTATCCTAACTCACACCAAGTTCCTTCCATCCCTCCCATGCAAAATGTGCTGGTAGCTCTGTGTGATTACACAGTTGAGGCTGAAGGACAAATTTACTGTAGTCCTTGGTGTCTACTTAACACCCTCAAAACTTACCTACTCATTTCTGGGACACAGATTGGATAGGGATTATAATGAGGCATTGCTTGGGGTGGCAGTAGTACTGAGGTTTACAATGGAGTAGGCAGGGGAAAAAATCCAAAACAAATTTAATCTGATGTCCTGTTGCTTTGGAATGCCTAGATGGGGAAGATCCAACAACACTCAAGAAGCTCAATGCCATCCAGGACAAAGCAGCTCACTCGATCGACATCCCATCCAGCTTAAATATTCATTCCCTCCATCATAGTTGCAACATAGCTGCACAGGTACACAGCAGCAAATCGCCAAAACTTCTCAACAGCTCATGCCAAAACCATACCATCTACCACCTAGAAATACAAGGACAACAGGTGCATGGGAACACCACCACTTGCAATTTTCCCTCCAAATCACACATACCAACCTGACTTGGTGACACACCATCACCACATGAACTAGGTGGTTCATGGAGACAGGTTCAACCAGCTTCTCAAGGGCAATTAGGAATGGAACAATAAATGCCAGCATTGACTTCATCATATGAATGAATATATATTAAAAAGAGGAGTAAACCATTTAGCCACTTGGATCTGCCCCGCAATTCATTTAGCCATGGCTGATCTATATCGTTAACTCCATTTACCCATTTTGGCTCTGTTTTGGATGTACATACACCACTTGGACTGGAGAAGTTTAATAAGGCAGCTCACTACCACTTTCTCAAAGGAAGTTAGGGATGGGCAATGCTTGGCCAGCCAGCAATGACCACATCCCATGAATGAATAAAAAAAACCTTCACTACTCTTGTCTGACAAAAAATCTTTGAATCATAGTTTGAATTTTTCAATTGATCCACCCAGTCTTCTCATAGAAGATAGGAGCAGGAGGAGGCCATTCATCCACCATTCATCACGATCATGGCTGATCATCCAACTCAATAGCCTAATCCTGCTTTCTTCCCATAACCTATAGAAGGGAGAAAGTTCCAGATTCCCTTTACATCTTATGCTGAAGAAGTGCTTCCTGACATCACCACTCAATTGCATGGCTCTAATGTTAAAGTTGCTGCTTTTAGTTGTATTCATAATTTATTTGACAGCACCACAGTATATAAATCAAAATTAAAATGATCACACCTAGGATTCCATGGTGCTGGCTTTCCAAATCGTAATTCTGAATGTATTTTGTTTTTGTTAGTAGGATGTGTACATTTTCAGAAGTTCAAATCATTTGTGCACATTTTCAGCAGTTCGTTTATGTGAGAATCTCCCCAAACCTGTAATGCTTTCTTGAAGTCAGAGACAGACACACTCATATTTCCAACTTTGTCCATGTTTCGGAAGAAATCGGAGAGTCGGAGTTTGCGCTTGTCGAGGTAATTCTGTTTGCAAACAATTGTATAGCCGTCAAGGACAATGTTAGAATATTTAGTAGCTATTTCTTTCTCTTTCCTTCTTTCTTCAAGGATTTAACACACCGGCTTTGCTGAAAAAATACATTTTATCAAAGCTTTTTCTCTTGCACTGATCAGGATGTTATGGTATGGATCACCAACCCCAAACTATATCATGAAGCCCGACTAGACCCCAATATTTCTTCTATTTTGACTCCAGGTGTGATTCAACTGACACACTAGGAAGCTTTTATCAAACAAAACGTTATTTAACTATACAGCTTAACTATAAGAAAAAGAATTAGCTTAACATTTACCAATTGAACAATATTTGAACATGACAAGATACAGTTTTTAACTGCTAATCTATCTCTCTTAGTTCCAATTCAACCAGTATTCCTCTCATATACTTAAACACATCTTCAAAATCAGTTAGCAACACACAGGCTTACATGCTTGTACTTGGGCTGCCAGTCCTCAAACCTCCAGAACACCTCTGGAGAGAGAGAGAGAGAAATCTATTTCTCCTAGCATGTCCCAAACAGCAGCTTCCAGAGAAAGAGAAAGAGAGCCACCTCTTGCTTTCTTCAGAACCCTGTGGTAACTGCCTGCTTTTCCCTGTAGGCACATGATTCTGTCAATCAACCTAATCACAACTCTACTCTGAAAACCCAGGGGAAAACACAAATAAACAAAAATGCATGAACTCTGATGAACACAAACATTTCCCGAGCTAAAATCACTCATCAGCCTGCATTCTCAGCATGAGAACTGCCTGATGCCCAGACAAATTGGCACCGTGTAAAACAGAGCTGAATTTTAAACATACTCCTTACAAGAAACATGATATAAATACATTTCTTGAATGCACTGTATTATCACAAGGGCAAATATATGGACACCAATGTGAAGGAAAACAACTTTATACTGTATGAGAAAACAGTGTTGATTCGTTGGCAAGTGGACTCTGATTGAAGGAGGCATTGTCTCCATTTCTATTTTCAGCAATACCCAAGCTCATACTACCAAATGACTAGTTGTACACTGGCTGTTCTGTCAAGGTGAGAGATGATAATGTTGGGTAATGAAAATAATAGTTTCCACTATCAGCATCAAGCACTGCCAAGTTAGATATAGCACAATTGGTTGCACAGTAAAGCTCCCTTACTCTGACCCAATCGCAGCTCAGTCAGGTGCAGTTATTCAATGTTAGATTCACTGAGATAATTGCAGATAGCACTCTTAGAACCAAACAAAATTTCCATCCCTTTACTGCCGGCAGTCCTCCAAGGTGGGACTTCCATCCAAGTGAGGACGAAAGTCCCGCGCACTGCCAGTTGATGTTCATTAGAACGTAAAATGGCAGTGGGCTTGTCAGAGTCAGCAGAGATGTGCAGCCACAGTCAGATCCCCACCATTCTAAAGATTCAAATATTTAGTTGTTGATGCTCTAGTGACACACTTTGGGACATCCTATCATGTTACGGGTGCAAATGTTTGTGAAATGTGATGAAACCAGAGGAGAGGGAACTACTTACAATGTCAGTTAATACTGGGGCCAGAGGAAAGTTCGGTTGTTTGGTGAGAATGGGGTGAAGGAAGAATTGGTGCATTACTGATTTAGATTTACAACTGAAGGGATTGGTGTCCAAATTTTCCGCTTTTAGCCAAATAGGAAGCATTCCACCTCATAATTAACCCCTTCTAATTCCACCCTCTCGCGCATCCTGGTTTTAGTTGATCCAGTGTTGGTGACAGTACTTTCAGTTGCTTAGGCCTTAGCTCTGGAATTCCCTGCCTATTTGCTCATTGGTATGACTTTCTCATGAATTAGAAAATTGTCAATTCAATCCCCAGTCCCCTACTTGAGCGCATCTACGCTGACACTCCAGACAGTACAGGGGGAATGCAGTATGGTTGGAGGTGGCGTCTTCAGGTGAGACAATAAATTAATGCTCTATCTGCCTATCCCAGTGGATGCCAAAGATCCAATGACAAGTTGTTTAAAAAAATACAGAGAATTCCTCAACCAACACCACCGAACAGATTAATTGCTCAGTGCAGTGTATTGGGTACAAATTGTCTGCCATCTTTGTCTACAAAGATCAACAGTGAGCACACTTCAAAAGTAACATTACTGAATGTGAAGCATTTTGGCACATCCTGAGGATGTGAAAGTTGGAGTATTCAGATATATGCAAGTTTTTGTTTAGCTGAATAGGACTCCCTTCATTGGATGTACTTTAATAAGGATCTACATTGCTAGGCTCTTCTTACCTGTATTACTTTCATTGGATCAGGTCGACGTGTTAGGCTCCCAACATTGGATCCTCCAATTCCTTTAGTTTCAATCTGAAAATGTGGATGGTCTTGAGTGATGTTCCTCAGTAACTCCATGAAGGTTTCATTCACCAATACATTCTGCAAACAATGAATGTTTCTGTAGTTCACTGGCTGCAAACAATTCTAAAAGACATGTGCGATGGTTTTTACTCCTCGATTATGTTGAGTCTCTTCATACCTCTGATGACTTAAGCTAGGTATGATGAAAGGTCATTGATTGGGAAGGTAATATCCGCTCTTCCACAGACATTGCCTAACCTCCATGAGCATTTCCAGCATTGATTTATTTTTTGTTGGGTTGTCCTTTTCTGCATTGTCTGAGATGTCTGGATTTCTTTGGTTGTGAGCAGAATTGTACTCAAAACTCCAGATGTAGCTGCACCAGTACCAGATGTAGACTATTTATTTCCTCAATCCTGGGATTGATGCTCAATCCCACTCAGTCTGCACTCAATGATCTAATTGATTGCATTGGCCATGCTACTTTCTCCCTCAGTGTACCCAGGCACCAGAGTGTGGCGACTAGGGGAATTTCACAGTAACTTCATTGCCGTGTTGATGTAAGCCTACTTGTGACACTAATAAATAAACTTTAAATTTTATTTTTGATTCTTTGATTGTTCCTCATTTCTATCATACACTGCACCAATGCCAGTTGCCCTCCTTTTTGTTTCCTGCAGCCTACATCCATATTCTATATTCTAACTATTTATTTCCTTCTAACTTCCACTGAACATCGATCAGACTCCCTTATGGCATGCACTCCTCCGCTGCCTGGTTTTCCTGTATTTGTTGTGAGCAGGCAATCCAAACTGATGGACAGTAATATGAAAAAGCCTATCACCTCAGTATGTGAACCGTATATCATACTAGTTTGGGCACTCCAGCTATTATACAATTAATACTGTCCCAAATCATGTAAACAAAGGATAAGACTTACTTCGAGGCTGATCTTTTCCAAATTTGATTTTTCATTCTTCCGCACAACCTCTAAAAGACGCAATGCACCATCCACTGTTATAGGATTATTGGACAGCTGAAATAGAAAAATAAGATTAATCAAATGGTGGTTAAATGACTACTGACTGCTCAGTCTAGTGCACCTTTATATTAACATGAAAACAAACAAAGTGTATGTCATAGATAGTAAATAATGTTCTTTAGGGAGTTTTAACCTTAATTTACCAGTGACTATCTTATATTTATGGCCCCTAGTTTTGGACTCCCCACCGGTCTAAACATCTCTGTATCTGCTCGATCAAGTAATTCAAGAAACAATCAAATCATCTCTGTTATCTTTTTCAGAGGCAAGAGCTCTAGTTTGTTCAGTTCATTGAAATATACAGGGCAGAAGAGGCCCTTCAGCCCATCGAGTCTGCACTGACACGTGAGAAACATCTGATCTCCCACCTAATCCCATTTACCAGCACTTGGCCCATAGCCTTGAATGTTAAGACTTGCCAAGTGCTCATCCAGGTACTTTTTAAAGGATGTGAGACAGTTTGTTATTTCATGCCCTCTCAGCTCTAATGTCATTTAAAAAATGTTTTTTGCATTTTCTCCAGCAATGTTCGATTGTCCAACTAACATCTTCTCTTAACCTCGTAAATCTGAACCTGGGTTCAGCAGCAGCAAGAAATTCCCACCAGCACTATTTAACATTAGTAACATTCAGGTGAGTTGCTGGTAAATTTTTACGAGCTATTTCTGATTTAGAAATCCATGGAGATTTATACAGTTACTTAAAGTTGGTAGTTTACAAGGAATAGTGTGGCATGTGTGGTCTAGGCTTTCACTTCAAGAGTTTTGCTTGGATCAGCTGTTCCAGTCATGAATGCTGTAGTTTCTCTTTGGCCTTGGCCTGCAGCATGACAAGGCGAATGAGCAGAGGAGGAGAAACTGAGGGAAGAAAGAGAAGGGGGAGATGGACTCTCAGTGGTAGGCCATATTCATTCAGGATCCTAATAGAGCAATTCCCCAACCTCACCCTCAGCCAAGAGCAGTGTGTTCCTCCTAGAAGGAGCTCAGTGAAGTCGACTAGCTTTTGTAGGCAGACATGCAGCCTCAGAGCAGAGTGAGTACAGCATTGCCAGTGGCTGTAAAGTTGACAATAGCCATGATCCTCTTCCCTGTAGGCTCCTTCCAGATTACAGCAGGCAACATTTCCAATATGTCATAGTTCATCATGCACTGTTTGTATGAGAAACCTCATTGACACTTTGGTGGCAAAGAGAGGATTCGTAACATTTTCTCTTCCCAGACAGAAGCAGGCAGGATGTGCACATGGCTTCATCAGGATAACATCCTGCCGGTGTGAGATTGATAACTTAGTGCTTAATTATCTGTGATGAACCCATCACCAGTAGCTAGAGTGTGAGTACTCCAAACTCAATTCATGGCAGATCCTAGAACCAGTGAGCGAGGCTTTCATTGCATCAGCCCAAGCAAGATTTGAATTCAGAAACTTCCTGAGCCACCCAGCCCTCTGCCTACATTTCTCTTCGAGCATGAGATGTTCACAAATTCTGTTTCCTTCCGCCAGCCTTCTCCCCTCCACTGGTGACCAAGGTCCTAAACACAAAAATTCTCTCCCCAATCCTCTCTGCCCCACCATCTCTCTATTTTCCTTTAAGACACTCCTTAAAAACGATCTTTAATCAGGCTTTGGTCACCTGATGTGTCTGGTGTCAAATCTGATAATACCCCGTGTGAAGCACCATGGGTCACTTTGCCATGTTAAAGGTTCTATATAAATGCAAGTTGTTGTTACATTGTATTTGACCTTACTAACTTGCAGCCACCTTACTCAAAACAAAACGTACACACAAGATCTTAACATTATCATTGATGTCCAGCCCTTTACACAACATGTTGACCCCCTCGTTGTTGATGTGGTTGGTGTCAAGTTTGAGTGTGAGCAGGGTGTTATTGAATTTCAGAGTCTCTCCCATGGCGAGCGCTCCTTCATTTCCAAACCCATTATAAGAAACATCGAGGACCTTCAGGGTGATGTTCATCTAAAAAAAGAAGACAAGCTGTGACTGAATGAAAATGACAGACTATATTTAGTCAACCTGTAACATCAACAACATTACTCCAGTGAGGCTATAAATACAACTAAAGACCACCGTCAGCTATCACCAGCAGCAGATTTGTTTTTCCCTCAGTCTTTGGGCCATGATTAATTATCTATGAAGTTGAGAAGTATAGGCGGGGATGGAAGACTCTGTATTTTTCCTTTCTGTTCAATGAGAGAAGGCAAAACAACATTCTAGGACCTATGGGTGGCACGGTAGCACAGTGGTTAGCATTGCTGCCTCACAGCACCGGAGACCTGGGTTCAATCCCTGGCTTCGGTCACTGTCTGTGTGGAATCTGCATGTTCTCCCTGTGTCTGCATGGGTTTCCTCTGGGTGCTCTGGTTTCCTCCCACATTCTGAAAGATGTGCTGGTTTCGTGCATTGACCTGAAAAGGTGCCGGAGTGTGGCGACTAGGGGAATTTCACAGTAACTTCATTGCAGTGTTAATGTAAGCCTTACTTGTGACAAATAAATAAACTTTAACTTTTACTTTCTCCCATCCAACACAATGAATCATTCTACTGAAATACACCCTTTAGTTTTCTTTTCACCCTCATGTATAGAATCGTACAATCTAACAGCACAGAAGGATCATGTATGTGCCAACTCTTCAAAAGAGTTATTCATTTAGTTCCACTACCCCCTGCAAATATTTCCAAGTATATAAATTCCCTTTTGAAAGTTATTACTGAATCTGTTTCCACTCTTCCTTCAGGCAGCACATTCACACCTGAAGAGATGCCACGCTGGTTTTCCCACCCACGCGATTTTACTTTTCATTTAGGTCAATATCAGCTGAGGTGTGAAACAATTGTTTCTACCAATCCCAGGAGTTTCTTGCACAGTATATTATTAGATTCCTATTACTCCCTTGATATCTGGACACAGGTATAGCCACTATAGGCTGACGTATTGCAGGCCTGCCTGAGGCAGTGGAACTGTACTCAACACGAGGTACACTGCCTTCAGAAGAGGAAAGAGGGGAGAAAAGTAAACATTGGCATCAAGTGTGTGTTCTCACCCGTAACCCTGCACTCAAAGCCACTGCGCCCTCTGTTTGGATCTGGTTCCATCGTAGATTCAGTATTTCCAAACTTTCATTGGTTGCTTCAAGCAAAGAAAGAGAAATGATATTTAAGCACTTCGAACACTCTATTTAAATTGTAACCACTGTTAACGACTATGATTAAAAGTACTAGTTAGACCAAACCAGATTGATGAATTCCAATATCAGTATGAAATCCATTGTGATATAAAAAAGTGGCATTGTGTCATTGCTGGTACCTGTACTCTACATGAAGCAGCACATTTAATATATTTTAATAATGCACAACAATTCCATTTAATCTTACGATCTTCAGCAGTCTTAGCTACTCAGCAATAATGTGCTCACTGATGCTCAGTTTGGGTTCCACTAGGGCAGCTCAACTCCTGACCTCATTACAGCCTTGGTCAAAACAAGGACAAAATTGCTGAACTCAAGAGGTGAGGTGATAATGGCTGCCCTTGACATCCAGGCAGTATTTGACTGAGTGTGACATCAAAGAGCCCTAGCAAAATTGGAGTCAATGGGAATCAAAGTGGAAAACTCTCCACTGGATGGGGTCATACCTGATACAAAGGAAGATGGTCGTGGTTTGGATTGCACAATGTTCAGCACCAACTGTGATTCCTCAAACACTGAAGCAGCCTGTAGATATGCAGTAAGATTCAGGTTTGGGTTGATAAGTGGCAGGTCACCTTTATGTCTCCAATAAGAGAGAATCTAATCATCTCCCCTCGACATTCAATGGCATTACCTTTGCTGAATCCCCCATTATCAACATCCTGTGAGAGTTACCATTCACCAGAAACTGAACTGGACTAGCCATATAAATCCAGTGGCTACAACTACACATCAAAGTCTTGCAATCCTGCACACAGTAACTCACCTGATTTCCCAAAGCTTGTCCACCATCTACAAGGCACATGTCAGGACTGTGACAAAATACTGTCCTTGCCTAGATGAGTGCAGCTCCAATAGCACTCAAGGAACTCAGTACCATCCAGGACAAAAAAGCCTGCTTGATCAGCACCCTATCCACCACCACCTTAAACATTCACTCCCTCCAGCACCAATGCATGGTGGCAACTGTGTGTACCATCAACAAGATTCACTGCAGCAACTCACCAAGGTTCCTTCGACAAACATGTGGCCTCCAGCACTTAGAAGGACAAGGGCAGCAGATGTATGGGAATATCATCACCTGCAGTTCCCCTCCAACTCACACACCATCCTGGCATGGAACTACATTACTGTTATTTCTTTGTTGCTGGATCAAAATCCTCCCTAACAGCAGCGGGCATGTTCCTACAAAACATGAACTGCTCGTTACCACCCTCTCGAGCAACCTGTGATGGGCAGTAAAAGCTGGCCTTGCCAGCAACACCCTGTCCTGTGAATGAATTTTAAAAGGCTATGGGTAGACGTTTTACGGCTGTTCATGCCAACAGGATCCTTTGGTTCCACCAACAACACACCCCCACTGTGGGTTTTCCCAGGGGCAAGGGGTACATTCAACGGGAAACTGGCAGATTGCATGGGAAATTCCACCCATAATCTCATATTGCTCCTAGCACCACATCCAGCACCAGACCTGCAGCAATCAGTACTGTTCCTTCGTGTTATGATGATCAAAATGCCCATTCCAACACAGCAAACGTTTGCCGAGACAACAATGGTATTGTTTTTATCGTCTTGAATCTGATGAGAAAGTGTTGTACGGGGTGTGGGAGGTGGACATGGTGGGAGGAAGGTGACTGCGGTGGTTCTTAAATCTACAGTGTGGCAAAACGGTGGCACAGTGGTTAGCACTGATACCTCACAGCGCCAGAGACCCGGGTTCAATTCCTGGTTTGGGTCACTGTATGCACGTTCTCCGTGGGTTTCCTCCAGGTGCTCAGGTTTCCTCCCACAGTCCGAAAGACGTGCTGGTTAGGTGCATTGGCCATGCTAAAGTCTCCCTCAGTGTACCCGAACAGTCTCTGGAATGTGGCAACAAGGGGACTTTCACAGTAACTCCATTGCAATGTTAATGTAAGCTAACTTGTGACACTAATCAATAAATAAACTGTAAAAACTGAACTATGGCATCATTGAAATTATAGTCCACATATGTCCCCTCAAACAAAAGAGAAAATTAGCAAAATTAAATCCATTTGCTTGAGTGCGACTATTTGTGAATGGATATTTTGCCATTGTTCTGTGGGAATGTTGTACGTTGTAATTACTATGGTGAGCGTCTTCTCAGGGAGGGAAAAGCAGTAAATGCAGATAGTAAGCATGCACGCTGGGTCTCTCTTATGGTTCAATGAAGTGTTGGTACTGAACCCATTAGAACCCATTAGCTCAGTTCTTGATCTCTGCACTTGGTGAGATGATCTGGGGAGAGGTCTTGTGGCGCAGTGGGTAGCTTTCCTGCCTCTGAACCAGAAGCTCTGGGTTCAAGTCCCACATGATGTGGAGATGCCGGCGTTGGACTGGGGTAAACACAATAAGAAGTTTAACAACACCAGGTTAAAGTCCAATAGGTTTATTTGGTAGCAAAAGCCACAAGCTTTTGGAGCCTTAATCCCCTTCTTAAGCCCCTGACTCACCTGAAGAAGGGGCTTAAGGCTCTGAAAGCTAGTGGCTTTTGCTACCAAATAAAGCTGTTGGACTTTAACCTGGTGTTGTTAAACTTCTTACTGTGTTCAAGTCCCACTCTAGGACTTGAAGGCCACGGAAGATGCGTTCATAATTTGGCCAAACAGTTTGAGTATCAGCCTGTGGCTGGTGCTAAGAATGGGAGAGATTCCGAGTCAGCCATGAGATGGAAAGAAATTAGAGCTTCTATCATCATTAAGCATAGCAAACAAAAATGGAAAAATGCTTTAAAACAACTCAGAGCTCATACAGACTCGAAATGGTAACTATTTTATCTCGCTATAAATGCTGCCAGATCTGCTGAGCTTTTCCATTTTTCTGTTTTTGTTTCAGATTCCAGCATCCGCAGTATTTTGCTTTTATCATTAACCATAGTTCTGGACTGCGACGTGAATGTAAAAATTCAAGTTGCCACAACAACTTGGACTGCCTTGGGGTGTTAGATGGCTGGTCAGCCAATGTGGATCAGATTGGTAGCAACAGCACAGGTTAGATTCCTGTCCCGGAGGGGTTGAATAAAGGATCTTCCTCCTTTTGGAAGTTGTGATGCTAGGGGTTGGACTTGTCTTCGGACAGAGAACTGAAGAAGGTGATATAGGTCAGAATTTTACAACTGGTCTGAGCACCACTGTCACAATCAGTGATCAGACTCCTATAAGGAAACGCACGTGTGAGTAAGAATATAAGAAATAAGAGCAGGAGTCAATCACACAATCCCTCGAGCCTGTCTTGTCATTCAATAAGATCGTGACTGAACTTCTACGTCAACTCCACTTATCTGCCTGATCCCCATAGATCTTGGTTTTTGTAGTGTGCAAAAATCTATCTGTTTCAGTCTTGAATAACTGAGTGACTGAGTGTCCACAGCCCTTTGGGGTAGAGAACTCGCAACCCTCCAAGTACAGAAATCTATCCTTATCTCTCTCCTAAATGGCAAACCCCCTATCCTGAGACTGGCTCCTAATTTTTGACTTTGTAGCCATGGAAAGCAGCATCCACCCTACCAAGCCCAGTAAAAATGCAATGTGCTTCAATGAGATCCTCTTTCATTGCCTAAACTCTGGTGAGGACAGGATTTTGCTCGGCTGCAATGCTTTTCCTACCCAGACAGCCTCCTCACTGTCTGACTTCATACTCAAAGAACGATCTATTGAATAAGATATTAAACAGTAATTGCTGGTGTCTCTAGTGCTGATGTGGAAATGCCGGCGTCTCTAGTGCCAAGCATGGAGAGGAGTGGGGAAATAAAAGATGTGCGGTTGTAAATTCAGATAATGGACATTCACTGACGAATCATTTAAGCCCCCATAGACCCATACTAAAATTGTAGTTGTTAAGTTAGGAGGTATATGCTTATGAAATGTAATTCTGTAAATAAATATATGTGTGTAAAGATTAGCTCTAGCTTTAGAATAGAATAGAATCCCTACAGTGCAGAAGGAGGCCATTTGACCCATCGAATCTGCACCAACCACAATCCCACCCAGGCCCTATTCCCATAACCCCTCATATTTACCCTACTAACCCCCTGACACTAGAGTTAATTTATCATGCCCAATCAACCTAACCTGCACATCTTTGGACTGTGGGAGGAAACCGGAGCACCCAGAGGAAACCCATGCAGACACGGGGAGAACGTGCAGACTCCACACAGACAGTGACCTGAGGCCGGAATTGAACCCGGCTCCCTGTCGCTGTGAGGCAGCAGTGCTGTGCCACCGTGCCGCCCCTATCCTTCTGAAATGGAACATCCTTGCCTGCTGAGCGCATTGTTGATTGGGGAAACAAGTATTCAACCCCGACCCTCTTAACTACAGAAAATAATCTAAATTGCGTAAAAGAACAAAACCAAATGAATGAACAAACAGCATCTGTGGAGGTAAGGCTCACCTAGCATTTGTCCCAGGAACTCTGCTCCTTTGTCTCCAAACTCGTTGTAACTGAGATCCAGCTCTGAAATTCTGAAATTAGACTATAGGTGCAATTTTGAGCAAAGTAACTAAATATAAGTTATTTTGAATCTGCCATCAAATTAACTCTGCATAAGCTTATTATGTTCCCACCTGGTTAAGTAACTTCAATGCAACAGCAACTCAGTTACAAGAGTTTAAGGAAGCTTGCTAGCAAGAAGATCTTTCCTCCAGTGACTTTACTATAAATTCTTCCTGAGGTCCCCACCATTACAGATGCTGGTGTCCAAGTCGCATTAAGCTGTTGAACCCACTGCACATAACAAGGGGTATGGGCACTGAAAATATTCCATCATATTGTTGAAAATCTGTCAACCAGAACCAGTTGACACCTTCCAACAACCTCAAGCCCACACCAGGAAGTGTGGAAAATGTGCAGGCCTGCAGGTGAGAGTAAAACAATGCAGTCCCAAGGCCCCCTCCCCAGCTTACTCCTGGCAAATGTCAAATCTTTGGAAAACAAGCTAGATGAACTAAAGTCAGACTCACTTTTCAAAGAGAACTGAGAGACCGCCGCGTGCTCCGTTTCACAGAGACACAGATCACACCTGCTTCACCGGACTGTGCCCCACAACCAGAGGGCTTCTCTATCCACTGAATGGACCGTACATTGACCTCAGGCAAGACTAAGGGAGCTGCCTTCTAATCAACATCTCTTGCTGCCTCGATGTAGCAACACTGGTGAGTTTCTGCTCCCCAGACCTAGAATACCTGATGCTCAAATGCCTTCCCTACTACCTTCCACAGGAGTTCACGTCTGTTATCCTGACAGCAGTTTACATCCCAGTTTACATGGACGTGAAGACTGCACTGGATGAAATCTACACCACCACAAACAACCTTGAGATGAAACATCCCGAGGTCTTGTTCATCGTGGCTGGGTACTTCAATCAGGCCAGGCTCAAGAGCGTCCTACCAAGATACCAGCAACATGTCTCCTGTTCCATCAAAGGCCCAAACATTCTACACCACTGCTACACAAATATCAAACATGCCTACCGCTCTATCGCCCACCCACACTTTGGCAAATCAGACCAGAAGGCTGTACTCCTGCTCCCGGCTTACAAGCAAAAACTGAAACAGGAGAATTCGTTAAAGAAAGTTGTGCAATGTTAGTCTGAGGAATTGGATGATTTCCTACGGGACTGCTTAGAGTCAGTAGACTAGTCAATATTTAAAAACTCAGTGACCAGCCTGAATGAATATGCCACTGCAGTACTGACTTCATTGGTAAGTGTGTACAAGACTGGATGCCAAAGAAGCAAATCCATTTGTTTCCCAACCAGAAACCATGGATGAACAGGGATGTCCACTGCTTGCTGAAGTCCAGGTCTGAGGTGTTCAAGTCAGGCAACCCTGATCTATACAAGAAAGCCAGATATGATCTAAGGAGATCCATCAGAGATGCCAAAAGACAGTACCGCACCAAGCTAGAGTCCGAAGCTAGCCACACGAACTCCCACCGACTATGGAAATGTCTGCAAGACATAGCAGGCTACAAGATGAAGGCATGTAAACTTGTAAGGCAACATCAGCACAGGAACCAGACAAACTGCCAATAACAACCCAACCACATACCATTACAAGATCTGAACACATTACATGCAATGCATGAATAGGAATAGACAAAAGTGAATCAGAGTAGAATGCCCAGTTGTCTGTACATGCGTGCATAGACCATGTATGTGTTTGACTTGCAGCTACAAATGGTAGTGCACGCAGGTTGTTTTCTAATGAAAAGGGGGGTCTTTGGAAAAGTGTCTTGTGCCTTGTGGCTTGATCTTATGACCTCTGATGTCATACCTTCACAACAAATGGTCCTGGCATAGTCAAGGTATATCCCCTGAAAAGGGAAAAGTAGGGCAAACAAATCCAAAGCTCCCTGGATGAAAAAAAGTAAATGGAAATTAGGATAAGGAAGAAAAAATGTGCTTGTGATAGGTATCAGGTAGAAAACACAATTCAGAACCAAGGGGAATACAGAAGGTTCAGAGGGGAGGTGAAAATCACATTAGAGAAGGGAAGAGGAATTATGAGAAAAGATTGGCTGCCAATGTAATGGGGAATCCCAAAGTGTTCGACAGGAATTTAATTGTAAATGGGGGATAAAAGTAGGAGGACAATTAGGGACCAAAAATGGAATTTACACATGGAGGCTGGGGACATCCATGTTCAGGCTTGGGCTGACAAATGACAAGTGACGTTAGCACCACACAAATGCCAGGCAATGACCATCTCCAACAAGAGAGGATCTAACCAACACCTCATGACATTCAATGACATTACCATTGCTGAATCCCTCACTATCAACATCCTTGGGGTTACCATTGACCAGAAACTTACCTGGACTAGTCATATAAATACTGTGGCTATCAGAGCAGATTAAAGGTTAGGAATCCTGTAGCAAGTAACTCATCTCCTGACTCCCCAAAGCCTGTCCACCATCTACAAGATATGTCAGGAGTGTGATGGAGTACTCTCCACTTGCCTGGATGAGCACAGCTCCAATAACACTCAAGAAGCTTGGTACCATCCAGAACAAAGCTACCCCTTCCACTAACATTTATTCTTTCCACTACCAACGAGCCATGTGTACCATCTACAAGATGCACTGCAGGAACTCACCAAGGTTTCTTTGGCAGCACCTTCCAAACCCATGACCATGATTATCTCAAAGAACAAGAGCAGCAGACACATGGGAACATCACCATCTGGAGGTTCCCCTCCAAACCACTCACCATCCTGACTTGGAAATATATCACTGTTCCTTCATTGTCAATGGGTCAAAATCCAGGAACTTCCTCCTTAACAGCAGTGGGTGTACCTACACTTCAGGGACTGCAGCACTTCAAGAAGATGGCTTACCATCACTTTCTCAAGGGCAACGAGGGATAGGCAATGAGGAATAGGCAATAAAACTGCTGGGCTAGCCAGCAACACGCACATCCCATAAGAAGATTTTTTTAAAACTTCAACAACCAGCATGTTCTATGCAATATTTGACCACATTACAACATTCAAATCCCATCCCAAAACAAATAGCTATCCAAGCTGCATTTTTAGTGGGAGTAACTGAGGTGTAGGAAAAGATTATCTGGCTGCCATCTTGATTGCTGAAGCAAATCAGAAACACAAATAAAGGGAAATTGTGGGAATGTAATAAAACAAATACTCAATTGTTGGTCCAACTAGACTGTCTAATAGAAAATTAGTGGAAATGCCAGCCAGATTTCAGCTCAGTTGGAAATAGACTTTGGTGTATTTCACCGAAAGTCTTCCTTTTTACTTACAGATAAAGTATCAGCAAAATATGTAGCATCATTGCTTTTCAGTTTGTTTCCTGTAGTTGAGAGAAAAAAGCATTGATGAAATTATGATGCATTGAATTTGGCCATCATTTTGTGAGTACTTCATAATGCATAAGGTGCCCAAAGGGCAGCCTGAACACTTGGCATTAACCCCCCACCAGTACAGAAAGAAGATCCCAGCGGCAGTGGGAGGAGGACTTTAGATGGCCAATATTTGGTCCACAAGTGGGCGTGCCATCTAATGCCTCCATGTATAAAGTACCCACAGGGGCAGGTGGGGTCAGAGGATTGTAGGCAAACAAGCACAGTGCTACTACCATGGTGCCCAATTTAATGCTCCCTTGTCATGCTGACCCTCAGAGGGAGGACAGGTCCTAAAATTCACCCTGACAATGAGGGGGAGGGTGTATACTCTCCACTTTTGTCATGCTTGATCTGGGAGTATTTGATTCAAAATGGACATTCCATTCCACAGCATTGACATCCCTCCCTGCAAAGAACACAAAATAAATAGTACACTTCTTGTTCACAGAGTTCTTTGTGGTTACTGTCATGACAAAGGCTTGTTAGTCCAATGACCATCATACCAATTACTATTCATGCACGAGATTTCTTTATAATTAAGCTTTGTATAGTGACTGATTTGGTTTTCCATTTATACTATATGGCCATGAAAATAATACAACCTGGCTTCAGAGAATGTTCTCTGATATCAGAGAGCAACACAAGTCCTGCGGTGGCCAGCTCCGGGACCCCCACATCAGCTGCTTTTCTGCTGACGCTCTAGAATGCTCTGAAGTTAAAAGGGATCTGGTTCTATTCTGATACTATAGTACAAGCCTGAGCCTGCGTGATGTGTAGTTTGCACTTTCAGCTGAAGCTGAATTTTTAGACTTTTACCCTGTTTATGATGTTTACAGCCTTTGCCTCCTAAGCCTGGGAACTCGCTTGTATGATTTGCACAGGGAGGTGATAGCCTAGTGGTATTATTGCTGGACTATTAATCCAGAAACTCAGCTAATGTTCTTGGTTTGAATCCCGCCACGACAGATGGTGGAATTTGAATTCAATAAAAAATATCTGGAATAAAAGAATCTACTAATGACCATGAAACCATTGTTGGGAAAAAACCCCCCATCTAGTTCATTAATGTCCTTTAGGGAAGGAAATCTTCCGTTCTTACCCAGTCTGGCCCACAGACTCGCGAGCCACAGCAATGTGGTTGACTCTTAACTGCCCTCGGGCAACTAGGGATGGGCAATAAATGCTGGCCAACCAGCAACGCCCATGTCCCATGAATGAATAAAAAAATGCCTTTGATCTAAATGGAAGACCAAATCAGTCACTATAATAAAGTTTGTGAATATAAAAATCATTAATACATCAGCGGAATTATTGTCACTGGCATAACAAGCGTTTTGTTGAAAGAAAGATTTGCATTTATATCAATGGTGACCAGTAGGCATCCCAAGTAGCTACAGCCAGTGACATACTTTTGAAGTGTCGTCACTGTTGTAATGTGAGAAGTGTGGCTGCTCATATGTGCACATCAAACTCCTACAAACAGCAATATGCTAAAGATCAGATCATTATATTTTGTGATGTTGATTTGGAAACAAATATCGGCTAGGACCCAACGTATAACTCTCCTGCTTTTCTAGTGGAATTTCACAGTGGTAATGTAAGCCTTACTTGTGACCAATAAATAAACTTTAACTTTAGTGCCATGGAATCCCTGGGAAGCAGATGGGGCCTGGGTATAACATCTCAACCAAAGGTGGCACTGCTGACAGTGTTGTGCTCCCTGGGTACTGCACTGGAATGTCAGCCAGGACTTTTGTTCTCAAACCCTGGAGGGGGACTTGATCCCAGAAACATGTGATTCCAGGACTAGAGTTCTACCCACTGACATGTCATGAGAAGAAATCCAATAACAGTCACAGTGGTGAATCCTCTTCATTTTTAGTTTTGCATCAGGGAAAATAAGTTTTCTGTCCTCATTTGTGCATTAATTCATTCCATTCTCTTTAAAACCAGTTGTAGATTTTGAGCAGCTACAGAACAGACAGACCAGTAGGCTCAGAGTGGCATGTCTGGGATTTACGATAGACCAGCAGCACTTGTGACCAGAATCACTCCCAGTTGCTCCAAATCCCCATTACTGTACTGAATCTGTCATGTTCTAGGAGTAGCCATCAGTGAACTGTTTTGATAAACAAGAAATGTTCTCAACCTTTAATAAACCTGGTGCCCACCTGAGAGTTTGATGCATTTAAGGGAGATGTTCAGCGGGAGCATTTTACACAACACTTCCACTCCCCATGTTCGTAATTCATTGTTGGACACATTCTGAAATGCCAGGAATTAATATCAGCAATGTGAGAGAACTGAAGTGATAGAATCATAGAGTAGTTACAGCACAGAAGGATGCCATTCAATCTGTTGTGCCCATGTTGGCTCTCCTGCAAGGGCAACCAAAATTCAAGGGAGGTAATGTTGCCTTTGTGTGATAGGGTAAAAGAGGTAATAGCAAATTGACAACCTACTTTACTTCTCTTTCATTGAAGTCAATGGAAATAAAGTGCGGGTTAAATTAAAAATGGGCTGTCAAAGCATGATCATCCATTTTCCACTATTGCATGAAGTCAAAACTCAGTCAAACAGTCAGCCCACATAGGTCCTAAATAAACACACATGCAAATACACACGTTGATAGATATGTATGCACTGAACCACACATATACCCATTTAAAATCAAGCAAAAACTGGCACAGCAATATCAAGAAAAGTTGGCAACAATAACACAGCTTGAATGTAGACCAATGCCACATAGTTATACCAAGAGAACAGTAGGATACGGGTTTGCCAAAGGTTAACCTGAGGGTTTAGCCAATTTACCACCACATGTATAGAGAATACTAAAACAAACTTCATGGAAAGCCAAACTTCCTTCCTTACTCTCTCAACAAATTTGAAAAACTATAGACAGTAATATGTTTGATAATTAACTTTATTTATTACCAACATTACGGTAATCTTTAAAGCACATACAGTGCGGTGCACACGAGCTTTATCTTTACCACTCATGAGCATTTGATGAAATGAGGAATTGTGAAATGGCTTCTCCAAACCTGTTGACACCATGAGATTTTGAAGATAGTAAGAGGTTTTTCCTAAGTAAAAACACTGCATCTTTGCTAATCCCATTTTCTTTAAAGTCTGCTGGATACAATACAGATGTTTTATAATGCTGATGTTTTATAAACACCAAATTGTTTCAACAGATTGTCAAACTGAGATAAGGGGCCTCATGCTTTTACACACCATTCTGATACATATTTTTTTCAAGTGTCAAAAGATGTGCAGGTTAGGTTGATTGGACATGCTAAATTGTCCCTTAGTGTCAGGGGGATTAGCTAGGGTAAATGCGTGGGGTTATGGGGATAGGGCCTGGGTAGGATTGTGGTTGGTGCAGACTCGATGGGCCGAATGGCCTCTTTATGCACTGGAGAGATTCTATGATTTTATGAAGTAGGCTTGCATTAACATTGCAATGAAGTTACTGTGAAAATCCCCTAGTCGCCATACTCCGGCGCCTGTTCGGGTACACTGAGGGAGAATTTAGCACGGCCAATGCACCCTAACCAGCACATCTTTCAGACTGTGAGAGGAAACTGGAGCACCCGGAGGAAACCCACGCAGACACACGGGCAGTGGCGGATTAACCATTAGGCTGAGTAGGCTTAAGCCTAGGGGCCCGGAAGGGAAGGGGGCCCGAGAGCAAAAGAAAATTGGTTTAACCCTTTTCAGGGTGAATAAATTTTCACTAACTGTTCAGGTGAGCGTTCATTTTCGGCACTGAAGAGGATCAACATCTATTTGCGCTCAACAATGAGCGATAAGAAACTTAGTCATCTGGCACTCATGCACATTGAATCAGACACGCTTCGATCTGTTGATTTACATGCTGTTATCAACACTTTTGTAAACCAAAAAACACGGAAGCTTTTTAAAGTACAAATGTAAAGAAAATGAAAAATAAATGAATAAAAGGGCTGTAATTGATTCATATAACTTTATGATATTATACATGTAGTACATTATACATAGTACAACGATATAAGTTATCTAATGTCACCTAACGTCACTTTATTCTATTCAACGAAGGGTGGGGCAGGGGGCCTTACTAAAGCTCAGCCTAGGGGTCCGGGTGGTAGTTAATCCGCCACTGCACATGGGGAGAATGTGCAGACTCCACACAGACAGGGACCCAAGCCGGAGATTGAACCCGGATCCCTGGCGCTGTTTGACAACAGTGCTAACCGCTGTGCCACCGTTCCGCCCATTGGGGTGTTTGGGACTGTAAATGTTAATGTGGGACTGAACAAACACTAGCATCTACATTATGATGCAGAGAGTCACGTGGGGGTAGTAGAGTGTAGTAGTGAGTCTGATAAAGGTTGACATGGAAATAGCACCTGGTCAGCCTGTAACCTATGGCTGGAATTCTCTGACCTCACCCATGGCTGGGATTCTCCAGCTGAGCGCCAAATTCTCCATGCTCGCTGGCAGCTGTGGTGGGGACTACGACATCAGAGAATTCTGGCCTATGTATATGTAAACAATTATTTGTTACTGATCAACCATCATTGTTCAACAATACAAGCCTCCTGACCTCTTCATGAGAAAACATGCAACCTTTAACTCTTATTGCTTTTCCTGAGTCATGGCTTATTTGTGCAAAGTCCTTCAATGCATGTGCGACACAACATATTGAATTTTCACGTTACTGCAATCTATTGCTGTGATGTAGAACCTGCGTCAATCTCAATAAACCTTCAAGCTCATTATTATTCATGTAGTTTAGTTATGTGATTTATAATCTGTTTGTGTTCATCTTTGTCGTGCAATGTCTTTGGTGCAGAAATGGATCCTTCTCTAATGTTATCAGCATCATTGAGTGGAAAGGGCCGGCACGGTGGCACAGTGGTTAACACTGCTGCCTTTCAGGGACTTGGGTTTGGTTCCCGGCTTGGGTCACTGTCTGTGTGGAGTTTGCACATTCTCCCCATGTCTGCGTGTGTTTCCTCCAGGTGCTCCGGTTTCCTCCCACAGTCTGAAAGACATGCTGATCAAGTGCATTGACCCGAACAGGCGCCGGACTGTGGCAACTAGGGGAATTTCACAGTAACTTCATTGCGGTGTTAATGTCAGGCTTACTTGTGACTAATAAATTAACTTTAACTTAACTTTTAAGAGCACAGGTTAAACCAATTCTGCCTACATTACATGTTTAGTCTTTGCTAGAAATAAAAGTAATATAAAAACATATCAGATTTCATCCACATAGTTATTTAGCTACATGGGTAAGATGGATATATAAGGATATGGGCCAAATGTGGGCAATTGGGATTAGCTAAGGGATTTAAAAAAAAGAGCAGCATTGACAAGTTGGGCCGAAAGGCCTGTTTCCATGCTGTAAACCTCTATGACTCTATGTTACAGAACTATACTAGGTAATGTATGATGTCCTGGAGTCTCCAGGAATTAAAGATTAATTTCATGTCACTGTTTGGGGAGTAACACTCATGATTAAGAAAAAAACATAGGGATATTAAGTATATAAAGGTTTTCACTTTATTAGTTATAAATATTTCAGACAACTGAAAAATAAAAGTTATTTGACAATCGGGGATTATTGAATCTGTTGAAGAGTCTATTCACTTTCCAATTGTCCATGGGAAGGTGTGAAATGGCGCAACGTGTTGCGGGACCAATGGCTGGTGTGTGGGGGCACGGCAAATGGAGGTGATGTGGTGACACTTCCAGAAATATGTCCAACCAATGTTGACAAGGTCATGAGATCTGTGCTACATATCTCACTCCACAGCTTAAAGATTTCCTTACCCCTCATTGCAACCCACCTCAAGATTCTTGTATTTATCAAGCATGATCTAACTGAATGATGGAACAGGCTCTGGGGCTGAATGGCCTTCTCCTGTTTCTATGGCACAGCATACAATAAATGTTGCTAGGCTCAGTTAATGAGAGCTCGATGAGTCAACTGCAGCCACTCCTAAAAAAGACAAAATGATCTTACCAGAGTCTGGATGAAACAATTTTCAACTAACATTTCCATCAGATATTGCATGCCTTCTGCATTGATTCCACCATGTTCTAGCTCCAATGTAGTCACTGATGTATTAGTCTGCAGAACAATGAAAATTGTGTTCATTCTACCTGTCTCTTC
Organism: Mustelus asterias; assembly: GCF_964213995.1. Classification (NCBI taxonomy): domain Eukaryota; kingdom Metazoa; phylum Chordata; class Chondrichthyes; order Carcharhiniformes; family Triakidae; genus Mustelus; species Mustelus asterias. The sequence continues at coordinate 85,758,502 of NC_135818.1, forward strand.
TCATTCTTACTCTCTCTGCCTATTCTTTGTTCCCAGTATTTGTTCTCAGTCTCAGCTTTCTCAAACTTGCTGGCTTGTTTTGGTCTTCCCTGACAGTCCCAATGATGAGAAGGAGGTAATGGAGTTAAGAGGGAGGCCGGAGATTAAGTTTCCAATCTGATCTAATCCCAATATGATTGCCCTGGAGCAGCCTGCACCCACTGGCTGTCACAGACCATACCCACAGGGCCCCAACTCACCAGCCTTTCCTGCCCACTGATCAGGCAGTGAACCGGAGAAGTTTTATTTAAGTGAAGACCCACCGTTTAGTAAGCCGGGCCCCTAGCACCCCGCCCTGTTCAGGTGCATCGTTTGCTATCATACCCACATTCACATCCCTTTCTGTCTGCCTCTATCCCTCACTATATTTCTCACTGTGTTTAGGTTTCTCTGCATGTGTTGTAAAATTGGTCTTGGGTACTGGCATACATGGGGGTGAGCGAATCAACAGCCTGTTTTATAGCTGAGTTAAAGAAAATGAAGCAGGATATAAAACAGACTACCCATTTATCATTATCACCCATTTCCACCAATGTTCAAGAACACAAAGATTGGCCGGGTGGTTAACAGTGAGGCAGAGTGTCCTGGGCTACAAGAAGATATAGACGGAATGGTCAAATAGGCAGATAAGTGGCAGATGGAATTTAACCCTGAAAAGTGTGAGGTGATATACTTTGGAAGAAATAATTTGACATGAACGTATTCAGTGAATGGTAAGACACTAGGAAGTTTTGTGGAACAAAGGGATTTTGGCATGTTTGTCCACAGATCTTTGAAGGCAGAAGGGCATGTTAGTAAGGTGGTGAAAAAGGCATATGGGACACTTGCCTTTATCAATCGAGGCATAGATTAGGTCAGAGGTTGTAGGGATTTGCATTCTAATCAGTATTCTGTAACTTGATTTTGTGTCTCTGTGCCCTGTTTGAGAGCACATTTCCACTCCATCTGACGAAGGAGCAGCGCTCCGAAAGCTAATGGTATTTGCTACCAAATAAACCTGTTGGACTTTAACCTGGTGTTGTTAAAACTCTTACATAGATTACAAAAGCGGGGAGTCATGCTGGAGTTGTATAGAACTTTGGTGAGGCTACAACTGGAGTACTGTGTGCAGTACTCCATTATAGGAAGGATATGATCGCACTGAAGGGGTGCAGAGGAGATTCACCAGGATGCTGCGTGGGATGGAACATTTAAGTTATGAAGAGAGGTTGGATAGGCATGGGTTGTTTTCGTTCGAGAAGGCGGAGGGGTGACCTGATCGAGTTGTACAAGATTATGAAGGACATGGACAGAGTGGATAAGGAGCAGCTATTCCCCTTAGTTGAAGGGTCAGTCACAAGGGGACATAGGTTCAAGCTGAGGGGCAGGAGGTTTAGGGGGGATGTGTGGAAAAACCCAGAGGGTAGTGACAGTCTGGAATGTGCTGCCTGGGAGGGTGGTAGAGGCGGGATGCCTCACATCCTTTAAAATGTATCTGGATGAGCATTTGGCACATCATAACATTAAGGCTATGGGCCAAGTGCTGGCAGATGGGATTAGGTGGGAGTTCAGATATTCCTAATGTGTCGGCGCAGACTCAATGGGCCAAAGGGCCTCTTCTGCACTGTATGATTCTATGATACATTCACTTGTTGTGTTTGCAATCTGTGGTTCTGTTACTTTGTCTCTTTCCTTTACTCTGTTCGTTATGGTTCTGTGTTCGGGAATCAGTTTCAACTCTTGTCATCTTCTTTGACTTTTATCCCATTCGGTTTCCGTGACCTTTAAGTTTCTGTTTGTGAATGCTTGCGATTCCCCCTAAAGTCATGAGCTTACAATGCTGAGGGATGGAGCTCTTCCCACTTCTCAATCAAGGCAAGATCCAAACCAAGATTTCCCATTGCAGGTACAGTTTGAACCTGAATGATTAAAGGCTTTTTTTTTACAGATTTCACTGCCCCAATCAATCCTTCTTCGTAGATAACAGATACTTACCACGAGTGCAATTGACAGGGCCTTCACTGCTTTGGGTGACATGCAGCGGTAGTTCAGGTTAAGATGAGAATCGTGGTGGTGCCGAATGTAGTAAGATATCGGGCTGACTCCAATGTCCTCACATGCCTTACGATAGACCTGCTCCTCAGTTATAGTCTCACCAGGTTTCCCTTTTCAAAGTTGGTTGGGGAGGGAGAGGGGTGGCGGGGGTTGGGGGGGGGGGGGGGGGGGTTGGTGGCAGCGGAAGTGGGGTGGAGAGGAATGGGAAAGATAAAACTACTTTTAAACAATTCAGGATAAAATTAATGCTATGGAATAGACAGTGCAGAAACAGGACATACCCAGCAGCCATGCCATGTGTTCTGCCCCCAACATCTCCCCCTCACCCCACTCCCTTTTGCTGGCACTAGAACAGCTGCAGCGGTGGGATAAGGCCCTTATGTTTCTTAATTGGTCATTTCAGAGCCTCAAATAGCTTAGGGGCAGGAAGACAAAACTCAACCTTCGCCAACCGACTTTATTGGTGGGAAGTTGAAAAGCTCTGCATCTTGTGCTTAAATGGCCCCATCAAAATGGCCCTGACCAAGCTCCGAGCCCACACAACAGATGAGGTGGAGGGTTCAATTCCACCCTTTGTGTGTAGAAATGTTTCCTAATTACACTCCTGAAACGTCCAACTCAAGTTTTCAAACTAAGATGCCTGGAGTGAGAATTTCTGGCCTCCCAATGGCGTATTTCTCGCGGCGGGAGGTGGTGCACCATTGGCAGGGAGTGGGACCTTCTGGTCCCACTGTTGTCACTGGGATTTCCTAGAGATCATTGAATGAAGGTCAGACCAGGAACTTTTGCCAATTTCCCATATCGCCCATCACCCATTATCTTCCCACTATTCCTCAACAAAGATTATTGATACCAATTATAATGCCTCCACTGTGTCCTTGCTAAGGTCTAACTCAGTGCAAAATGTGGAGCACAATAGCTAATGTTCAGTACCTTGCCCAACCTGTTCCAAAATGCTTTACAATCAATGAGACACTTATTAAAAGTTTCGTCTTTTTTGAAGCTTTGTCTCTGCCGTAATGCAGGCAACCAATTTGTACACAGCAAGAGCCCACGCAATGAGATAATGACCAGGTACTCTGTGTCAGCGATGTTAGTTGAAGCATTAATATTGCCCTGTACTTTTGCTCATCTTTGAATAATGTCATGGGATCTTTTCTATCACCCAAGAGGCCTCGATCACCTGAAAGACATTATCCAGGCTGACACTGTCATTCTCAGGGAGAACTATGTTAACATAGTGTTAGCTTTCTGATGGGACATCAAACCAAGGTGCCATAAGACCATAAGATATAAAAGCAGAAGAAGTAGGCCATTTGGCCCATCAAGTCTGTTCCCTTACTGATTTTAAATCTGTCTCTCTCAGACAGTGCCCTCTCTCAGCGCCCTTCCAGGTGGCAGTAAATGACCTCATGGCAATTTATGGTGCACAAATTGATCGCTACCTTCTTCCATATTACAGGAGTGTCTATTTCAAAAGTGGCTATGAGGTGCTTTAGAATATTCCAAGGCCAGGAAAGGTGCTGTATAAATGCAAACACTCCTTCCTTTACAGGACGGTGAGAGACATCAGTATTGCTGTTCACTTCAGTCAAACCTTACAATGGGACTTACTAGTGATTGGCACATGGAGTGCACAAAGTCACAAGTTTGATCATGGCTACAGACAAATGCACTGCAAATACCCCACCTCCCCATCCCTTATTACATGTCCCGCTGAAATGGTAGGGGCCAGGGTTAGTTTTGAACACTGCATGAATAACAAGTTGATCATGATATCTCCTTTCTTACCATCAAGATCCACATCAGTATCATAGTCGTCTTCACTGGTCTTTTCCAGGAGCTGATGCATTGGTTCATCGCAGAGTGAATCATAGCTCTCTACATTGTTCACATTTGATATAGTTGGAGTGAGATGCACTATCACACTGTGGGTCTTAATAAGCAGCTGAGGAAGGAACAAATGTATGGTAGGCCTCAGCATTGACTATTCCAGCTAAACTATAATAGGCACAGGACTAGCTCTTCTCCACAAAAGATACTAAATCCGCCACACCATCTTTATATACAAAGCTTCAATTCTCTTATCACGTGTATAAAATATACATGTAACATTTTGAAACTTTTAGGATCGGATATTTTCATCTATGCTATCAATACAAAGTTAGATTCAGCTTACAAAGAGTTAATACCTCGAGGATGGAACAGCACACGTAAATATCCCTTTGTTTACTTTTGCTCATAATAGAAGTCATACTGGACTCAAAACGTTAACTCAGTTTCTCTGTCCACAGATGCTGCCTGAACTGTTGGACAGAATTCTCCAATCCCACCTGCGGCAGGTTTGCTGGTAGGCGGGAGTGGAGAATCTAGCCGGAACCAAAGAGTTAGAAATCCGCCGGTGTGAAAACATGTTGCAATCCTACCAGTGGCGGGTCAGTCTTCCCACTGGCAGGTGGTGTGAATGCCATTTACATTAGTTTGGATCTCATGAATGGTCATTAAAACAGCTGGCTGCCGGAAACCTGTCAGGCCTCCCAACCTTGCACCGTGCCAGCGGGAAATTACATCGGTCCTAAAACCCGATTGATAAAGAATGGTGTGCACAGGTGGTCCTCAGTTCACAGGAGACTTCAAAGTGAAAGCAAAATACTACGAATGCTGGAATCTGAAACAAAAACAGAAAATGCTGGAAAATCTCAGCAGGTCTGACAGCATCTGTGGAGAGAGAATAGAGCCAACGTTTCGAGTCTGGATAATCCTTCATCAGAGCAGAGACTTCAAGGTGAGTGCAACATAGAAAACCTACCCAGTGCCGTGCTGTTCCTGATGCACTGTACACCACTCTGCCAGGGCAGACAGGTTAAAAGCAGAAGGCTTGCTCTGAATTAAAAAGACAACTGCAAGAATCAAATTTAAAGTAAGAAGCCAGACCTCCAAGGTAAATCAAAAGTTTGGTAGTGTTTTGTTGGCAGGGCTGGGTACCTGAGAGATTGCGTGGAAGATTAAACGCACATGGCAATCCAAGGCAGAGGAATACTGAAAGGAGGAATTGAAATCCTGGAAATGGAAAGGCAAGTTGCGAGAGGGATACAAACATCTTACAGAGAGATATTGATAGGTTAAATAAGTGGGCAAAAATTGGCAAATGGAATATAATGTGGAAAAATGTGCAGTGATTCATTTTGGAAGGGAGAACAAAAGATTATTGTTTAAATAGAGAGAAACAGCAGAAAGCTGCAACACAAAGGGACTTGGGGGGGAACTTGTGCATGGAACACAGAAAGCTAGCACACAGGTACAGCAGATAATCAGGAAAGCTATTGGAATGTTGGCCCTTATATCAAAGGGGTTGGAGTATAAGAGTGGGGATGTCTTGCTGCAACTGTACAAGGTACTGGTGAGACCACATCTGGAGCACTGCGAGCAACTTTGGTCCCCTTATTTAAGAAAAGATATCATTGGAGGCAGTTCAGAGAAGGTTCACTAGGATGGTCCCCGGTATGGAGGGATTGTCTAATGAGGAAAGGTTAAACAGGTTGGGACTCTACTCATTGGAATTTAGAAGAATGAGAGGTGATCTCATTGAAACATAAAGGGCACAATTTACCCACCCCACTATGCTACTCGAAAAGTGTAACGGGGGGGGGGAAATGTCAGCGGGGGCCAATGAGAGGAAACACAGAATCATAGAATCCCTACAGAACAGAAGAAGGCCATTCGGCCCATCGAGGCTGAATTGACAACAATCCCACCAAGGCCCTATCCTTGTAACCCCATGTAATCCCCCTGACACGAAGGGGAAATCCCACTTAGACCTGTTACCCGTAAACCCCGAGTATTTACCCGCTAATACTCCTAACCTACACATCTTGGGAAACTACGGGCAATTTAGCATGACCAATCCAACTAACCTGCACATCTTTGGACTGTGGGAGGAAACCGGAGCACCCGGAGGAAACCCACGCAGACACAAGGAGAACTTGCAAACTCCACACAGTCACCCGAGGCCGGAATTGAACCCAGGACCCCGTGGTGCTGTGAAGCAGCAGTGTTAACCACTGTGCCACCGTGTCAATCATGCCTGGCATCTGGCCAGTTAGGATCTTTCCAGGCCACTGTTATTTACATAATCAGCCTGGCACATTGGGAGTGCTCACTGTGCACTGGGCAGTGCCAAGGCAGCAGGGCCTGAGGGGGAGGGCCACATAGGTGCAGGGCCAGGTGGGGATGGAGCCAGACCAGAAGAGTGGGGGGAGGTAGGAGAGATGGGAAGGGGGGAGCTCTGCATTGCGGAATAGGGCTGATGTGGGGCCGGGGATTGGGAGTAGGAGAGGAGTTGGGATCAGCAATGCCCGTGGGGCAGGATGGGTGGGTGGGGAGGGGCCAACGATCGGGAGGCCAGCGATTGGAGGGATGGAGATGCATGTCAGCTGCCGGGAGATGCACAATGGCCCCCTAAGAACTCTGCTGCTGGCCTCTCCAGCGGGATTAGGCTCAGCCTCTTACTGGTATGAGTCACCTGATGGCCTCTGTATTGCACAGAGCATCATAAATCATCAAAACTCAGCTCGCCGAAAAAATGGACAGGAAAACATTTTGTTAGGAAAATTGCACCCATAGGATTCTCAGGGAGCTTGACGGGGTAAATGCTGAGAGGATGTTTCCCCTCATGGGACAGTCCAGGACCAGAGGGCATAGTCTCAGAATAAAGGGGTGCCAATTTTAGACTGAGATGAGGAAGAATTTCTTCTCTGAGAGGGTCGTGAGTCTTTGGGACTCCTTGCCACAGAGAGCTGCAGGAGCAGAGTCCTTGTGTATAGTTAAGGCGGAGATTTTTGATTTTTGATCAATAAGGGAATCAAGGGTTAGTGTGACGGGCAGGAAAGTGGACATGAGGAATGTCAGATCAGCCATGGTCCTATTTTTTTTATTCATTCATGGAACATGGGTGTCACTGGCTGGCTAGCATTTATTGTAAGAAGTTTAACAACACCAGGTTAAAGTCCAACAGGTTTATTTGGTAGCTAAAGCCACACAAGCTACCAAATAAACCTGTTGGACTTTAACCTGGTGTTGTTAAACTTCTTACTGTGTTTACCCCAGTCCAACGCCGGCATCTCCACATCATAGCATTTATTGCCCATCCCTAATTGCCCTTGAACTGAGTGGTTTGCTACGCCTTTCCAGAGAGCAGTTGAGAGTCAATCACATTGCTGTGGCTCTGGAGTCACATGTAGGTCAGACCAGGTAAGGATTTCCTTCCCTAAAGGACATTAGTGAACCTGATGTGTTTTTCCGACAATTGACAATGGTTTCATGGTCATCAGTAGATTCTTAATTCCAGATTTAAAAAAACATCAAATTCCATCATCTGCCGTGGTGGGATTTGAATCCGGGTTCCAGAACGTTAGCTGATTTTCTGGATTAATACCACTAGGCCATTGCCTCCGCCTAAATGAATGGCAGAGCAGGCTCAAGGGGCTGAATCGCCTACTTCTGTTCCTATTTCTTATGGTCTTATCCTTGGTGAAGTTATCTGAGATAAAGCTTTATTTGCAAGAAGATTTCAAGGTGTGGTTTTTTTTGCGAGTGAGTTTGGAAACACTCAGGTGAAAGTCAGGTTCCAGTGAGATCAGTTGGCTCAGAGTGTTATAAGAGTCTGGGGGATTTGCTGAGAAATCCACAGGAGTTGTATTGGGTGGCGTCTGTCACTTTGTTTCGGAGTGTGGTGTGTCTGACCACAGTTGGCCAGTTGATTTACATGGACTGTGTACTTACTGAGAACATCGGAGTGTAAGATATATTTTGTAACGTGTATTATACTTAAAATCTCTGTACATCTGTGAAGATACAGGTGGGGTGAAGGAGTATTGTGTCATTCAATTGTTGAAAACATTGAATAAATGTTTTATTCTTTTGTTGAAAGTTAATTGGCAATCCTGTGCTTCTGTTCATCCATGCCCCTGAACAAAAATAATGTTACAATCTACTGAGCCAGGGTTTCATTCTGGGACCCGACTGTCCAATAGTAACATCAGCTGGGATCGTAACAAAGATTTTTTGCTGATTGTGGTAACAGCAAATCATTCATATGTACATGGCCGTTAATAGTAAACCCAGAAGAATTTCTATATAGATTCATGACATCTGTAAATTTTATCCATAACTATCAAAAAACATCGGGCGGAATTTTATGAGAATGATTCTAAGTGTTCAGCTAGCATGAAAATGGGAGAGTTCCTGATCCATTTTTTGGGTGGATTTTCACACCCAATCTTACGGACTTAGACTTGCAAAGTATTGCCTAGATTGTTTCCAGCTGCTGTAGGCAGTGGGCTGGGCTTAATTCACCATGTGGAGATGCCGGCGTTGGACTGGGGTGAACACAGTAAGAGTTTTAACAACACCAGGTTAAAGTCCAACAGGTTTATTTGGTAGCAAATGACATTAGCTTTCAGAGCGCTGCTCCTTCATCAGATGGAGTGGATATCTGCTCTCAAACAGGGTAGACAGAGACAGGTGTCTCTGTATGCCCTGTTTGAGAGCAGATATCCACTCCATCTGACGAAGGAGCAGGGCTCCGAAGACAGGTGTCTCTGTATGCCCTGTTTGAAAGCAGATATCCACTCCATCTGACGAAGGAGCAGGGCTCCGAAAGCTAATGGCATTTGCTACCAAATAAACCTGTTGGACTTTGACCTGGTGTTGTTAAAACTCTTACTTAATTCACCAGCCAGCCTGCAGAGGGAGCTATTGCACCTGTGCAGACCTCTGTTTCTGCACATGTACAACAGCAACTGCAGGGGGAGCTATTGTGCATGGGCAGACCTCATATTCTGCACATGCATAATTTCAACAGCAGGGGTCTGACGGACAGAGGGCTGTCAGCCCCCTGCTGCTGCAGACAGCCTCACAAACTCCCCTCCCCCCCTTCAAGGGGCACCCCTCCTTGCCCTTATCCTCCCCGGGGGACCTCAATGGCCTCTGGTTCCACTGGCGAGGCCAACCCAACTGTTCCCAGTTTGTGGGGAGCAGGTGTTTTCCTCGCCGAGAGAACCTTTCCTGGCAAAGCCATAAAGGGAAGCGACCCCGGACGATTCAGCACCGGGCTCGCTAAACAAATGTAAATTAAGTTTATAATCAATTTAAATAAATTATTCAGCCTCTCGCCCGTTTCCGGTGAGAGGCTGACCTCGCTGGAAATCGCGAGAGCCAAGAAACCAGGGGTGATTCTGGTTTCTCGGCTCTCGTGCGATTTTACCGACTCACTCCACCCATCGATAGGCTGCGTAAGCCAGTAAAATCCCAGTCACAGAGTCACAACGTGACACCTGAGTGGCGATGTGGTTTGCTCACCCATTATAAAGTTGCCCAATTTATATCCCATTGATGTTGGTGCGCTCAATATTGGGAGGGTTCACAAAGCAGGGTGTTCGGCTCAGCCAAGCTGTCGCCTACAATGTAAAAATTAAAAATATTTCTGCCACTGAACGTCTGCACAAACCTGTCAACAAAACCTTACTCCCTGTGGCCACTGCATCGCACTTTGTCATCATTCTTTCCACCATTAATTCCTATGTGCACGTTTATGATAGAAATTGCCTGTATAAATGTTATGGTATCATTGTAAAATCTGGCTAACAAAGGGCCTTCCCACATAAATTGTTTTTAATATTCTTTATCTGAAAATTTTTTGAGATGGTCATCTTTTTTCCTCAGTTTTCTGATATCCAGCATAAAATATTAGAAGAAATTTATGAGGTCGATTTTCTAGTGGAATCTAGCAATACTCACCCCATTCAGTCCATAGTGCTTCTATGAAAGAGCTGCCCAATTCCAATTACTCCCATTCCCTTGCACTATCCCCATCGCCCTGTAAATGTTACTGTCAAATAATTATCCAATTCCCTGTTTCCACTACCTTTTCAGGCAGCATATACACAATCGTAACAACACACTGCATAAACAAAATCTTGTCATATTTAGTTTAGAAAGGCACCATGTGTCAGCGCAGGTGTGGTGTGTCGAAGGACCTGTTCCTCTGCTGTACTGTTCTTTGTTTTTTTGCCACTTGTTCTTTTGTCAATTACCTTAAATCTGTTTCCTTTGATTAAAGACCCTTCTGTCATTTTATTTTTAGTCTATTGAAATCTTAATGATTTTGAATTTCACTGCGTTCTAGGGAGAATAATCCCACTTTCTCCACTCTCTCCATATATACTGGAATCCCTCATCTTTAGTCCATTCCAGTACACCACCTCCTATATAAACAACCATGGACCCTTTAATTAGATTCCAGCTCAAAACTAACTACAGGGTATCTGTTATTTTATATATTAAACCAACTGAACCCCTTGATTAAATCACAATGTGTGATGTGCTGCTGGGGTCGTACCTGTTATTCGGGATCATATAACTTCACAGCACAATTTGAGGCTTTTCAGCCCATTTTGCCTAGACTGGCTTTTTGAATCGAATGAAAATCTGTTTGGATGTTGTTCCCTTGATTAGATTCCAGCCTGTAACTCAGCTGTGTATCCATTATTCTATATATAAACCCCTCAAATCTGATGACTAGATTCCAGCCTGTAAATGACTGCTTGAGTTACTGTTATTCTATCTCTAAAATCATCCAAGTCCTTTGATTAGACGTTAAGCTGTAACTGACTCCTAGCTATTTATTATTCTATTAATAGATTAGCTTAGAATCATGCAACACAGATGGAGCCCATTTGGCCCATTGTGCCTATGCTGGCTGTTTGAAAGGTCCATTGAATTAATACCACTTTGTTCCTCGTTCAAGTACGTATATATTGAATTCCCTACTAATAGTTATTATTGAATTTACTTCTACCACCTTTTTAGGCAGTATATTCCAGATCATAATAACTCCATAAAAAAACATTCTTCTCATCTCCCCGCTGACCCCTCTGCCAATTATCTTAAATGTGTGCCCTCTGGCTACTGCCCCTCCTGCCTGGATAACAGGTTCTTCCCATTTACTCTGATCAAAACCCCTTGAACACCTTTACTAAACCTCTGCACCACAGAGAACAATTTCTGCTTTTCTAATTTCTCCACATGATTCAAAACACAGTGCCTCTCAGATTGGTATTTTCTGATCTCATCCATTGGATTCCAGATTGTAAATCATTCCTTAGTCATCCCTTGCTCCACGTATGAGTAGAATCTCACCTGAAGTGATGCACATACTTCCATTGATCAATCGGACACCTTTGTTGGTAAAAAGGAATCAGAATCCGTGCCACTCCTGAGCTCGTGAACACTTATAAAATAGCCTATTGAGGAACATGCCCCATGTCCCCAACAGATTTGGAATGGAACTGGAATGGTTAAGTCTTCTGCTGTCTGAGACTTATTTCAGCCCTTCAATGTGACACATTTTGTTGCACGCTCCAACATATCTGTCATTCTGTGTGTAATCATGGTCTTCCACGTAATGCTGTGTTATCCTGTGTTTATTTTATTTAATTTGATTTATTATTGTCTCGTGTATTAGTATACAGTGAAAAGTATTGTTTCTTGCGCGCTATACAGACAAAGCATACCGTTCATAGCGAAGGAAACGAGAGAGTGAAGAATGTAGTGTTACAGTCATAGCTAGAGTGTAGAGAAAGATCAACTTAATGCGAGGTAGGTCCATTCAAAAGTCTGACAGCAGCAGGGAAGAAGCTGTTCTTGAGTCGGTTGGTACGTGACCTCAGACTTTTGTATCTTTTTCCCGACGGAAGAAGGTGGAAGAGAGAATGTCCAGGATGCGTGGGGTCCTTAATTATGCTGGCTGCTTTGCCGAGGCAGCGGGAAGAGTAGACAGAGTCAACGGATGGGAGGCTGATTTGCATGACGGATTAGGCTACATTCACAACCTTTTGTAGTTTTTTGTGGTCTTGGGCAGAGCAGGAGCCATACCAAGCTGTGATACAACCAGAAAGAATGCTTTCTATGGTGCATCTGAAAAAGTTGGTGAGAGTTGTAGCTGGCATGCCAAATTTCCTTAGTCTTTTGAGAAAGTAGAGGCATTGGTGGGCTTTCTTAACTATAGTGTCGGCATGGGGGGACCAGGACAGGTTGTTGGTGATCTGGACACCTAAAAACTTGAAGCTCTCGACCCTTTCTACTTTGTCCCCGTTGATGTAGACAGGGGCATGTTCTCCTTTACACTTTCTGAAATCGATGACAATCTCTTTCATTTTGTTGACATTAAGGGAGAGATTATTGTTGCCGCACCAGTTCACCAGATTCTCTATCTCATTCCTGTACTCTGTCTCATCATTGTTTGAGAGCCAACCCACTACAGTGGTGTCATCAGCAAACTTGAAAATCGAGTTGGAGGGGAATTTGGCCGCACAGTCATAGGTGTATAAGGAGTATAGTAGGGGGCTGAGAACACAGTCTTGTGGGGCACCGGTGTTGAGGATGATCATGAAAGAGGTGTTGTTGCCTATCCTTACTGATTATGGTCTGTGACTTAGGAAGATCAGGATTCAGTTGCAGAGGGAGAAGCCGACGCCCAGCCCATGGAGTTTGGGGATGAGTTTTGTGGGAATAATAGTGTTGAAGGCTGAGCTGTAGTCAATAAATAGGAGTCTGACATAGGTGTCTTTGTTATCTAGGTGTTCCAGGGTTGAGTGCAGGGCCAGGGAGATGGTGTCTACTGTGGACCTGTTGCGGACCTGTTTAAGACTCTGTATCCCATGTGTTATTCTGCAAGTAACATGCTCCAGGCTGTTTGGTACATAAACCAGCTTATGTTCTGTACAGGATACTACATGAGTTTGAGCATGGTACATATAAGAATAACATGCAGCTTTTGGATTATCCTACATTTAGCTCTGCATTATGTTTGTATAATATTTCAGTCCATGTGTCATCTTGTGTGTAACTGTCTGCCTGCTTGCCTTTTATCTAAACATCTTTCCAAGCTTCTGTTAAACAGCTCCTCCTGTTTGTTCTATGAAATGAATAGACAGAGACACGGGAAGGCAACGAGAGAGAAACTCAGTCATAGAATCATAGAATGGTAGCAGCTCAGAAAGAGGCTATTCAGCCAGCCATGCCTGTGCTAGCTCTCTGAAAGAGTAGCAGCAGTCAGCAAAGTTGAGCAACGTTTTGCCACCCTTTTCCATTCTACACATTCCAGTTCAGGGTTTTACCATACTGTTTCACTCTAACTAGTTCAGTTCACAGTTTGACCAAACTTCTCCAACTCTAGAATGGCTCCAACACAAGGAGGCCATTCAGCCTGTTATTTCTGTGCTGGCCCTCCACAAGCCCAATTCAGCCAGTCCTACTCACCTGCCCTTTCTCTATATCCCTGCAAATCTTCTGCCTTCATGTGCTTATCCAGTTCCTTTTTAAAAACCATGACTGAGTCAGCCTCCACCACACCCCCAAGCTGTACATTCCACATCCTAACCACTCTGTGTCAAAGCTATTTCCCTCATGTTGCTGTTGCTTCTTTTACAGTCACCATAAATTTGTCCCCGCTGCTTCACAACCCTCCTTCAGTGGGGAAATTTCTCTCTGTCTACTCTGTATAGACTCCTCAAAATTTTGAATAATTCTCACCAAATATCACCAAATATCTTCACAGATTTATTTTCTCTAAAGAGAACAACTCCAGCTTCTCCAATCAATCTACACAAATGGAGTTTCCCATCCGTTAAACAATTAAAAAAATATTTTCTGCACCTCTCCAAAGCCTTCACGTTCAACGTAACACTCCAACGTTTTATAAAGATTCATCATAACATCCTTGTTTTTGTACCCTATGCCTGTTTTAAAATCTCTAGGAATTTAGGATTCTGATGCCTTTTTAACCATTTTCTCATTCTGCCCACAATGATTTGTGCACATGTAGCCCATGTCCCTTTGCTCCCGCACGCTTAGAATTACACCCTAATGTTCGTACTGTTCCTCCTCGTTCTATTTACAAATGATATCACTTCACATTCTGTACATTAAATCTCATCCACCATGTATCCGTCCACTACAGCAATCTATCAATGTCCTCCTAAAGTTTATTCCTATCTTCCTCACAGTTCACAATAACTCCAAACTTTGTGACATCTGCAAATTTTGAAATTTTGCCCTGTCCACCCAAGTCTAGGTGATTAATATAGGTCAAGAAAATCAGTGGAACTGACACTGACCCCTGGGAAAGCCTGCTATAAACCTTCCCAAAACCTTCCCTTCTCGTGCCAAAAGCAGCCGTTCACCTGTCATTCTGTTTCCTGCTTTGCTCAGCCTACATCATATCTATACTGTCCTTATTCTGAATTAAATTACCATGTTTATTGTCAGGTACCAATCATAACACACAAAAGAACATTTCCCCAGTCACATTCTAACAAATTAAATTCCAATTAGACATGTTCCAACAAAGTACATTCTTCCAGATACAGTGACTACTGACTATGCTATCAATGCAACACAGAAATAGGTGGATGCAGGGTCACTAATGCAGGAATAGGTGGATGCAGAAACACCAATACTGAAAGTGAGATGACGAACCCAAAGAGGATTCTCTCTTTTGATACAGGGGTCACTGGATCAAAGGCAATGTGGTTATGACTCTAAAAAGATGTTGATTAGAGTGCAATTGGTCTATTGTAGATAGTTTGGTATAGCACAATTATAAGGAAATTGTTCTTGGGGTAATGGGCCCTTGTCAGAAAACAGTATATTAATCAACTCACATTGAGCAATAACAGGAGAGATTAATTTTGATTGAATAATCAGTACCTGGGGGTGAGTTACAGGATGAAATCTGATCAAGGGATTTGGTTTGTTTATATGTAAGATCACGAGTGCTGGTCACATTTTGTCGCTGATGTGTCAGGCCAAGGCGAATGCTGAATTCTGTCCTTGTGAATTCTCCATTCTTTTTTCTAAGTGCGGTGGCAAACGGTTCCGGCAGCACTATTCCCATTGGCTGGAATGGTGGGAAATCACAGCTGATTTCACGCTTGGAGCCTCATTAATTACGCATTAGCAAGCATCTCTCTGAGTCACCTGGCAGGTCAGGAGCTGATTGGTCCAGCTGCTGCAGGTTTGAAGATCTGGTTACCTTTTGCAAACACCCCTCCAGCACATTCATATCCCTCTCTCCAGCCCACCTGTCTTCATGACAACATAAGACCATAAAACATAGAAGCAGAATTAGGCCACTCGGCCCATCGAGTCTGCTCCACCATTCAATCATGGCTGATATTTTTCTCATCCCCATTCTCCTACCTTTTCCTCCATAACCCTTGATCCCCTTATTAATCAAGAACCTATCTATCTCTGTTTTAAAGACACTCAATGACCTGGCCTCCACAGCTTTCTGTGGCAAAGAGTTCCACAGATTCACCACCCTCTGGCTGAAGAAATTCCTCCTCATCTCTGTTTTAAAGGATCATCCCTTTAGCCTGAGGTTGTGCCCTCTGGTTCTAGTTTTTCCTACTAGTGGAAACATCCTCTCCACGTCCAATCTATCCAGGCCTCGCAACATCCTGTAAGTTTCAATAAGACCCCCCCTCATCCTTCTAAACTCCAACAAGTACAGACCCAGAGTCCTCAACCGTTCCTCATATGACAAGCTCTTCATTCCAGGGATCATTCTTGTGAACATCCTCTGGACCTTTCCAAGGCCAGCACATCCTTCCTTAAGATATGGGGCCCAAAACTGCTCACAATACTCCAAATGGGGTCTGACCAGAGCCTTATACAGCCTCAGAAGTACATCCCTGATCTTGTATTCTAGCCCTCTCGACATGAATGCTAACATTGCATTTGCCTTCCTAACTGCTGACTGAACCTACACGTTAACCTTAAAAGAATCTTGAACAATGATTCCCAAATCCTTTTGTTTCTGATTTCCTAAGCATTTTCCCAGTTAGAAAATAGTCTATGCCTCCATTTCTCCTTCCAAAGTGCATAACCTCACACTTTTCCACATTGTATTCCATCTGTCACTTCTTTGCCCACTCTTCTAGCCTGTCCAAATCCTTCTGCAGCCCTCCTGTTTCCACAATACTACCTGTCCCTCTACATACCTTTGTATCATCTGCAAACTTAGCAACAGTGCCTTCAGTTCCTTCCTCCAAATCGTTAGTGTATATTGTGAAAAGTTGTGATCCCAGCACTGACCCCTGAGGCACACCACTAGTCACTGGCAACCATCCTGAGAAAGAACCCTTTATCCCCACTCTCTGCCTTCTGCCAGTCAGCCAATCCTCTATACATGCCAGGATCTTACCCTTAACTCTATGGGCACTTAACTTATTTAACAGTCTCCTACATGGCATCTTGTCAAAGGCCTTCTGGAAATCTAAATAAATCATGTCAACTGATTCTCCTTTATCTAACTTCCTTGTTACCTCCTCAAAGAACTCTAACAGATTTGTCAGACATGACCTCCCCTTGACAAAGTCTCAGTCCTACTTTATCATGCACTTCCAAGTACCCTGCGATCTCATCTTTAATAATGGATTTTAAAATCTTGCCAATGACCAAAGTCAGGCTAACTGGCCTATAATTTCCCATCTGCTGCCTCCCTCCCTTCTTAAACAGCGGTGTTACATTAGCTACTTTCCAGTCCTCTGGTACCCTCCCTGCCCCCAGTGATTCCTGAAAGATCACCACAAATGCCTCCACAATTTCCTCAGCTATCACTTTTAGAACCTTAGGGTGTAGTCCATCTGGTCCAGGCGATTTATCCACCTTCAGACCTTTCAGTTTCCCCAGAATCTTCTCCTTAGTGATGGCCACTACACTCATCTGTGCCCCCTGACTCTCCTGGAGCTCTGACATCCCACTGGTGTCTTCCACCATGAAGACTGATGCAAAGTAACTATTCAGTTCCTCTGCCATTGCTTTGTTTCCTATTATTACTTCTCCAGCCTAATTTTCCAGTGGTCCAATGTCTATTTTTGCCTCTCTCTTACCTTTTATATATTGAAAAAAACTCTTCCTATCTTCTTTTATATTACCAGCTAGCTTACACTCAAATTTCATCTTCTCCCCCCTTATTGCTTTTTCAGTTGTTCTCTGCTTGCTTTTAAAGGCTTCCCAATACTCTGGCTTCCCACTAATCCTCGCCACTATGTATGCTTTTTCTTTTGCTTTTATGCTGTCCTTGACTTCCCTCGTCAGCCATGGGTGCCTCGTCCTTCCCTTAGCATGTTTCCCACTCCTTGGGATGAATTTCTGTTGTGCCTCCCGAATAACTCTCAAAAACTCCTGCCATTGCTGTTCCACTGCCTTCCCTGCTAGGCTTCCTTTCCAATCAACTCTGGCCAGCTCTTCCCTCATGTCTTTGTAGTTACCTTTATTTAATTGTAATACGTTACATCTGTGGTGACCCACTGTAATTACATGTTGTATGCCTGGACACACCCCTGCTGCGCCTGGCCCGAGACTCCTCCCTTTCCACCTGAGACTCCTCCCTTTCCACCTGAATGAGGTATAAAGGTGACGGTTCCTCCTCCTCGCCTCAGTCTGGGCCAGGTTAGCTACAAGGGTGTGCTCCAGTTCTTTGCGAATAAAAGCCTGTTATTTCACTCACTCGCTGGAAACCTCGTATCATAATTGATAGTGCATCAACATCTGACTCCAGCTTCTCCCTCTCAAACTGCGGGGTAAATTCTATCATATTGTGGTCACTGCTCCCTAAGGGTTCCTTCACCTTAAGTGTCCTAATCAAGTCTGCTTCATTACACATCACCAAATCCAGAATTGCCTGTTCCCTAGTAGACTCTGTCACAAGCTGCTCCAAAAAAACATCTGTCAGACATTCCACAAATTCCTTTTCTTGGGATCCACCACCTATCTGATTTTCCCAGTCCTCCTGCATGTTGAAGTCCCCCATGATTATTGTAATATTGCCTTTTTTATCTCCTGATTTATTTTCTGCCCCACATTCTGACTATTGCTAGGGGGCCTGTACATAACTCCCATCAGGGTCTTTTTACCTTTGCAATTCCTCAACTCTACCCACAGATATTCTATGCTTTCTGACCCTATATCGCTTCTTGCTATTGATTTAACTTCATTCCTTACTAACAATGCAACCTCGCCCCCTTTGCCCATCTGCCTGTCCTTCCGATAGGACACATATCCTTGGATATTTAGATCCCAGCCCTGATCCCCTTGCAGCCACGTCTCTGTGATGCCCACAACATCGTACCGGCCAATTTCAATGTGCGCAAAAAGCTCATTTGGCTTGTTGCCTATAGTGCGTGCATTTAGGTACAACACCCTCAGTCCTGCATTGACCATGCAGCATGTCCAGAACCCAGAGGCAAAAGGCTAGCAGCCTCAAGAAGAAGCCTATACCCAGACTGAATCACCAAGCCCCTCAAAGCTTTCATTCAAGGAGTCTGGGTGCGGAGGCATGTCCTCTACCTTGGGAAGGCTCCAGAAAGTACTGCAACCTCACCTCTCCTCCTTCGGAGGGCATTGCCATGGAGGTCAGCACAGCTGGCAACTGCACCAGCAGCACCACACAGTGTAGGAAGCTGATGAATGATCTCCTTGCACTCCACCAGGACAAGTCCTCTCCCAGCTCCCTCCAGTATCAAACTCACTTATGGCATCATGTGCTGAAATGGTGACTCCCTCCACAGATCATTGAAGTCTCAAGTTAACTGAGGTCTGCCTTGTGCATGTTGTTCTTTTCCAAATGGGTTTGAGGCTGACGTAATTTCTCGCCGATTTCCGAATCCAAGATTGAATCGCGTGATGAGATTTTGTCAAGCAGCTTTTTTAGTGAGCACTCATGCAAATGAATGCAAATAGCGTTCACGCCACCAGGCAGCGGGAGAACTGACACACCTGCCATTTCCAAACTGTTTTTACACTGGCAGGTTTCCGATTTTCTGGCTCCTGCTGGATTCTCCAATCCCGCCCGCCATCAAACCCACTGCAAGAGGGTTGCTAACTTTAACCGAACAAGTTCTTGGAGGTGCAGCACAGGACCTGCTGCTTTCAACCACCCCCTCCTGGTCAAACAGACATTTTCCCTCCCCAGGTTTCAAATCAAATCTTTAAAGAAACACTTTTTTAAAAAATCCCCCAAAAATCCATCTCCTGCATACTGCTGCATGCAACCCAGGAGATGAGCCTTTAATTCCTGCTGAGTCCAGGACAATGCTGAAGGTTTGACAATCCTACCCACACTCTATCCTTATCCTCTCTACCTTGGATATACTTCCAATTGCGTCCATTTCCTGCTGGTATCACTTTGTCTTTCTTGCTCTTGCTATATGACATGATAAACTTTGAAAAATCCCTGGCACATCTTTTAACTACATCACAAGCACTGATGTCACAGTAAAAGCAGTGATGTTTCCTGTAGCAGCAGTCGTTTCCCTGGAAACACTCGAGGTGGTTGGCTCCTAGCAATTGGTTGCGTGTTCAGACAAAGAAAAGAAAGGGCAATAACATTAACATTGCAGTTTACTGTTGCTGTAAATCTGACCAACTGTTACAGGTATTTGTTACACTGTCATAATTACTACAGAAACTGAAACTTACACAAGCTTGTATACGCTGGATTTCCATCTTTAATACAATAAAACACCCAAAGTGCTTTATAGGAGTGTAATCAAATAAAATTTGACCGAGTCACTTAAGGGCATTTTAGCCAGATGACCAAAATCTTAGTCAAAAGGTAGCCTTCATGGAGCATCTGAAAGGAGAAAGCAGAGGTGGAGAGGTTTAGGGTGGAGAATACATAGGTTGGGGCTTTGGCAACTAAAGAACATAAGAACTAGGAGCAGGAGTAGGCCATCTGGCCCTCGAGCCTGCTCTGCTGTTCAATAAGATCATTGCTGACCTTTTTGTGGACTCAGCTCCACTTATCCGCCCGCTCACCATAACCCTTCATTCCTTTACTGTTCAAAAATCTATCTATCTCTGCCTTAAAAACATTCAATGTGGTAGCCTCAACTGCTTCACTGGGCAGGGAATTTCACAGATTCACAACCCTTTGTGTGAAGAAGTTCTTCCTCAACTCAGTCCTAAATCTGCTCCCCCTTATTTTGAGGCTATGCCCCCTCGTTCTGGTTTCACCCACAAGTGGAAACAACCTCCCTGCTTCTATCTTATCTATTCCCTTCATAATCTTATATGTTTCTATAAGATCCTTCCTCATTCTTCTGAATTCCAATGAGTAAAGTCCCAGTCTACTTAATGTTTCCTCATAAGCCAACCCTCTCAACTCTGGAATCAACCTAGTGAATCTCCTCTGCAACCCCCCCCCCCCCCCCCCACCCCCCACCCCCCACTGCCTCCAGTGCCAGTATATCCTTTCTCAAGTAAGGAGACCAAAACTGTACACAGTACTCCAGGTGTGGCCTCACCAGCACCTTATACAGCTACAACATAACCTCCCTGTTTTTAAACTCCATCCCTCCAGCAATGAAGGACAAAATTCCATTTGCCTTCTGAATTACCTGCTGCACCTGCAAACCAACTTTTTGTGATTCATGCACAAGGACACCCAGGTCCCTCTGCACAGCAGCATGCTGCAATTTTTTACCATTTAAATAATCATCCATTTTACTGTTATTCCTACCAAAATGGATGACCTCACATTTACCAATCTTGTACTCCATCCGCCAGAACCTTGCCCACTCACTTAAACTATCTATATCTCTCTGCAGACTTTCAGTGTCCTCTGCACACTTTGCTCTGCCACTCATCTTAGTTCATCTGCGAACTTTGACACACTATACTTGGTCCCCAGCTCCAAATCATCGATGTAAATTGTAAACAATTGCAGTCCCAACACTGATTCCTGAGCTGGGGATGGTGACTCTGATGATGACTCAAAGGTGGAGCAATTAGAATCAAATTGAGTAGTATTGGTAAAATGCAGAAATCTCGGAGTGTTGTGGGCCTGGAGGAGGTAACAGAGAGGAATGTGAAAACAAGAGTGAGAACTTTCAAATTGAGATGTTGCTTTTTGGAAGCAATGTGGGTGAGTGAGCACAGAAGAGTGGGACTTGGTATGAGTTCAGACATGGACAGGAGAGATTTGAATGGCTTCAAATTTACAGAAGGTAGAATATGGATGGTTGATCTTTGTATCTTTTTCTGCACTCTACCAATACTACTCAATTTGATTCTAATTGCTCCACCTTAGAGTCATCATCAGAGTCACCATCCCCAGCTCAGGGATCAGTGTTGGGACTGCAATTGTTTACAACTTACATCTTTGTATTTTGGAATACAAAGACTAGGATGAGGGTTTTGACAACAGCTGAGCTGAGGCAGAAGCAGAGCCAGGCAATGTTACAGAGGTAGATATAGGCAGTCGTAGACTGAACTCATACCAAGTCCCACTCATCCATCTCTTCTGTGCTCACTCACCCACATTGCTTCCAAAAAGCAACATCTCAATTTGAAAGTCCTCACTCTTGTTTTCACATTGCTCTCTGTTACCTCCTCCAGACCCACAACACTCCGAGATTTCTGCATTCTACCAAATTGTTATACAGATTTGTGGTAAGATCATCTTTCAGTCAACTATAACCTCAAAACAGTCTGGTTCAGCCTCTGACAGTTACCAGAGAGAGGGATGGATGACAAAAAGCAAAGACAATGGTTTCTTTCTTTTCAATATTTAGTTCCCAGCCTTTTGCTGGGATTGGTTTAGAGCCCCGTGAGTCAAGCGCTAAAGTGATACATGATTACCATTGATAATCAAGAATCTTATAAGTCACATGATTCTGATTTTTGAATGAGGTTACTACAGCATAGTACCATGATTACTATTGACTAATTAAATATTCAAGCACCTTTTATGAATTATCCAGGAGTTTGGGGAGCCTATAGTTACCCATCTCTCTCTCCATGGCAACACCTTGGCCAACCAAAGTTGACTTGCCAAGCAATCAACACCCTTTTTATTTTTTATAGTATAAACTGTTGTGATCATTAGAATTTTTGCGTTCTCGTGTCTATCCTGATGTGTACGAGACAAAGAATGTGTGTCTCTTTTCAGCAACTGGAGAATGTCACGTGACATAACCATTTGGAATGGTCATGTGATTACTCTATAGGATTACTAGAAAGTAACGTCACAAGCATGGGATAGGTACTGGGCAATAAGGAGGCTCAAGACAAACATTTGCCAAATTCCTCACTTAAATAAAAGCAAAAGATCGTGGATGCTGGATATCTGAAATAAACACAAAAAATGCTGCAAACGCTCAGCAAATCTGACAGAGTCCGTGGAGAGAGAAGATCAGAGCTGTTGTTTCAAATCGAATATGATATTGGACTTGAAATGTTAATTCTCTTTATCTCTCCAGAGATGCTGCCAGACCTGCTGAGCTTTTCCCAGCACTCGTTGCTTTATCTCATTAAAATAGATACCAAGGATTAAGTTACAGGTTGAGATTTAATCAAGAGGCTCATGTTGTTTATTGATGGAAGATACAATCATACAGCACAGAAAGAGGCTATTCGGCCCATCATGCATATGCTGACACTTAGAAAGCAGTGCGAATTCTTTTTGAGCATGCGTGCAATTTCTTGAAGTGTGTGGCCCCTTTAAATTATTTTGTGTGGCTCCACACGGGGAGTAAATTAAAAGGACCAACTTGTGCATGGTCTGCGAGGGAGCTTACAGGTTGCTGCACAGCTTGGAGGGAGGTTTTCTGCTCTTTTTCCCCTCACATTGCAGATTTGAGTTTTTTAAGTACATGCTCTCCTGGCTGATCTCCCATTCTGAACCCTCCATAAATCTGAGTCATCCAAAACTCTGCCGCCCATATCCTAACTGGAACCAGCGCTGTGTATTCATCACCCCCCCCCCCCCGCCCCCCCCCCCGCCCGCCTGTGCTCGCTGAATTATGATGTGGAGATGCCGGCGTTGGACTGGGGTAAACACAGTAAGAGTTTTAACAACACCAGGTTAAAGTCCAACAGGTTTATTTGGTAGCAAATTTCCAGACAGGACAGCCAGTGAGATTCTGCAAGTCCAGGAGGCAAGCTGTGGGGGTTGCTGATAGTGTGACATAAACCCAACATCCCGGTTTAGGCCGTCCTCATGTGTGCGGAACTTGGCTATCAGTTTCTGCTCAGCGACTCTGCGCTGTCGTGTGTCATGAAGGCCGCCTTGGAGAACGCTTACCTGAAGATCCGAGGCTGAATGCCCGGCCTAAACCGGGATGTTGGGTTTATGTCACACTATCAGTAACCCCCACAGCTTGCCTCCTGGACTTGCAGGCTGTCCTGTCTGGAGACAATACCCATCTCTTTAACCTGTGCTTAATGCTCCCTCCACTCACATTGTCTGTATCTTTAAGACCTGGTTGGCTGTAGAGATTCGTATTCTAATCAGTATTCTGTAACCTGATTTTGTGTCTCTGTGCCCTGTTTGAGAGCAGATTTCCACTCCATCTGACGAAGGAGCAGCGCTCCGAAAGCTCATGGCATTTGCTACCAAATATACCTGTTGGACTTTAACCTGGTGTTGTTAAAACTCGCTGAATTATATCAGCTTTCTTTTCTGCAGCAGCTCAAATTCAAAATTCTCATCCTTGTTTTCCCACAAGGCCCACAATCCTCTGAGATTTCTGTGTTCCTCTCATTCTGGCCTCTTGTTTATCCCCAAGCATGGTGCTTTGCCTGTTGTGGGTATTTGAATTTCAGTGTCGATGTGATGTCAGCTCCACAACCCAATAACTGGCAGATCATATCAAACAGCAAGTCCCTTTGGCTGTTTGCAACAGGCAAAATATTGACCGTACCCAGTCAACCCATGCTTGCAAAACTCAAAACATATGGCGGGATTCTCCGGATGTTCACGCCTGTGGGAATCGCCTGTCCCCCTGTAGTGAACAGAGATTTGGCTGAGCGCCAAATACTCCATCCTCACTTGCAGCCGCAGTGGGGTGTGAAAGTCCAGAGAATTGCAGCCATAGTGCAGTTGGACAACATTAAGAATTACACTGAAAATCAATGTGAGATTATCAGTTGGGCTCACAGTGTGGCTCACTTATATGTGCTAAAAGCTACATATAGTATTAGCAATTTTGAAAAACCTGAAGGTCGATAAGTCCCCTGGGCCAGATGAGATATATCCTAGGATTCTCTGGGAGGCAAGGGATGAGATTGCAGAGCCTTTGGCTTTGATCTTTGGGTCCTCGCTGTCCACGGGGATAGTGCCAGAGGACTGGAAAGTGGCGAATGTTGTTCCTCTGTTCAAGAAAGGAAATAGGAATGACCCTGGTAATTATAAGCCGGTTAGCCTTACTTTGGTGGTCGGTAAGTTAATGGAAAAGGTCCTGAGGGATAGGATTTACGATCATTCAGAAAGATGCAGCTTAATCCGTGATAGTCAACACGGATTTGTGAAGGGTAAGTCTCGCCTCACAAATTTGATTGAATTTTATGAGGAGGTAACTAAGTGTGTAGATGAAGGTAGAGCAGTTGATGTCATATACATGGATTTTAGTAAGGCGATTGATAAGGTCCCCCATGGTCGGCTCATGAAGAAAGTAAGGAGGTGTGGGATAGAGGGAAATGTGGCCGATTGGATAAGTAACTGGCTATCTCATAGAAAGAAGTTTAACAACACCAGGTTAAAGTCCAACAGGTTTATTTGGTAGCAAAAGCCACACAAGCTTTCGGAGCTCTTAGCCCCTTCTTCAGGTGAGTGGGAATTCTGTTCACAAACAGAGCTTATAAAGACACAGACTCAATTTACATGAATATTGGTTGGAATGCGAATACTTACAACTAATCAAGTCTTTAAGAAACGAAACAATGTGAGTGGAGAGAGCATCAAGACAGGCTAAAAAGATGTGTATTGTCTCCAGACAACTCCAGAAACTGATAGCCAAGTTCCGCACACACGAGGACGGCCTCAACCGGGATATTGGGTTCATGTCACACTATTTGTAACTCCCACAGTTGCGTGGACCTGCAGAGTTTCACTGGCTGTCTTGTCTGGAGACAATACACATCTTTTTAGCCTGTCTTGATGCTCTCTCCACTCACATTGTTTCGTTTCTTAAAGACTTGATTAGTTGTAAGTATTCGCATTCCAACCATTATTCATGTAAATTGAGTCTGTGTCTTTATAAGCTCTGTTTGTGAACAGAATTCCCACTCACCTGAAGAAGGGGCTAAGAGCTCCGAAAGCTTGTGTGGCTTTTGCGACCAAATAAACCTGTTGGACTTTAACCTGGTGTTGTTAAACTTCTTACTGTGTTTACCCCAGTCCAACGCCGGCATCTCCACATCATATCTCATAGAAGACAGAGGGTGGTGGTGGATGGAAAATTTTCAGACTGGAGACCAGTTACCAGCGGTGTACCACAAGGATCAGTGCTGGGTCCTCTGCTATTTGTGATTTTTATAAATGACTTGGAGGAGGGGGCTGAAGAGTGGATCAGTAAATTTGCTGATGACACCAAGATTGGTGGAGTAGTGGATGAGCTGGAGGGCTGTTGTAGGCTGCAAAGAGACATTGATAGGATGCAGAGCTGGGCTGAAAAATGGCAGATGGAGTTTAACCCTGATAAGTGCAAGGTGCTTCATTTTGGTAGGACAAATTTGAATGTGGATTATAGGGTCAAAGGTAGGGTTCTGAGGAATGTGGAGGAACAGAGAGATCTTGGGGTTCATATCCATAGATCTCTGAAGGTTGCCACTCAAGTGGATAGAGCTGTGAAGAAGGCCGATAGTGTGTTAGCGTTTATTAACAGGGGGTTTGAGTTTAAGAGCCGTGGGGTTATGTTGCAACTGTACAGGACATTGGTGAGACCACATTTGGAATATTGTGTGCAGTTCTGGTCACCTCACTATAAGAAGGATGTGGAAGCGCTGGAAAGAGTGCAAAGGAGATTTACCAGGATGCTGCCTGGTTTGGAGGGTGGGTCTTATGAGGAAAGGTTGAGGGAGCTCGGGCTTTTCTCTTTAGAGCGGAGGCGGTTGAGAGGCGACTTAATAGAGGTTTATGAGATGATGAGGGGGATAGATAGCGTGGACGTTCAGAGACTATTTCCTCGGGTGGATGTAGCTGTTACTAGGGGGCATAACTATAAGGTTCATGGTGGGAGATATAGGAGGGATGTCCGAGGTAGGTTCTTTACTCAGAGAGTGGTTGGGGTGTGGAATGGACTGCCTGCTGTGATCGTGGAGTCGGATACTTTAGGAACTTTCAAGCGGTTATTGGATAGGCACATGGAGCACACTAGAATGATAGGGAGTGGGATAGCTTGATCTTGGTTTCGGACAAAGCTTGGCACAACATCGTGGGCCGAAGGGCCTGTACTGTGCTGTACTGTTCTATATTCTATTCTATAGTCACACACAGGCCCTGCCTTTTGCAGACAGGAAGAGCATATCCATGCATTGTGCCTTTATCAATGAAACAAAAGTTTGAGGATCAGCCGTTCCCTGGTTCATTCCCCATGGCAGCACCTTAACCAATCAGAGTCAACCTGCCTGGTTTGAATTTGAACGAAAGCCTGGCAGTTAACTGTTCACTGTTCCATTCTCATGGCAACACCTCTACCAATCACAGTCCACTTGCCAACCAATCAGCAATCTCTTCTCATGCAGAATAAATAGTTATTCTCTTTACAATTGGTTTATCTTGCGAGCTGTCCTTTTTATACATATATAAAGAGCAAGAGGGTAGCCAGGGAAAGGGTTGGCCCACTCAAGGACAGGGAGGGAATCTATGCATGGAGCCAGAGGAAATGGGTGAGGTATTAAATGAGTACTTTGCATCAGTATTCACCAAAGAGAAGGACTTGGTGGATGATGAATCTGGGAAAGGATGTGCAGATAGTTTGAGTCATGTTGAGATCAAAAAGGCAGAGGTATTGGGGTTCTTGAGAAACATTAAGGTAGACAAGTCTCCGGGGTCTGATGGGATATACCCCAGAATATTGAGAGAGGCAAGGGAGGAAATTGCTTGGGCCTTGAGAGAAATCTTTGTATCCTCACTGGCCACAGGGGAGGTCCCAGAGGATTGGAGAATAGCCAATGTTGTTCCTTTGTTTAAGAAGGGTAGCAAGAATAATCCAGGTAATTACAGGTCGGTGAGCCTTACATCAGTGGTAGGGAAATTATTGGAGAGGATTCTTCGAGACAGGATTTATTCCCACTTGGAAATAAATGGACTTATTAGTGAGAGGCAACATGGTTTTGTGAAGGGGAGGTCGTGTCTCATGAACTTGATCGAGTTTTTCGAGGAAGTGACAAAGATGATTGATGAGGGTAGGGCAGTGGATGTTGTCTACATGGACTTCAGTAAGGCCTTTGACAAGGTCCCTCATGGCACACTGGTGCAGAAGGTGAAGTCGCATGGGATCAGAGGTGAGCTGGCAAGGTGGATACAAAACTGGCTCCGTCAAAGAAGACAGAGGGTAGCAGTGGAAGGGTGCGTTTCTGAATGGAGGATTGTGACAAGTGGTGTTCCTCAGGGATCAATGCTGGGACCTTTGCTGTTTGTAATATATATAAATGATTTGGAGAAAAATGTAACTGGATTGATTAGTAAGTTTGCGGACGACACAAAGGTTGGTGGATTTGCGGATAGCGATGAGGACCATCAGAGGATACAGCAGGATATAGATCAGTTGGAGACTTCGGCGGAGAGATGGCAGATGGAGTCTAATCCGGACAAATGTGAGGTAATGCAATTTGGAAGGTCTAATACAGATAGGAAATATACAGTAAATGGCAAAACCCTTAAGAGTATTAATAGGCAAAAGGATCTGGGTGTACAGGTACACAGGTCATTGAAAGTGGCAATGCAGGTGGAGAAGATAGTCAATAAGGTGTACGGCATGCTTGCCTTCATTGGCCGGGGTATTGAGTTTAAAAATTGGCAAATCACGTTGCAGCTTTATAGAACCTTAGTTAGGCCGCACTTGGAATATAGTGTTCAATTCTGGTCGCCACACTACCAGAAGGATGTGGAGGCTTTAGAGAAGGTGCAGAAAAGATTTACCAAGATATCGCCTGGTATGGAGGGCATTAGCTATGAGGAGAGGTTGGAGAAACTTGGTTTGTTCTCACTGGAGCGACGGAGGTTGAGGGAGACCTGATAGAAGTCTACAAGATTATGAGAGGCATGGACAGAGTGGATAGTCAGAAGCTTTTTCCCAGGGTGGAAGAGTCAATTACTAGGGGGCATAGATTTAAGGTGCGAGGGGCAAGGTTTAAAAGAGATGTACGAGGGGTTTTACACAGCGAGTGGTGGGTGCCTGGAGCTCATTGCCGGGGGAGGTAGTGGAAGTGGATATGGTAGTGACTTTGCGGGGCATCTTGACAAGTACATGAATGAGATGGGAACAGAGGGATATGGACCCCGGAAGGGGAGGGGGTTTTAGTTAAGTCAGGCAGCATGGTCGGTGCAGGCTTGGAGGGCCGAAGGGCCTGTTCCTGTGCTGCAATTTTCTTTGTTCTTTGTTCTTATGAGTGCAAGATGAAAAGCTTCAATAGCTTGTCTCTTTTTTCAACAACACTCAATACCTGTGCTTTGAAATGACTAAATCCTAAATTCTGGAATTCCCTCCAACTCTCGACCTCTCCCTCTCTTTCTTTGAGATGCTTCTTAAATCTTGCTTCTTTGATTGAGTTTTTGGCTGTCAGACATTTCCTTATTTGGTTTAGTGTGAAGTTTTCTTTGATTAAGATCCTGCAAAGCACCAGGGTACATTTTACGACATTAAAAGTGCTATATAAATGCAAATTGTTGTTGTAAATATCCAAATCCCTTTTTGAAAGTTAAATCTAGTTCCTCCATTCTTTCAGGCAATGCATTCTCGATCATAACAACTTTCCTCATTAAATAAATTCTCCTCAGCACGACAGTGTTTATCAACCTCTGATTCATGAAATACCTGGGGGACCAAGCACTGTTGTGAAGTAGGTGTCATAACCAATGTGCATCCACAGTAAGCCTTATTGTTGAATAGACAGGAACTCTTAACATTTACAATGGGTATAATCATTGCTTTGCTAATTAAAGAGGAACACAATATAGTAATGCTGAGGGTAATCATTACCTTTGCTGAATAAATAATAAATCTGTGTGGTTGGTGTCATCAAAGCTCTGTGAAGGTTATACTGCATTGTCAGAATGCCAGAGACCCAGGGGAAGCAATGAGACACAGCCTTTTGTTACTGTACACCCTGAGGAATGAGGGGTAGTCCTAGCCAGTGAATAATTTAAATGCAGCGAATAAACTAAGTAGTCTGAAGGAACACGATACAGCCTCCTACATCTGAGAGAACACTTCAGAAATTCAGCAAATTAATTGGTGCAAGAAACTTCATCGCATTGTCTAAAATTTGTAACAAATGCTTCAACATGTTGATGTAAAATTCTCCTATTTTTAATAAATTGTTAAAGCAATGCACTTTTAAATTTGCATTTTTCTGCAGGATATCCTTCTTGGTTCAACATTGCCAGCCACTTTCTCGATGAACCAGATTACCGAGTATCAGCTAAATAGAGGGTAGTGCAGTGGCTATATTAATAATCTGAAAACGGTGACCTCAAAACTCACAGCGGCAATTTGAGAATTTTTGAATTCAGTCTAAAAAATCTGGGAATTAAAAAGCCAGTGACAGTAAAAGTGATCAGGAAGCATGGAATCCTAACTGTTAACTATTCCCTTTAAGCTGCAAATCTGTCACCCTTCCCCATCTGGAATGTACGTGATTCCAGTCCTCACGCCAACCGAGGTGACTGTTAACAACAATCAGTTCATTCAAACTGCTGCAGTCATTCAAGGAGGTCCATAATCATCTTCTCATTGCAACTGCAGGAATAAAATACCTCTCTTGCCAGAAATGTGCACACCCAGACAACAATTTTTTAAAAATGTTTTAATTTTCCTAAAATTAAATGAGACTTGACCCACTTTGCACAGGATCACTGGGATATACCACATACTGCTAACAGTGCATGATAAATAAACACATTAATTCCACACCAAACAGCTATTTAATATAAGCAATGTATTTACAGGCTTTCAAAGTGTCAAATCTACTCCTGCGTTAACTCTTAATACCCAAATTGATCTTTGAAGCACAGTTACTCACTCCTTTTTATGTAGCAGAACACTCGGTGTCTCAATGTCTCCACTTCCTTCATACTGGCTGACGAGCTGAATGCAGACAGAAGAATAGTCAGAGGATCCCTGGTCATAGCATTGTCCATCAGATGGATTACAAAGAATCCTTGGCCCTGCCTCTCTTGACAATCTGAATCATGCCTTTATCCCAGACAAGACGAGCAAATTTACTCCCTGAGCAAAAACTCCGAGGACATTAATCGTGTAGAATATTTGGCTTGGAATGGGACAGCTTAATTCATTTATTTGTGCTTCATACTTCGAATGTCCTGTTAGCTGTGCCCCAATTCCGTTACAATGGGCAAAATCTTCCTGATCCTGGGATCTCCTAGGTTTGGAGATGAGACCCGGAGTAAAATTTGGATATAGTGCATTGGGTTGATTCTGTGGCGTGTTCCTGCCTCTGAGTAATCTTGATGTGGAGATGCTGGCGTTGGACTGGGGTAGGCACAGTAAGAAATCTCACACACCAGATTAAAGTCCAACTGGTTTATTTGATATCACGAGCTTTCGGAGCGCTGCTCCTTCATCAGGTGAATCTGAGGAAGGGGCAACGCTCCTCCGAAAGCTCGTGATACCAAATAAACCTGTTGGACTTTAACCTGGTGTTGTGAGACTTTTTACTGAGTAATCTTGCCAGAGGTGGGATAAAGATGGCAGCAACTACCTGCCAGCATTCATCAGGTAGATGGTTAGGCTACTTTAAGGACTACATAAGGCCAACATGCTGCAAATGCTGGGATCTTCTCAATATCAGACAGGCACCCACTGAGGCTGAAGCTCAGAAGGTTTCTGTGTTCAGGACTGAGAGTGGGGGATAAATTTTTAAAAACTGGAAACCCAATACGATCCTGCCCACTTCCGGCTTTTACCGGGGTACATTTTGAGGTGAGCAGGAAACTCTGGTGAAGCTGGTAGTTTAGTCATTTAAATATCCAGTTAATTGAAAATTTAACCCAGAATTCTGGCTTTAACAACCAGAAGTCTCACAACATCAGGTTAAAGTCCAACAGGTTTATTTGGCACTAGCTTTCGGAGTCTCAGGCTCCTTCATTAGGTGAGTGGGAGTTGTGTTCACAAACAGGTCATATACAGACACGAGTCTTTACAGGTAATCAAGTCTTAAAGGTACAGACAATGTGAGTGGAGAGAGGATTAAGCACAGGTTAAAGAGATGTGTATTGTCTCCAGCCAGGACAGTTAGCGAGATTTTTCAAGCCCAGGCAAGTCGTGGGGGTTACAGATAGTGTGACATGAACCCAAGATCCCGGTTGAGGCCGTCCTCATGTGTGCGGAACTTGGCTATCAGTCTCTGCTCAGCAATTCTGCATTGTCGTGTGTCGTGAAGGCCGCCTTGGAGAACGCTTACCCGAAGATCAAAGGCTGAATGCCCATGACTGTTGAAGTGTTCCCCGACTGGAAGGGAACACTCCTGCCTGGTGATTGTCGAGAGATGTTCATTCATCCGTTGTCGCAGCGTCTGCATGGTCTCCCCAATGTACCATGCCTCGGGACATCCTTTCCTGCAGCGTATCAGGTAGACAACGTTGGCCGAGTTGCAAGTGTATGTACCGTGTACCTGGTAGATGGTGTTCTCACGTGAGATGATAGCATCCATGTCGATGATCCGGCACGTCTTGCAGAGGTTGCTGTGGCAGGGTTGTGTGGTGTAATCATGACAATCACCAAGCAGGAGTGTTCCCTTCCAGTCGGAGAACACTTCAGCGGTCACAGGCATTCAGCCTCTGATCTCCAGGTAAGCGTTCTCCAAGGCGGCCTTCACGACACACGACAACGCAGAATTGCTGAGCAGAAACTGATAGCCAAGCTCCGCACACATGAGGACAGCCTCAACCGGGACCTTGGGTTCATGCCACACTATCTGTAACCCCCACGACTTGCCTGGGCTTGCAAAATCTCACTTACTGGCCTGGCTGGAGACAATACACATCTCTTTAACCTGTGTTTAACCCTCTCTCCACTCACATTGTCTGTACCTTTAAGACTTGATTACCTGTAAAGACTCGCATTCCAACCATTATCTTGTAAATTGAGTTTGTGTCTGTATATGCCCTGTTTGAGAACACAAGTCCTCACTCACCTGATGAAGGAGCGAGACTCCGAAAGCTAGTGCCAAATAAACCTGTTGGACTTTAACCTGGTGTTGTGAAACTTCTTACTGTGCCCACCCCAGTCCAATGCTGGCACCTCCACGTCACGTTTAACAACCAGAACGCAGGTTTTGCAAACTGTGAGGAATTCCGTAGGGTTCAATGAAGTGAAAGCATTGTGTCTAAAAGTGGAGAGTCATTGATTAATGAAACTGACAGGCTGGAAATCCTTTAAAAAGGGAAAGTACACAGCTGCTGTCCAATGTGAAAGCTGCCTGCTCAGGACACTTGTTCTGAGAGGGTCACAGGTAAATTCCACCTGTGAATCTATCCATGTTGATCTGCACTTTGCTGCTCTCAGTCTTCACTGCAGCATGGGAACAGCTGTAACATAGAGCTCTGTTGAGGAAAGTTTAAAGTTTATTTATTAGTATCACAAGTGGGCTTATATTAACACTGCAATGAAGTTACTGTGAAAATCCCCTAGTCGCCACAATCTGGCACCTGTTCGGGTACACTGAAGGGCCTGTTCCTGTGCTGTAATTTTTTTTGTTCTTTGTTCTAATAGTGCCTCAGAAGGCTCAGGCTTTCTCAGGTCATTGCTGAAATCTACAGCTTCCTCCTCCCGGTTAACCAGGCGGCAGTTAATTACTATCAAGTTTAACTCAACACTGAATTTCTCCATTTCCAGCTCCTTCCACACACGGGTGATTCATTGAGCAAGTCACTAGGTTGTGGGGGATGAAATTCAGGTACCGGGACAGAACGGGGGGCCCCTTTGAGTCTGCATCAGCAATGGTGTTGAGGTGCACTGTGGTGTGCTGTGCCTTACATGACATGACACTGTTACAATCCCAGCTGATGTTGCTGCTGGACAAGTCAGATCCCAGGGTGGAACCCAGCTTGATGGATCCTAACTTTGATTTTTGTTTAGATAAGTGGAAGGTGGCTACTGAACAGAGTCACAGGAGTCAGCTGATGACTGTTTAACAAAAGAATAAAACATTTATTAAACAAGAAAAAATGAACTGTGATACACTAGTGTTCACCTCAACCTGATGTTTACAGATATATACAGATTTGTACGGATAACACAAGTTGCAAAATCTGCCTAATATCTAATGTTCTCAGTAAGTACACAGTCCATGTAAACCAATGGGCGAAACGTGGTCTGACAGCCTGCACTCTGAAACCAAGTGACAGGTGCTATCCAAAACAACTGCTATGGACTTCTCATCAATTCCCCCCAGGCGTCTATCACACTGTGAGCTAACTGATCTCACTGGAATTCTGTTTTTTGTATGAGGGTTCCAATCTTCACTCTCGAAGAGCAAACTTGGGAGTCTTCCCAACCAGTACAAGTGGATTAGTACAGGCACACATCATAAAACCTGAGTGGATGAAGTCAAATGGTGAACCAATGTTAAATCCAAAGATTATTTCCAGTCAAAAATTCCTCCACTACATTTGCATCATTAGCTCATCCTCCACTCTGGACACACCAGTCTCCGGGCGGTCAATGTCCATTTGAAATGTGGAATGTAACAATGGGGATGGCAGGACAACGGAGGTTTATAATAAGATATTTGGCTCATTTAAATATTCAGATCTATAACCACATGGACATTGTTACAGAGACCCATGTGACTCCCCCCCTCCCCCTTCTCGTATGACTAATAAATCTTCTACCACTTTTAATCCAGGTGTGTGTGTGCTGCAGTCTGGATGTGATCCAAATGTGTGTGTGTTTGTGTGTGTGCTGCAATATGAGTCAGGGTGTGATCCAGATGTGTTTGTGCTGCAGTCTGGGTGTGATCCAGATGTGTGTGTGTGCTGCAGTCTGGGTGTGATCCAGATGTGTGTGTGCTGCAGTGAGTCTGGCTGTGATCCAGATGTGTGTGTGTGTGCTGCAGTCTGGCTGTGATCCAGATGTGTGGGTGTGCTGCAGTCTGGCTGTGATCCAGATGTGTGTGTGTGCTGCAGTCTGGGTGTGATCCATAGAACATAGAACAGTACAGCACAGAACAGGCCCTTCGGCCCACGATGTTGTGCCGAGCTTTATCTGAAACCAAGATCAAGCTATCCCACTCCCTATCATCCTGGTGTGCTCCATGTGCCTATCCAATAACCGCTTAAATGTTTCTAAAGTGTCTGACTCCACTATCACTGCAGGCAGTCCATTCCACACCCCAACCACTCTCTGCGTAAAGAACCTACCTCTGATATCCGTCCTGTATCTCCCACCACGAACCCTATAGTTATGCCCCCTTGTAATAGCTCCATCCACCCGAGGAAATAGTCTTTGAACGTTCACTCTATCTATCCCCTTCATCATTTTATACACCTCTATTAAGTCTCCCCTCAGCCTCCTCCGCTCCAGAGAGAACAGCCCTAGCTCCCTCAACCTTTCCTCATATGACCTACCCTCCAAACCAGGCAGCATCCTGGTAAATCTCCTCTGCACTCCTTCCAGCGCTTCCACATCCTTCCTATAGTGAGGTGACCAGAACTGCACACAATATTCCAAATGTGGTCTCACCAAGGTCCTGTACAGTTGCAGCATAACCCCACGGCTCTTAAACTCCAACCCCCTGTTAATAAAAGCTAACACACTATAGGCCTTCTTCACAGCTCTATCCACTTGACTGGCAACCTTTAGAGATCTGTGGATATGGACCCCAAGATCTCTCTGTTCCTCCACAGTCTTCAGAACCCTACCTTTGACCCTGTAATCCACATTTAAATTTGTCCTACCAAAATGAATCACCTCACATTTATCAGGGTTAAACTCCATTTGCCATTTTTCAGCCCAGCTTTGCATCCTATCTATGTCTCTTTGCAGCCTACAACAGCCCTCCACCTCATCCACTACTCCACCAATCTTGGTGTCATCAGATGTGTGTGTTGCTGCAGTCTGGCTGTGATCCAGATGTGTGTGTTGCTGCAGTCTGGCTGTGATCCAGATGTGTGTGTTGCTGCAGTCTGGCTGTGATCCAGATGTGTGTGTTGCTGCAGTCTGGCTGTGATCCAGATATGTGTGTTGGTGCAGTCTGTCTGTGATCCAGATGTGTGTGTTGGTGCAGTCTGTCTGTGATCCAGATGTGTGTGTTGGTGCAGTCTGGCTGTGATCCAGATGTGTGTGTTGCTGGGTTGCAATGTGTGTGTCTGGTGCTGGGAAATGAGCCAGACCAGGTGCTAGACTTGGAAGTTGGTGTGCATTTTGGTGATAGTGACCACAATTCGGTTACGTTCACCTTAGTGATGGAAAGGGATAGGCATGAACCTCGGGCCAGTGGTTTTAGCTGGGGGAAGGGTAATTATGAGGCTATTAGGAGAGAATTAGGAAACATAGGTTGGACTAGGAGATTACAGGGACTGGGAACGTCCGACATGTGGAGTTTTTTCAAGGAGCAGCTACTGCGAGTCTGTGATAGGTATGTCCCTGTCAGGCAAGGAGGAATTGGTAGGGCTAGGGAACCGTGGTGCACCAAAAAAGTTTCTTTGTTGGTTAAAAAGAAAAAGGAGGCTTATGTTCGGATGAGACGTGAGCACTCGGGTAGTGCACTAGAAAGCTTTAGATTGGCTAAGAGGGAGTTGAAGAGCGAGCTTAGAAGGGCTAAAAGGGGACATGAGAAGACTTTGGCGGATAGGGTTAAAGAGAATCCTAAGGCGTTCTATAGGTATGTCAAGAACAGAAGG
The DNA here is from genome assembly GCF_964213995.1 of Mustelus asterias. Lineage (NCBI taxonomy): Eukaryota > Metazoa > Chordata > Chondrichthyes > Carcharhiniformes > Triakidae > Mustelus > Mustelus asterias. The sequence goes on from NC_135818.1 coordinate 85,794,509, forward strand.
TTGGTTAGGGCAAGTTTAGGGCCAGTTATAGATGGCAGAGGGAAGTTATGTGTGGAACCGGAGGAGATTGGTGAAGCATTGAACCAATATTTCTCTTCGGTGTTCACGCAAGGGGACATGAATATAGCTGAGGAGGACACTGGGTTGCAAGGGAGTAGAATAGACAGTATTACAGTTGATAAGGAGGATGTGCAGGATATTCTGGAGGGTCTGAAAATAGATAAATCCCCTGGTCCGGATGGGATTTATCCAAGGATTCTCTGGGAGGCAAGAGAAGTGATTGCAGAGCCTCTGGCTCTGATCTTCAGGTCGTCGTTGGCCTCTGGTATAGTACCAGAAGATTGGAGGTTAGCGAATGTTGTCCCATTGTTTAAGAAGGGGAACAGAGACTTCCCCGGGAATTATAGACCGGTGAGTCTCACTTCTGTTGTCGGCAAGATGTTGGAAAAAATTATAAGGGATAGGATTTATAGTTATTTGGAGAGTAATGAATTGATAGGTGATAGTCAGCATGGTTTTGTGGCAGGTAGGTCGTGCCTTACTAACCTTATTGAGTTTTTTGAGAAAGTGACCAAGGAGGTGGATGGGGGCAGGGCAGTGGACGTGGTATATATGGATTTTAGTAAGGCGTTTGATAAGGTTCACCATGGTAGGCTTCTGCAGAAAATGCAGATGTATGGGATTGGGGGTGATCTAGGAAATTGGATCAGGAATTGGCTAGCGGATAGGAAACAGAGGGTGGTGGTTGATAGTAAATATTCATCATGGAGTGCGGTTACAAGTGGTGTACCTCAGGGATCTGTTTTGGGGCCACTGCTGTTTGTAATATTTATTAATGATCTGGATGAGGGTATAGTTGGGTGGATTAGCAAATTTGCTGATGACACCAAAGTCGGTGGTGTGGTAGACAGTGAGGAAGGGTGTCGTAGTTTGCAGGAAGACTTAGACAGGTTGCAAAGTTGGGCCGAGAGGTGGCGGATGGAGTTTAATGCGGAGAAGTGTGAGGTAATTCACTTTGGTAGGAATAACAGATGTGTTGAGTATAGGGCTAACGGGAGGACTTTGAATAGTGTGGAGGAGCAGAGGGATCTAGGTATATGTGTGCATAGATCCCTGAAAGTTGGGAATCAAGTAGATAAGGTTGTTAAGAAGGCATATGGTGTCTTGGCGTTTATTGGTAGGGGGATTGAATTTAGGAGTCGTAGCGTTATGTTGCAACTGTACACAACTCTGGTGCGGCCGCACTTGGAGTACTGTGTGCAGTTCTGGTCCCCACATTACAGGAAGGATGTGGAGGCTTTGGAGAGGGTGCAGAGGAGGTTTACCAGGATGTTGCCTGGTATGGAGGGGAGATCCTATGAGGAGAGGCTGAGGGATTTGGGATTGTTTTCACTGGAAAGGCGGCGGCTAAGAGGGGATCTTATTGAAACATATAAGATGATTAGAGGTTTAGATAGGGTGGATAGTGATAGCCTTTTTCCTCTGATGGAGAAATCCAGCACGAGGGGGCATGGCTTTAAATTGAGGGGGGGTAGTTATAGAACCGATGTCAGGGGTAGGTTCTTTACCCAGAGGGTGGTGAGGGATTGGAATGCCCTGCCAGCATCAGTAGTAAATGCGCCTAGTTTGGGGGCGTTTAAGAGATCCGTAGATAGGTTCATGGACGAAAAGAAATTGGTTTAGGTTGGAGGGTCACAGTTTTTTTTTTAACTGGTCGGTGCAACATCGTGGGCCGAAGGGCCTGTTCTGCGCTGTAATGTTCTATGTTCTATGCTGCAGTCTGTCTGTGATCCAGATGTGTGTGTTGCTGCAGTCTGTCTGTGATCCAGATGTGTGTGTTGCTGCAGTCTGGCTGTGATCCAGATGTGTGTGTTGCTGCAGTCTGTCTGTGATCCAGATGTGTGTGTTGCTGCAGTCTGTCTGTGATCCAGATGTGTGTGTTGCTGCAGTCTGGCTGTGATCCAGATGTGTGCGTGCTGCTGCAGTCTGGCTGTGATCCAGATGTGTGTGTTGCTGCAGTCTGGGTGTGATCCAGATGTGTGTGTTGCTGCAGTCTGGGTGTGATCCAGATGTGTGTGTTGCTGCAGTCTGGGTGTGATCCAGATGTGTGTGTTGGTGCAGTTTGGCTGTGATTCAGATGTGTGTGTTGCTGCAGTCTGGCTGTGATCCAGATGTGTGTGTTGGTGCAGTCTGGGTGTGATCCAGATGTGTGTGTTGCTGCAGTCTGGGTGTGATCCAGAAATGTGTGCGTGCTGCTGCAGTCTGGGTGTGATCCAGATGTGTGTGTTGCTGCAGTCTGGCTGTGATCCAGATGTGTGCGTGCTGCTGCAGTCTGGGTGTGATCCAGATGTGTGTGTTGCTGCAGTCTGGGTGTGATCCAGATGTGTGTGTTGCTGCAGTCTGGCTGTGATCCAGATGTGTGTGTTGCTGCAGTCTGGCTGTGATCCAGATGTGTGCGTGCTGCTGCAGTCTGGGTGTGATCCAGATGTGTGTGTTGCTGCAGTGTGGCTGTGATCCAGATGTGTGTGTTGCTGCAGACTGGCTGTGATCCAGATGTGTGTGTTGCTGCAGTCTGGCTGTGATCCAGATGTGTGCGTGCTGCTGCAGTCTGGGTGTGATCCAGATGTGTGTGTTGCTGCAGTGTGGCTGTGATCCAGATGTGTGTGTTGCTGCAGACTGGCTGTGATCCAGATGTGTGTGTTGCTGCTGCAGTCTGGGTGTGATCCAGATGTGTGTTGCTTCTGCAGTCTGGCTGTGATCCAGATGTGTGTGTTGCTGCAGTCTGGCTGTGATCCAGATGTGTGTGTTGCTGCAGTCTGGGTGTGATCCAGATGTGTGTGTTGCTGCAGTCTGGCTGTGATTCAGATGAGTGTGTTGCTGCAGTCTGGCTGTGATCCAGATGTGTGTGTGCTGCTGCAGTCTGGGTGTGATCCAGATATGTGTGTGCTGCTGCAGTCTGGGTGTGATCCAGGTGTGTGTTGCTACAGTCTGGGTGTGATCCAGATGTGTGTGTTGCTACAGTCTGGGTGTGATCCAGATGTGTGTGTTGCTACAGTCTGGCTGTGATCCAGATGTGTGTGTTGCTACAGTCTGGCTGTGATCCAGATGTGTGTGTTGCTACAGTCTGGCTGTGATCCAGATGTGTGTGTGTCTCTGTTGTCAATAAAGTTTGTTGTTGAGAGGCGGCGCGTGCGCACTGCGGCGGGATGCTGGGCTCGCTGCTGTTCCTCATTCTGGCGCCTCTCGCTCAGCTGTTCCGCCGTCTCACAGGTCAGGGCCGCGGGGGTGAGGCCGCCGGGGGCAGCGGGGCCGCGGGGGAGGGAAGTGGGTCGCGCCGCTCGCTCCGGGGCGTGAACCCCGCACCGCGCGGGAGGGGTTAGGCTTTGGGGAGCTGACTAGGCCCCGGGGTGTGCGGGTCCCGTTACCCTGGCAACCGGGCCAGGCCGTTACCCCGGGCGACGCCAGGGACTGAGGGGGTCACCCCGCAACTCCCCCTCCCTCTCCCACTGTCCAGACCCCCCAGCCCCTCACCTCAGCCAGGGGTAGACTGGTGTCTGTGACCCCTGGGGGAAGCCTCCAGCCTCTCTCATGGCCTCTGTTTGTAAGTGGACCATGCCCCCCCCCCCTCCCCCCCAGGCTCATCCATGAACCCAGTGCCTCACACCCTGGATCCAGTGCCATTCTTTGCCCTGAGCGGTAAAGCCTGAGCCAAGCACCCACCCCTCTCATCGGTCCGTTTGGTGAGAGTTGGCTGACGTGCCAAGGGGACGGGGAATCAACAGGAGAGCCACTGCCCAGGTATCTACCCCCGGCTCAGTTGGGCCAGTGCCCCAGAGTCAGAAGGTTGCGGGTTTGAGTCCCACTCTGGAGGGCCTGTGTGGCACTGAGGGAGCACCAAACTGCCGAAAGTTGAGTCTTTTGGATAAACCAAATTCCCGTTTGCTGTACCAGTTGACCAGGTGTAGAACCTGATTACTTGAAGAAGGGACAGGGAAACTCTTCCAAGTGCCCTGGCCATCATTCATCCTGTAACCAATGGACACCTATTTGATTTCTGTTTATGGGGACTTTGTGTCAATGGGTTGTTGCATTTCTAACATCGCAACAGTGACTACTTCACTTGGATTTTATGATCCCCCAAAATCTGGGAAAGTGTTATAGAAATGCCAGACTTTCTTTTATCCTCATATAGGGTATGGTAGCAAAGTGGTTATGTTACTAGACTAATCATCTAGAGGCCTTGGCCAATGATCTGGTAATTTCAGTCTAAGTTCTTCCATGGCAATTTGGAAATTTAAATTTAGTTAAGAAAATTGTTTATAAATCTGCAATTAAAAGATCATATCAATAATGATTATCATGTAATTACTGGATTGTTATGAAAACCCATCTGGTTCATTCATGTTTTTACCTTGTCTGACCTATATGTGACTCCAGACCCACAGCAACATGGTTGACTCTTAACTGTTCTCTGAAATGCCTGGAAAGTTCCTCGGCTGTATTTTAACATGATGGCTCACCTTTCAACTTTGGGATAGACAATAAATAGTGTCCTTGAGCAATGGAGAAGGTTGCCTGGAGATGATGAACACATAATCTAAATTGATACAAAAAGAGAAAATGCTGGAAAATCTCAGGAGGTTTGACAGCATCTGTAAGGAGAGAAAAGAGCTGACCTTTCGAGTTACTCTCCTTCCAGATGCTGCCAGACCTGCTGAGATCTTTCAGCATTTTCTCTTTTAGTTTCAGATTCCAGCATCCGCAGTAATTTGCTTTTAATCTAAATTGATCCTCTGGTGTGGAGGGAATGCAGCATTGTTGAAAATGCTGTCTTACAGGTGAAACGTTTAACTGAGACCTCATTTGTTTGTTCAGATGGATGTCAGAAATTCTCTGCCACTTTTTGGAACAAATGGGACAAATTGAAATAGTTGACATCGAGATGTGAATGTTGAAAGTGTACAGATTGTAATAGGAAAGGAAGTACTGAGGGAGTTGAGGGTTCCATGGCACTAATGTTATGGGGTTCAATTACTTGGAGTAAAGAGGCAGTGCAATGAATCTTGAAAAAAGTACACAACAAATAACTAATGGAGAAGGGAGATTGATTCTGTGTGTAATTAACTGGAAGAACTCAATGATTGTTGTGGTTAGAAGGGTACTGTTTTGAAATAGGAGCTGAATTTTTCCTGGCGATTGGAATTCTCCATGTGATTTCTTTTTGTTTTGAGTGTTCATATAAATGAAGCAAATGATTTCTATCGTCCTTTTGTCCTGTCAGGTCCTTACATTGAAGATGACTCTGCAGGGGAATGTTCAACAACAGCGTTACAGGAAAGCGACGGGCCAGATGATGGAGATTCCGCTCCACGGCTGCCACTTAGCAAAGACCAGACTGCTCTGCTCCAGGATTGGCTACGAGGAGGGCCGAGTGAACCTTCGGGAGGGGAATCAGTAGGGGAGAACAAAGTGAGTGCGGACATAGAGAAAAAAACGCAGGATCAACCGTCTGAGACCTGGGAGGTGGATGAGGCCACCATGGCGTGGCAGCAATCGAGGAATGTGCCAACATTGACCCAACAGTCGGAAGCGTGGCAGGCTGCCAGTGTTCAGGCTATCGATCAGGACCAGAGTATTGTGGGATGGCAATTGACTTCCACATCGGAGACTGACACAGACTGGCCAGCCTTGCCCAGCCGGGGCGTGAAGGAGGGCGCTATGGGTTGGATGTCAGCACCTTCACAGAATATGAGTGGGATTGAGCTCACGACAGGCTGGCAATTTCCACCTGGGCAGCGTGGTTCCCAGGATGGTGGTATATTGGGTTGGCAGTCAATGCCAGCACAGAGCATGAGTGAACCAATCGGCAGCACAGGATGGCAGTTTCCCCCTCTAATGGGTGTGAATGATGCAGCAGCAAATGCCCTGTGGCAGTTTCAGAATGAAGGCAATCTTATAATGGGCACAGACCCATATCAAGGTGAGGAAGGTGAACAATTAAACGACTAGAGACAGCTTTTATTTCATCACCAATAAAAGTAGCCATATGAATGAGTGTGATGAGAGAGGGCTGGTGTTTGGTGGTTTTGACACTGTAGTCAGTTCGATGGTGTGGGTTCAGATCCCATCACACCACCAGTGCTACATTTCTGTCATTTACACCAGGTACTCTTCTTGGATCTGGCATATTCTGCCACTCCTGTAAGTAGATTTGTGTCGTCAGTGATTTGGTGTGCCCCTTTTCCTGCCTATAGCTAGGTGAATACGGCAAAACCCAGGGATTGAACAGAGTTTTACTGGAATGTAGCACATGTCATAACATTCTCTTCATCCTTGGGAGGCAGTTTCAAAATACATATTCATCCTGATCAAAGCTCAGTTTATAAATCACCAGGTTATTTAATGCAAAATAAGTAAATGACTAATATTTGAACAGAAGTGTGTATATGCTTCGCAATGCTTATAAAAACAAGAAAAATGCACACTGCTCTGAGCTCCCTCTCAAACTAGATTCTTGAAAAATGCTGCTTACTTGTTACAAGACAACGAGCTCAAAACTTTCTCAGGCTCTTTACTGACAGGAGATTCTGATCTAAGTGTGAGGTAACTCAATAGAAATCTGTATTTGGAATCCTGACCACAGTGTTGTCCATTAAAATGGTTTGCAGGATATGGTGCCTGACTCGGACTTGCCTCGTGCCTGACACAGCTGTTAAAGTATCAATAATTCTGACTGGCTGGTTCTTTGACCTGATGCCAGGTAGCGGAAACCAACTTGTTTCAACACCCTATGAAAGTGTATCTGAATAAAAGATCTTAATGCTCCGGGCTCCCTCTCCTGCCTGTTCAAATGATGCAATAGAAAGACATACATCATCCTAGCACTTAATTTGATCAGTAATAATCCACTTGGCAACAGATTGAGATCGATAACTTCTACTAATCTCTTTGTTTGGCAGAAAGCGAGACTCGAGCCAATGCAGTAACAACAGTCTGTATTTCTGTAACGTGCAGAGATAGCTGACAGAAACCATAATTAACTATTTTCAATATCTAAAAGAATCAAAATAATAATCTGAGAGCCAAAAATATCTTATTGTCCCAGTAGTGACAGATCAGACGTCTAGATGAAGCCATGTTTTTCAGTGAAGTGCACTGGTTGATTTGAAATTGACATTATCGATTATATTTACTTAGTAATCACAGGCCCAGCTATTAAGCTGGGGACTTTGACCTTGAAATAGAGTTGAGCCAAACAGTACATTTCAAGCCATGTAACACCGAGTGACCTGCTGTGGTTCAGGCCTGTCACTGGGCATGGCAGGAACGTGAAGTGATGTCTGACGATTGTGTTTTAATACTGTCAGTGTTTATTTCCCCATGTGTGGTGATCTGGTTAGGACAAACAACATTGAAATTGTTCATCTTTCAGTGATTTTAGTGAAAGCATTTGGCTGCTTCACACATTTTAAAGGCATTCTAGATTCATTTGAGATTATTTGGGTTATAGTTGCTGTAAACACAATGTTAAAAATAGTGCAACTACCTGGCAGTATTGGCAGCTGACTGCTTAACACACAATACATCCATCTATTGTTATTCGGTTCTTAATCCCTTTAACGTGTTGTGTTTAGAAAGGAATAGATGGAGTTTTGAAGAATAAATCTCTTAAGATGTTTTTCACTTTTGCCCTTTCTCAGATCCCTTCTCTTTCCATGTTTCATTTCTCGCCAAGAAGACTAGTAGATGGGCACATGTTTCCAGATTTCTGCCATCTTAGTATACATCTGACTGGAATGAATTCCTTATGAGTGTCATTGAGTAAGGGAGGCTCAGATTCACAAACTTTGTGAAGCTAACATGGGGAATTGTGGCTCTGAGTCTACAATCCCAGCCACAGATATTGTGTGTTGTTGTCTGTCACAGCACTCCAGCAAGTCATCAATGCAATTAGTCGCAACCAAAAAACTGCCCACAAACAGCAGCTCGCCCTCTAAGCATCCCTTATTCCATCACTGATTCTCTTCAAGTCACTGGTTCACTTATTTTCTAGGTCTGCTAGCCAGAGTGTGGGAGGACTTACCAAGACCCCAGGTGGATGGTGCTGATGATAGCAAGCTATTTGAATTCACCATCATGTCGTACAATATCCTGTCGCAGGACCTTTTGGAGACAAATGCTGATCTGTACGCTCACTGCCAGCCAGAGTTCCTAAAGTGGGAATTCCGATTCCAGAATATTCTGCAGGAGTTTGAGACCTGGGACCCTGATGTGAGTACAGTACCAATGAACCAGTGTTCAGTTACCACCTTGATGGTCAGTCAGGGGATCCTATTACTGCTTGGTATCCGCTGACCACTGCAGGGGTGGACTTTAGATACTGACGAGGGGAGGTTTTCACTGTGACGTACAGTAACATTGTATTTATGCTACTGGGCGAGTAATCCAGTGACCTAGACAAAATATCTGCTGACACAAGTTCAAATCCCACCATGGCAGTCGGGGAATTTAAATTAAGCTCATTCTGGAATTTAGAAAAAAGCTAGTACCTGTCATGGTGACTCTAAAACCACTGGATTGTTGTAAAACCCCACTAGTGTTCTTTAGAGAAGGAAATGTGCTGTCCTTAGTCCCTCTGGCCTCTGTACGACTCCAGACCTACTGTAATCTGGTTGACCTTTAATTGTCCTCCAAGATGGTCTCACAAACCACTCAGTTATATGCAAGAAGGTAGCTCGTTACCTTTACAAGGGCAATTGAGGATGAGCAGTAAGTGATGGTCTTGCCAGCAATGCCAACAACCTGTAATAAATGAAGTTCTTCATTGTTGAATAGTTAATCCCGTTGTTGCTTGGTGCATAGTCTCTTACATAATGACTAAGCTCTGAGATGGTGGATCACCATAGACCCACATCCAATGATCTCTGCAATCCACTATTGGATGCTTCATATGTTTTAGCATAGAAACATGGAAACTGGAATAGGAGTAGGCCATTTGGCCCTTCAAGCCTGCTCCACTATTCGTTATGATCATGGCTGATCTTATAATTCAATAACCTGTTCCTGCTATCCCCCCAATATCCTTTGATCCCTTTAGCCCCAAGAGCTGAATCTAACTCCTTTATGACATACAATGTTTGACCTCAACTGGTGTAGGAAATGGAGGGCCTGTACTGCAGTTGATTCTGCAGTCGACTTGCACTCCTGAGCTGCAATACTTGATACCAGCATTGGGTTACATTCCTGACTCTCTATCTCTGGCTTAGACATGACTGTCAGAACTATCTGGAGGTCTTCTTGTTTCAGTACTGTGGCTACATCCAGCTAAATGTAAATACATATTTTCAAACTGCAAACGAGGCAGTAAGAGTACGTGACAGCCTGGCATCTTGTGGATCCCCTTTCAGATTCTGTGCCTACAGGAAGTTCAAGAGAACCATTACCACCAGCAGTTTCGACCAGCTCTCCAACAACAGGGTGAGTAAGTCCGAAAGGACAAACCTGTAATCTATCAGCATTGACTGATTTATTTTTCCCTTTGGTGTTTTCCTAGCTCTCTCTATTGGGATAAGATTCCTAGGATGCTGGCAAGTTGCCCAAGTCACTATTTGTTTTCCATATGTGAGATTGAGCAATGAGTGTTGAGAGATAAAAACAGAAAGTGCTGGAGACTCAACAGGTCTGGCAGCATCTGTAGAGCAAGAGTTCCTGCCAACCAATTGTGGTTGTGAGTGTTGAAAGGCTGTTTGGCATTCTGGGCAGGGGTCATCCTGCCCAACAACCACACATGTGCATCTTCAGCGGGGATCATTGGATTGGGAGTAAGACTGGAAACATCACCCATGCTTTAGGCGCCAGGTCAATTGTAGCACTCCAAACTGCCTGATGTTAAAAATCACAACACACTATTTAAAGGAGAGCAAGGTTTTCACTTGGTATCCGTGTCAGCATTCTTTCCTCAACCAACCTTAATGTTCTCAAAACTGAGACTGATGGCTTTTTATTAGGTGAAGATATTATGGGCTAGGGAGCTAAGGTGGGTAGAAGCAATTAAGCTGTAGATAATTGAGTGGCATAATGAACTTAAAAGGACCTCCTCCTGTTTCTAAATTTAGCTTACCTGGTCACTTATTTCATTACTGTTGATGGAATATTTCTGGTGAACTTTGATTCACCTCCATTACAACAGAAGCACTTTGAGACCTGTTAGTAAGATAGGGTGCAATATAAGTATTTATTTATCATAACTTGTAACCTTCTGGACTGAGTCCCACATTAACTCTGTGTTGGAAATAACCACTGAGCAAGCAAGGGTGAAGGGAAGGATAATTATAAACTGGAAATAAGAGCTCACTTCAGGATTGCTAGTTGTGCAGTCAGCTTGCATGAGACATTTAGTTTCAGGAGAATTATTTTGGAACTCCCTTCTCCGAAATGTTTTTTCTAGTATATGGTACCAAATATCAAATTCATTCAATAAAAAGTGAATGCAAATTTAAAAGTTGCTGGGTTCATAAGTCAGAGTTAATTCCACAATGCTGTAGACAGCTGTTTCTTGTGACTTCCTGTAAATAGAAGAATACAGTGTTTTTTAAAAAGTTTATTTATTAGTGTTACAGGTAGGCTTGCATTAACACTGCAATGAAGTTACTGTGAAAATTCCCCCAGTGAATGGGTGACCCCAGTGCTAATCTAGTTGCCTTCTCTGCAGGTTACGAATGCGTTTATAAACGCCGTACCGGTATCAAGACGGACGGGTGCGCTGTGTGCTACAAAAGGGGGAAGTTCTCTCTGGTCTCCGAGCACCCCGTCGAGTATTTTCGACCTATTGTGGAAACCTTGAACAGGGACAATGTGGCACTGCTGGTTCTGCTCCGAGCCCTGACCCCAGACTGTGCCCAAGAAAGCTCAAAGTTTCCTGACATCTGCGTGGCAAACACTCACCTCATATTCAATCCCAGGCGGGGGGATATTAAACTCACCCAACTGGCTGTGTTATTTGCTGAAATTGAGCAGGTAGTACACGCAGCATGCACAGATGGTAACCACTGTCCAATCATTCTCTGCGGAGATCTGAACTCTGTCCCGGAGTCCCCTTTGTATAAGCTCATCCGAAATGGAGAGCTTTACTATTATGGAATGCCAACATGGAAGGTAAATAGTCGACACCTGCATCACTTCTGACCCATTTCCCAAATTAGATTTTTTTAAAAACCTGCCGTCTGTCTCCAAGGAAATGCCAGTAACCCATGTTGCACTGTTGTACTTATATTCTGGCAGGTGTCAAGTCAGGAGGATTGTTCTCTCCAAATATGTCCAAGGAAACTCTATGGTCCCTTGTGGCCGAGCAGACTCAGGATAACAGACAGCTGTCAGTATGTGGATATGTGTGAAAAGAAGAGAACGGGTTAGCGGCTTGTTTCCTTTATCCAATCTGCTCTTTACTTACCTTCTTCGTGTGCTCTGACCTTGTACCCGATCTCTGGTTCGTGCTCTGGCTCTCGGAAACACTCAACTCTCTTTTACTCCCTCCTGCTGCTTCCTTTTGTGTTTTCTGCTGCTCACAACCATCATGCTTGCAGTGTCATTATCTGGAGTATTTTGTTCAGCTCTGAATACTGCACCTGAGGAAGGATATGCTAACCTTGGAGAGAGAGTGGACCAAGAACTGGCCAGAATAGTACCAGGAATTAAAGGGATAAATTAGTAGGCCGTGCTGTGTAAAGTTGGTTTGCATTCCCTTGAGTTTAGAAGGTTGAGTGGTGATCTAATTGAGGTGCTTAAAATGCAAAAGGGATTTGATACGTTAGATGCAGAGAAAGTATTTCCTCTAATGAAGAGCCCTTAACAAGAACACATTATGTTCAGATCATGTCAGACTATTTGGGATTGAATACTTTTTTATGCAGGGTCTATTGTTAACCTGGAATTCCCTGTCCTTGAGAAAGCTGTGGAGCAACTAGAAATTTGAAGATTTTTGTTGAGTAAGGGTATCAAGAGTTCTGGGCAAAGTAGGATAAGTCAAGTTGAGATATGGGTCAGTCATGGCCCCTTGTGGCTGAGCGGACTCAGGATAGCAGCTGTCAGTACGTGGATATGGGTGAAGAGAACGGGTTAGCTGCTCATTTCCTTTATCCAATCTGCTCCTTGCTTACCTTCAATGGCAGAACGGGCTCAAGGTGCTGGATGGCTCACTCCTGTTCCGATGTCTGTGTGATCTACTTGCTTGGGGACAGGACAGAGTTCGAGAGGCCTCGCTCATGGTGCTGAATACTTAAGTGGGGGGGGGGGGGGGGGGGGATATTGAGTTGATGCAAGTCACATTTTGCAATGCTGAAATTTGGGGGTCGGAGGAAGGTGATAATACTGGTATCTACAATTTTCCTTTAAATAGTACAGTAATTCAGTTTAGGTCCCACACTGAATTTCACAACATCGCACTGGGGGCAAAGCTTTGTCTCAAGCTCACTCACATAAAATGGACATATAAGTTTGAAACAGACAAGCCTACTTAAGAGTCTTTCTAAAAATAAGGATTTTTCTGTTGGTGTGTAACATGTACTTGTATGATTGAGAATGTTCTTTACTTCTGCATTGAATATCTAATAAACTTGTTACTTTTTTAGCATATTGTAAAAGTCTTCACCTTACAAAGGCACTGTTTTCAGACCGATTCCCAATTATTGCTGCAGTTTAGTTGACAATGTACAAGGTTGGGAGGAACGGAATTATGAATTCATTTTGCTGTGTGAAATTGTGATTTGTGCAAATTGCTTTTGGCATTCCTGTTTTGTTATGTGGTTTTATTCAGGTTTTCATTGCATTATTTTGATTGGATCTGCTCCATGATCTTCTGCTTGCTCCATAGTGGGCTGCTAGAAACCCATATAACAGCAGTTTGTACTCTGCCTGAAGAACTCTTCAGACCTGATTTTTTTGCAGAGCCTCTGCTCTACATCTGTTCAGTCAAAATTGTGAATCAGTGTTCGTCTGCTTCATGTCATTCTGTGTTGCAACACTCTATAGCTTCCTGCCCAGTTTCACTATTCCAGTGATGTTTGCAGTGCCTGATGCCTGTTTTGTTTGTTTGTTTAGGAAAACGGAGATATGGCCGTGAGTTTCTCCTCCAGCTAAGATATTCCGCACCAGCTCTTGAGCGTCCGGAGGATCTTGTTTTCATTGAGGGTGTAACTGATGCAAAGCCAGGTACAGCCAGGTTGATGTGCAAATCCTATCTACCAACTCTCCCCTTATAGTGAGACTCTGACCCTGACATTAACATGGAGGAGGGAGTGGAGCAGAGTTGTGGGTAGCGGCAATGAAGGTGCATATTTTGGGGGTGGGGCAGAAATATTTGATTATCATATAACTTCTGAGTTTCACATCTCCAACTCATTGATTGGGCATGTTTGGATCAGGCAACATAATTTTTACACTTTAGAACTTACCCCTTCTTTCTAACGCCCACCGACCCATGACCCTTTCCCATCTGTTGCGAGATGACTGGGGGAGGGTGGAGATTGCTACCAATGAGGCCACAACTTCTCAGTCTGCCTGTGTTATTTCTTTTTGGTTTTACTGATGATCTTGAATTGTGTTCCATCTCCATTCAGAGCCTCCAGGGGATGGTTCAGAAGGCTATGTCAGTGTGTCCGAGCCAGAGGATGAGCTCTTCTGTAATAGGTATGTCTTGTGTTGTCAAACAGAAAGTAGATTAGTATTTGTAAACTATTCGCTTTTAAACAGAGACTGGAAGGAGAGCTTCGGGATGGTTTATAGTGCTGGAATATAGGAATTCCTGACCCCAGTGTTTCTTGGAGCATGTTTCTTGGGAAATCTTGGACATTCCCATCTAAGTCCACCACAGTCTTTGAACATCTCTTTTGCATTTTCCCATAAGGTTCTCAGTCTTTCCACATAACTGAAGTCCCTCATGACTGGTAGCATCCTGATAAATGTATGTACCCTTTCCAAGGCTTGAACATGTATCCTTTTGTGGATAATTTTGAATTAAGTTATAAAATTTACGCTCCAGTAGATGGGGAAAAGTTTTCCAGCTTGTATTGTAACTGGTCAGTTGGTGGTCTTTGTAGATTGCTGCAGTTTCTAGAGGAGAATTAGCAGAGGGGAGTTGTGTTGCCAGATACACCTGCACTCTGCCCTTTTTAGAATTTTTAAAACAAAGAATAAGCTGTGCAGAAGTGACCATGTTCTGGGTCAGAATAGTGGGGTGCAAGTTTGTGACCACAAATTTCCAGATGTTGTGGAGCTTGTGACCTTAAACGTCCAGATGTTGAGAAAATTAAGAGAATCCTTCCAGTTTAGCCACAAATCAATCCTAGCTTCCAGTGGCATTGGTGAGCCTGGGTATAGGTGATTTATTATCTCCGGTAGGGTTAATGTGAAATGGAGATAAATACCATTTTTGAAAGTAGTTTTTGTCTTAATTGTTGATGAGGAATAATGCTGCAAAGGTTATGGTGATCCTGAACCGGCAAACCAGAGGTTTTGAGTTAAGATCCCAACCCAACAAGTTGTGGCAGCAAATTCAATAAATCAGATAACTTGTAGCTTGGCAGCAGAATAAATGGCTTTAAAAGCTGCTGGATTATTGTAAAATTTCACCTTGGCTCATAAATGTTCTTCACAACCAACGGTGGAATTTAAACACTCAACCCCCAACTGGGCTTCCCATCCACTACCTGAAACTAACAACATGACGGACATGCTCTACTCTGCCTTTTTCACTCCACACAGGTCTCCAACCACTCTCCGGCACAACCTCAACCTAACCTCGGTCTACAGTCATTATCTGCCTGACACAGGACGGCCGGAGGTCACAACCTGTTCATCTGGCTTCGGCCTGACTGTGGATTACATCTTCTACTCAGCACAGCCAATCTCTGATAAGGGTGGAAAAGGTTTGTTACCTGTCATGTGGCGGGGATTGGGATGTTGGCAGATGGTGGGGGTGTTGCGTTGTAGCTGACCGTTTGAATTGAGGTTGCTGCTTTGTTAGAGATAGGGGTTTCATGTTGTTTGGCATGCATGCTTGCCTGTATCCCACCAGAGGGATGATAATCTGACAGATTTGGCCTTGCCTTTGCAGTCGTGGCTTCAGAAGCTGCGGGGGATTCTTTAGCTGTTTCCTGTCACTGAGTAAAACTTGTGTTGGATGGATGGCCGGGACATGGATGACACTGGAGAAGCATCCTCCATGGTCAACAGCAAGTTGTGTATTTATTCTGTGATAATAAGCACAGCATAAGCTACACAATCACTGGATATTTGAAATTGGGTAATCAGTTGGTTGGAATGTGATGCAACCAATGCCAACAGCGTGGTTTCAATTCCCATATCGACTGAGGTCATTCATGAAGGCCCCGCCTTCTCAATGTTAACCTTCACCTGAGGTGTGGTGATCCTCTGGTTAAATCACCACCAGTGAACTCTCCTCCTCAAAGGGAGAACAGCCTATTGTCATCTGGGACTATTGTCATATGACGACCTCACCTTTTATTTGAAGTAAAGCAGGAAATACTGGAAATGCACAGCGAGTCAGCTGCCTGTCTGAAAAGAAAGGTAGATTAATGCTTCCGCCCTTGCCAGAACTCAAAATAGAGTTCGGGTGAGGTGTCCCCCCCCCTTAACCTGTGACAGCATTTGCAGTCCCCAAACAAGGCATTGAGCTCAATAACTGAGTCAAAGTTGTGAGTGCGAATTCCACTTCAAACACTTGGGCTCAAAATCCACACTGAGACTGCAGTGTAATACTGAGGGAGCACTGAGCTCCTGGTGGTGCTGTCCTACAGATGACATCTTAATCTGAGATCCTCCATGCCCTCCCGGGTGAATATAAAGGATCCCATTTTGAAGAAAAGCAGGAGAATTTTCCCCAGTGCTTTGGCCAAAATTTATCCTTCAGTCAACTACTTAAATGCATGATCACAATGCTTCCTATGGAAACTTGCTGTGCATAATCCAGCTGCTGCGTTTCTTACATTGCATTAACTACACTTCAAAAGTACCTTGTTGGCTGTTCAGGAATATCCTGAGGTTGTGAAAGACTCTTTGCAAGTGCAAGTCTTTCTTTCGTTTGAACTTTTGTAGTTAAAGAAGTGGTAACTGGTCACTGCTTGTAGCTGCACCTCTGGCTGATACATTGAGCATTAATAGTTATGTTGAATTGATAAATGCACATTATCTATAATGATTGAAGTGGCTGATGTCCTGTTTTGTAGTTCCTACAGGCAGTGCCATCAGACCGGTTCTTCAAGGCTTTTCGTCCTGCCTTCGTGTGAGTGCTGACCTCTCACCCCATCCTGTCCAGCGATGTGACCTGCTCCTTTCTTTTTGTTTCCTTCCTTACAGGGCGTAGGCGATACAAGGATGGAGCCCTCAAGCTGCTGGGCCGACTTTCCCTGCTGTCTGAACATGACATCTGGCTGGCCAATGGGTTGCCCAACGGCATCTGCTCATCTGATCACCTCTCCCTGCTTGCCAAGTTTGGGTTGAAACCCTGTGATTGATTTCATTTTTAAAACATAGTGAGACTTGCACTTGGCTGGTGAGCCCTTGCAAAGCTTCATGGACAGACACCGCTCAGTGGGCAGATTGAAGCTCTGATGTAAGATGCCCAATCTTCATTTTACAGTCTGATTTAGGCTATTTTAATCTTTGTTTCTTCTTTTAATGGACTAGAATTTCAAGTTTGCTGCTTTAAGATTACGGAAATGCCAAAGGAATATCGGTTGGGTCAGGGGCAAGACGGTTAATGATCTTACCATCTAGCTTGCAAAATGTGATTCTCTTGTATAATTTTGTTCCAGGTAAGATGAGCCAGCAGAGCCCTTTATGAAACTTATTAGCTGTAATGATAATTTGCCACTGGGACATGGTTGTGTTTTATGGCCGTTCCCTTCATTTCCCTTTTCCCTTCCTTTTGAAGTTGTTAACTGAAGCAGAAATATTGATGGGCAGGTGCTGGTTGCCCTCTGGAACCTGTGTCAAAAGTGCCATTATTTGCGTATAGGCAGGCTATTCATCTGAGGCAAGCATCACAGCAGAGTCTAATCCTGTCCCTCACTGATAGCCAGTCTAAGAATCCATTTGAATTTAATCGCCATCAGCAGTGTGATCTCTGGGCAATTTGTTTTCCTTTTTCTCCCCTCTCCTTGCCTGATATCAGTGATTTAGGCAGACGCTGGGATTGAAGCTGCGACTTTCCTGGTCAGTAGGGGCTCAGCTATTTCCTGCCTTGTCCAGCTGGGCCATCAGGAGAGCGGTGTCAAACTCTTCACCTGCACTTTAAAGTACAGTAGTGTTTCGGTAAGCTAGCCAGCTGTGAAACAGACTGTGGTTGTCCGTGGAGCTCACAGCTTTTCATTCAGAGGTTGGGAGCATGATACCTGGTCACTGGATGTACCTGCACCCTTGACAGAAACCAGTAAGTATTAGTAATTTATATTGTATTTCAAACAGAACCTTTCCCAGTTACTTTTAGCTGTCAGTGGTGTTTGGGTGCTCATCTTGTCACTGATAGCTCTGAAAAGAATCTCCACACAGAAGACTATCTGTATGAATTGGTGAAACAGAGATGAGTGGTGCACACTAGGTTCTCTTTTTAAACCTTGTTTAAACCTCGTTCCCTAATCATTTTATGCTTTTCAAATGAATATTCAAAAATACGTTCAACCTTCTTATTAAATAATTTTTTGTTATTTTCCGATGTCCTGCCCCTTGTCAGCAGGCCAACTTCAAGCTTGATCCTGTTCTCAAACAAAGCTCACATCTGCACTTTTCAGTGAAAACAATGGATTGGAATCGGGGATGGGGAGGCAATTTTAAATTCCCTCCTTAGCCTAAGGAACTGAGGTCATTTCTGATTCACTAATTGAACACAGACTGGGTGCTGCTTTTCTCTCTGGTTTTAGTACAGTGCAGACACTTTCCTGATTGGACCGGTGGGAGAATCGACCTTCTTTCTTGCCCTCCCCATCCGTGGACATGAAGACAAGCCCCTAAACTACCTTCCTTACTACTGCAGACCTGATCTCTTAAAACACGATGTGGAGATGCCGGCGTTGGACTGGGGTAAACACAGTAAGAAGTCTTAACAACACCAGGTTAAAGTTCAACAGGTTTATTTGGTAGCAAAAGCCACGAGCTTTCGGAGTGCTGCCCCTTCATCAGGTGAGTGGAGAGTTGGGTTCACAAACAGGGCATTTATAGATACAGACTCAATTATAAGACAATGGTTAGAATGCCAGTCTTAACAGGTAACCAAGTCTTCACAGGTGCAGACAATGCAGTTCATACTATCGCGTCCTCACACTGAGGACATTTCCACCTTGTGTGGCACTACTGTGTTGCATGGGATAACTTTACAGTTCTGGCAGTTCAAAACTGGACACTCGTGAGGTCCTGTTGAACATCGAGCAGAATTGTATTCCACTGCAAATTAACACTGCAAATCTTTAATCTATTGTTTGCAGGTTCATTTAGATGTGTCCAAAGCATGTTGCTTCCACCTTTTAGAATGCATGTCCTGTGTTGTGGCACCACAGCTTGATACCTCATTTTCAGATATGCCTAGCGCTATTCCGGGCTTTTTTTTCTACATGCCTTGTTGAGCCGGAATTGGTCACCCTGCACCTGATGGAAATGTGAGGAATATGCTACACCATGAATTTATAAATGGTAGTGGAATACAATTCTGCTCGATGTTCAACAGGACCTCACGGGTGTCCAGTTTTGAACTGCCAGAACTGTAAAGTTATCCCATGCAACACAGTCGTAGTGCCACACAAGGTGGAAATGTCCTCAGTGTGAGGACACGATAGTATGAATTGCATTGTCTGCACCTGTGAAGACTTGGTTACCTGTTAAGACTAGCATTCTAACCATTGTCTTGTAATTGAGTCTGTGTCTATATATGCCCTGTTTGTGAACCCAACTCTCCACTCACCTGATGAAGGGGCAGCGCTCCGAAAGCTCGTGGCTTTTGCTACCAAATAAACCTGTTGGACTTTAACCTGGTGCTGTAAGACTTCTTACTCTTAAAACACACCAGGACTGTGCCTCATCTTCCCTCATCTTCAGGAAGCACTCGGTCTCCATTTCCTTTCCACAATGACACTGTAAGATGAGTAAGTCAATAGCTGGGTTATGGAGGGGTAAGAAGCTCCATCTGACCACCCTACCAAGCAACGCATTGTTTTTCCAGTGCACTGCACTGATTGGGACACAGGAATGGTTTGACACCCAAAATTACACACACTAAATCGTGGCAGGAGAGGGAAGGGGAATGTCAGTCAATGCTGCTGCTTTCTCATGTTCAGCAATTATGGGTGGGTTGGCTGCAGCAGAGCTCCAGAAGATTTTAAAAAAGGCTGCTGCCTAGTGTAATCTCCTCAGTGCTGTATGAACAAGCTGCTGTATTGAGCTTGAAAACTGTTTGATGTTCATCCCCTCCCCCGCACGCTGTACCATCACATCCAGTGCAGTATCTGTATTGGAAGTTGTTTCTTGCTACCACATCAAGGTATAACGTTTTGGTTTCTGCTTGCTCTTAACTTCCCATTTACTTTCTTGTTTTTTTTGTTTCTCTGCCCTCCCAATCTGACAACCTATTGCAATGAAACCCATTCCCACCTTGCACATTACATTGGGGGGATTGAAAGCTTCACTTTCTGCTATGTCTCGGCCTTGGTTGGTGGGAGATGTTTGTGGAAAGTGCTGAGGAATTGGATCAAGTGGATTTCCAGCCTTGAGCATTCTGGCTGTCGGTTTCGCCCCATCACTTGCAGCTTGACATGCGACCCAGTTGATGCCGATTGCAATTGAGATTGTGCTCACAGCACATGCCCCACTGCAGAACCAACCTGGCCACAGCATTAGCTTAATGTTATTCACAGATTAATTAAGGGATTGGGAAAGCAGTGTTTTCATCAACTTCAAGAAAAAATGCTATTCCTCGCTTCATTTTCCTTCTGTTTTAAAACTATACCAACAAATAAATTTGCAGTACAACTGGTGAGAGTGGCAGGGCACATTCATTTGAAATGCTTTAGCTTCCTTGAGGAGTTGAAGCTCTATGTTCCGTTGAGTGGAAGCATGCATCTTTATGTCACCGGTTAGTGATGGGTCTGAGCTCTGCTGTCGCGAGCAGAGGCCAAGGATTGTTGTACTGAGGTTTGGGACGAATAATTTCTCAGCAGTTCTTGTGCTTTACCGTGGCGCCAGCTTCGATCTTCTCTTGTCTGTGAAGGTGTGTTCCGCTAGCAGAGGGGATAAGGAAGACGGTGATGTACAGTTTAATACAGCAGAGGAAATATCTTTGCTTCATGATACGGACATTGGGTTAGGATGCTACAATTGACCTAGATCCTCCTTTACTAAAGAGACAGAGTTCCTGCTGCTGATTGGCTCCTTTTAATCCCTGCTGGGATGAGGTTGGAGTGAGCATAGGATTGGACTCAGCCTTGATTTTCCTCAGCCAGGTGTCACATGTCATTTGGGCACATAAAGAGGACAACCAGTTTGCTAAGTTACTGGAGGCCAGTCGATGGCCAGATCCCAGACAATACTTTCAAGGTGGGGAGGAGAGGGGTGAGGAGGTGAAAGGACGTACATCAGGGATAGGTCATTTGGCCCATCATCTTTAGAGTGTCAGTTGGGATTGTGTGGGTGCTTTTTCATTTATTCCAGTTTACAGGGCTCATTATAGTTCTCTCACTGCAATGGTTGATCATCCGTTGCTCTGGAAGGGGAATTAATGGGTTCAAGGATTTTGCGTGTGTTATATTTGGATCCTGGGCACTCATTTCATAAACTATCAGCACACTCTGAGCCATTGTGATTCATAACACCATTCAGGAGTGTCTTGATTCACACTTCCCTCTTGTCTGTGAGCAACCAGCACCACAGGCCCCCACATCCAAGAAGTCCTGTGAGCTGTCCTCACATGTTCTTGGCCTTCATTCAAGGCCGATCACACGGGCATTAGCAGAGCACCAAAAACTCCATCGCACAACAAGTAAATGCAACTTGGTGATGTCAAGCGTGCTGCAGACCTCGCGGGGTGCAGCGGGATTGAGCCAGAGTGATTGATGGGCATGGCATCATGTTGCAGCATTCTAACAATGCTTCTTGGAGGAAATCAAGACTGTGATCTTTGATTTTAAAGAAGAACAGGAACAAAATTCATCTTACTAATTTAAAAGCCGGAAACCCTCAAAAGCATATAAGATTGTTACCAATTTTTGTCTTTTTTTTTGTGTAAATTATAGTGTGACTAGGTTCCATGTTTTGGATTCTTTCTGGATTAATTCGGGTTAGGGTATGGAACCCAGATCCACTGGCTAAAGGACTAAATTCTTCAGTCAGCCGGAATCATGGGATTTATGAACTTGTGCCCATAGTTATTTTTACAGTTGGTGTGTGAGAATAGCGTGGAATACTTTGGCAACACTACCTGTAGATAAAGTGTATATTCAAATAGTGTGATTTAAAGGCTTTGTTTTGCCTAATATTTTTGTGACATGGTTCAGTAACACTTGGATTAAATAAAAGGCTTGTTTACTTGGTGAGTGGTGGGGTCATTACTTTCTGTTTATGTCATGGGGCCTCTTGTTGATACTCTCCTGGAATTGATGTGTGTGGCAAGGAACTATGGACATAAAACTGGGACCAAATTATTATGAGACCCAGAGATAACATGTACACGCTGAAGCTTAGACAATACCCATTTAGCAAAATGGGTAATTTACATAGACATTTTTAGAAGAGAAGGTTGTAAGCCTGACAATGAGCATAAGTGATTTAGATATGATGTTCTGCTTGGCCATAGCCTATATCTCCATATATTATCCATCGCCTTGACTTTTCTATTTCCACATCCCTCATATCACCCATTTCCATTATTGTCGTTAAATTCATTCTGAATTTCTTCAAATTCCTTTAAGGCCTTGTCCCTCTCTCTATCTGTGTACCTCCTCCAGCCCTAAATCCCTCTGAGAACTCTGCATTTCTCCAATTCTGGTTTCTCGCGCATTCCTCATTATCTTCACCACAACCATTGTCGGCTGTACGTTCAACTGCTTAAACCTCCAGTTCTGAAATTCCCTCCCAAAACCCCCCTCTCCAAAGATGCTGCTTAAAACCTCCCCCTTTCATTAAAGTTTTGATGGTCGATCTTAATTTCTCCTTATGTAACTCAGCATGAGATTTTATTTGATGATGCTCCTGTGAAGGGCCTTGGAACGTTTTGCTATGTGAGGAATAGAAGCAGGCCATTCTGCCCTTCGAGTCTCCCCTGACATTCAATAAGATCATGGTTGATCAGATTGTGACCATAATTCAACTTTTCTACCTGCTGTCCAGACCCTTTGACTCCATTGTCAGTCAAAATCTGTCTAACTCAGCCTTGAATATGTTCAATGACATTGCTCTCTCTGGAAGAGAATTCTAAAGACGAATGACCCTCCAGGAGAAGCACTCACCTGATGAAGGAGTGGCGTTCCGAAAGCTCGTGCTACCAAATAAACCTGTTGGACTTTAACCTGGTTTTGTGAGACTACTTACTGCTCCAGGAGAAGAATTTCCTCCTGATCTCTGTCTTAAATGGGAGACCCATCATTTTTAAACTATGCTCTAGATTCGGGTGGCAGAGTGGTTAGCACTGCTGCCCCACAGCGCCAGGGACCCAAGTTTGATTCCCAGCTTGGGTCACTGTCTGTGCGCAGTCTGCACATTCGCCCCGTGTCTGCGTGGGTTTCCTCCGGGTGCTCTGATTTCCTCCCACAATTCAAAAGCCGTACTGGTTAGGTGCATTGGCCATGCTAAATTCTCCCTCAGTGTACCCAAACAGGCGTTGGAGTGTGGCAACTAGGGGATTTTCGCAGTAAATTCATTGCAGTGTCAATGTAAGCCGACTTGTGACAATAAATAAAGTTTAAAAGTGGAAACATTCTCTCAGCATCCACCCTGTTGAGCCCCCTCAGAATCTTTTATGTTTCTATAAGATCACCTCTCATTCATCTGAACTCCAATGAGTATAGGCTCAACTTGCTCACCCTTAGAGGACAAACCCCTCATCCCAGGAATCACCTTATGAACTTTCTCAACTGCTTCTGATGTAAGTTTGTCCCTCCTTGGGTGAGGTGATCAAACATCCACTACTCCAGATGTTGTCTCAGCAATGCCCTTGACAGTTGTAGCAAGACTTCCCTACTTTTATACACCATTTCCCTTGCCATTAAGACCAAAATTCAGTTTGCCTTCCTAATTACTTTTGTATTTGCATACTGACCTTTTGTTATTCATGTATAAGGACACCCAGATCCATCTGTAGTCTCTCTCCATTTAAATGATGTTCTTTTTCCTATTCCTGCCAAAGTGGAATCCTCATTGTACTGTTGTGAATATTTAGCTAATAGTTTATGTATTCATGTTAATATTTTTGAGCCAATGTTTAGTTCTGGGGGGATAATACAACTGAAACAGCTTGGAGTCTATTATACTTAAGGTTGGGGCCATTTTGACTTAAGGGATTAACAGCTGGAAAAGTAAGATCCTAAAACATCAGATGAACTCGTTGAGCTAGAGACGTGATGTCGACACGCTGTTACAAAGAAATGCAGACCGGAGAAATGTTTTCAGAGTTCGAGCTAATTTATTTGAAAACATTCAGTAAACCCTGAAAGAAAGGCTACGTTGTTCTGGAGATAGGTGGAGGTTAAGAAGATTCTCTGGTTTCAATTTATCTGTACGTTTGCTGGAAAAGGATGATAGTTGCCGTCTGAACCTTGTGATTTGCAACTGAGAGAGAAGCCCTGGAAGTTGTGGAATCATGTGGCTTTGAAATTCCTCATGGGTGAGGATTCACAGTGATAACTGGCATCTGGGTGGGTTGTTGAGAGATCCATGGGCTCTCCCTCGGTTGCATCTGCCATTTAATGTGCCATGATGTATTAGACCACAGATTGCCTGTTAATTCATATTTACTTCATGTTAATTCTGAATGTTAGAATATAAGATCGATATTGTAAATTATTTTACTTTTGTGACATTGTATATAGTAAAGTTTATTTTGTTTGTTTAAAACAGTGGAATGTTCTGGTGTTACTCTTACTGGGTAACTGGGACTTCAAATTTTGTCAACTTTAAACAAAAGGTTTCTGGCCCCTAAATGGATCCTAACTGTTATGATGGGTGTGAAGGGTCACGGGGGATCATCGATAGATCTGTCCATGGGTTTCCTGGAGTACGAGCGTCCTTATTGAGCGAGTGGAGACTTGCCCAGTGAGAAGTGGACGGGGTGGGGCTTATAAACCTGCTGCCCAACCTGGACCAGTGTTGTAGGTCCCGAGGTGCAGTCTGTCCCGCTGTAAGCTGTGGGTGCGGCCCTTCTCTTTGTTTCACAATAAAGAGTCATTGGTGACAGGAAACTGCCATTCAGTTGAATTACTACATTGTCAACCAGGAGAAAATCTTTTGTCCATCTCTCTCTCTCCAGACAACCTCTAAGTCAAGAATCTTCCCCGGTAAGACAAAGCCATTATCCCTCTTTTCGAGAAGCTTGAACTTTATACCAGTGGAGAACTCTAGGCCCAATATGCAGTGTATGCGTTACTTCTTCCATACTAACAACATTGGAGGGGATGAAAAACAAAAGGCGCTGATGGTGATGGCTTGCAGGGCACTGACTTTCAGCGTGATAAAATGCCTGACCTATTCGGATGCCCCTGACTCAAAATGAAGTGTTGGCAGAATCCAATTTGGCCTTTAAAAAAAGTCACTGAAATAGCCTCATCATTTGAGAATGTAGAAAAAGGGGGCTGAGGGCCTACAGGAGCGTCAGGCAGCAATGTCCTCCGACTTAGAGGGACCTTGTGTAATCTGTCCACGTGGAGAGTGCTTGTATTCCAGGTGTTAAAGGGCCCTCTCAATGAAAGAACTACTATCACCACCAGACAGTCAAGGAAAGGCAGTGACGATCCGAAGAGTATGAGAGAACCTACTCCAGAAAGGTGCAGTTGCCAGACGACAGATTATTGCAAGGACTGTCAAAGGACACGGTCGAGGTGAAGTTTCCGGAACAGGCATGAGGCATGCTGCCCAGTGAAAAAGCCGAGGCCAGTACCTGAACGCACCATGAAGGTATCCTGCCTTTGAGAGACAAGAGATATTACAACTGAATTGTGCCATCACAACAAAAGTTGCCCCAGTAATGATAGAATTACTGGTGCATGATCATCCCTTGGAGTTGGAGCTGGACACGGGAGCGGCACTCTCTTATTGGAGAATAGACATATAAGCATCTCCAATCTGGCATCCAACTCCTAAGTTTGGAAGGCACAAAGGCCAAACTAGCCATCCACATGGGGTAATCTTTTCAAATAAAAGGCACCACAATGGCCCCAATGAACAATCAGCTCATTTCCCACTCATTGTATGGGGGACATGGACCAACCCTTATGGGAAGAGATTGGCTGCAACAGATCTGGCTCAACTGGTTAGGAATATCCAGGCTAGGTGTGGGGGACTGTAAGAAGTTATTAGTAGATAGCCTGGAGTTTTCTAAGACAGCCTAGAAAAAATAAAAGGGGCCAAGATCTACTTTGACCCCAACGCTACACCTAGGTATTTTAGAGCAAGACATCCTTCATGCTGGAGAAGGTGGAAAATGAACTAGAGGGCCTTGAAAATTTAGATATAATAAGACCCGCGCAATTTGCAGAATGAGCTATGCCTGTAGCCCCTGTTCTCACACCCAACAAATCAGTTTGTCTTTACGGGGACTATAACAGTCAATCACGTCTTCAAACTTGATAGTAATTGAGGATTTGTACGCTAACAGGCAGAAAGACATTCTCCAAGTTGGATGTGAGCCACGCCTATCTTCAGCTTGAATTGGACGAGTCCTCCCAGATATGTGTGACGATCAACACGTAAATATACTCGCTTGACCTTTGAAGTCTCATCGGCATGTTCTATTTTCCAAAGAGTCATGGAGAACATCCTTCAAGAGCTACCTAAAGTAGTAGAAGATTGAGGTGATGACTTGGTCATGGGAGTTTCGGAACAGGAAAACCTGTCCAGCTTAAAAATCTTGCAGAGATTTTCTGGAGCGTGAGTTCGCTTGGAGGAAGAAATGCACCTTCCAAGTGGTTGAAGTAACCTATTTAGGCTAATGAGTAGATGGCAAGGGGTTACATCCAGTAGAGGATAAGGTAAAGGCCACCAAGGGAACACCAACCCCAAGGAACACAGAGTTGAAATCTTTCCTGGGATTACTAAATTGTGGAAAATGTATCCCGAACTTGGCTTCTGTACTGGCTCCTTTGCACACCCTGCTACGAAAATACTAGAGATGGTTCCGGAAGCTCTGCAAGCAGAGACATTTTCTAAAGTCAAACGTCAGCTACTGTCATTAACCTATTGGCCCATTTTGACCCAAAGAACTTGTATTGTCTTCCTCATACAGGGTTGGAATGTTGCTAACATATCACTGAAATGACTGGATCGGACACAAAAGTCCACCATAAATGCAACCAGGATCCTTTTGGGTGCAGAGCGAAGGTATTTTCAGATTGAGAAAAAAGGGTTGTATTTGGTGGGAAAACGTTCCGTCAGTGTGTCTATCTATGGTAGTCATTTTTTAAAATTATTGAATCTTTTCAAAGAGGACTAGACAATCTACCAAGCCTCCCCCAACCCCGCACACCCCATCATCTGCGCTTGGATACAGTGCTGGGCCTTGTTATTGGCGACCTATGAATATCTCCTAGAACACCGCCCCGGAATCTGGATAGCTAATGCTGATGCACTGAGTTGCCTCCCGTTGCCCACAAGCCTGGCTCCTCTACCAGCATTAGAAGAGCCACAGATCGCAATTCAGTAAGGATAGGCAGCAACAACACCTCTACAATCATCCTCAACACCGTCCTCAATCCCCTACTATACTCCTTATACATCTAGACTGTGGCCAAATTCCTCTCCAACTCGATTGTCAAGTTTGCTGATGACACCACCATCGTGGGTTGGATCTCAAACAATGATGAGACAAAGTACAGGAATGAGATAGAGAATGTGGTGAACTGGTGCAGCGACAATAATCTCTCCTAAAGTGTCAACAAAATGAGATTGTCATCAACTTCAGGAAGCATAGAAAAGAACATGCTCCTGACTACATCAACGGGGACAAAGTAGAAAGGGTCGAGAGCTTCAAGTTTTTAGGTGTCCAGATTACCAACAACCTGTCCTGGTCCCCCCATGCCGACACTATAGTTAAGAAAGCCCATCAATGCCTCTACTTTCTCAGAAGACTAAGGATGTTTGGCATGTCTGTTAAGACTCTTGCCGATTTTTACAGATGCACCATAGAAAGCATTCTTTCTGGTTGTATCACAGCTTGGTATGGCTCCTGCTCTGCCCAAGACCGCAAGAAACTACAAAGGGTCGTGAATGAAACCCAGTCCATCACGCAAACCAGCCTCCCATCCATTGACTCTGTCTACACTTCTCGCTGCCTCGGCAAAGCAGCCAGCATAATTAAAGACCCCATGCACCCCGGACATTCTCTCTCCCACCTTCTTCCGTTGGGAAAAAGATGCAAAAGTCTGAGGTCACATACCAATCGACTCAAGAATAGCTTCTTCCCTGCTGTCCGACTTTTGAATGGACTTGCCTTGCATTAAGTTGATCTTTCTCTACACCCTAGCTATGACTGTAACACTGTTCTGCACTCTCTCCTTTCCTTCTCTATGAATGGTATGCTTTGTTTCTTGCGCACTGTACAGACAATGTTTTTCATTGTATACTAATACATATGACAATAAATCATATCAAAATCAGAGGTCGTGATGATCCTAGATTTCCTGGAGACTGCTAGTGTCCGCAAGGCAGATTTAAACCTGGACCCAAAAAGATCCAACCTTATCTAAAATAAAGCACATGTACATGTGCTTACACAGGTGCAGTATAAATGGATAAATGTGAGGTTATCCACTTTGGTAGCAAAAATAGGAAGGCCGATTATTATTTGAATGGGTGTAAATTAAGAGAGGTGGATACTCAGCAAGACTTTGGTGTTCTAGTATATCAGTCGCTGAAGATAAGCGTGCAGGTACAGCAGGCAGTAAAGTAAGCAAATAGTATGTTGGCCTTCACAGCGAGAGGATTTGAGTATAAGGATAGGGATGTTTTGCTGCAATTGTATCCGGCGTTGGTGAGGCCACACCCGGAGTATTGTGTGTAGTTTTGGCGTCCTTATCTGAGGAAGGATATCCTTGATGTAGAGGGAGTATAGCAAAGGTTTACTCGGCTGATTCCTGGGCTGGCAGGTCTGTCATATGAGCAGAGACTAAAATTGGTTAGGATTTTATTCACTGGAGTTTAGAAGGGTGCGAAGGGATCTTATAGAAACTTATAACATTCTAACAGAATTAAACAGGGTAGATTCAGAAAGAATGTTCCAAGTGGTGGGGGAGTCCAGAACTTGGGGGTCACAGTTTGAGGATAAGGGGTAAAATTTTTAGGACTGAGGTGAATCTGTGGAATTCCCTATCACAAAGTGTTTGAGGCCATATTGTTTTGTGATTTCAAGAAGAAGTTAGATATAGCTCTTGGGGCTAAAAGGATTATGGGGGCAATGGAGGATTAGGATATTGAATTCGATGATCAGCCATGATCATAATGAATGGCCTACTCCTGCTTCTAGTTTCTATGTATGTTTACACAGTGGGTTTCAACGATGACCCTCCAAAGAAATGAAACCCTACCTTGTTAAGAAAGAGGAGCTTAGTGTTGAGGACGCGATCATTCCTTGGGGAGTAATTGTTCCTCCCCCAG
This sequence comes from Mustelus asterias, assembly GCF_964213995.1. Classification (NCBI taxonomy): domain Eukaryota; kingdom Metazoa; phylum Chordata; class Chondrichthyes; order Carcharhiniformes; family Triakidae; genus Mustelus; species Mustelus asterias. The sequence goes on from NC_135818.1 coordinate 85,823,363, forward strand.
GGCGATGTCCAATATTAATGGAACTACATAATGTCCAGGCTGGAGTATCTAAAATGAAAATGCTGGCGAGGGGAGTTCTGCCTGGTGGCCTGGACTTGACTCTGATATCACTTGGTGAAGTGATGTGACCTATACCAAGAAGATCAGAAACTCCCTCCCTCAGCCTTCCCATGGGAGCGACCTGATGTGGTGGATGCGTGCACATGTGAACTTTGTGGGGCCCTTTATGGGTTCCACGTTTTTAATCATGGCCGATGCACACTCTAAATGGCTGGTGGTGCACTGCATTGGTTCCATGACTACTCAGGCTACGATCGAGAAATTACAACAGAGCTTCAGTACACATGGGATACCAGAAATCCTTGTCTTTGCTAATGGCAGGGCCTTTACTAATGGTGATATCCAGAACTTTGTGCCTTCCAATAATATCCAACACGCCCTATCATCCATCGTCAAATGGATTGGCAAAATGGGCAGTGCAAACATTTAAAAGTGGCATGAAAAAATCAACCAGTGATATCTAGGGGATTTTCACTGTCACTTCATTGCAGTGTTGATGTAAGCCTACTTGTGACTAATGAATAAATAATAAAATCCATGGAGATGAAACTGGCATGATTTTTGTTTGATTATAGGATCATGCCATGCATAAGAACAGGCATTGCCTCAGCGGAGTTGTTAATAAGGCAACTACTTTGTACCAGACCATGTCTACTATTCCCAAACTTGACAGAGTGGAATCCCGACAAGAAAACCAGAAAAGAAATTACGATTCTGCAAGAACAGAAAGATCTTTGGTAACAGGTGACATAAGAAGCTTCGGGGATGGTCCGAGTTGGGTCCCTGGGATTGTTTTGGGGAAAATGGGACCAGTATCTCACAAGGTCAAAGTCCAGGGTAAAAGCTTAAAGAAACACTTGGACCATCTCAGAGCCAGGGAGTCCAAGCTCGAGCCAGCCTCACTACTGGCCATAAAGATGGCCATTTCCAGTGTCAGCCCCCAGCTCGAGCCTGACTCGGCGTTGTCATCTGGATAGTGAAGGTACGGACTCAGAAATGGAGGCTGAAGAAGTGGGCCTCTGGGCTGAGACAGAACCTGAGGAGAAACCTGCATCGGTAACCCTGCAACGCTCTGGAAACAAAGGTCCCCATTCGGTTTACGCCACCTGACATAGCCCTGCCTTTGGACCTCAGACCAAGCAATGGAAAGGACATTCTCGTGGCGGGGGTATTGGGGGGGATGCTATGACCATGAAGGACTCGATGGATAATCGATAGATCTCTCCGTGGGCTTTGTGGAGTACGAGCGAGTGCAGACTTGCCCAGTGAGAAGTAGACAACGGGGCTTATAAACCTGCTGCCCATCCCCGCCCGGCGTTGTAGGTCCTGAGGTGCAGACTGTCTCACTGTAAGCCGCGGGCGCGACCCTTCTCTTTGGTTCACAATAAAGGGCCATTGGTGACGGGAAACTGGCGTTTGGCTGAATGATTACAGTAACTGTATTGCATCTGTCCAACTTCTGCTTACTCACTTAACCAATCTGCATAATTTTACAGACTGTACACTCCTCACAACTTGCTTTCCGCGTGTATATTAATGGCGCCCAGCTTCTCTTTATTAGCACCTTTCTCAATCTGGAGGAGACAGTGACAGTGACGGTAGTGAGCAGAAACTTCTTCCAACTAAATATTGGGAAGGCTGAAGTCATTCTCTTTGGTCCCGACCACGGTCTCCTCTCCCGAGTAACTGACTCCACCCACTTCCAGTTCTGATGAAAAGTCATCAACCTGAAACTCTTGCTTCTTTGTCCATTGATGCTGCTTGACCTGCTGAGTTTTTTTTCTGTACTTTCTGTATTTATTAGATTCCATTCCTCTCCCTGGCTGAACCAAACTGTTTGTAACCTTAGGGTCACATTTAACCCCAAGACGAGCTTCCACGTAGCTGTGCTATCATTGCATACCTCTGTCACATGGTCTGACTCCACCTCTGCCTCAGCACATCTGTTGCTAAAACCCTCACTATTATGCATGATTTTTCAATTTAACGATTTCAATGCATCTTTAGCCAGTGTCCTAAATTTGACCCTTTGTGAACTGAATATCATCCAAATTCTGCTGTCCTGCTTCATAACAAATTCTACAGCTTCTTCCCTGCTGCCGTCAGACTTTTGAATGGACTTATTTTGCATTAAGTTGATCTTTCTCTACACTCCAGCTATGACTGTAACACTACATTCTGCACTTTCTAGTTTCCTTCTCTATGAACGGTATGCTTTGTCTGTATAGCGCGCAAGAAACAATACTTTTCACTCTATGCTGATATGTGACAATAATAAATCAAATCAAAACCATGCCCGAACTCTCTCAGTTCTGTCCACCTATGACCTGACCTAACCACGCCCCCCCCCACCCCGGCCCCGCCCCACCAAGTGCTCTGCATTCTTCTAATTCTGGCTTCTTGAGCATCCCCCCTGTTAATTGCTTATTGTGCGGTCTCCGGTCTGTGGCCTGAGCTCTGGGATTCTCTCTCTAAACCTTAATTGGCTGTCAAGCATTTTGCGATATCACAAAGTAGTGAAAGATGCTTCGGAATTCCTCTGAGCGATGGAGTTCACTTTTTTGGGAGGTGCTTTGGAAGAATCCTTGGCTGCGATGCAACTGGTTGTTGGTACACATTGCAATATCTGGGAATTCTCAACCCGAGGGCTTTGGATTCTCAGTCATTCCACCTATCCAAGATTGACAGTGATAGGTTTGTGGATGTTAATGGAGAAAGGGATCGGGCAGGAAAGTGGAATGGGAATAGATCAGCTATGGTTTTGTAGAATGTCACAACAGGCCATGTGGCAAACAGTCGATGGGGGTTGATGTCAAGGAGGATCTCTGGGAGGTGAAGAGCCAGCAAGCCTCGCTCTTTGCCTCGGAGGCCTCCAAGGTTATCTTCCGGTCCAGAGTCCGCTCCGTGGAGCAGGACGAAACGTGCTTGCGTTTCTTCTTCCAGAAGGTGCACAGAGAAACCTCTGTGATCACAAGCCTGAAGGAAGAAGATGGTTCTGTAAGGTCATCGCAGTCTGACATTCTGAGGATCTGCAAATCCTTCTATGCCGGACTGTATGACCTGAAGCCAACAGACAGCACGGCCTCCCTGTCGTCTATCACGCAGGTCTTAGACGACAGCGAGCGGGAGAGCCTGGACAGACCGGTAGCTCTGGATGAGCTGAGAAAGGCCGTCGAGTCCCTTCAGAAGGGTAAAACTCCCAGAAGCGATGGCTTACCGGCTGAGTTTTACTCGGCGTTGTGGGACTTGATGGGCCCGGACCTCCTAGAAGTATATGAGACTATGCTTCTGGAAGGCAGCATGTCAGAAGCCATGAGGAAAGGCATCATTACCCTAATCTACAAGCAGAAGGGGGAAAGGGAAGAAATTAGAAATTGGAGACCCATTTCACTGTTGAACGTGGATTATAAAATTCTGGCCAAGGTCATCGCCAACCGGGTCAAGTCTGCTCTCGGGTCAGTGATCCATCCTGATCAAACCTGTGCTGTACCCGGCAGGAAGGTCTCTGATAGCCTCGCGCTACTCAGGGATACGATCGCCTACGTGCAGGACAGGCAGGTGGACACATGCCTCATCAGTCTAGACCAGGAGAAGGCGTTTGACAGAATATCGCACAGCTACATGATGGATGTGCTCTCCAAAATGGGCTTTGGGAGGGAATCCGCAATTGGATCCAACTGCTTGACACAGACATCAGTAGCGCAGTTTCAATCAACGGGTGGGAATCAGATAGGTTTCAGATCAGGTCTGGGGTCAGGTAGGACTTCCCTCTCTCCTGCATCCTTTTTGTGTGTTGCATTGAACCCTTTGCTGAGGCCCTCAGAAGCGACCCAGACATCAAAGGGGTTACAATCCCAGGCAGCGGAGGGACGCAGGTCAAAGCCTCCCTGTACATGAATGACGTGGCTGTCTTCTGCTCGGACCCCTCGTCTGTTCGCAGGCTCCTCCAGGTCTGTGAGCAGTTCGAGCTGGCCTCGGGACCCAAAGTCAACCAGGGCAAGAGCGAGGCCATGTTCTTTGGTAACTGGGCTGACAGATCCTTTGTCCCCTTCACCGTCAGGGCAGACTACCTTAAGGTTTGGAGCGGCAGGGGCATGCGCCAAAAACTGGGAAGAGCGCATCGCCAAAGCCAGGCAAAAATTGGGCTTGTGGGAGGAACGCTCCCTCTCTATCACCGGAACAAACCTGGTCATCCGGTGCGAGGTACTGTCCATGTTGTTGTACGTGGCGCAGGTCTGGGCCGATCCCCAAATCCTGCGCAGCAGCAGTGACCCAGACTATCTTCAAATTTATCTGGAGATCAAAGATGGATCGTGTCCAGAGGGAGGCGATGCACAAATCTCCAGAGAACGGAGGGAAAAACGTTCCCAACGCCGCCCTCATCCTGATGGCCACCTTTGTGTGCGGCTGCATCAAGCTGTGTGTAGATCCTTGGTACGCTAACAGCAAGTGCCACTACTTTTTGAGGTTCTACCTGTCCCAAGTGTTGCGGAGGATGGGTCTGGCCACACTGCCGCGGAACGCTCCAAGTAGTTGGACCGTACCGCAGCACCTGTCCTTCGTGGAGAAAGTTTTCCGCAAACACACCTTTGACCACATGGCTATCAAGCAGTGGTCAGCACGGAATGTCCTTGAGGCCCTGAGAGAAAAGGAGATGGTGGATCCTGTCGGATGGTTTCCCTGAGCAGACTGTCAGTGTCATCTGGCAGAATGCCTCATCACCAGAACTCTCAAACAAGCACCAAGACCTGGCTTGGCTGGTGGTGGAGAAGGGCACTCCCCGGCAGATCCTTTATGCATGCTCGAGGTCTCAACATCACCGCACGCTGCCCTCGAAGCGGCTGCGGGGGTGATGAGACGGTCGCACACCTCCTTGTGGAATGTGCCTTTGCAAAGAAGATCTGGAGTGAGATGCAGTGGTATTTGTCGAGGTTCGTCCTGAGCAGTTAAGAACATAAGAAATAGGAGCAGGAGTAGGCCATCTAGCCCCTTGAGCCTGCCCCGCCATTCAATAAGATCATGGCTGATCTGAAGTGGATCAGTTCCACTTACCCGCCTGATCCCTATAACCCCTAATTCCCTTACCGATCAGGAATCCATCTATCCGTGATTTAAACATATTCAACGAGGTAGCCTCCACCACTTCAGTGGGCAGAGAATTCCAGAGATTCACCACCCTCTGAGAGAAGAAGTTCCTCCTCAACTCTGTCCTAAACCGACCCCCCTTTATTTTGAGGCTGTGCCCTCTAGTTCTAGTTTCCTTTCTAAGTGGAAAGAATCTCTCCACCTCTACCCTATCCAGCCCCTTCATTATCTTATAGGTCTCTATAAGATCCCCCCTCAGCCTTCTAAATTCCAACGAGTACAAACCCAATCTGCTCAGTCTCTCCTCATAATCAACACCCCTCATCTCTGGTATCAACCTGGTGAATCTTCTCTGCACTCCCTCCAAGGCCAATATATCCTTCCGCAAATAAGGGGACCAATACTGCACACAGTATTCCAGCTGCGGCCTCACCAATGCCCTGTACAGATGCAGCAAGACATCTCTGCTTTTATATTCTATCCCCCTTGCGATATAGGCCAACATCCCATTTGCCTTCTTGATCACCTGTTGCACCTGCAGACTGGGTTTTTGTGTCTCATGCACAAGGACCCCCAGGTCCCTTTGCACAGTAGCATGTTGTAATTTTTTTCCATTTAGATAATCCAATTTGCTATTATTTCCTCCAAAGTGAATAACCTCGCATTTGTCAACGTTATACTCCATCTGCCAGATCCTCGCCCACTCACTCAGCCTGTCTAAATCTCTCTGCAGACCTTCTACGCTCTCCACACGATTCACTTTTCCACTTATCTTTGTGTCGTCTGCAAACTTTGTTACCCTACACTCAGTCCCCTCCTCCAGATCGTCTATATAAATGGTAAATAGTTGAGGCCCCAGTACCGATCCCTGCGGCACGCCACTAGTTACCATCTGCCAACCAGAAAAGCACCCATTTATTCCAACTCTCTGCTTCCTGTCGGATAGCCAATCCCCAATCCACGCTAACACCCCACCCCCAACTCCGTGTGACCCAATCTTCTTCAGCAACCTTTTGTGAGGCACCTTATCAAACGCCTTTTGGAAATCCAAAAACACCGCATCCACCGGTTCCCCTCCGTCAACCGCACTAGTCACATCTTCATAAAAATCCAACAAGTTCGTCAAGCACGACTTTCCCCTCATGAATCCATGCTGCGTCTGCTTAATCGAACCATTCTTATCCAGATGGCCTGCTATTTCGGTGACGCAGGACTCTGTGCTCTACGGGTTGTTCCCGGGGACGCACACCGAGACAAGTATCAACTGCTGCTGGAGGGTCATCAACTCGGTGAAGGACGCACTTTGGTCCGCCGGAAACTTGCTGATCTTCCAGTTGAAAGATTTGTCCTTGGCCGAGTGTTGCAGACTGGCACATTCCAAGGTTCAGGACTACATGCTGAGGGACGCACTCAAGCTTGGGGCAGCTGCCGCAAAGGCACAATGGGGAAAGGCCACCGTGTAAAGTCTTTCAACCGAGGCAGACCGAGGGCCGGGTAACTGCAGAATACCCTCGGCCTGCGTAACTGCCAATCCGAAAAATAACGGCACACAGTAAACTCTGATGTATGTATATAGTTTAAGTACTGAAATGTAATTAATGTAATGCGTAAATAAGCATAGTATTGTACTGTAAAAATGAATCTTTTTTTGCACTGTTTGTAATTTTTGGATCTGTCGTTTTGCAATGGTTTATTTGAGAGGTTTGTTTTATGAATAAAGTATATTTTTGAAAAAAACGGGCCATGTGGCAAACACCTATTGTGCAACCATTGTTCACATGCTGAAGCGAGTGGATGTTAAATGTGGTGGAGGTATGAGTAGTTTCTATAGCAGGGGAAGCTAGATGGGCAAAATGGCCTCCCTGATCTGTACTTATTTTGGGGAGTTTGGAGACATGAATGGTCTTTATGTGCATGCTGGACTAGAATCATAGAATCCCTACAGTGCTGAAGGAGGCCATCCGGCCCATCAAGCCTGCACAGGCAACATTCCCACCCAAGCCCTATCCATGTAACCCTACGTATTTACCCTGCAAATCCCCCTGACATGAAGGGACAATTTAGCATGGCCAATCAACCTAACCCGCACATCTTTGCTGAGGAAAGGAATCAAAGGAGTCTACTGGCACCCTGTGGCTCAATGTGGTATTGCATGATATATTTTTCAAAGTGGATTCGGTGCAAAGCTAGACCAGAATAGGGTTCTGAATCTGCACACAGGCCAGTAGGAGGAACATGGGAACAGGAATTCCTATTCGGCCTCCCGAGTTTGTGCAACTATCCATGGATAATTTTGTATGTACCTCACCTTCTTTGACCCGTATCTCTTATCCAACAAAAATCTGTTAATCCCAGTCCTGAAAATTTAAACTGACCCTCCCAAAGATACATTGCCTTTTGAGGGAGAGATTTCCAGATTTCTGTTCATCTTTGTGTAATAGAATGCTTCTTGATTTCATTCCTAAATGGCTTGGCTCTAACTTTAAGGTTGTTCTGAATTTGAGAAAGTAGCTTCTCTCTATATACCCTATCAATGATTTTTATCATTTTAAATGCCTTAATTAGATGTTATGTAAATATGTCAAGGCGGTTTGCAAAAACGGTGGATAAATGGAGTTAAGATACAGATCAACCGTGAAGATGTTTCCACTTGTGTGGGAGACCAAGCTCAGGGACTATAAATATATGACAGTCACTGGTATATCCAATAGGGAATTTGGGAAAGTTGTCTTTAGCTAGAGAGTGGTTAGAAAGTGGAACTCGCTACCACACAAAGTAGGTGAGGCGGCTACCATTGGTGCATTTAAGGCCAAAAGAGAAAATGCTGGAAAATCTCAGCAGGTCTGGCAGCATCTGTAAGGAGAGAAAAGAGCTGACGTTTCGAGTCCAGATGACCCTTTGCCAAAGGCATTTAAGGGGAAGCTAGCTAGTTTCTCAGGGGAGCTGGAACTTGAAGGATATGGTTTTAAGGTTAAATTTAATGGATCGGGTGAAGTCTGCAAAGAAGCAGGAACTCCCAAAAGGTCTGTTTGTGTGCTGTACACTGTATGATTTAACTGAATGGTGGGATAGGTTCAAGGGGCTGAACGGCCTGGTTCTATTATTGTTGGGTAATGAGGCAAGTGGGTGTGTGAGCCTGTAACTGCAACTGGTCTACAAATCCCTCCGAGCAGTTTGTAAGAAATGATTGTGTATAATTTTACAGGATGAAGGTGATTGCACTGTTTGTTTTGCATACATCTCTCCTGGTGACAGTGCTGCACATTTTACCGTGAGCTGCCCAAGCTTCAGAACAAATTAAACCTCCAGTCTGACAGCTCATTGCTCGGCACTGGTTTGACGTTGATTCCATACCCATTTCCTGCCCAAATTCTCACTTCAGATTTATCTGGAAGGGTGACAAGACTTCAGGTTTTCGTCAGTCCCGTGACTTGTAAACTTGTCAGCCTGAAAGAAACAGCACGACAGGGTTGATTAGGTCAACCCTCGGTGCGACGGTGGAAATAGTCTGTCAGAGTTCTGTACAAATATATAAAGGTTCGCTTCTAATTACTGGCTTGGCAATGGCAGATTCAGCTTATAAGCAGCTGGCCAGTTACTTGGTCCTGTGAATGGGGCGGGGGGGGCTACTGGGAGGTCAGTACAATCAGCCGATCTGCTCAGAGTCGGGAAAGGAAAGGGTTGAGAAAGGGTCTTGTTGAGCACCTCTATCCACCATGGTTCCCCTCCCTCACTTTGCCAACTAATCTCCACGCCAATCTCCGCTGCCTGTTCTGCTCTGAGTTGTTGCAAGATCAGCATCCGTCACGTTGAAATAATTATCGTCGAGGCCCAGGCCAAAGCATGGGGCTACCACCGACCCTCCCTCTCGCCCTCACCCCTCCCACTCTCCACAAGGAATTCAGCAAACCTCTCGTCATCAGATTTGTTTTGGCTGAGATTTTTGCAGAATCTGCGCCACGGTGTATTTATTTTATAAATTTACACGCTGTGGAAAATTCCGAGCTCAGGTTTCCAATGGTCACGTCAAGTGTCAGGCTGTCAGCTGACAATGTGAGAAAGTTAAACAGTTTAATAAGGCCCGTGGATGTACAGCGCACCCCTTCCCACTTCCAACCCAACCATACAACGAAGGGTAAAATCTTACAACATGCCAAGCTTTTCTAAAAACAATCATTTTTATCTTGAATTTTTTTACTCTTGGGCAGTTCCATCACAAGTTCGATATTGGCTTTTACGGCTCTTTGTCTCCATTGACATAGAATCATAGAATCCTACAGTGCAGAAGGTGGCCATTCGGCCCATCGAGTCTGCACCGACCACAATCCCACCCAGGCCCTATCCCCATAACCCCATACATTTACCCTAGCTAGTCCCCCTGACACTAGGGGGCAATTTATCATGGCCAATCCACCTAACCTGCACATCTTTGGACTGTGGGAGGAAACTGGAGCACCTGGAGGAAACCCATGCAGTCACAGGGAGAAGGTGCAGACTCCACACAGACAGTGACCCGAGGCCAGAATTGAACCTGGGTCCTGGCACTGTGAGGCAGCAGTGCTAGCCGCTGTGCCACCCTTATGCACTAATCAACACTTCACAGTACATAGAATTACCTGGAGAATACAACACAGAAACAGGCCACTCGGCCCCAACAATCCATTTTGACATTTATGCTCCACTAGAACCACCTTCAATCCTACCTCATTGAACTTTCAACATAACTATTCTCCTCCCTTGTATGATTATTGAGTTCCCCTTGAATACATCCACACTATTCTCCTCAATCTCTCCTTGTGGTAGTGAGATCCACATTCTTGCTATTCTCTGGGTAAAGAATTTGCTCCTGAGTTACCCATTAGATTTATTAGTGACTGTCTTATGTTGGTGGCCTCTAGATTTGCTTGTTCCTATGTTTGGAAATACTCCCTCGCTGTATTTACTGTGTCAAAACCTTTCATAATTTTGAAGACCCCTATTAGATCGCTCCTCAGCCTTCTCCCTTCAAGAGAAAAGAGGTCCATTGGGTGAGACGCAGCAAGAAACAACAGTTGGAGAAGTGATCTCCATATTCCTGAAACTTCAGGGGTGCTGAACTGACTGGGAGAAAATCCAGGGATTGGGTGGAGTGTAAAATCAGTTACTGCATCCTATCCATTAGTTTCCGGGCGGTACGGTAGCACAGTGGTTTGCACTGCTGCTTCACAGCTCCAGGGACCTGGGTTCGATTCCCGGCTTGGGTCACTGTCTGTGTGGAGTTTGCACATTCTCCTCGTGTCTGCGTGGGTTTCCTCCGGGTGCTCCGGTTTCCTCCCACAGTCCAAAGATGTGCGGGTTAGGTTGATTGACCATGCTAAAATTGCCCTTAGTGTCCTGGGATGCGTAGGTTAGAGGGATTAGTGGGTAAATATGTGGGGATATGGGGGTAGGGCCTGGGTGGGATTGTGGTCGGTGCAGACTCGATGGGCCGAATGGCCTCATTCTGTGCTGTAGGGTTTCTAAGATTTCTAAGATTCTAAGTTTCCTGACAGCAAGGTTGGGTTAAAATTGCCCTTCTTATGCCCCTCAGCTCTCAAAAGTATAGTTTACTGGCACGATTCCCGAGGATAAATCCAGCAAAAAGTAATTTCCTGGTTTATTTCAAATCCAAAGTTATTTGTATTTTAGATTCATGCTTGTAAATGACTTGTAATCTATGATTTCATGTGTCTGTGATGAGTGAGAGGAGCCAGGTGGGCCCTGCACATACAGCTCAGGGATAGGTAGGAAAAATTAACCCAATTTCTAGAGCTGAATAAATTATGTAAATCCTGAATAAATACATCCTCATTTAATCCACTTTTCTGGCAAAATGCAAACATTCTCCTTATTGCTTTAATGTCTGGAATGTGATTAGTCAGGAAGGTAAGGAATTGAGTTAAACTGCTCCAAATGTATTTCCATCATAAGTTCAGGAGTGGGGCCTGTATTTTGATCATTTTCTAGTATTCAGTCCCGCGCTCAAACCCTCCAGTAATGAAGCTCCCCATTTTAAAAATTCTTCCATGGGATGTGGGCATCAGTGGCCAGGCCAGTATTTGTTGCGCTTAATTGCCCTTGACAACTGAGTGACGATAAGACTAAGGAAATTTGGCATGTCAGCTACGACTCTCACCAATTTTTACAGATGCACCATAGAAAGCATTCTTTCTGGTTGTATCACAGCTTGGTATGGCTCCTGCTCTGCCCAAGACCGCAAGGAACTACAAAAGGTGGTGAATGTAGCCCAGTCCGTCACGCAAACCAGCCTCCCATCCATTGACTCTGTCTACACTTCTGGCTGTCTCAGCAAAGCAGCCAGCATAATTAAGGACCCCACGCACCCCGGACATTCTCTCTTCCACCTTCTTCCGTCGAGAAAAAGATACAAAAGTCTGAGGTCACGTACCAACCAACTCAAGAACAGCTTCTTCCCTGCTGCTGTCAGACTTTTGAATGGACTTACCTCACACTAAGTTGATCTTTCTCTACACTCTAGCTATGACTGTAACACTACATTCTGCACTGTCTCCTTTCCTTCTCTATGAACGGTATGTTTTGTCCGTATAGTGCACAAGAAACAATACTTTTCACTGTATGTTAATACATGTGACAATAATAAATCAAATCAAATCAAATCGAGGGCAGTAAGCAATTGTTGAGAGACTGCAGTCGCATGTAAGCCAGATCAGGTAAAGATGTAAGACTTTCTTACCTAAAGGACATTATGAATCCAGATGGACTTCTGCAACAATCAATGATTATTTCATGGTCACCATTAGAGACCTGCTTTCAGTTCCAACATATTTTTAGCTTCTGTAGTGGAATTTGAGCCCAAGATCAGAGAGCACTGGCCTAGATTAATGGTCTAGTCACATGGCCACTACACCACCATCCCTGCTGCCGCATTGAGTGGAACTTAGGAAGTGGATGGGTGTGAGCTGCCAAGTGCCAGGTTATTACCATCATCAACAAGAGGAAGTTCCATGTCTCATGTTGGCCATCAGTGGTGCCAGTGACAATCCATTTCCCCCATTGTCAACGTCTAGGAGGGTCATCACCTGGACGATGAACCAGATTAGTCATATCAACAATATGGCTACGGGAGCAAGAAAGAAGGAAATAACTCATTTCTGTAGCACCATTCAAAACTTCAGGAAGATCCAAATTGTTTTCCAGATAATTAAATACTTTTGAAGTGACTTCAATGTTGTAATGTAGGAAAAGTGGCAGCTAATCTGAGCACAGCATGATCCCACAGTACGATGACCAATTAATCTGTGGGGGATAAATATTGGCCCAAGTGGCTAGAGGGCACGTCTCTACTCTAAAGAGCAGCATGGGATCTTTTACTTCCACCTGAGAGGGCAGATGGTATTTTTGTTTAATATTTCAACTGAAAGGTGGCACCTTCAACAGTCCAGTCCAGCACTTCCAATGACGTGTCAACCTGCAAGTTGTGCTCAAATCCTTTGGGACTTGAACCCACTGATTCAAAGGCAACAGAACTACCACTGAGCCATGCTGAGGAAGAAACTGAGCAAAGTGACTCATCTCCTGACCATACAAAATCTGGCTAGACTCAAACGGATGGGGTGCAGCCACAACCTCTCCTCAAGAAGCTCAGCACCAACCTGGTTACAGCAAGTTGTTCATTGGTGCCCCCGCCAGTGGGCTCAATATTCACCCACTCCAGAGTAAGCACACTGGGCTTGCAGCACTTGTGATCCCTCAGGTGCACCGAAACAACTCATTGAGGTTACTTGAATAGTACTTCCCTCCTCTAAGGCTTCCACTACTCAGAAAGGAAAGAGAATGGTGGCGGAACACAATTTCTTCCAAATCCCCCACCATCCAAACTTGGATTCTACCGTCAATACTGGATTAGAAAAACCAATGTTACTTTCTCCTGCTGGCTTCCAATTGGAAGGTTTGTGGAGAATGGAAAGTGGAAATTCACTGTGGCTGAATAATCTAATTTTAATTCTGCCCACAGTACTGGAATATTTTTTATTCTAGTGTAAACTGTTGCTCAGTTGGTGGCAATCTTGCCTCTGATTCACAAGGTTCTGGGTTCAAGACCTCCTCCAAGGCTCGCACACAAAAAGAAAGCAAGGTTGACACTGCAGTACAGTACTGAGGCAGTGCTGCATTGTCAGCGATGCTATCTTTTCAATAAGATATTAAACTGAGGCCCCATCTGCCTGCTCACGTAAGAGATCCCATGGTACTGTTTTAAAGGAAAATAAGGGAGTGAGTTATCCCTGTGTCCTGGCCAATATTTATCCTTCAATCAACATCACAAAAACACATTATTCGGTTTATATCACGTCACTTTGTTGCAATTTGCTGAGTGCATATTGGCTGCTGTGTTTCCGACATTACAACAGTGACTACATTTCAAAAGTACTTCATTGGCTGTAAAGTGCTTTGTGACACCTTTGTGACATCTGGTGACCATGCAAATGCTATATAAATACAAATATATAAATGCAGCAATGCTGGAATGGCTGCAATATAGCAGGAGCACATTCAGATTTGGCCTTCTTCATGGAGTGTGAATGCTGGCAAGGCCAGTATTTCTTTCCTGTTGCTAATTAGCCCCTGAACTGAGTGGCTTGCTAGGCTATTTCAGAGGGCAACAAGTCAACACATTGCTGTGGGTCTGGGTCAGACAAGGTAAGATGGCAGATTTGTCTCCCTAAGGGGCATGAGTGAAAGCTTTTTACAACAATCAACGATAGTTGCCGCGGTCACCATTACTGAGAGAAGCTTTCAATTCCAGGTCATTTGAATTTAAATTCCACCAGCTGCAGTGGTGGATTTGAACCAGTGACCCCAGACAATTAGGTATCCTTCTAGCTTAGTGAAATTGCCACCATTGCCACCATCTCTTCAGTGACTAATCTAGTCACATAGTCGCTATGCTACTGTCCCGACTTGCCTTGCGACATTTTGTTTGAATTACATCAGGAGGTTCATTCATTGGTGAATGAAGTGAAGTTTGTGTGCCAATCATTGCAACAGTGACATTTTCCACACCCACTGAAGTTAGTCTGATTGCATTGTCTAACATGGTTGTATTGTGGGAGTCAGTTAGCTCAGTTGGCTGGTTTATGATGCAGAGCAATGTCAACAGCGCGGATTCAATTCCAGTACCGGCTGAGGTTATTCATGAAGGCCCCGCCTTCTCAACCTTGCCCCTCGCCTGAGGTGTGGTGACCCTCAGGTTAAATCACCATCAGTCAGCCTTCCCCCTCAAAGTGGAGAGCAACCTATGATCATTGGGGACTGTAGCAACTTTATCTTTGTATTGTAACAAGAAAGGAGGGTGATTATCCTGATAAAATACCTTAGATTACCATCCAATCCACTGACCAGTCTGCTTTCTGAACTTGGACCATTAATACAGGGCATGTTCATTGGTCTATGATGCTTCACCAACCTGCATCAGTGTTGGTTTTGGTCCCAGCCACTGGCCAACAATCCTAATGGACTTGTACATGGGCTAGCCTGCCCGCTGTGGGTCTGCTGTGTCCACTCACTGACCATCATATCCATTTAATCTGGGCCAGCCATTAGCCACTGTGTCCACTGGCCTGAGCCATTTACAGATGATTGTTCCCATGATCCAGGCTATTCATTCATCATTGCAACTGAACCATTTACCAATCACTGTGCCTATTGGACATGGACGATTCACTGTCTCTCCCACCTCCCCTCACTCTGCACCCAACCCACTGTACCCAATCTAAACCATCCCGCTGATCACCATGCCCCCTAACCAGGTCATTCAGTAGCTATTGGGCCCATTGAGTCCAGACCAGTGACCAAGCCCACTGCCCGGGTCATTTGCTGATCATTGTGGTCATTAAAGTGGACCATTTTGTGTCACTAGGCACCCTGTCCCAAGTTATTCTTAAAGTTATGAATTTATTATGTTTTGAATTTGAAGACAGTTTTGTTTAATGTTTTCCCCCGGCAGTGGAACCCACATTAAAGTTTATGAGGAGCAAACGCCCTAAATCTGAGAAGGTCTATTTCACTCCTTTTGCCTCTTAGAGTATTTAGAACTGTAAACCTGTGTGAGGCTGAGTCAGTGCCAAAGCACCTCATCAATCATCTCCCCATCAAAGGACTGGAAGAGAGGAGCGGAGGGGAAAGAAAGAGGCATGTTTGCCGATAACCTGCTACGTTGCTATTCATCCAATAATGAGCGTTACTTCACTGACCTTTAACATACCTCTTGCCACTTGCATAAACACTCAGAGCGTCCAAAGATAATTTAGTCAGCAATTTTTGGGAACCATCCAACCGTCTAAATAACTGAGTAGGCCCAACCGCCCCTCTTTTTTTTCCCTTCCTATTTAGCGGTGTGTACTTTGTTGCCGCGGTGTGTACTTTGTTGCCGCGGTGTGTACTTTGTTGCCGCTGTGTGTACTTTGTTGCCGCGGTGTGTACTTTGTTGCCGCGGTGTGTACTTTGTTGCCGCGGTGTGTACTTTGTTGCCGCGGTGTGTACTTTGTTGCCGCGGTGTGTACTTTGTTGCCGCGGTGTGTA
Organism: Mustelus asterias; assembly: GCF_964213995.1. NCBI lineage: Eukaryota > Metazoa > Chordata > Chondrichthyes > Carcharhiniformes > Triakidae > Mustelus > Mustelus asterias. The sequence goes on from NC_135818.1 coordinate 85,839,086, forward strand.
CTTTGTTACTGCGGTGTGTACTTTGTTGCCGCGGTGTGTACTTTGTTGCTGTTTCTTTCCTGGATAAAATGTTTTGATTGTTTTATGCGAGATGCATTTTTGTTTCATGGTGAACCTCCATTTTGCTGCCAACCCAAGCATCTATCTTTAAAGACTAACTTATTCCTCAATCATGTGCACTCTCCGAGATCTATTTCAGGATTTGTTGATTCTTTAGCATCATCGTAGTTCTGTTTTGTTGAAAATTTTGCACAAAATATTTGCAATATTTGGAAACTATTGCATATAACATTGTGGTGTATGGGATGGTACATGTAACAGTACATGTTACAGTGAATGAGGCAGTGCACATGTTGATGCACATCATGGTACATGAAATGGTGCATTTAATTGTGTGTAAGATAGTGTATGTAATGATGTTTATATCAGTTAATGGGATATCATCTTTTTGCAGAAAATAGTGCACAAAGCTCTGTGTTTCACTTGTAGAGTAGTGTATCGTAGTGTAGTATTAAGTAAATTGTATCAACCACGTCTCTGTGGACAGCACTCTCACCTCTGGAAAGGAAAATTGTAGGTTCTAAGTCCCACTCCTGATCCTTGAGCATCAGATTACTGCCGCACCCTGTGCAGAGTGAAGGCGAACAACGATGGAGAGTTTTGAATAATTTCCCATTCAAGAAAATATTGGCCCAAATTACCTGTTACTTTCTGACATTTCTGCTTCCTGACTAGCCACCTCCACTGCAGTAGCACTGTACCTCTGAAACCTCCTGACAATGCGCTTATGAGTTGAGCTCCTGGATGAATTTGGCTGATTTCTGAACCAAAGACTGCCAAGGCTACAGAAATGTGCAGCGGTTTCCGTTCAGAGGGCTGAGACATTACAGCAACATTTCACCCTTCCTAGACTTGCCATATTTACTAAGTGTGTCAAGTAGTATATACACACATCCCCGTGTACACATTCAAGTATACACAGATGCACACATTGGATAAGACTTGTAGTTTTCACAGGACAAGGGGCATCGGTGACTAGGCCAGCATTTATTGCCCATCCCTAATTTCCCTTGAGAAGGTGAACTGCCACATTGAACCACTGTGGTGCAGGTACAGCCACAGTGCTGTTAGAGAGGGAGTTCCAGGGTTTTTGACCCAGTGACAATGAAGGAACAGCAATATAGTTCCAAGTCAGGATGGTGAGTGGTTTGGAGGGGAACTTCCAAGTGGTGATGTTTCCATGCATCCGCTCCCTGCCCTTGTCCTTCTAGCTGGAAGGGTCTCAAGGGTTTGGAAGATGCTTTTTTGGGTGAGGTTAAAATTGGGCTCAACTGTGATGCCCTCCATGGTTGAAGGGTATTCACGGGCCAGGTTTATAGATGAAAGGACTGCCTAGTCTTTGTGATGCAGCCCCATTTGTACCAAAGGGCAGGGAATTCCCATAAGGATTATTTACATCCATTGACCCTTGAATGCATGCTGCTGTCTCGGATGACATGTCTACAGTGAGGTGTGCAGTAGTCGGACAGCCTTTTGAGTGGTACCCTGGATTCCACATGAGACCATGAGCTGGGTTAACTTTAAGGAAAAGAGACGAGGCAGCCCAGAGCAAAACCTAAAACAAACGCTGTAGCCATGGCAGCCCTGCCTCACCCCCATTCTCTATTGTTCGACCTGCCGTATTATTGTTCAAATATTTGATGAATGCTTCATTTCTCAAATTCAGTTGTTTTTGTTAGAAAATATATTTTCAGACATGTTGCAGTGAACCAGTAATATTCTGTAATCAGTGAAATATTCAGCAAATGTTGTGTGGAGAAATTGCTTTGGTCTCTTGGGTGTACTTGCATTTCACAAAACTTTCAGCTAATGTTTACACTTTTGGTTATGTTTTTTTTTTTGAACTGTTATTTGCCAGGACCTGTGCCAAATAAATCCACTGCTTTAATGACTTTCAAAGAACTCTCTGCCTCCCAAAGGGTCTAAAATGGACCTCAGCATCAGCGAGTAAACACAACCCCGGTGGCGAGGGAGTGGAGCTAAACTATCATCCAGCGTGGAAAGTGGAGCGAGGGTGCTTTAAACTCATTGTGCCCCATATCGATACACTCCGAATGCTGTATATAAACCAACACTAATCAACCAAGTGCCCCATATACCGGCCATCTCTCCTTGTATCTCTGCCTTGTATATAATCCATCTATTATTCTGTGTTCCATATACAAACCAGGCATGAAATTCTTTCACCTTGCATTTTGGTTTGAGGGCTGTGATTCACAGCAGGCTGCGTTTGTTCAGATTAATGTGGAAAAAGACACAAAATTCCTCGTCTGAATGATTTCAGCACAAGTTCCTGTACCTCTAACACTGCTCTCTCTTCTCAGCACTGCCAGTGAGATCTGAACGCAGCAGGATGCCAGGGCAGCCTGGTGCAGCTCAGCTGCCTTTTCTTAAAGTCAGGCTGTTTCCTAAAGAGAAGTTGGCAAAGAAGGAATTCCACCGGCCCAGTGGAATTGTTTGCAAACTGAACAGCAAGGCAGATGTAGGAATCCAGACTGACTGATGTGGCATTGAAGGCATTAGTGGTGTAGATAGGTAGGAGGAGAGCTGCGATGTTCCCGTAGGGCTAGGAGCTGCCTCAAGGACCACTCTCAGAAGGAGCAGGAGCAGGAAGCCATGGAGGTCAACTGGAATTTGGGCTTAAGGATGTTTGCTGCATTGCCACAGTGTCTGACAAACTCATCTGGGTGACATCTCCTACTCATCACACCACCAAGCTCTCATGCTACTCAATGCATTGCCCCTCACCTCTCACTCCGCAGCACTCCCTGGCACTCAGTACTCAATCCTGATATTCAGCTCACCCCCACACTCCCATCGATACTGCCAACCTCACAGCCACATCTCACTGCGTTCACACACCTCCAGCTATTCAACTATGGCACCCAAACGCCACAGTATGAATCCGCTGACATTCTGGCATGTTCTCTTTCAGGACAAAATGACATGTTATCGAAGGGAGCAGGGGCAGGGACGCCTCCATCTCCTGAGCCCAACAGAGGAGACGATTCTCTGCAATGACGGGGCCCATGGCATCAGACAGTCTGAGCCCCGGCTCTACTCTCAGCTCAGCCTTACCCTGCTATCAGACATACTTAATAAGCTATTGATGGCTTGATCATGGACCTGCCCACCTCACCTGCCTTCCCTTCACATCAACCTGCCTCCTCGGAGTTCCTGCTTGCAGATACCCAAGGGCTGCCACCTGTTCAGCAACAAAAAGTCCAGGATGGAGTGAGAGAAGAAGAACAGTGCAGCACCGTTAATGAGACTCCATCACCTGATCTGACCATGTGACTGCAGCCACAAGCTCAGATACAATGACTGCACCGAGGCTGGAGGCTCGCATGGAATTGGGATGACACGTGACGAGATATCAGGCACGAGTGAGCTGCAATCAGGCTAGGGATAAAGGATGGTTTATTTACCAGCTCACCAGGCGAGAGGTTGCAGACAAGTTTGGCCGCAGAGGACTCAGATGAGGCAGGGTACGGGAGGACACTGATGAGGATGCACATTGTGCAGGACTTGCTGCCTTTGCTCCCCCTCTCCGTAATACAGCAAACTCAGAGGCTCTTACACTGCTGGCCCCCAACCTGTTGCAGTCTTTGTGTTCAAAGGTTCACATAATCCTCCTCCATCTCATTGAAGATGCAGCAACAAACTCTAGCATCAAAACAACCTCCAAAAACATGCCAGGAAAGAAGTTCCAAAAATGCAACTTGCCAGCAATCAAGGCACCAGCTTCTCTCAATACTGCAGGCCCATCTTGCTGCTTCATGATTGCTTCCTTCAGGAGTGGACCACACAGGTTTTGCCAGATGTGTCACATCTGCCAGTCACATCAGGCAGGGGTTGGAGGCAATTCATTTTGGGCCCACCGTCCTTTACACTGTTTTGCACTTTGCTACCATCTCCAGGAGTGGGGTGTTGCCTTGCCCATTGCATTCCCATTTCCTCTGATATTTTACCAGTGCTGGGGGAGGGAGGTGGTGGTGGCTTGTCCGCCCTTAGGCCATTTGAGACCCTTAGTGGTCAATTTATGGATCAGCTTCCTGACACTGCTGGTATTTTTCCAGTGATTGGAGAGGTGGGTGGGTGCGTTTTGCCACTGGCGAGGCTGCCCAGTAAAACATGGTGACCTCCCTGTGGGCTCAGCAGTAAGGATCCACCCTGAATGAGCACCCTGTGGTGAACAGAGAGGCTTCCCCCTCCATTAGAAGTAAGGGTTGCTTGCAATGGGAACACCTTGCCCCTGCCCAGTACCAGGGCCTGCCTGATCCACTCCTGGATTGAAAAGCTGCCAGTCCTTTTATTATGGGGAGGGGGGGGGGTACATCTTGCCACAGAGGTGGGTAAGAGGCCACACCTTTAGGCCACGAGTTGCTTTAGGACCATAACATTGAGTTGTGGTTTCCAGGAACTTGCAGAGATAAGCTTCAACCAGTCTTTCCAGCTAGTGGTGGGGCCACTGGCTCTCTGTAAAATCCCAGCCCCAACCCCCATTTTTAATGATCCCTTGTTGTACCTTCTGAAAATGTGTGGGGTGCAACATGTAATAAAAATGGCAAATGGGATGTTGGCATTTATTGCAAAAGGACTGGAGTATAAAAGTTAAAGCAGTGTTGTTGCAATTGGCAATTGGGTGTTGGTGAGACCACATCTGGAGTATTGTGTCCAGTTTTGGTCTCCTTATCTGAGGAAGGATGTGGTGGCATTGGAGGCAGTTCAGAGGAGGTTCACCAGATTGATTCCGGGGATGAAAGGGTTGATGTATGAGGAGAGATTGAACAGTTTGGGCTTGTACTCGCTGGAGTTTGGAAGGTTGAAAGGGGATCTGATCGAGGTAGATAAAATTTTAAAAGGGTTTGATAGAGTAAATGTAGACCTCTCATGAGGCAATCTCGAACAAGAGGTCACAGGTATAGCTTGAGAGGCGGTAGATTTAGCACTGAGATGAGGAGGAACTACTTCTCGCAGAGGATGGTGAATTTGTGAAACTCGCTGCTCCATAGCGCGGTGGAGTCTGAATCATTGAGTCTTTCCAAGAAGGAGATAGATATATTTCTAATAAAAAAAAGGGATAAGGGGATGTGGGGAACAGGTGGGGAGGTGGATTTTTGAGACCAGGGAGAGATCAGCCAAGATCTGACTGAATGGTGGAGCAGGCTCGAAGGATTGAATTTGCCTACTTCTGCTTCTAATTCCTAAGTTCCTGTGATGTGGAGATGCCAGCGTTGGACTGGGGTGGGCACAGTAAGAAGTCTCACACACCAGGTTAAAGTCCAACAGGTTTATTTGGAATCATGAGCTTTTGGAGCGCTGCTCCTTTATCAGGTGAGTGAAAGAGCAATGCTCCGAAAGCTTGTGATACCAAATAAACCTGTTGGGAGTTTAACCTGGTGTTGTGAGACTTCTTACTATGTTTTTATGTATCTGCCCCCCTGGAGAAACATTGCTTTCTAATTAACTTTATCAACTCCTCTAATAATTGTGTGCACTGAAACAGCAACTGTATTTTGAAAGTACTTCATTGGCTGTAAAGTGCTTTGGAACATCCCAAGGTGATGAAAGATGCTACAGAAATATGTTCTTTCTTTAACCTGCCTTATATGGAAAACAGGCTTTATGTCGAACTGCAGTAAATGATGGGAAGGACTGAAATAAGGCAGGATATGTCTGCATCTATCTGGCTGTTAGAGCAAATTGTTTTGCTAGGAGCTTACATCACAGACTGGGTTTTTTGCCCCAAGATTCTGAGTTCAGTTCCCCATGTGAGCCTGGGGGTACACAGGTAGACTAGAGTGGATAAGGACGGCAAGTTTCCCTCCCTATTGGACACTAATGAGCCAGTTGCATTTTTACAATAATCCAAGTTTCATGGTCCCTTCTACTGACAGTAAGTAGTGTCACAACACCAGGTTAAAGTCCAACAGGTTTATTTGGTAGCACAAGCTTTCAGAGTGTCACTTCTTCATCAGGTGAGTGAGGAGTCCTTTTTATTTCCAAACTGCAATCAAATTCTCCAATTGCCCATGGTGGGATTTGAACTCTAGTTCTGTTGGATTATTCGTTCAGACTTTGAGTCCTGTAATATAGCCACTACATTAGGTACTCACCACCCTGAGTAATACCAGTGGATGTGGAAAAGGCTTTCTCCTCTGGTGGAAACTGATTCCACAAATAATTTTAACGGAGCGTGGGACAGGTTTTTGAGGATGAACGAAAAGCAGGGATATGGGATTAACATTACTGCTCTTTCACAGAGTCAGCACAGGCTTGATGGGCCAAATGGCTTCCTTTTGTGCTGTAAGTTTCTAAGATTTGATGACATCTGCCAACCTGCATTAAATTAGCACCTGGCTTATTTTGCAATGTTGTTTAATATGAAATTAGTTTTGACAAACAATGCTGTCTCACACCTGAGTAACATCTCAATATTGTTTTTATTAACCAAACAGGCACACATACACACACACGCGCACATATATATAATATGTATATATACATTATTTACAGAATCCTCAGTACACCAGATGGACAATGTGCAAGATACCAGCCACAGGTTTGAGCTGGTGTGGGAGGGGGGGTGGGCGAGTATATCTCATGGTCAGTGCCAGTTATCAGCTGTCTGAGTCTAGCTCACTTTCCTGGGCTGCTCCGATCACTTCTCCTGAAGGTTTTCCCAGTGGGGTGGCTTTGGAAATTTTGTTCCATTTCTGGGAGTCTGACTCCTCTGACGATGATCTCTTCTGCCGCCTCCATTTGGCTCGGCGATTTTTGAACCAGACCTGAACAAATCAGAAAGAGAGTGAAAGTTCATTTTGCACGGTACACTTTTCAGAGAATGTCTAAAGATTTGAGTGCAGGTTGACTCATAGTGCAGAGTGCTTAACTGTTGGAAGCCCCATCGTTCAGAACTAGATGTTAAAATTGAGACCTAGTCTTCTCCCTCAGGTAGGAAAGACTCGACAAACACTCTTTTGATAAAGAGGGGTTTCCTGGCACTGTGTCACTGATGATGGGCTTCAGTTATATGGAGAGATGAGAGAAACTGGGATTGTTAGAGCAGAGAAGATTAAGGAGAGATACAATAGAGTTTTTCAAAATCAATAGTTTTTTATAGTCTAAATCAGGAGAAACTACTCCCACTGGCAAGAGGGTTGGTAACCAGGGACATTGACATGACAGTGATTAACAAAAGAATCCAAAGTGAGATGAGCAGAAATGTCTCCACACAGCAAATTGTGGTTTTCTGAATACACGGCCTGAGAGATTGGTGAAAGCAGATTCCATTATAATTTCCAAAAAATAATTGGATAAATACTTGCAAAGGAAAATCTTGCAGGGCTATGGGGAAAGAGCAGAGGAGTGGAGGTAAAATGATAGCTCTAAGAGCTGACACAGACACGATGGGCTGAGTGGTCTCTTGTATGATTCCGATTTATCCATCACACAGACATACAGGAGAAGTGAATGATTTATAGTGGATTGAATACACTGGAAATGTCAGCTGTTTTAAAACATTCAAGTTATTTCTTGTCCTCTGGACAGAAGGATCTAAACTTTTTAAGTTTCAACAAGTGAGATGATCCCTAGCTAAGGACACAAACTGGAATTTTAGAATTGCACAATGATTCCTAATTTCCTTGCACTGGAAATTTCTTCAACCCTGTGCCTAGCTTTTCCAATTCAGTTTTTTAATTTTATTCCTGGGATTTGGGTGTGACTGGCTCAGTCAGTACTTATTGCCCAACTCTAGTCACCCTTGAGATGGTGATGCTTTCGTGAACTGCTGCAATCCATGTGCTGGAGGTACCTCCACGGTGCCATTAGGAAGAGAGTTCCAGGATTTTGATCCAAGCCACACTGAAGGCACGGCGATATATTTCCAAGTTAGGATAGTGCAAGACTTGGAGGGGAACTTGGAGTGGTGGTGTTCCCATGTGTCCGATGCCCTTGTCCTTCCAGGTGGTTAATGTCATGAGTTTGAGAGCTGGAGAAAGAGCTTTATTATAGTGGTGCAAATTGCTGAGTGCATCTTATATATAGTACACACTGCAGGCAAGGTGTGTCAGTGGTGGAGGGATTGAATGTTTGAGGTACTTACCCCCATTCCAATCCTTGCTGCTTCCACTGAACTTTAGAATGCTTCACCACGTGAAGAGAATTGTATACATGCAAATCATTTTGAGACATATTTAATGTGCTAATGATGATCAAGTTACTACAGCATTTGTATTGCATCCAGTTGCAATGCATGTTTCGAGTGTTGCAGTAACACTGATGATGTGACAGAAGTTGACAATTTGACATTGATCAGGAGGTAATGTTGAATCTGTTGAACTGCCTCTGAGTGAAGCCAAGTTCTTTTTTTCAGTCAGTTTTCTCCCCTTCAGAATCCTGATAGCAAGGGGCTCCAGTACCACTTGTGCTTTGCATTATCCCATACATCACCCACCCAAAGACCATTCTGTATTTGCATCATAACAGAAAGTCCCAGCTCATCAAGGGTAACACCTTTGCTGAAACTGACCCCAATTTTCTCCCTCTCGCAATATATGCAAACACAAGTACATGCTGATCCATGCACCAACAGTGATGACTTCGTGGCAATCAAGAGGGAACTTTGGCTCTGTTTACCCTTCTCACCCTGAAACACAGAGTCTGCGGTTAACTCACTGTCCGTGCACTGAGCACGGGACTCACTGGGACATTGAAGGAAGCCTCATTTTTAGGTCTGGAAAAAAGCCCAATAAGTCCAAATAAGAGGGCAGTCCCACTCTTCCACATCCTCATCCTCTTCCAGAATCCCCTCTGTCCTGTTCAGAAGAATGAGAGGTGATCTCGTGAAACATACAAGATCTGGAGGAGATTGGACAAGGTGGATGCTGAGAGAGTGCTTCCACTTGTGGGGGAGTCTTCAACTAGGGGACAAAGTTTGAAAACTAGTAGTCTCCCATTTAAGACTGTGATGAGGAAGATTTTTTTTCTCTCAGAGGGACATTAGTCTGCAGAATTCTCTTCCCTGTAGAGCAGTGGGGCATTGAATAAATTCAAAGCTGAGTTAAGCAGCTTTTTGATCAACAAGGGAGTCGAGGGTTCTGGGGGAAAATGGGAAAGTAGAGTTGAGGCCACAATCCGATCAGCCGTGATCTCATCAAATGGTGGAGCAGGCTTGATGGGCTGAATGGCCTACTCGTGTTACTTATATTATTGTGTTATGAACCACATTTAATAACCTCTGTTATACTATTCACATCTCTGTATCAGGTAACTAATTCAACAACTTTATCCTTTCAACTTTGCCTGATTCTTCGTTTACTCTTAAAACCCTAATTTTAAATGATTGATATAACCCGATTCATACAAAGTACAGGCATCATCACTGAAGTCAAATATTCAGATAAGAAAATTTAACCAAATTACAATTTTAACACTACTGTCCTATTATACACACATGGACAATCAGTGCTATTATCTCAACTGTTTACAATCTATATTACTGACTGAGATGAAGAGACTGAGTGTGAAGTACCCGAGTTTGCTGATGGTGCAAAATGTGATAGGAAGGCAAGCTCTGAAGAGATCACAGAGAATATATAAAGAAATATAGACCGGTTAAGTGAGTGGGCAAAAAGGTGAGTGAGTGCCAGATTACTCTGGTCGGAAGAATTGAAAAACAGAACATTATTTAAATAGTGAAAAACTACTACTACGTGTTGGTGGTGCGAGGGATCTGTTGGTCTTAGTAAAGGAAACACTATGTCAACAGCTAGGTACAGCAAACAATTAGGAAGGAAAGCGGTATGTTAGTTTTTATTGCAAGTGGTTGGTGCACAGGAGTAAGTATCTCTTGCTGAAATGGCACAGGGCTTTGGTGAGAATGTACCTGGGGTACACCAGGAGCTCTGTTTGGAAGAAAGTATATACTTGCCTTAAAAGAAGTGCAGTAAAGGATCACTAGATTGTTCCCTGAGGTTGCCCTTTGAGACAAGATTAAGTAGAATGGATCTGTATTGTCGGAGTTTAGGCGCTGTCATTGAAACATACAAGATTCCAAGAAGCCTTGATTGGTCAATACTGAAAGGTTGCTTCACCTGGCTGGAGAATCTGGAACACACACACATGCACACCACACACACATGCACACTTCAGTCCTCTATATCTTTCTCATTCTTAAGTGCCATGTGAATGAAAATGTTATTGGAATCTGATTACTTAGATAATTATCTAAATTTGGGATTTATTTTAATTGCAATGTTTTCACTTTAGCATCCCCTGAGTGTTCATGAACTTTGGGAATTGTCTGCATTTGGATTGCTTATGGAAAGTAAACTTAATTTTCTTTCAAATGAACTGCTCAATTAAATCATTTCTCAAACGCAGGAAAAGAGTTTGACCCTCACCCTACATCTTAACACAACCCGCAATCGGCTGAGAAAATCAACATTCAAAATGAACCAATCTACATAATTCCTGTTGTAGGTATTTGTCCAACTAGGAATACTACTTCTGGCTTCTTATTTGGTTTGTTTTCCCAGTTTAGTGTTCTCCCCTTTCAATACGGAAGGTTTGGTGAGGACAAAAAGGACAGGAAGAAAATGAGAACCTTCATTAAAATTCCTTTAACTTTCTCTTCTCAAAGGAGAGTAATCCCAAATTCTCTGGTCCTTTTATATAACTGAAACCAATCATCTCTGTTATTATCAGAGTAAATCTCCTCTGGGCCCCCTCCAAGGTCTCAAAAAAATCCCATATTTCTATTGTGCCTTTACGACCTCAGGGTGTCTCAAAATGTTTTATAATCAATTAAGTATTTTCAAAATGCAATCATTGTAATAATATAGGGTGTGCAACAGCCAATTTGCACACAGCAAGGTCCCAGAATCAGCAGTGAGATAATGACCAATTCACCTGAGAGATAAACATTGACCAGGGCACCAGGAAGAATGCTCTCTGAATCTTTTACACAAGCTCAAAGGGAAGATAAAGCCTCAGTTTAAGGTCTCATAAGAAAGATGGTACCTCTGACATGCAGCACTCCATTAGTACAGCACTAGGAGAGTCGGTGCCAAGAATGTGCTGAAGCCCCTGATGTGGAATGACCTCCTAGGGCAGAGGTTGGTGTGCTACTAATTGAGCTACATTGACACCTCTCTGCTTTCTCTTGCTTTCCGATGTCTTGGGACACATTGTTCCCTCCACTGCTCCTTGTTGGGGTCTTTCCAGTTTGGCATCTGCTCTACCCACAGTGAGGTTACTCGATTCTGTAGTTGTGACTGACCATTGATGATTCCAACCACTTCCAATGCCCTTATTTTATACTCCAACAACTGGGGTATTTTCTCTAGAAGAGCGAAGGCAGAGAAGCAACCTCATCAACGTCTTTAAAATTATGAAGGTTTTTCATTAGGTAGACATAGAGAAAATGTTTCCACTTGTAAAGGAGACCAAAACAGGCAAGAAGAAAAGGAAAACCTTTCTTAAAATTCCCTTAACCTTCTCTTCTCAAAGTGGAGCAGTCCCAATTTCTCTGGCCTTCCAAAATAACTGAAACCAATCATCTCTGCTATCAATATAATAAATCTCCTCTGGACCCTCTCCAAGGTCTCAAAAAAAAACCCTGTATTTCTATAGTGCCTTTATGACTTCAGGATGTTTCAAAGTAGGCTGTAAATATAAGATAGTCACTAATAAATCCAGTTAGGAATTCAGGAGAAATATGTTTTCTCTGAGCATGGTTAGAATGTGGAACTTACTACCCCAGGAGAGCTGGAGGCAAACAGCTTAAATGCATTTGAGGGAGAAAGGAATAGAAAGGTATGCTGATTGGGTGAGATTAATTAAATTGGGAGGAGGTTTTTGTGGAGCTTAAACATTTGGATCAGTTGGATTGAATGACCAGTCTTAATGCTTTTAATTCTATGTAAGACGATGGCAAGGAAGCAACATCTTCTAAAGAGAGGAGGAGAAAACTAAACTGAGTAAAAAGATCAATAATGGAGAGAAAAGTAGTATGGCCTAATCCAGGTTGGGCAAATACTCAACTTAATTTGAATGATTTAAGTTAACGTGGCAGCTTCATATTTCTGTATTGTCCAGCTGGTAATAATCTCGCCTCGGAGTCAAAATTTGCACAATTCAAACTCTGCTCCAGGATTTGAGTATATAATCTAGACTGGCACCTCAGTGCATCACCGAGGAACTGAATACTGTCTTTTGGATGGGCCTCTTCCCATGGTTGTAAAAGGTTGCACGGCATTTTTTTTCGAAGAAGCTTAGGGGGGTTTTCCCAGTGTCTTGGTCAACATTTGTCTGTCAGCTCCACAGCAGATTTACTGATCATTTATCATATTTGCTGACTGTGAGATCTTGCTGTGCATAAACTGGTCAACAAAACAATCGTGACTGCATTTCAAAGCCAAAATACTTTGCGATGTTCTGATGGCGTGACAGAAAGTCAATTGCAAGTTAGTTTTCGTTTGCAAATGCAGATATATTTAAGCAGATTTAATGTGGTGGGCTAGACAGGATACAAGGGAATTGCGCTAGACACCATTTTAATGTCAAAAACAGAACACAATTGTTCTCAAGTGACTCACGCAAACCATCATTGAGGGAGAGCTGATTTGGTGGCTGTGTATATTGAAAGTACTTGGAATATAGATATATGCACCAAACTGGCAACCAGGAAATAGGAATTTGTAGATTAAAAATATACAAAATAGCAGCAGAAGAAGGCCATTCAGCCCCTCGCGCCTGCTCTGCCATTCAATAAGTCATGGATGATCTATTTGTGTTGAGTTCCACATTCCCATCTATTCCAGACAACCATTGATTCCCTTGCCCAGTGAGAATCTATCTACCTCTGTCTTAAAAATACTCAGTGACCCGTCTCCACTGCCTTCTGAGGCAGAGAGTTCCAAAGCCTCTGAGAGAAAAAATGTCTCCTCAACTCTGATCTATAATGGCAACTCCTAATTTTAAAACCATGCCCTCTATTTCTGGCCTTACCCACAATAGGAAATATCCTTTCCATATCCACCTTATCAATATCATTCAGGATCTTATATATTCAATCAAATCATCCTCACTCTTCTAAATTCTAGTGGAAGCAAGCTCAATCTTCTAACATTTCCTCACAAGACAATTCCCTCATTCCAAGTATCGATCTAATAAACTTCTTCTGAACCATCTCCAATTCATTTACATCCTCGCTTAAATAAGGAGACCAAAACTTCACACAATATTCGAGATGTGGTCTCACTAATGCCCTGTATAACTGAAGCATAACACCCTTTTATGTTCAATTCCTCTCATAATAAAAGATAGCATTCCATTAGCCTTCTTAATTACTTTCTGTAGCTGCATACTAACTTTCTGTGATTCATACACTCATACACTTAGATCCCTCTGCACCTTGGAATTCTGGAGCATTTAAGGAATACTCTGATTTTTAAAATTTCTTCCTACCACATTTTCCCACATTATACTCCATCTGCCAGAATTTTGCTCAACCTAGAACTTCCTTTTGCAAACCTCCTTATGTCCTCTTCAGAACATAACTCAAAGATAGGTTTGAATGTATCTGCAGACTTAGCTACCATTTCTTCACTCCCCTCACCTAAGTAATTGATATAAACTAAAAGGTTGAAGCCCCAGCACAAACTCCTGCAGGACTCCTCTTGTCACATTGTGCCAATCAGAAAAAGATCCATTTATGCATACTCTGTTTCTGCCAGCCAGTCTTCTATCCAAACTAATATGTTAAACACTACATCATGAGCTTTTATTTTCCACAATAATCTTTGATGTGGCACCTTAACAAATGCCTTCTGGAAATCCAAGTCCAGCATGTCTGCAGACTCCCTGAGGCTCCACAGTGCTCGTTACTCCTTCAAAGGATGATAAACTAATTGTGAATAGAAGATTGATAAAAAATACAAAGCTTTACTGACTTTAACTGCAACAGTTAACCAATCTTGTGTATAACAGACTCATTGTCCCATCACTCGCTGGATAGAACATAGAACAGATCTTTATATAATAGAACAACAATTTAATAACTGGTTAAGGTACATAACCAGACCTCTATACAATAGATCCATTGTTCCATAACTCACTGGGAATTATGTGAAACCAGACCTGTATATAACAGAAGCACTGTTCTGTTAAATTCTGGCTAAAGATTTAAACCTGTCCGATAAACAATAGATCCATGGTTCCACTACTGATTGGATAAAGAATATAATAGATCTACTGTTTTCTCATTGGCTGGGTAAGATATATAAATAGACCCAAAGTAAGATAATGGTTGGGCGGGATTTTATGGCCTCTTTCGAGTGAGACCGGAAATTCCCGCCTGAGGTCAGTGGAAATTTCTGTTGTCGGACATTCGCCCGCTCTGGTTCCGTGGCAGGCGAGGTAGTAGACTTCCAGCCAATAGATGATGAAGACCATTTAGTTCATCTTTATTCATCCATACAGAAGCACACTAAAGTGCCATGATTATAGTAGTCATGATGTGGAGATGCCGGCGTTGGACTGGGGTAAACACAGTAAGAAGTTTAACAACACCAGGTTAAAGTCCAACAGGTTTATTTGGTAGCAAAAGCCACACAAGCTTTCGAGGCTCTGAGCCCCTTCCTCAGGTGAGTGGGAATTCTGTTCACAAACAGAACTTATAAGTTCTGTTTGTGAACAGAATTCCCACTCACCTGAGGAAGGGGCTCAGAGCCTCGAAAGCTTGTGTGGCTTTTGCTACCAAATAAACCTGTTGGACTTTAACCTGGTGTTGTTAAACTTCTTACTATGATTATAGTATCCATTTGTCTCCTAATGATTCCAGTGTTATTACTGGAATCATTAGGATTGTATCCAGGAGTCAGTTCCTGTGTTGGTCGCTCACTTCTGGATTTACCTTTTACAAGTTGGATCCCTTATCCTATTTCTGATAATTTAATGTACATCAATTATCGTTTTCCTTACCCAGTCTATATGACCAGCTTTCTGGTCCCTCCTTCCCAGTTTGAAGCAGTCAACGTTCTCCAGTCTTTTAACTCGGACATTTAACTCCAGGATTATCTTCATGTCTCTTTTCTACATTGCCACCCATGCCTCAATGTCTCCCCTGGTGTCTCAGAGACCAGAATTAGGTGACCTGTTTTATTTGCCCTGACATGGAGATTACCAGTAAGAATTTTTTTTTTGTTCTTGAAATTTTGCCGCAAGCTTTCCTATTGCACTTTGAAAGGCATTTATCAGGCAGATAGATTGTGAAAAGTCTCATCGATTCCACACAACATCAGGGGCACAATTTACAAATTCATGTTTCCCACACAGGATCCCATTCACTGGCAGCACATGCAATCCTGGGCTTTTCCCGCTGATATCCCAATAGGAGGTTTGCGCTTCAAGGTTCTATAGTGTGACCACACATTGATTAAATAAAATGCACCTGATAGAATGATGGTAAATCAATCCTGTGCTGCTGCTAACTGCATATCTCCCACTTCTTTCCCATAACTAGATTAATTTAATAGGGCTAGAATATTCTGTGTTGTTGTTTTCCATCTAAATGGGTTTAAACTATCTTCTTTCCATATAGCTCCATACTAGAGTTTAAGAGGGTTAAATTAGAAGACAGGTTACATAAACTTGTATTCTCTTGAGAGATGATCTGATCAAGGGGTTTGAAACGTTAAAAGATTTTGATAGGGTAGAGATACAGAGAAATGATTAACTCTGGTTGGGGATGAAGAACATTGCATCACCATCCATTACTTTATCTTGAGGACTGTGACACACATTGACCATTGTATTATTGTATACATGTCAGTATATGGATACTACCCGAGGATGAATTTCTGACATCTGTCCCAGTCATGTTCCAGCTGAGATAGGGGATCACCTTTTTACTAAAATGAGTATATGATCAGGATTCAGCCTGCACCATTCCATTAGATCATAACTGATCTGTACCACCTTCGCTCCGACCACCATTGATACCTTAACAACAGAATCAATCATCTTGATTGTAATTTTCCTGATTATAGTTTTAGAGTCACATATTACAACAATTTTCTGATGAATTGAAATGGGTAACTTACTTAGAATGGGCAATAAGCAGCATCCTTGCTGTTTGAGCCAGAAGGTACTGGGTTCAAGTCCCACTCCTGAAACTTGTGCACATAATCCAGGCTGGCATTTGAAGTGTAGTACTGAGGAGGCAATTCACTGTTGGAAGTAATATCTTTTAGAAAAGGCATTAACCTGGGACCTCATTTACCCTTCCAAGTAGATGTAAAAAATCTGACAACAGTATTTCAAGAAGGGTTGGGGAGTTTGCCCTGGTATCATGGCTGACATGCCTGAACCAATATCATTTTTAAAAAGCAGGTCATATGGGCATTGTCACATTGCTGTTTTTAGCATAATTTGCCTCTTGTGTTTCCTACATATAACAGTGAAAAATACTTCAGAAGTTCTTAAAATACTTTGGAATTTTCTGGGATGGTGCTATATAAATGCAAGTCTTTTTCTTTTACCTCCACTTTCTCTTCCCGGAGATGGACCCTCCTGGCCAGCTGTTCCCTGGTGCCCACGTCTGGGTACTTTGTTTCCTGAAAAAGATTCTCCAAAGCTTCCAACTGTTCATCTGTGAAGATGGTCCTGTGGCGACGCTTCCTGCGGCAGTGGAGCTGGTTCAAGAGCTGGAGCTCGGTGCGGGATAGAGCCCCCAGACTCACGTAGGGCAGCACTTGGGGGGCTACAGGGGACAGGTAGGCAGACGCAGCCCCTTCCAAACCTTTCAAAACAGTAATGAGACAAAACAATCAGCTCACTCGTTTTACATTTGAATTTATCAATCAGACAATTGCCAATGATTAATGAGGATGAAGATTTTAAAATTGATGCATTGTAAGTTAGGGAGCACATGGCTGAGGGGCGAATGGGACATGATGTGAGTTAGGCAGCAAAGCTTTTGATGATCCCATGTTGATGGACTGTAGAATGTAGGAGACTGGCCAGAAATGCATTGGAATGGGCTCGTTTAAGATTAATAAAAGCATAGCTGAGGATTTGAATGGCAGATCATTGAATCATTGCAGTGCAGAATGCAGCCATTGGTCAGGTAGTGCCTGCACAGTGGAGTAGAGGCAGGGGTACAATCTGAGTAACATTACAAAGATGGAAGCAGTGATGGCATCAGTACATGGTCAGATGTTTATCTGAGGGTTGAACATTCTGGTTCAGCCTCAGACACTGGCCAGGGAGATGTACGAAGTTGGTGGCTAGGGAACAGAGGTTGTAGTGAGGATTTTCCAGGGAATTTCTCTTCATCCAACACTGGAATTGGCCGTGCTAAATTCTCCCTCTGTGTACCCGAACAGGTGCCAGGGTGTGGCGACTAGGGGATTTTCACAGTAACTTCATTACAGTGTGAATGTAAGCCTACTTGTGACACTAATAAATAAACTTACTGGATGTCGGACCAACAGCATGAAGAATCAGAGGGAGGTTGGGAGGGGTGCTGCTTAGGTAGAACTAAATAGTGTTTCAATGCATAACCCAGATTAAAACTGACTTGTGGATGCAGTGGTACCTGTTATAGACACTGCACAATTAACACCAATAGAAATGAAGTGTGGTGGTTTCCATGGGGGGGGGGGGGGGGGGGGGGGGGGTGACCCACAATGCCAGCCCATTCCCACAAAATCTCCCCCTCCTGCAGCTGGGATGTATGATTTCTGCCTTCCAATAGCACATAATGGCATCGGAAAACTGGAGCCAGGACCTGGAGTGGAGTGAAGTGGAAAAAGACTAAGTGCGGCCAGTCAAAGCTGCAAACTGAGATTCTATACTCTACTGTCTATTTACTGGTCACTAAATTTTGCTGACAACTCAAAGATAGGTATGAAAGTAAATTGTGAAGCGGACCGAAGAAGGTTACAAAAAGACTTAAAAAGGTTCGGTGAGTGGGCAAAAATCTGGCAAATATAGGGTGGCAGGGTGACACAGTGGTTAGCACTGCTGCCTCACAGTGCCAGGGACCCAGGTTTGATTCCTGGTTTGGGTCACTGTCTGAGCAGAGACTGCACGTTCTCCCCATGTCTGCATGGGTTTCCTCTGGATGCTCCGGTTTCCTCCCAGTCTGAAAGACGTGCTGGTTAGGTGCATTGGCCATGCTAAATTCTCCCTCTGTGTATCCGAACAGGAGCCGGAATGTGGCGACTAGGGGATTTTCACAGTAACTTCATTGCAGTGTTAATGTAAGCCTACTTGTGACAATAAATAAACTTTAAAAACTAAACTGTGGCATCATTGAAATTATAGTCCACATATGCCCCCTCAAACAAAGGGGAAAATTAGCAAAATTAAATCCATCTGCCTGAGTGCTACCATTTGTGAATGGATATTTTGCCATTATTCTGTAGGAATGTTGTAGTTAATATAACCCTACTAGTGGCATTAATAAATCAATAAATAATAACGTGGGAAAATGTGAAATTATCCATTTTAGCAGGAAGAATAAACAAGAGTTCTGAGTTGCAAACGGATCTGGGTGCCCTCGTGCATGAATCCCAAAAGGCAGCAAGTAATTATTGTGAGGGGGAATTATTGAAAACGCGCAGAGATTATGGTTCAGTTATACAGCATTGGTGAGACCAGGTCTGGAATATTGTGTATAATACTGGTCTCCTTATTTAAAGAAAAGTGTAAATGCATTAGCAATTCGGATACCAGGAATGGGTGGGTTGTCTTATGAGGAATCGCTGGAGAGGTTAGGCTGTATCCTGTAGGGGTTGAGATTACAATCAAATCTTACTGAGTGGCGGAGCAAACAGAGGGGCCGAGTGGCCTACTGCTCCTAATTCGTGTGTTAGTATGTATGTGTGGCCGGAGGCCAGTATCAATAATCCTAACCCTCGTCTTTCCTGGAGACCTGCCCCCTCACGTCAATGTCCCGAACAAATACCCATCCCAGCCGCTTGTGTGGGACCATGTAGATAATATCCCATATCTCCCTTATTCGTAACCTCCTCAAAAATATCTCAAAATTAGCCCCTCTTAGCAACGCTGTGCTAACACTCTATGATCACTTCTTAACTCGAATGTTCAGCCATTGTGTCTCGAATGACTCTCGTAGCTTCTCCAGAATTGTTATTAAACTGAAAGATGTGATTCTCTTTTTCACCTTCCTTAAACAAGAGAGATATTTACAAATTTCCAATCGAAAGACACAATTCCCAAGTCGGAAAACTTGGAAAAGATCATGACCAATTCTTCAACAATTTCCTCACCTCCTTCTCCAAAGACCCTCGGGTGGGAATCGTCAGTTTCGGGAGATTTCTCCAGCCTATATCTCGTTTTTCTCCATAACTATTTTGTCACTGATATTAGATCCAACAGATTCCTCTCTCTGATATTTTTAGATTCCATTTCTTACCTTATCCTCTTTATCCATTGTGAGAATATGGATAAGGAATCCTCAGTGAATAAATCTGTCATTATCTTGTTGATTATCGCATCTTTATTTGTCGTTAATAGGTCCACACGCTTTCTTGCGATTAATTCATACAAAAGCTTTTACTATTCACTTTGAAATTACACACAGGTATTTTTTTCTAATTTCCCTTTTTGCAGCTGTTAATATTTTCTTTGTGTCCCTGTATTGCTTTCTATATTTCTCCTCGTCTACTTTTCTTGGCTTTTGAATAAACCATTTCCTTTAGTTTTAGTCTCGGTTTTACATTAACCGCGATTGCTGGACTGCAAACTAGAAGGCTTGCTCTTTAGGGGTATTTATTGGTCTTGTTCTGTTTTGTGTACACATAGTATCCGAATACTTGCTATTTTCTTTAAGTTTACTTGTTACCAGCTCAGCTGAGTTTAACCTGATCAGTTTGAGTCTGGAAGGTAGTTTAATTTAAGATAAAACCCAGGCTTGTCCGAGATCTTTCTCTCCTTTCATTGCCGCCGGGTGGTTAAAAATCCTGGTTCCCTTGCTCATGACTGTTCCCCTGTCGGTTCTAATGTTTCCGAAAAGTCTCCTGGATCCATTAGATGCCACCCATCTCACCCAGGCCTCGCCCAACATCTGCCTCCAGTGAAAGAGAGTCGGGAACAGGAGTAAACCCATTTAACCTCTCCGCTTCCTGCCTCAATAACTAAAAAGGATTGGATAAACTGTGAGTGTGAGTGTAGGTGTGTCTGGGTGTAGGTGTGCATGAGTGTGTGAGTAAGTGGAGTGTCCAAGTGTATGTGCGTGATTTTGGGGGTGAGGGTGTTTCAGTTGATATGTGTATAAGTGTGTGTGTATGAGTGTATGTAGGAGTGTGGTTGTGAGGGTGTGTGGTTGTGAGGGTGTGTGGATGAGGGGTTGTGGGGGTGAGGCGGTTGATATGTGTATAAGTGAGTGTGTGTGTGAGGGTGTTTGGATGTGGGGTTGATATGTGTATGTGAGTGTGTGTATGTTTGTGGGTGTCGGTGTGTGTATGGAGTTGTGGGTATGTGTGTAGGAGGTGTAGATGTGTGTGTGGAAGTGTGTGTATGTGCGTGGGGGGGTGTGGATGTGTGTGTGGGGGGTGTATGTATGCGTGTGTGTGGGGGGGGGGTGTGGAAGTGTGAGTATGTATGCGTGTGTGTGTGTGTGGGGGGGGGTATGTATGTGTGTGTGTGGAGGGGACGTGTGTGGATGTGTGTGTGTGTGGGGGGGTATGTGTGTGTGTGTGTGGGGGGTATGTATGTGTGTGTGTGGAGGGGAGGTGTGTGGATGTGTGTGTGTGTGTGTGGGGGGGGGTGTATGTGTGTGTGTGTATAATGTGTGTTGTGTGGGTTATAAAGTACAAATCTCGAGCTGTGAGTTAAACCGACAGCCGCGTTAGTTTTAACAATGCAAATTTCTCACGATTAGTAATTGAACGATGTCAGCTGCAAAAATCCTTTAAATTGTTTACCATAAATTCAACTCACTCAGATCAATGTACAAATAGCAATATTGAGACAGTGCCCTGCTACAGGGGGTGTAAAGATACATTTCTAGCTATAGTTTGTAAAGAGTTACCTGGTGGGATACAGGAGCAGTGTTGTGTGGTCAGAGACTGGCATGTTGGTACAGTGCCACAGCAGGAGGCCCTGGGCGAACCGGGCACATAGTAATAATTGTAACCTATCCTTGAGCCGCCGACTGCCAGGTTGGGATGCTGAGGGGGCGGCGGGGGAGGAGGGGGCGGCGGAGGAGGCACGGCCGGAGAATACAGCCCCAGGTAGTCAGCGCCGGTGCACACGGGCTCGCCGGCGATGCCGGGGTAGCTGGGCAGCGGAGCGCTGTGAAGCGAAGCCGAGTCCTTACAGCGAGGCCTGCCCCCTGATAAAATACTGTCGATGCTGAACATCCCAGCCGGCATTACCACATCAGCTCAAAGACCAAAGAAAGACAGACAGAGATCTACATAAAAACAAAAGACAAATAAGTTACACCCACTTCCCAAAATAAAAGATACACTCAGTTTAACACAAATAAAAACTTGACACAAAGTTAATGGGAGGCAGAAGCTTGTAGCGCTTTCGCCTCGATCGCTAACGGAGTTCCAGTGAGACAGGCTGCAACACGGCAGTTATATACACACTCCGCGTCATTCCAGCTTTTTTTCAACTCTTATGTAATGGGGAAGGGAAAACAAAGTTTCCCTGATTATTTCACATTGCCCTCCCCTCTGTCACACACAAATGGGAATAAACCCAGGAGTCTCAGTACACTGCGGATTAAAGAAATTTAATGTAATCTTTCCTCCCCCCCCCCTTTCCCCCCCTTAGTTTTAGGGTTTTGTAATCGGGTTTAAATTGACCCCCCGCTCCCCCCCCCCCCCCCCGCCGCCCTCAGTCCCCAGCAGCAACTAATTGTAGCGACTAATCGGATTAGTGGGATTCTGACAAGAGCCGGTTCGCTGTCTCTGTCCCCTCCGCATTCTGGCTGAAAAGTCATTAAAGCAGAGGTTTATTCTAATGCGGGGTCGCCGCTGCTAATCGCCACCTCCTAAGGCAATGCAAAGAGAGACTTTTAACACCTCCAGTGCCCTGTGCAATATTTAGTCGGGTCAACAAACCGCAGAGAAACAACAAACAATTTAGCTCCCACTCAGAAAGGGTCTCCTTGCTATTTTCCTTCAGCCACTGTTTAATTATCTTCTGGGTGTCGAGTCTAAGATTCAGGTAGAAAACATTCACAACTTAATATATAATTTTTAAAAATCTCGTTTTACCCTGATTTCTGACCATCTATATCCGTATCCACTTATATTCCTACAATAAATTTGTGTTTGATATTCTATCTTAAATAATCAATTTATAAATATAATGAACATATGAATGTTCATATATATAAAATAATGCATCAATCTACGTGTGTGCTTCTCCTCCCTTATCCAGAATTAAATATATGGACAATATCGCTGTAAATAAATCTAAATAAGAATGTCCCTACACCTCTCTACCCCAAGCTGCTGATTACTTTGGGTTTACTTCTGGACAGTGAGTCTTTGAAATAAGATTTAAACCGGGGTCTTTGATATAACTCTTTAATTCGATTTTAATTTTGTTTAACACTTCGCCAGAATACATCGTTTTCAAATCGCACCATGAAAAAGTTAAGTAAATATTTTTTAAAAAACTAATAGAAAATAAATTCAGGTGTAGATACGGCGTGTTTGGTTAGATTTGTTTTAAATATCGACTCCGGTTGGGATTGAACAATGTCCAAAGTTTCAAACAGTTTTGGGACTGTTCTCCAGAGTTGTGGGGAGAGTGAAGGGGATTTGAGTCAAACCACAAGCGGGTCTAAGATATTTATAATCGCCCCAGTTCCAAATCCCAGAGTCTTTTTATGTGAATGAAGTCATTAACAGATTTTAATTACCGGAGAGTCTGCTCAAACAAATGGCCCGGGAACAAACAAATCAATCCTCACAAATAAATCATTTCGAAATACAATTAAAACCATGCAATTGAAATTGGATATTTAACCCGGTGTAATCCGCCTCCACCCCCCCCCCCCCCACCTCCATTTTAAATTAACAACACTTTACAGTAATTCCAAACAAAACTTTGGGTTCTTGCAGCGATAGAACTGCTCCCGTTATTTCCCCCAAACCCACACTAGCTTTTGATTTCAATTCCCCTCCAGCAGACACTTGTTTAAGAGTTTGAGCTCGGGATTGTGCGGAGAACGGGCTCCGGCGGTCAGTTAGACCAATGTGGTCTCTGCAACTTTCCGGCTCAGTTCAAAGAACACGAATTCTTACTTTTTTATATAATTTTCAGGGGATGGGGAAAGTTGTTGGATTGTTTTAAAACCGGCTAGAAAAGGCTTTCAATAAATTCTCACCCTAGTTCATGGCTTGGAGGCCGAGAGAATGAGGGGAAAAAGTTCGTTTTTACACAGTAACATTCATATACATTAACACAGAAATACTCATATCAATACAGTAACACTTTAAAACATTAACACATAAACACTTGCATATTAACACAGTAACAGTTAAACACTAACACATAAACACAAATGTAACACTTAAAACATTAACGCAAACACTCACATTAACACAGTGACACTCATATGTTAACATATAAACACATACATCAATGCATAAACACATACATTAATGCATAAACACTCATATACATGAAAACATATAATAAATGAGAGGGCCATCAGTTAAATATTTCACCCAAAAGGCAACACCTCTGACAATGCAGCATTCCCTACTTAGAATGCATTTGCACATGTGTATGTTAGTATATTTGAGTAAATATTAGCAGTTTTGAATGAAATTGTAGTATTGTATACATGTCAGTGTATGTGAGTTTGTTAGTGTATATGTATTCATGGATGTGTATATGTGTGTGGGTTTCGTATATACTTGTTAGCATTTTGACTGTGCGTTAATGTATGTGGGTATATGAGTGTGGATTTAGTGTATATTAGTGTTAATGTATTATTACATGTAATAATATACATTAATTTAGTAATACTCATATACATTAATACATTTATCCATATACTGACATTAACATATATTAATACGTTCACTTTGCCAGAGCTTCATAAAACAAAGTGTGACACAGAGTTACACAAGGAGATATAGCTCGGTCAAGGAGGGAGTGTTTATGTAGGATCTTAAAACAGGAAAGGCAGTTAGAGAGGACAAGAGATTTGGGGAAACGATTTCAGAGCTCAGGGCCAAGGTAATTTAAAACAAGACCATCAATTGTGGAGTCATTAAAATCATGGGTGCTCAAGAGGTCATTAGAGGAGAGGAGATATTTCAGTTGTGAGGCTGGAGGAGATTACAGAGATAGGGAGGGGAGAGTCTATGGATGGATTTGAAAATGAGGATGAAAATTTAAAAATCAAGGTGTTGCTTGAATTGGAGCCAATGGAAGGTAATGAACACAGGGGGATTTGGTGAATGAGAATTAAGAGAAGGCAGCTGAGTTTGGAAGACAAGGTTGTAGGGCAGACCAACCAGGAATGCATTGCATTAGTCAAGGAGGTAACAAAGGCATGTCTGAAGGTTTCAGCAAGAGTTTTAATAACACCAGGTTAAAGTCCAACAGGTTTATTTGGTAGCAAACACCATTAGGTTTCAGCAGCAGATAAGCCAAGACGTGGGCAAAGTAATAAAATCATGAAGTCATTACGGCACAAAAGGAGGCCACTCAGTCCATCAGGTTCATGTCAGTTCTCTGTAGAGCTGGATGCAATACTCTAGCTGTGGCCTAATCAAAGCTTTATAACTTTCCCTGCTTTTGTACTTAATACCTCTATGAAACACAAGACCCATATACTTTGCTAGCTGCTCTTTCAATATGTCCTACCAACTTCAATGATCCATGCACATTAAACCAGTTGATATTAGGGAGATGGTTTCATGTCTTAGTGATGGCATGAATATGTAGTCTGAAGTTCCCCTTGAGATCAGACACCAAGATTGCAAACAGACTGGTTTAATCACATCATACTAACACTCATGTACGCAAACATTTATATACTCAAACATATGAGTACACTTGCTGGAATTTTACTGCCTCGCCCACCCGAGGCTCACAAGATCCCGTCCGAAGCCAGCGGAGAATGCAATTCTGTGAGCCTCACCTGCCTCGATTCCAGGGTGGGTGTGCCGGTAAAACCCCAGCCATTAACTCTAGTATACATTAAGAAGTGAAGTCGCCATAGTCCCAGATGACAATAGGCTCCTCTCCCCTTTGAGGGGGAGGGCTGGCTGGTGGGGATTTAACCTGAGGATCACCGCTCCTCAGGTAAGGTTGAAAAGGCGGCCTTCATGAATAACCTCAACTGGTACGGGAATTGAACACAGATTGCATCCCAAACCAGCTGACCAGTCAATTGAGCTAAGCGACTAAAGCCACACTCATATGATCGCATACATTAACAAGCACGCAAAACACTAACGAGTACATACTTAACCCATACCTATATTCACAGACAATAACACATATATACCAACAAACTTAACATGCCAATAAACTCTATACACTGACATTCATACAGTAATGCAATCTCATTCACATCCACTAACATTTACTCAACTATGCTAACATGCTACTACATGATATATATAGATACAAATGTATATAATAGATCTATATTAGATATGATAGTCATGTCTCACTTGGTTGAATTCTTGCTTCAGAGTCAGAAGGCTGTGGGTTCAAATCCCACTTCAAAGATTTAAGAATAAAAATTAGGCTGACACTTCTATTACAGTACTGAGGGAATGCCGCACTGTCAGAGGGTCAGTACTGAGGGAGTGCCGTACTGTCAGAGGGTCAGTACTGAGTGAGTGCCGCACAGTCAGAGGGTCAGTACTGAGGAAGCGCCGCACTGTCAGAGGGTCAGTACTGAGGGAGTGCCGCACTGTCAGAGGGTCAGTACTGAGGGAGTGCCGCACTGTCAGAGGGTCAGTACTGAGTGAGTGCCGCACTGTCAGAGGGTCAGTACTGAGGAAGCGCCGCACTGTCAGAGGGTCAGTACAGAGGGAGTGCTGCGCTGTCAGAGGGTCAGTACTGAAGGAGTGCTGCACTGTCAGAGGTCAGCACCGAGGGAAAGCCACACTGTCACAGGGTCAGTACTGAAGGAGCACTGCACTGTCAGAGGGTCAGTACTGAGGGAGTGCCGCACTGTCAGAGGGTCAGTACTGAAGGAGTGCTGCACTGTCAGAGGGTCAGTACTGAAGGAGTGCTGCACTGTCAGAGGTCAGCACTGAGGGAAAGCCACACTGTCACAGGGTCAGTACTGAAGGAGCACTGCACTGTCAGAGGGTCAGTACTGAGGGAGTGCCGCACTGTCAGAGGGTCAGTACTAAGGGAGTGCCGCACTGTCAGAGGGTCAGTGCTGAGGGAGTGCCGCACTGTCAGAGGGTCAGTACTAAGGGAGTGCTGCACTGTCAGAGGGTCAGTGCTGAGGGAGTGCTGCACTGTCAGAGGGTCAGTACTAAGGGAGTGCCGCACTGTCAGAGGGTCAGTACTAAGGGAGTGCCGCACTGTCAGAGGGTCAGTATTGAGGGAGTGCTGTACTATTGGTTTAGGTTTTTAAGTTTATTAGTGTCACTAGTAGGCTTACACTAACATTGCAATGAAGTTACCATGAAAATCCCCCAGTCGCCACACTCCGGTGCCTGTTCGGGTACACTGAGGGAGAATTTAACATGGCCAATACACCTTACCGGCACATCTTTTGGACTGTGGGAGGAAACCGGAGCACCCGGAGGAACCTGGGTCAGCACTGAGGGATGGCTGCACTGTGGAAGGTCAGTTCTAAGGGAGTGCAGCACTGTCAGAGGGTTAGTATTGAGGAAGTGCTGCACTGTGGATGACTCAATGCTGAAGGACTTTTGGATGTATTGTCCCTGTCTTGTGGGTGGAACATTTAATTGATAGCCCTCCCAGCTGCCTGTGGAGAGCACGGGAGTTCTCCCTAGTCCTGGCCAATATTTATCTCTCAGTTAACATCACAAAAATAGATTATCAGCTCAGCAAACACATTGCTGTTGTGGGATCTTGCTTTGTACAAATTAGCTGCTGCATTTCCTACATCACAACTGTGACCACACATCAAATATACTTCAGTAACTGTAAAGGCTGCGGCACTTCTAGAGGTCATGCAAGGCCACACAGAAACACAAATCCTTATATTTCTTTACATCTATAATCACAGACACTACCATTCGCCTGCACAAAAATACACAGTCACCTACATTAACCCAAACTCGTACACATATACATATGCAGACAAAGAACAAAGAACAAAGAACAATACAGCACAGGAACAGGCCCTTCGGCCCTCCAAGCCTGCACCGATCATATGTTCCTAATTAGACCATCTGTTTGTATCCCTCTATTCCCAGTCTGCTCATGTGGCTATCTAGATAAGTCTTAAACGATCCCAGCGTGTCTGCCTCAACCACCTTGCTTGGTAGTGCATTCCAGGCCCCCACCACCCTCTGTGTAAAATACGTCCCCCGCATATCTGTATTGAACCTTGCCCCCCTCACCTTGAACTTGTGACCTCTTGTGTTTGTCATTTCTGACCTCGGAAAAAGCTTCCAACTGTTCACCCTATCTATGCTCTTCATAATTTTATAAACTTCCATTAGGTCGCCCCTCAACCTCCGTCTTTTCAGGAAGAACAACCCTAGTTTACTCAATCTCACCTCATAGCTAATACCCTCCATACCAGGCAACATCCTGGTAAACCTTTTCTGCACTCTCTCCAAAGCCTCCACGTCCTTCTGGTAGTGTGGCGACCAGAACTGGACGCAGTCTTCCAAATGTGGCCTAACCAACGTTCTATATAACTGCAACATCATATGCCAACTTTTATACTCTATGCCCCATCCAATAAAGGAAAGCATACCATATGCCTTCTTCACCTCCTTTTCCACCTGTGCTGCCACCTTTAAGGATCTGTGGACTTGCACACCCAGATCCCTCTGTGTGTCTATACTCCTGATGGTTCTGCCATTTATTGTATAGCTCCCCCCTGCATTAGATCTACCAAAATGCATCACTTTGCATTTATCTGGATTAAATTCCATCTGCCATTTCTCCGTCCAATTTTCCAGCCTATCTATATCCTGCTGTATTCTCTGACAATGTTCATCACTATCCGCAACTCCAGCAATCTTTGTGTCGTCCAATAACTTACTAATCAGACCAGCTACATCTTCTTCCAAATCATTTATATATATCACAAACAGATACACAGTGACAGATACACTCTGATACATGATGGACAAACTCAAACACGTCTCACCAACCTTGGACACATTCATCACTGATTATAAACACACCCTGACACACATTTTGAGATATACACACACAGGGTTATAAATCTGCTTTGATGCTGTTGTTTTTTTAAAAATTCAGCTTCTGGGAGATGAAGCTTCTCTCATGTTTACATTATAAAATCTAGCTTCTTTATTCCAGCAGCCCAATCACACACCTGGGCAAAGAAACCCTATAGTTAATTCCCCAGGGTGAAGGAATTGGATTTATTAGTGTAATCCCCACCCCACAATCTGACCTCAGAAAACAGCATAATAGTAATTTATACATTCACAGCCACATACGCACTGTATATATTTGCATACATCGAATATCTACACACACACTGTATATCAATACATACTGTATATCTACATACACTGTATATCTATACACACTGTATTTCTACGCACACTGTATATCAATACATACTGTATATCTACGCACACTATATCTATACACTGTATATCAATACATACTGTATATCAATACATACTGTATTTCTACACACACTGTATATCTACATACACTGTATATCTACACACACTGTATATCTACACACACTGTATATCTACACACACTGTATATCTACATACACTGTATATCTATACACTGTATATCAATACATACTGTATATCAATACATACTGTATTTCTACACACACTGTATATCTACACACACACTGTATTTCTACGCACACTGTATATCTACACACACTGTATATCTATACACTGTATATCAATACACACTGTATATCTACACACACTGTATATCTATACACTGTATATCAATACATACTGTATATCTATACACATAGACATTATATCCACGCACACTTTATATCTATACATATACACACTGTGTATCTATCTATAAATACACACTGTATATCTGTACACACAGACTGTATATCGCAAAGATTTCACAGACTCAATCCCACTCAGCCTCACAGGTGTGAGAACCAAACCAGGGATTGTAAAGATGAATTCACCAGAGGAAAGCGGCGGTGAGAATAAAGACGGGGCCGCTGGTGGGTCACAGAGTGACAAGAGTTAACCATCAGCTGGAACTCAGTTAATCGCGACTCTTTTACCCGAATCTATCTCCGCACCCTCGGTTCTCGGGTGATTTTGTTTTTTTTTAACAGTTTGCTCTTTGACTCCGGCCGTGCAGACACAGAGTGCGGCTGGACTGAGAGTGAGTGGGCGGACAGGAACCGGCTCCGTCTCTGTTCTGAACTGGATTCTGAGGAGAGCCTCTTCCTCCAAGGGTGAACTGGCTGTGTGATGTACTCAGATCCATGTGTATCTTCCTTAGAGAACATGACCTTGCGTGTGCTTGTGTCCAGTGAACACGTGCACTTAAATGTATCTTTGTCCATTATTGAGTGTGTGCTCTGTATGTGTCCATCTATATTTTTATGTATTGTGTAGACCTGTTTGTTGCAGTGTGTACTGTGTGTACCAATGTAACTTTTCTGTGTACCTTTGCAGGCTCTGTGTGCCTATCTAGATTTGGGATCCTTGTGTTTGTCCCTCTGTATGTGCCCATTCTGTCAGTGTCTGGCTGTGGATTGCAGCTACACTGGGTGATAGGGAATTCCAGCCGGAAAACTTTCAGCAAAGCGGAGACTGGAGTTCCAGACAATACCTACACTTTGGGAAATTGAGAGAGGTCTATTCGTTCATATCAAACCCATAAAAGTGATCCGACACGGCGACAGAGAAGGTTAGAAACTTTCACCCATGTTGGTTACTGTGAGACCGGGTCATCCCCGGGGCTCACTCCAAACGCTTAATTTACCTCGTGAAGCGGGATCAATCCTTAATATCCTAAACATAGCGCAGAGCACCAGAGACACACACCAAGAGAAATACAAGTAGCCAGATTGTCGGTGTGTGTGAGACTGAGAGTAAATGTGTGTGTGAGTCTGTGTGTGAGTGTGTGTGTGTGTCTGTATGTATGTGGGTCTGTGTGTGTGTGAGTCTGAGTGTGTGAGTCTGTGTGTGTGTGTCTGTGAGTCTGTGTGTGTGTGTGTGTCTGTTTGTGACTGTGTGTGTGATTGAGCCTATTTGTGGGCGAATGAGTCTATCTGTGAGTGAGTCTGCGTGCGTGTGTGAGCCTGTGTGTCTGCGTGTGTGTGAGCCTGTGTCTGTGTATGAGCCTTTATGTGTGTGTGTGTGTGTATGAGAAAGAGAGTATGTGTGTGCATGTGAATCAGATTCCCGAAGATAGCAAGGACAGAAAGATGAGGTGGTTCAGAATGCACACAGAACTCTGTGCGTTTGGCCCAAACCTAGGGTAAAAGAATAGGGAAGCGATATTAGAACCGTATAAACCAGGAGTTAGATCCCAGCTCGAGCGCTGTGTCCTGCCCTCGTCACCGCAGAAAGGACTGGTGTGATTAGTGAGGGCCCAGGGGAGATTGTTGAGGATATCACCAGAAATGGTGAGTTTTGGCAATGATTTAAGATTGGGCAGCCTGGATTCATTTTCTTTGAAACAGAGAGGCTGAGGGAGATATTATTGAGGTTTAGAAAATTAAAAGGGGCCTCGATAGAATTAATGTAGAGTTTAATCTGTGAAGAGAGAGGTTAATAATCACGGGGGGAAAGTTGAAAGTAATTGTTAGATGAGTTAGGGGAGTTGAGGGGGATTTATTTTCACCCAGAGAGTGGTGGGGACCTAGAACTCAGTCTGAAAGGATGACTGATGGAAAAACTCTGTATTCAAATATTTGGAAATGTACTTGAAGCGTTATAACCAACAGGCTACGGAGCAAGCTCTTATAGGACCAGCACAGAAACAGTGAACCGAATGGTCTCTTTGTTATTGAGCTGCCTCTGTTTCTAGGAATCTAAGTGGGTTATGTGTGTATGTGAGTTAATGTACCAATCTCTGTGTGCATGAGAGAGAGAATATGCCAATCTGTGTGTGTGTGTGTGTGTGTGTGTTTGGTTTGATTTATTATTGTCACATGTATTAACATACAGTGAAAAATATTGTTTCTTGCGCGCTATACAGACAAAACATACCGTTCATAGAGAAGCAAACGAGAGAGTGCAGGATGTAGTGTTACAGTCATAGCTAGGATGTAAAGGGTGAGAGAGAGAGAGTTAATGTGCCAGTCTGTGTATGTGTGTGTGCGTGTGTGTGTGAGAGTTAATGTCCCAGTCTGTGTGTATTAATGTGCCAGTTTGTGTGTGAGTTAATGTCCCAGTCTGTGTGTATTAATGTGCCAGTCTTTGCTTTTAAATAGTTGAGCCTATGAGAGATTAAACATGTATGTATATTTGAGTATAACATGTCAGTTTTTGTGTGTGTAAATCTGTGTGTAAATCCGTGTGGGTGTAAATCCGTGTGTGTAAATCTGTGTGTGTAAATCTGTGTGTCTAAATCTGTGTGTAAATCTGTGTGTGTAAATCTGTGTGTGTGTGTAAATCTGTGTGTGTAAATCCGTATGTGTAAATCTGTGTGTGCATGTGTGTGTGTGTAAATCTGTGTGTGTGTGTGAATCTGTGTGTGTAAATCTGTGTGTGTGTAAATCTGTGTGTGTAAATCTGTGTGTGTGTAAATCTGTGTGTGTGTGTGTGTGTGTGTGTGTAAATCTGTGTGTGTAAATCTGTGTGTGTGTAAATCTGTGTGTGTGTGTGTGTGTGTGTAAATCTGTGTGTGTGTAAATCTGTGTGTCTTTCCAGGGGTTTAATCATAGTGTCTCTTCTTTCGGATCTCGAAACTGACATTTATCCCCATTCCGCAGTCTGAGTCTCTCCACAGGCTGGGGATAAACTTTTAAAAAACTGCCTCATATTTCCCCAAGTGAGAACCTGGTGAGTTTTATTTCCAATGAAGAAACAGCTGAAAGTTAAAGGGAAGAGTTTGAGAGTGGCGGCGGAGAGTGAATTGAGGGAAAATCTTTCAAACCTAGACTGTGTCATTACACCTTTAAAAATAAATGTTTCTTATTGCTGTTATAATATTGCAGTTATCAAGTGTTTTTGAGAGTCTGAGATTGTTGAATATTCAGAGATCTCGATCTAAACAGAGCCCAAAATTCCCACAGAATTAAAATTTAAATGTAGAAGGTAACAGGAGTTGTTTGGGAGGAATGTTTCTCCAGGGTCACTCCGAGACCCGCCGGCTGGCGGTCAATTTGCGAAGCTTTTATCTGTAAATATGAAGCATGAACCGACTCGGGTGTCCGAGCAAATATCGCATTTCCCGCTTCATACATCGGGCTAAAAGATGTTTCAATAATCTTCATTTTATTAAACTGTTCATGTTGACCAGTGGAGGTGAACTGGCGCCCAGGGCAGGGCAGGGGAAGATGGAGCGAGCATTTAGGACATTTTGAAGGGTATTTGGTGGAAATATCACCCCTGCCCAGGCTCCACTAACACCGACATCTCTCTCAGATTGGGAAAATTTAATTCCTCTGCCTCTGAGCCGGGGAATATTTCGCATTTATATTCCATAACAAACACACACAAGTCTGTGTCTTTCATTTTAAAATACATGGAGCCATTCGAATGGGATTTTAAACAGAACCCAGTTCACTCAGAGGAAATAATCTCTGAGATACTCACAGAGAGGAAAGATGCGGGAATTCAGCAGATCTCTGACAGAGCGAACAACTCAATAAATGCTCAGAGAAGGTGAAATAATCTTGCCCGAACTTTCTCCCCACCTCAGGCTGCAGTCAGTGAGATGGAGATTGGACATCCTCCGCTCTCTCACTCACACACTCACTCTCTCTCACTCTTCTCTCACACTCACTTTCTCTCACTCTATCTTTCTTGCTCTCACTCTCCCTCACGCATTCTCTCCCCAGTCCCTCACTCACTCTCTCACTCACTCTCTCTCGCTCTCACTCCTCTCGCTCACACTCTCATTCTCTTTCACTTCTCTCATTCTCACTCTCTCACTTTCACTCTCCTCTCTCTCACTCCTCTCCCACTCTCTCACTCTCACTCTCTCTTTCAATCTCCCTCTCTCACTCCTCACACTCTCAGCGGTCACCAGAGAGAGTGATAGCAGCTCCAAGATTGGAATAATACTGGATGCTGAATTTAATCTTGTGACACTCACACATCTGTTGCCCTGTTTATAAAGCGGGGACTGAGATCGCTGCTCCGTGAAACGTGAATCTGGCACCGAGTTCGATTCGATTATATCGGAGTAATCGCCATTTGAGTAATAGCTGGAGGGGACGATGTTCCTTGGGGCTCTGTTGCTAACGAAATCTGAGTGTGTTCATAAATAAACTCACACTCACTAACTCACACACACTCACTCACACACACTCACTCACTCACTCACACGCACTCACAAACACTCACTCACACACACTCACTAACACACACACTCACACACACTCACTAACTCACACACACTCACTCACACACACTCACAAACACTCACTCACACACTCACTCACACACACTCACAAACACTCACACACTCACTCACACACACTCACTCACAAACACTCACTCACACACTCACTAACTCACAAACACTCACTCACACACTCTAACTCACAAACACTCACTCACACACTCACTAACTCACAAACACTCTAACTCACAAACACTCACTCACGCACTCACTCACAAACACACACATACTCACAAACACTCAGTCACACACACTCACTCACACACACTCACTCACACACTCACTAACACACACACTCACTAACACACACATACTAACACACACACTCACTCACAAACACTCACTCACACACTCACTAACTCACACACTCACTAACACACACATACTAACACACACACTCACTCACAAACACTCACTCACACACTCACTAACTCACACACACATACTCACAAACACTCAGTCACACACACTCACTCACACACACTCACTCACACACTCACTAACACACACACTCACTAACACACACATACTAACACACACACTCACTCACACACACTCACTCACACACTCACTAACACACACACTCACTAACACACACATACTAACACACACACTCACTCACAAACACTCACTCACACACTCACTAACTCACACACACACACACTCACTAACTCACACACACACACACTCACTAACTCACACACACACTCACACACACTAACTCGCAAACACTCACACACACACTCACTCACTCACTAACTCACAAACACTAACTCACAAACACTCACTCACACACACTCACTAACTCACAAACACTCACTCACACACTCACTCACAAACACTCACTCACACACACTCACTCACACACACTCACACACTCACTAACACACAAACACTCACTCACAACACACTCACAAACACTCACAAACACTCACTCACACTCACAAACACACACTCACTCACAAACACTCACTCACACACTCACTAACACACAAACACTCACTCACAGACTCACTAACTCACAAACACTCACTCACAAACACTCACAAACACTCATTCACACACACTCACTCACAAACACTCACTCACACACTTACTAACTCACAAACACTCATTCACACACTCACTAACTCACACACACTAACTCACACACACTCACAAACACACACACACTCACTAGCTCTCACACACACTCTCACACACTCACTCATGCACACCATTCACAAACATTCACTCACACACTCACTAACTCACAAACACTCGCTCACACACTCTAACTCACTAACACTCATTCACACACTCACTAACTCACACACACTAACTCACACACACTCACAAACACACACACTCACTAACTCTCACACACACTCTCACACACTCACTCATGCACACCATACACAAACATTCACTCACACACTCACTAACTCACAAACACTAACTCACACACACTCACACACTCACTAATTCACACTCACTCACACACTCACTAACTCACACTCACTCACACACTCACAAACTCACAAACACACACACTCACTCACAAACACTCACTCACACACTCTCACTCACACACTCACTAACTCACAAACACTCACTCACACACACTCACTCACACACTCACTAACACACAAACACTCACTCACAACACACTCACAAACACTCACAAACACTCACTCACACTCACAAACGCACACTCACTCACAAACACTCACTCACACACTCACTACCACACAAACACTCACTCACAGACTCACTAACTCACAAACACTCACTCACAAACACTCACAAACACTCACTCACACTCACACTCACTCACAAACACTCACTCACGCACACACTTACTGACTCACAAACACTAACTCACAAACACTCATTCACACACTCACTAACTCACACACACTTACTCACACACACTCACAAACACACACACACACTCACTAACTCTCACACACACTCTCACACACTCACTCACACACACCATTCACAAACATTCACTCACACACTCACTAACTCACAAACACTAACTCACACATACTCACTCACACACTCACTCACAAACACTAACTCACACACTCACTCACAAACACTAACTCACAAACACTAACTCACAAACACGCACTCACATACTCACTATCTCACAAACACTAACTCACACACACTCACACACACACACTTACTCACAAACACTAACTCACAAACACTAACTCACACACACACAAACACTCACTCACAAACACTCACTCACACAAACACTAACTCACACACACACACACACACACACAAACACTCACTCACACAAACACTAACTCACACAAACACTAACTCACACACACTCACTCACACACTCACTCACACACATTCACTCACACAAACACTAACTCACACACGCTCACTCACACACACACACACACACACACACACACACACACACATTCACTCACACAAACACTAACTCACACACACTCACTCACACAAACACTAACTCACACACACTCACTCACACACTCTCACTTACACACACTCACACACACATTCACTCACACACACTCACTCACAAACACGAACTCACACACACTCACTCACACAAACACTAACTCATACAAACACTCGCTCACACACACTCACTCACAAACAATCACACACACACACTCACACACAAACACTAACTCAAACAATCTCGAACTCACAAACACTCACTCACAAACACTCACACACACTCACTCACACAAACACTAACTCACACACACTCACTCACACACTCTCACTTACACACACTCACACACACATTCACTCACACACACTCACTCACAAACACGAACTCACACACACTCACTCACACAAACACTAACTCATACAAACACTCGCTCACACACACTCACTCACAAACAATCACACACACACACTCACACACAAACACTAACTCAAACAAACTCGAACTCACAAACACTCACTCACAAACACTCACACACACTCACTCACACACGCTCACTCACAAACACTCACTCACAAACACTCACACACACTCACTCACAAACTCTCTCACACACACACTCACTTACACAAACACTAACTCACACAAACACTAACTCACACACTCACTCACACACTCTCACTTACACACACTCACTCACACACATTCACTCACACACTCACTCACAAACACTAACTCACACACACTCACTCACACACATTCACTCACACACTCACTCACAAACACTCACTCACACACATTCACTCACACACACTCATTCACAAACACTAACTCACACACACTCACTCACACACACTCACTAACACACACTCATTCACAAACACTAACTCACACACACTCACTCACACACACTCACTCACAAACACTCACTCACAAACACTCACTCACACACACTCACTCACAAACACTAACTCACACACACTCACTCACACACACTCACTCACAAACACTCACTCACAAACACTCACTCACACACACTCACTCACAAACTCTCTCACACACACACTCACTTACACAAACACTAACTCACACAAACACTAACTCACACACACTCACTCACACACTCTCACTTACACACACTCACTCACACACATTCACTCACACACTCACTCACAAACACTAACTCACACACACTCACTCACACATTCACTCACACACTCACTCACAAACACTCACTCACACATTCACTCACACACACTCATTCACAAACACTAACTCACACACACTCACTCACACACAGTCACACACATTCACTCACACACTCACTCACAAACACTCACTCACACACATTCACTCACACACACTCATTCACAAACACTAACTCACACACACTCACTCACAAACTCTCACTCACACACACACAAACACTCACTCACACAAACACTAACTCACACAAACACTAACTCACAAACACTCACTCACAAACACTCACTCACACACTCACTCACAAACACTAACTCACACACACTCACTCACACACACTCACTCACAAACACTCACTCACAAACACTCACTCACACTCACTCACTCACAAACTCTCTCACACACAGTCACTTACACAAACACTCACTCACACAAACACTAACTCACACAAACACTAACTCACAAACACTCACTCACAAACACTCACTCACACACTCACTCACAAACACTCACTCACACACACTCACTCACACACACTCACTCACAAACACTCACTCACAAACACTCACTCACGCACACTCACTCACAAACTCTCTCACACACACTCACTTACACAAACACTAACTCACACAAACACTAACTCACACACACTCACTCACACACTCTCACTTACACACACTCACTCACACACATTCACTCACACACTCACTCACAAACACTAACTCACACACACTCACTCACACATTCACTCACACACTCACTCACAAACACTCACTCACACACATTCACTCACACACACTCATTCACAAACACTAACTCACACACACTCACTCACTCACAAACTCTCACTCACACACACACTCACACAAACACTCACTCACACAAACACTCACTCACACAAACACTAACTCACACACACTCACTCACAAACACTCACGCACAAACACTAACTCACACAAACACTAACTCACAAATACTAACTCACACACACTCACTCACAAACACTCACTTACAAACACTCACTCACAAACATTCACTCACACACACTCACTCACAAACTCTCTCTCACACACACACACAGAGGGCTGAGAGATGACCGCTCAGATATGGAGCTCACCATGTTCCACTTCTGCTGAATTTTGTTAAGTGGAATTATTGCAGTTTAGCAGCAATCATCCCCTTCGACATTCTATCACCTTCTCACCCCAGAGCGTTCCTGATTGGATTTATTATTGTCACATGTATTAGCATACAGTGAAAAGTATTATTTCTTGCGCGCTATACAGACAAAACATACCGTTCATAGAGAAGGAAAGGAGAGAGTGCAGGATGTAGTGTTACAGGGTGTAGCTTGGCCTATTCCCCTCTCCCTGGCTGTGAATGGTCTAAGAGCTGTTAACCGCTGAGGATTGTCCGGCTCTGGCCAAATCTCTCCACAGAAGATGCTGCAACTGCTGAACCTTCCAGCATTTGGTGTTTTAATTTAGGGTTGTATCTCATTTTATTTTCTAAGTTGACTATTGGTCGGTAGCCTGAGGGGTTTGCAATGTATCAATCATCTCAGGGAGAATTGTGATTTATTTAGTACTAACATTAACTCACAACTGGTCACACACCGAGAGAAGGAAGGACAACTAAACAGCTCAGGGTCACTCCCCGCCACAGCACCCCTCCAATCCATTGTGCACCTGAACTGCCCATTCAGAGGGACCCGGTTTTGATGCCAAGTGTATCATGAGCAGTTTGCTGAGGCCGGAAGAGTTTGTATAATTGGTCCCTGGAGTTGAGAATAATCTCAGCCCTGATCACCATCTCCAAGAAAGTGAAACTCAGAAACATGGGAATTGCTGAACAAGATACACCAATATCTGTCTCTTTCCCAGTAAGAAGTCTCACAACACCAGGTTAAAGTCCCACTGGAAACACGAGCTTCCAGAGCAGTGCTCCTTCATCAAGTGCTGCTCCTCCACTCACCTGATGAAGGAGCGGTGCTCCGAAAGCTCGTTATAGCAAATAAACCTGTTGGACTTTAAGGTGGTGTTGTGAGACTTCTTACTGTGCCCACCCCAGTCCAACGCCGGCATCGCCACATTGTGTCTCTTTCCCCTTCTGCTGCAATGGTAACCACATGATGCAGTGATAATAGAGTTTCTGGCTAATCCAAGCAACTAACGATTCCATAACAGACATTGACATGAGGTGAGGAAATCTCCCAGTGGTGGAGAACCATAGGTCCAAACTACCTCTTCGTCCCAAGAATTCTGCATTTACATTTCAACTTAGTCATAAACAGTATCTCAAATATTATAGGAAAAAAACAGGATTGGATTCAAGTGTGGTAGTTCCATAGCGGAATCATTTTCCAATGCTTTGTCCAGATTCTCACATGAAGAATAAATCTGTATTTAAAAGTCCAATTCATAGCCTCAGAACATTCCAAATACTTCACAGCCAATGGACAACTTCTGAAATTTTGTAATGGTGAAAAACAGCAGCAAATTTATACACAGTAAATTCCCATGAACTGATTTTTGATAAGTGAGCTGTGATGACAATGATACGGTTTGAAGGATAAAACTTCTCTTCTCTCCTTGGAAATAATGTCCTGGGGATCTTGGGTGTCATTTCAGAACTCTCTCAGTGTGACAGTGCAGTGTTAGCTTGGATTTTGTGCTCACCTTACTTGAGTGGGACTTTAACTCATAAAGTTATGAGTGATTAGCACTGCTGCTTCACAGCTCCAGGGACCTGGGTTCGGTCCCTGGCTTGGGTCACTGTCTGTGTGGAGTTTGCACATTCTCCTCGTGTCTGCATGGGTTTCCTCCGGGTGCTCCGGTTTCCTTCCACAGTCCAAAGATGTGCGGGTTAGATTGATTGGCCATGCTAAAAATTGCTCCTTAGAGTCCTGAGATGCGTAGGCTAGAGGGATTAGAGGGTAAATAGGTAGGGATATGGGGGTAGGGCCTGGGTGGGATTGTGGTCAGTGCAGACTCGATGGGCCAAATGGCCTCTTTCTGCGTTGTAGGGTTTCTATGAATCTAAGTTCTAACTTGGAGGCTAGATTGCTACCTGTTGAATCTCAATTGAATCTCACATGCAATGCTCGCTGAATGGCCTATTGGTTGAGGTACTAGAATGATTAAGTGATAGAGTAGTGCTGAGCAGTTGTTTTTTGGACTACAGGAAGGAATCAGTATTCGGAAGACTTTGGATAAGAGCAAATTACTGTGGATGCTGGAACTGAAACCAAAAGAAAAAATGCTGGAAAATCTCAGCAGGTCTGGCAGCATCTGAGATTTTCCAGTATTTTCTTTTTTGGGTTAGGAAGACTTTTCTTGATCTATATTAATGACCTGGATGCATAGGACCCAATTTCAAAATTCAGGATGACACAGAAGCATTGTGAATGTTTGATAGAGGTGTTCAAAATCATGAGGGGTCTGGACAGAGTGGACGGGGAGAAACTGTTCCCATTGAAGGAAGGATCGAGAACCAGGGGACCAGATTGAAAGTTAATGACAAAAGAACATGAAGATAAAGCCATGGGGAAAGAGTGGGGAAGTGGGACGAGCTGAGCTGCTCTTGCAGGGACATGATGGGCTGTATGGCCTCCATCTGTGCTTAAACCATTCTCTGATTCAATATGTCCATCAATAATGGTTCTCGGCTGTAGGTCTATTCCAGAGTGAGGTCCCAATATAGGAAGACCAGCCCAGGAGTGAGATGACTTTCCTGGGTAACCATGGATGGCTGTAGGTGTATGGGCAGCATAGCATCATCTAATATGGTTATTTTAAACTGAAAATCCAGCAACAAACATCAACTCCAGGAGAGGAAGAATGAGAATGTTGTGGGTGAGGGAAGGCCACCAAGGCGGAGGCTCAATAAGGAGAGAGTGAAGAAAGATATCAACAGTGTGAGGTTGTTGGGAGTGAGAGAGGATACTGGCAGTGTAAGGGCTACTGAATGAAGAGTTAATACCCGAGATCGTGGAGCTGGGGAGATACATTATTTACAAATTCTTCCAATGGATGTGTTGCTAATCCCTAATTTCCCTTGAACTGAATGTTAGGCCCTTTCAGAGGGTAGTCTGAGTCAAGTACAATGCTGTGCATCTGGACTCACATGTAGGCCAGATCAGGTAAGGACGGCAGATTCCCTTCCCTAAAGGACATTCGTGAACCAGATGGGTTTTTCCGACAATCAATGATAGTTTCATGGTCACCATTTTCCAGACTTCTAAATTAATTGAATTTAAATTCTACCATCTGCTGTGGTTAGACTTGAACCATGTCCCCAGAGGAGTAACCTGGACTGTTGCATAAAATAACCTTACCAAGTTGCCACGTTCTCCCAAGAGTTAGCATGGATAGAGGACTGGTGAACAGATGGAAGGCAGAGAGTAGGGATAAACAAAGGGTTTTCAAGTTGGCAAATTGTACTAAGTGGATTACAGCAAGGGGGACGTAACTAGTCACAATCTACATTACCAACTTAAAGAAAGAGACTGGGAATAATGCATCAATGTTTGTTGATGATACAAAGCTGGATTTGGATGTAAGCTGTGAGGAGGATACAAAGACACTGCATAGAGATATAGGCAGGTTAAGCGAGAGGGAAATAAAGTGACAGGTGGATTATAATGTAGAGAAATGTTTATTATTCACTTTGATAATAACAATCGAAAGACGGATGATTTTTTTGAAAAGGATGAGATTAAATGTTGATGTTCTGGGAGTACTGGGGGTACACATACAAGGAAAACAAGAAGTTAGTATGCAGGAACAGCAAAAAATATAAGACAACCACGTTTTCCAGCCTCAATAATCATACTCAGTGTACAGGTCGTGCCCCCCTCTTCATGACATGCCATATTTGGCTTCAGCCTCCGTTTCTCAGCTGCCAATGCATGTTTTAACCAGTGCCTGATCAATGGATCAGGCAGGCAGTCGGGGCTGTGTTGTGCAGATGTTTAAGACACATGAATTGGGACATACAAATATACGGGCTCGTAACAGGAGTAGGCCACTGGCTCCCTTGAGCCAGTGCTGCATTCCCATGCTCATTCTGTGCAAGTGATTCAGACAACAATGAGTTTGATTTTTAAAATGTTTTAATTATGGTTAAAAGTCTGTTTTACAGTCAATTTCTCCAATTAACGGTGTCACATTCATTTCATGTGAATGATCGCTGTTCTGCTATTTTCACATTTGAAATGGTGGCCACCCACTCCCACACTGGCAGCTCACAGTCACACTCAGTGTATAAGCTTTAGAAATGAGAGGGTGCTGGGTGAGAGGGTGCTGAGTGAGAGGGTGCTGAGTGAGAGGGTGCTGGGTGAGAGGGTGCTGGGTGAGAGGGTGCTGGGTGAGAGGGTGCTGGGTGATTGGGTGCTGGGTGAGAGGGTGCTGAGTGAGAGGGTGCTGAGTGAGAGGGTGCTGGGTGATTGGGTGCTGGGTGAGAGGGTGCTGAGTGAGAGGGTGCTGAGTGAGAGGGTGCTGGGTGATTGGGTGCTGGGTGAGAGGGTGCTGAGTGAGAGGGTGCTGGGTGAGAGGGTGCTGGGTGATTGGGTGCTGGGTGAGAGGGTGCTGAGTGAGAGGGTGCTGGGTGATTGGGTGCTGGGTGAGAGGGTGCTGAGTGAGAGGGTGCTGAGTGAGAGGATGCTGGGTGATTGGGTGCTGGGTGAGAGGGTGCTGGGTGAGAGGGTGCTGAGTGAGAGGGTGCTGGGTGAGAGGGTGCTGGGTGAGAGGGTGCTGGGTGAGAGGGTGCTGGGTGAGAGGGTGCTGAGTGAGAGGGTGCTGAGTGAGAGGATGCTGGGTGAGAGGGTGCTGGGTGAGAGAGTGCTGGGTGAGAGGGTGCTGGGTGAGGTGGTGCTGGGTGAGAGGGTGCTGGGTGAGAGGGTGCTGAGTGAGAGGGTGCTGGGTGAGAGGGTGCTGGGTGATTGGGTGCTGGGTGAGAGGGTGCTGAGTGAGAGGGTGCTGAGTGAGAGGGTGCTGCATAATGAAGGGTCTAAGTGAGCGATGACTGAGTGATCAGAGGAGGCAGTGAAAATGGGGGAAGTTGTGAATGAGGGAGTGGAACGAGCCGAAAGCTCCGTCTAATCCTATCCCTGGTGTTGCTGCTGTTGAACATATTTGTCACCCTGTCCCTCAGCCGGACGCAGTGCAGTTTGTCGTCGAATCAAATCCTGAGTTCTTAAACTTCAAAGTTAGTTTCACAGCTCCGTGAAAATTACAGTGGTTATTCCTCTGTGTGTAAAATTGACCAAAGTTACAAGAAAACACATTTTCTAATATAAACACAATGCTTTACAATACGTTTCCACACGTGTTGCTAAGCATTACATTGCTGTGAAGGAAAGTAACAGCAGGGGTTCAGGTTGGCTGTGTGCAGTGGGCGAATACTCTGAATTTAAGCTAATGGATAACTAGGCTTCACAGTAAAGGCACCTTCATCCTCGCTGTTAGTACAGCTATTCCCTGATATTCAACTAATCGATAGAATTTGTGATCTGAGAATGAATCTGTTTTTATTCTATCTGTTGACTGCGAGCGTTCAGATTGCAATCAAAGGGTATGTTGAG
The DNA here is from genome assembly GCF_964213995.1 of Mustelus asterias. Lineage (NCBI taxonomy): Eukaryota > Metazoa > Chordata > Chondrichthyes > Carcharhiniformes > Triakidae > Mustelus > Mustelus asterias. The sequence goes on from NC_135818.1 coordinate 85,883,110, forward strand.
GGTTTGGATAATTGGGCAGAGTTTGAATTAACCAAGAAAAAATTCAAGAATCCTGACTTCAAGGGTGATCCTGGTGTTAAATATCGACAGTGTGTCATACATATAAATCTCTGCTCTCCATCTCTGTCATCTATTCACCTATTCTCTCAGACTCTGTCTCAATACGTTTTCCTATCTGTATTTATTTTTATCTGTCGATACATTGTCTCACTTTATTCCTGTAAATAAAGATCACAAAACAATTAAATAGCAAAAATAAAATCACGAATGCTGTGACACGTGTTTGTTGGCAACATCCCTGTCTCTCAGGCGGATATTGGTAGCTTCAAATTTTCCTCTGGCCCTAAACACATAATGAGAAGTCTCACAACACCAGGTTAAAGTCCAACAGGTTTATTTGGTGGCACAAGCTTTGGGAGCGCTGCCCCTTCATCAGGTGAGTGAGGAGTTGTGTTCACAAACAGGGCATATACAGACACAAACTCAATTTTCAAGATAATGGTTGGAATGCGAGTCTTTACAGGTAATCAAGTCTTAAAGGTACAGACAATGTGAGTGGAGAGAGGCTTAAGCACAGGTTAAAGAGATGTGTATTGTCTCCAGCCAGGACAGTTAGTGAGATTTTGCAAGCCCAGGCAAGTCGTGAGGGTTACAGATAGTGTGACATGGACCCAAGATCCCGGTTGAGGCCGTCCTCATGTGTGCGGAACTTGGCTATCAGTCTCTGCTCAGCGACTCTGCATTGTCGTGTGTCGTGAAGGCCGCCTTAGAAAGCGCTTATCCGAAGATCAGAGGCTGAATGCCCGTAACTGCTGAAGTGTTCTCCGACTGGAAGGGAACACTCATGCCTGGTGATTGTCGAGCGGTGTTCATTCATCTGTTGTCGTAGTGTCTGCATGGTCTCCCCAATGTACTATGCCTCGGGACATCCTTTCCTGCAGCATATCAGGTAGACAACGTTGGCCGAATCGCAAGAGTATGTACCGTGTATCTGGTGAATGGTGTTCTCACATGAGATGATGGCATCCATGTTGATGATCCGGCATGTCTTGCAGAGGTTGCTGTTGCAAGGTTGTGTGGTGTCATGGTCACTGTTCTCCTGAAGGCTGGGTAGTTTGCTGCGGACAATGGTTTGTTTGAGGTTGTGCGGTTGTTTGAAGGCAAGGAGTGGGGGTGTGGGGATGGCCTTGGCGAGATGTTCGTCTTCATCGATGACATGTTGAAGGCTCCGGAGAAGATGTCATAGCTTCTCTGCTCCGGGGAAGTACTGGACGACGAAGGGTTCTCTGTCCGCCGTGTGCCGTGTTTGTCTTCTGAGGAGGTCGGTGCGGTTTTTCGCTGTGGTGCGTCGGAACTGTCAATCGATGTGTCAAGCGCCATATCCTGTTCTTATGAGAGCATCTTTCAGCGTCTGGACGTATCTGTTGCGATCCTCCTCATCCGAGCAGATCCTGTGTATACGGAGGGCTTGTCCATAGGGGATGGCTTCTTTAAAGTGTTTAGGGTGGAAGCTGGAGAACTGGAGCATCGTGAGGTTATCCATGGGCTTGCGGTACAGTGAGGTGCTGAGGTGACCGTCCTTGATGGAGATGCATGTGTCCAAGAATGCAACCGATTCCGGAGAGTAGTCCATGGTGAGTCTGATGGTGGGATGGAACTTGTTGATTTCACCATATAGTTGTTTCAATTATTGGCCATGAGTCCAAAGGAAGAAAATGTCATCGATGTATCTAGTGTACAGCATCGGTTGAAGGTCCTGTGCGGTGAAGAGGTCTTGTTCGAACCTGTGCATGAAGATGTTGGCATATTGAGGTGCAAATTTGGTCCCCAGGGCTGTTCCGTGCATCTGGATGAAGAACTGGTTGTTGAAGGTGAAGAAGTTGTGGTCCAGAATGAAGTGGATGAGTTGTAAAATTGCATCTGGAGATTGGCAGTTGTCGGCGTTGAGTACTGAGGCAGTTGCAGCAATGCTGTCGTCGTGGGGGATGCTGGTGTAGAATGCCGAGACATCCATTGTGACGAGGAGTGCTCCTGGTTCAACTGCTCCATGTGTGCTGAGTTTCTGTAGGAAGTCCGTAGTGTTGCGAATCATCTCACGTAAGAACACCATCCACCAGGTACACGGTACATACTCTTGCGACTCAGCCATTGTCTACCTGATACTCTGAAGGAAAGGATGTCCCGAGGCGTGGTATATTGGGGAGACCATGCAGACAACACAACAATGGATGAATGAACACCGCTCGACAATCACCAGGCACGAGTGTTCTCTTCCAGTCGGGGAACACTTCAGCGATCACGGGCATTCGGCCTCTGATCTTCAGGTAAGCGTTCTCCAAGGCGGCCTTCACAACATATGACAATGCAGAATCGCTGAGCAGAAACCGATAGCCAAGTTCCGCACACATGAGGACGGCCTCAAACGGGATCTTGGGTTCATGTCACATTATCCGTAACCCCCATGACTTGCCTAGGCTTGCAAAATCTCACTAACTGTCCTGGCTGGAGACAATACACATCTCTTTAACCTGTGCTTGGCCCTCTCTCCACTCACATTGTCTGTACCTTTAAGACTTGAGTACCTGTAAAGACTTTTGCATTCCAACCATTATCTTGTAAATTGAGTTTGTGTCTATATATGCCCTGTTTGTGAACACAACTCCCACTCACCTGATGAAGGAGCAGCGCTCTGAAAGCTTGTGCTGTCAAATAAACCTGTTGGACATTAACCTGGTGTTGTGAGACTTCTTACTGTGCTTACCCCAGTCCAATGCCGGCGTCTCCACATCTTAAACACATGATCCAGGCTGATGCGACAGTGCAGTACTGAGGGAGTGAAGCTGCAAAAAGTCTAACATTCAGGTGGACTCGCTGATCAAGAGCAGTCTTCCTCTTCAGCGATCACTCATTAACGAGTGTGCTTAACCACCTCAGAAACTCTGTGTTACTGGTCACGGGTCCTGTGGGTCCCTGCATGGCTGATGAACCCGATCCTAAATCCGCATCTTCGACCACACAGCTGGGTTCGGTCCTTGGACTCTAGATCGCTGGTATTCCTGACTTAGGCTCCTTTTTCTCCTCCTCTTGCTGTCAGGTGTCCTCGAAGAATTGTGCCCCTTCAATCAGGAGGCTCCTCCAAGTAGGTCTCTTCTGAGTGAGGGTCTCCCAAGCGTTGACGTCTATGTTACATTTCTTGAGGTAAGTCTTCAGGGAGTCTTTGAAGAGCTTCCTTTGTCCTCCTCTTGCTTGGGAGCCGTCCTTGAGCTGAGCGAAGAGACTTGCTTTGGCAATCGGGATTCTGTTATCCTGAGCATGTGACTGTCCCACCAGAGATGATCATGGCCTTGATGCTGGTACTCTTGGCTCCTTTAAGATGTTGATGTTAGTATGCCAGTTCCACAGCTGATGCAGAGGATCTGGCTGGAATCTTACCGCCTCACCTGAGCAAAATCGTAAAATCCTGGCCTCAGTCTCAGACAGCATTGATGATACCTCTCCAGGGCCTTGAGGTGGCGTCTGTGCATTGTCCAAGTTTCTCAGCCATATGGAAGAGTTGGGAGGATGACTGCCTTGCACATGAGGAGCAATAATATTCTGTGAGTGGGACAGAATCAGATATAGGGTTGAAAGTGAAGGAAAGAGACAGATAAAAATAATTTTCCATTGATGTCTAAAGGCGGAAGCGCACGTTAGTAAAGTGGTGAAAAAGGCATCTGGGACACTCGCCTTTATCAATCGGGGCATAGATTACAAAAGCAGGGGAGGTCATGTTGGAGTTGTATAGAACTTTGGTGAGGCCACAGCTGGAGCACTGTGTGCAGTTCTGGTCACCACATTATCGGAAGGACGTGATTGCACTGGAGGGGGTGCAGAGGAGATTCACCAGGATGCTGCCTGGGATGGAACATTTAAGTTATAAAGAGAGGTTGGATAGGCTTGGATTGTTTTCTCTGGAGCAGAGAAGACTGAGGGGCGACCTGATCAAGGTGTTCAAGACTATGAGGGGCATGGACAGGGTGGATAGGGAGCAGCTGTTCTCCTTAGTTGAAGGGTCAGCCATGAGGGGACATAGGTTCAAGGTGAGGAGAAGGACATTTAGGGGGGATTTGAGGAAAATCTTTTTTACCCAGAAGATGGTGATGGTCTGGAATGCAGTGCCTGGGAGGGTGGTAGAGGCGGGCTGCCTCACATCCTTTAAAAAGGATGAGCACTTGGCACATTATAACATTAAGGGCTATGAGCTAAGTGCTGGTAAATGGGATTAAGTGCGAGATCAGGTGTTTTTCGTGTGTTGGTGCAGACTCGATGGGCCGAAAGGCCTCTTCTGCGCTGTATGATTCCATGATAAACCGGTAAAATGTGATGATAGTAGTGCAATTGATACAGACATATTTATATTTATACATGCAATATATGTAATAGCTTTGTGTTTAAGGGGGAAATGTTTAAAAATTCAGCTTTATGCTCCAGGCAGTCAGTATGGCTGGTGGGAATGCAACTCAGATGCTGGGAGCGCAGGATAATTACTCATTTTAGCATTGCAAGTGGTTATGTTAAGTAGAGTTGAAGGTTTTGTTTACCTAAGTTCCCTCGGGATTCTGATAAGAGTAATCAACAGGGTCATGTGATGATGTGGTTTATGTGCAGAGAGAAAAAGCTTTTGTAAAAGGCAGTTCAGTTTGCAGCTGGAGCCTGGTTGAAGTTAGAAGGATTGCAGACTGTAGCCTATCTCTGAAGGCTTCAAGGCTGTCTACACTCATTATAGCAAGGATATTTATGGTTGCTAATTGCACTTAAATGGCAGTTAAGTCTGTAAGAGAAATGTTGCTTATTTGGAACTGAAACAGTGATAAATTAGTGAGGTACAGGTGAGAGAGCATCAGCAACAGGTGAGAGAGAATCCATTACAGATGTGAGAGGATAAGTTTAGGTGTGCGGGTGAATCAGTTAGAGATTAGAAAGAATCAGTTGCAAGTGTGAGAGAATCAGTTACAAGTGTTTGCTAATTATTCACAGGTGTGTGAGAATCAGTTGCATGTGTGTGAGAATCAGTTACAGGTGTGTGAGAATTGGTTACAGGTGTGTGAGAATCAGTTACAGGTGTGTGAGAATCAGTTACAGGTGTGTGAGAATCAGTTATAGATGTAAGAGAGTCTGTTACAGTTGTGAGAGTATCAGTTACAGGTGTGTGAGAATCGGTTACAGGTGTGTGAGTATTGATTACAGGTGTGTGAGAAACAGTTACAGGTGTGTGAGAATCAGTTACACATGTGAGTGAATCAGTTACAGGTGTGTGAAAATCAGTTACAGGTGTGCGAAAATCAGTTACAGGTGTGCGAAAATCAGTTACAGGTGTGTGAGAATCAGTTACAGGTGTGTGAGAATCAGTTACAGGTGTGCAAAAATCAGTTACAGGTGTGCAAAAATCAGTTACAGGTGTGTGAGAATCAGTTACAGGTGTGTGAGAATCAGTTACACATGTGAGTGAATCAGTTACAGGTGTGTGAGAATCAGTTACAGGTGTGAGAATCAGTTACAGGTGTGTGAGAATCAGTTACAGGTGTGTGAGAGAATCAGTTACAGATGTGTGAGAGAATCAGTTACAGATGCATGAGTGAATTAGTTACAGGTGCGAGAGAATCAGTTTGAGCTGTTTGAAAATTAATTGCAGGTGTGAGAGAGAATCAGTTACAGGTGAGAGAACATCAGTTACAGGTACATGAGAATTAGTTACACAGGTGCGAGAATCAGTTACAGGTGTGTGAGAATCCAACACAGGTGAGGGCGAATCAATTACAGGTATAAGAAAATCAGGTACAGATGGGAGAGACAATCACCTCCAGGTGTGTGAAAATGAGTTCCAGGTGTGATAGAATCAGATACTGGAGTGAGATTATCAGTTACAGGTGTGTGAGAGAATCAGTCACAGATGTGAGAGTGAATCAGTTACAGGTGTGTGAGAATCAGTTACAGGTGTGTGCGTGAATTAGTTACAGGTACAAGAGAATCAGTTCAAGGTGTTTGAGAATCAGTTGCAGGTGTGAGAGGGAATCAGTTGCAGGTGTGTGAGAGAATCAGTTATAGGTGTGTGATAATCAGTTACAGGTGCGAGAGAATCAGTTACTGGTGTGAGAGAATCAGTTGCAGGTGTGTCAGAATCAGGTACAGGTATATGAGAATCAGTTACATATGTGACTGAATTAGTTACAGGTATGTGAGAATCAGTTACAGGTATGTGAGAATCAGTTACATGTATGTGAGAATCAGTTACAGGTGTGTGAGAATCAGTGGCAGGTGTGTGAGAGAATCAGTTACAGGTGTGTGAGAATCAGTGGCAGGTGTGTGAGAATCAGTTACAGGTGTGTGAGAATCAGTTACAGGTGTGTGAGAATCAGTTACAGGTGTGTGTGAGAATCAGTTACAGGTGTGTGAGAATCAGTTACAGGTGTGTGAGAATCGGTTGCAGGTGAGAGAGAATCAGTTAAAGATGTGGGTGAATCAGTTTATGTGTGTGAGAATCAATACAGGTGTGTGATGAATTAGTTACAGGTATGAGAGAATCAGTTCAAGCTGTGACAGAGAATCAGTTGCAGGTATGTCAGAATCAGGTGCCGCTGTGAGAGAATCAGTAACAGGTGTGAATGAATCTGCTACAGGTGTGTGAGAATCAGTTGCAGGTGTGAGTGAATCATTTACAGGTGAGAGAGAACCAGTGGCAGGTGTGAGGGAATCAGTTACAGGTGGGAGAGTGAATCAGTTACATGTGTGAGAGAATTAGTTAGAGATGGGTGAAAATCAGTTAGAGTTGTTTGAGTGAATCAGTTACAGGTGTGAATGAATCTGTTACAGGTTTGTGAGAATTAGTTGCAGGTGTATGACTGAATCAGTTACAGATGTGCGAGGATCAGTTACAGATGTGTGAGTGAATCAGTTACAGGTGTGAGAAAATCAGTTACAGGTTTGAGGGAATCAGTTAGAGGTTTGTGAGAATCAGTTACAGGTGTGTGAGGATTGGTTACAGGTGTGTGAGAATCAGTTACAGGTGTGTGAGAACCAGTGGCTGGTGGGAGGGAATCAGTTGCAGATGTGAAGAATCAGTTAGAGGTGTGTGAGAATCAGTTACAGGTGTAAGGGAATCAGTTGCAGATGTGTGAGAATCAGTTAAGTTGTTTGAGAGAATCAGTAACAGGTGTGTGAGTGAATTAGTTACAGGTGTGTGAGTGAATTAGTTACAGGTGTGTGAGTGAATTAGTTACAGGTGTGTGAGTGAATTAGTTACAGGTGTGTGAGTGAATTAGTTACAGGTGTGTGAGTGAATTAGTTACAGGTAAGTGAGGATCAGTTACAGGTATGTGAGAACCAGTTACAGGTGTGTGGGAATCAGTTACAGGTGTGAGGGAATCAGTTCCAGATGTGTGAGAATCAGTTACAGGTGTGTGAGAATCAGTTACAGGTGTGAGAGAATCAGTTACAGGTGTGAGAGAATCAGTTACAGGTGTGTGAGTGAATTAGTTACAGGTAAGTGAGGATCGGTTACAGGTATGTGAGAACCAGTTACAGGTATGAGAGAATAAGTTACAGGTGTGAGTGAATCATTTACAGGTGAGAGAGAATCCATTTCAGGAGTAGAACATAGAACATAGAACAGTACAGCACAGAAGAGGCCCTTCGGCCCACGATGTTGTGCCAAGCTTTATCTGAAACCAAGATCAAGCTATCCCACTCCCTATCATCCTGGTGTGCTCCATGTGCCTATCCAATAACCGCTTAAATGTTCCTAAAGTGTCTGACTCCACTATCACTGCAGGCAGTCCATTCCACACCCCAACCACTCTCTGCGTAAAGAACCTACCTCTGATATCCTTCCTATATCTCCCACCACGAACCCTATAGTTATGCCCCCTTGTAATAGCTCCATCCACCCGAGGAAATAGTATTTGAACGTTCACTCTATCTATCCCCTTCATCATTTTATAAACCTCTATTAAGTCTCCCCTCAGCCTCCTCCGCTCCAGAGAGAACAGCCCTAGCTCCCTCAACCTTTCCTCATAAGACCTATCCTCCAAGCCAGGCAGCATCCTGGTAAATCTCCTCTGCACTCTTTCCAGCGCTTCCACATCCTTCTTATAGTGAGGTGACCAGAACTGCACACAATCTTCCAAATGTATTCTCACCAAGGTCCTGTACAGTTGCAGCATAACCCCACTGCTCTTAAACTCCAACCCCCTGTTAATAAAAGCTAACACACTATAGGCCTTCTTCACAGCTCTATCCACTTGAGTGGCAACTTTAGAGATCTGTGGATATATGAACCCCAAGATCTCTCTGTTCCTCCACAGTCTTCAGAACCCTACCTTTGACCTTGTAATCCACATTTAAATTAGTCCTACCAAAATGAATCACCTCACATTTATCAGGGTTAAACTCCATTTGCCATTTTTCAGCCCAGCTTTGCATCCTATCTATGTCTCCTTGCAGCCTACAACAGCCCTCCACCTCATCCACTCCGCCACCAATCTTGGTGTCATCAGCAAATTTACTGATCCACCCTTCAGCCCCCTCCTCTAAGTCATTAATAAAAATCACAAAGAGCAGAGGACCAAGCATTGATCCCTGTGGCACTCTGCTAGCAACCTGCCTCCAGTCCGAAAATTTTCCATCCACCACCACCCTCTGTCTTCGATCAGATAGCCAGTTACCTATCCAATCGGCCAACTTTCCCTCTATCCCACACCTCCTTACTTTCATCATAAGCCGACCATGGGGGACCTTATCAAACGCCTTACTGAAATCCATGTATATGACATCAACTGCCCTACCTTCATCAACACACTTAGTTACCTCCTCAAAAAATTCAATCAAATTTGTGAGGCATGACTTGCCCTTCACGAATCCGTGCTGACTATCCCAGATTAATCCGCATCTTTCTCAATGGTCGTAAATCCCATCCCTAAGGACCTTTTCCATCAATTTACCAATCACCGAAGTAAGAGTGTGAGTGAATCATTTACAGGTGTGTGAGTGAATCAGTTACGTGTGTTAGAATCAGTTATAGGTGTGTGGGAATAAGTTACAGGTGTTTGAGGAATCACTTGCAGGTGTGAGAGAATCACTTACAAGTGTGAGAGAATCAGTTGCAAGTGTGTGAGTGAATCAGTTACAGGTGTGTGAGAATCAGTTACTGGTGTGAGAGTGAGTCAGTTATAGGTGTGTGAGAATGAGTTAGAGGTGTGTGAGAATCAGTTACAGGTATGTGAGTGAATTAGTTACAGGTGAGTGAGGATCAGTTACAGGTGTCAGTGAATGAGTTGCCGGTGTGTGAGGAACAGGTACAGGTGTGTGAGAATCAGTTACAGATGTGAGTGAATCAGTTGCAGGTGTGTGAGAATCAGTTACAGGTGTGTGAGAATCAGTGGCAGATGTGAGAGAGAATCAGTTACAGGTGTATGAGAATCAGTTGCAGGTTTGTTAGAATCAGTTACAGGTGTATGAGAAACTGTTACAGCTATGAAAGAATAAGTTGCAGGTGTGAGTGAATCATTTACAGGTGTGTGAGAATCAGTCACAGGTGTGTGAGTGAATCAGTTACAGGTGTGTGAGATTCAATTACAGGTGTGTGGGAATCAGTTACAGATGTGTGAGAAACAGGTACAGGTGTGTGAGTGAATCAGTTACAGGTGTGTGAGAATTAGTTACAGGTGTGAGAGACCATCAGTGACAGGCGTGTGAGTGAATCAGTTACAGATGTGTGAGAAATAGGTACAGGTGTGTGAGAATCCTTTACAGGTCTGTGCAAGTCAGTAACAGGTGTGTGAGAGAATCAGTTTCAGATGTGTGAGTGAATCAGTTACTGATGTGTGAGAATCAGTTACAGGTGTGTAAGTGAATCAGTGACAGGTGTGTGAGAATTAGTTACGGGTGTGAATGAATCACTTGCAGGTGTGTGAGAATTAGTTACAGGTGTGTGAGTGAATCAGTTACAGGTGTGTGAGAATTAGTTACGGGTGTGAGTGAATCACTTGCAGGTGTGTGAGAATTAGTTACAGGTGTGAGTGAATCAGTTACAGGTGTGTGAGAAACAGGTGCAGGTGTGTGAGAATCCATTACAGTTGTGTGAAAGTCAGTAACAGGTGTGATAGAGAATCAGCTATGTGTGTGTGAGTGAATCAGTTACAGGTGTGTGAGAATCAGTTACAGGTGGGTGGGAATCAGTTACAGGTGTGTGGGAATCAGTTACAGATTTGTTAGAATCAGTTACATGAGTGTGAGAAACAGTTACAGATATGAGAGAATAAGTTACAGGTGTGAGTGAATCATTTACAGGTGAGAGAGAATCCATTTCAGGAGTGTGAGTGAATTATTGTCAGGCGTGTGGGTGAATCCATTACAGGTGTGTGAGAATCAGTTGCAGGTGTGTGAGAGAATCACTTACAGATGTGTGAGAATCAGTTACAGGTGTGAGAGAATCAGTTACAGGTGTGAGAGAATCAGTTACAGGTGTGAGAGAATCAGTTGCAGGTGTGTGAAAATCTGTGACAGGTGTGTGAGAATCAGTTACAGGTGTGTGAGTGAATCAGTGATAGGTGTATGTGTGAATCACTTACAGGTGTGTGATAATCAGTTGCAGGTGTGTGAGAAACAGATACAGGTGTGTGAGAATCCAATAGAGGTGTGTGAAAGTCAGTAACAGGTGTGTGAGTGAATCAGTTACAGGTGTGTGAGAATGAGTTACAGGTGTGAGAGAGTCAGTTACATCTGCATGAGACAATCAATTGCAGGTGTGTGAGTGAATCAGCTACAGGTGTGTGAGAATCAGTTACAGGTGTGTGAGTGAATCAGCTACAGGTGTGTGATTGAATCAGCTACAGGTGTGTGAGAATCAGTTGCAGGTGTGTGAGAATCAGTTACAGGTGTGTGAGAATCAGTTACAGGTGTGTGAGAGAATCAGCTACAGGTGTGTGAAAATCAGTTACAGGTGGGAGAGAATCAGATACAGGTGTATGTGTGAACCAGTTACTGGTGTGTGAGAATCAGTTGCAAGTGTGTGGGAGAATCAGTTACAAGTGTGTGAGAATTAGTTACAGGTGTTTGAGTGAATCAGTTACAGGTGAGAGAGACTCAGGTACAGGAGTTTGAAAATCAGTTACAGATGTGAGAGAATCAGTTACAGCTGTGTGAGAATCAGTTACAGGTTTGTTAGAATAAGTTACAGGTGTGAGTGAATCATTTACAGGTGAGAGAGAATCCATTTCAGAAGTGTGAGTGAATTATTTACAGGTGTGTGAGTGAATCAGTTACGTGTGTTAGAATCAGTTATAGGTGTGTGGGAAGAAGTTACAGGTGTGAGACAACCAGTTACAGGAGTGTGAGAATTAGTTACAGATGTTTGAGTGAATCAATTGCAGGTGTGTGAGAAGCAGTGACAGGTGTGTGAGTGAATCAGTTGCAGGTGTGTGAGAAATAGATACAGGTGTGTGAAAGTCAGTAACAGGTGTGTGAGAGACTCAGTTACAGGTGTGTGAGAATCAGTTGCAGATGTGTGAGTGGGACCCCCCCCCCCCCCCCACCCCCGCCATGGGCAAAAGTTTCTCCTTTGTGGACCACCCCAGAGGATGCCCTGATGGTGCTGCATCTGGCACCATGCCGTGGTCTGTGCCGGGGGCAGAGCCAAGGGGCACCGCCAGGGCATGTCCCACTCCCTCTTGGGGGCTGTACTTATCTTTGCATCCCGGTATGGTCCCTTTCCCTGGTTCACATTGCACCAGACCTGTTTCAATCCTCACCAACGCGCCGTTTCATCGGCAAGCGGGGACTTCCAAACCTGGGGGAGTTGGGGTGGGCGATACGGATTGGAATCCCGCCAGTCACATGATTATGGATCTCAATGAGGTTCCCAGTCTTTCTGGGTATGAACCATTTTTCGTCACTGGTGGAGGGTCGCTGTCGACTGTGCTGTGAGATCTCGCTGGTGAAATTCTCCTTTTGGGTCTTTTGTGGGATTTTGAAAAAATTTACACCAGCAGCAAATGCCAATGCCTTCCTTAAGATCTCACCAACAACTAACATCAGCACACAGTCTTCAGTGTTTTATTTAATCTGTCCTTCCCCTTTGACCTCACCCTTACATGTTTCCAACAATCGTTTTAAAGTTCTATTTTTTGCCAGAATTGGTCATCCATTAAAAAAATTATTTTATGGCTTCTATATTTTAAAAGTGAATTTACCCTGTCGTTCCTCACCTATTCCAATCTTCCAATTGAATGTTCCTTTTGGAATACAACAGCAACTTCATCCCTTTTTCCTGTGCTTGATGTAAATTTTTGCCTAAGTCCTCCTGCCACTCTCAGTCCATCAGCAGCCCAGCATTCACACCTTTCTTAATGATCCTTTGCAGACTTCCTGCCTCTAATCCCATTAAACCAGTCACAACAGCTTGTCTTCCAGTATATACAATCTGACAGTGGTATTCCAAATACAAGGAATAATAAAACTCCTTTTTCCTGACACTTGCTGATGGTACACAGCTGATGCCACTGTGCATCGGCAAGTGTCAGGAAAAAGGACAGACTGTCGTTCAACAAAACACAGGAAGGTGAGTGAGGAAACTGGAGCCTCCTTTGTGACAGATTGAGACGACCCTCGCACCAGGAAAGAGGGAGACAAGAATAAAGCAACGCAACCTTCAAATCAGAGCTAGACCATTCAGGAGGGAAGTTAAAAAAAACTTTCTCAAGTAAAGAGTAGGTGAAATTTGAACCTCTCTCCCCTGAAAGGCTGGAGGATATTCAGAGCTCCCACCTCTGAAATGGATAGAACATAGAACATAGAACATAGAAAGCCACAGCACAAACAGGCCCTTCGGCCCACAAGTTGCGCCGATCACATCCCCACCTCTAGGCCTATCTATAGCCCTCAATCCCATTAAATCCCATGTACTCATCCAGAAGTCTCTTAAAAGACCCCAACGAGTTTGCCTCCACCACCACCGACGTCAGCCGATTCCACTCACCCACCACCCTCTGAGTGAAAAACTTAGATGTAGAAAAGCAAATTAATGCGGGTGCTGGAATCTGAAACTAAAAGGGAAAACGCTGGAAAATCTCAGCAGGTCTGGCAGCATCTGTAAGGAGAGAAAAGAACTGACGTTTCGAGTCCAGATGACCCTTTGTCAAAGCTGAATGGATATATTTATGTTGAGCAAGGGCATCCAAGGATATTAAGCAAAGGTGGGCTAATGGGGTTGAGATGCTGAGCTGTCATGATCTGAATGAATGGCAGAATAGGCTCAATGGACTGAATGGCCTCCTGCTGTTCATATAAAACTAAGCCGGGGTCGGGGGAGGGGGTGGAAGTCATATAATTTTATTGTCAAGCTAGGATGCTGGAATGAGTGATGCTTTTATGTCCAGTGCTAAGAGCAGTGTCTGATAAATCAGACAAGACCCATTTCAGATTTTCCTCCTTGCAACTAGCGTTTAAAGAAATTACAGCTGATGTTTAACTTCATGTATAACTCTGACAGAAATTGCTCAATAGTCTTTTGATATGTAAACACGGTATTAAAAGCATCTCTCACTCATTAGCTGTGGGGAGGCATTCAGCCTGTGATTCGAGGACTCGTCCAGCCCAGCTTCATTGTCAGCTCACTGACATCAGGCCCTTGTGTGTGAGAGCGAGAGAGTGAAAACGAGAGGCTAACAAACTGAAACATGTCCACAAAGCCTGATAAACATCAGCGTTCGATCTTTTGGATGCAAATTCAAGTCTGTCCACTCAGGTCGGATGTAAAAGATTCTTTTCATAACCTCTTGATGGACTACAGCACTTTACAGTCAGGGGATACTTTGGAAAATTGGCCGCTGTTATAATATAGGAAACATGGTGGCCGACCTGCGCACGGGAAGATCCCACAAATTAAATGACAATTATCTGCATTGGGAGCTGGTGAGTGAGGAAGCTTGAATGGTTAATTTCCACCTAAAGTCTAAATTACCCTGATTTCTTCTTTTAATTTAGCAATTTACTAAACATCACTCTTTAAGTTAAAAGAAGTTAGATTCTATTCCAGTCGTATAACAGGGGAAGACAAGCTCTCCCTGAGAACAGCTGGTTAGGTAGCTAGGAAACTGTGTGTTATAAAATATAAAAGCAGGGAATCTTCAGTGCTGTTTGAATGTTTTTATTCGTTCATGGGATGTGGGGGTCACTGGCTGGGCCAGCATTTATTGTCCATCCCTTTCCTGCCCCCTCAAGGGGCAGTTCAGAGTCAACCAGATTGCTGTGGGTCTGGAGTCACATATAGGCCAGGTCAGGTTTGCACGGCAGATTTCTTCCCCTAAAGAACGTTGGTGAACCAGAGGGGCTTTTACAACAATCGACAATGGCTTCATGGTCATCATTCCACTTTTAATTCCAGATTGAATTCAAATTTCACCACCTGCATTGGAGGGATTTGCACCTGGATCCCCAGAGCACTGCCCTGGGTCTCTGGATTACTCATGACAATTCCACCTCCCTGCCCATATGTCTACTCTGAGTGTAGCCTTGAGTGCAGAGTGTCAAGCTGCGAGTTTACTGAGTGAGGGAAGTTGGTAAGGGAGAAACTCCTTTCTTTTTCTCCCCCTTTCAGACTCCAATAGCTGGCTGTTACTATGGTACAGGGGAAGAAGCTGATTGGTGAGTAACTGGTAAATTGTACTATTTATCCTAATTGTAATAAATAGGTTTAAAATTATGGTGGAGTGGAATGTGCATCCTGTGGTATGTGGGAAATCAAGGGCGTGCAGGTGTTCTAGAAAAATGCATCTGCAGGAATTCTCACCAGCTGCAGAAGGCTGAGCTCTGATTTTCAGAACTTGAGTGATCTGGAGTTACTGTGGTGCACGGTGGCACAGTTGTTAGCACTGCTGCCTCACAGCGCCAGGGACCCAGGTTCGATTCCGGGCTTGAGTCACTGTCTGTGTGGAGTTTGCACATTCTCCTGCATGGGTTTCCTCTGGGTGCTCCGGTTTCCTCCCACAGTCCAAAGATGTGCTGGTTAGGTGCATTGGCCATGCTAAATTTTCCCTCAGTGTACCCGAACAGGTGCCGGAGTGTGGCGACTAGGGGATTTTCATAGTAACTTCATTGCAGCGTTAATGTAAGCCTACTTATGACTAATAAATAAACTTACTTACTAGTGAGGCAGAAAACAATGTGGATAGCACATTTAGGAAGGTGGTTAGGAGCTCAGAGACAGAGAGGAAATGGGTGACCATCAAGCAGTCTAAGAGAATCAGACAGGTAGTGCAGGAGCCCCCCGAGTCCATCTTCCTTGCTAATCAGTTTCCATTTTGTATACAGGTGAGGGCAATAGTTTATCAGGTCAAAGTCCGTGGCACCACGGGTGGCTCAGTTGCACAGGGTGAGAGGTAGAAGAGTAGGAGATCAGTAGTGATCATGGATTTGATAGTCAGGGGATCATAGAATCATAGAAACCCTACAGTGCAGAAGGAGGCCATTCGGCCCATCGAGTCTGCACCGACCACAATTCCACCCAGGCCCTACCCCCACATATTTACCCGCTAATCCCACTAACCTACGCATCTCAGGACTCTAAGGGGCAATTTTTAACCTGGCCAATCAACCTAACCCGCACATCTTTGGACTGTGGGAGGAAACCGGAGCACCCGGAGGAAACCCACGCAGACACGAGGAGAATGTGCAAACTCCACACAGACAGTGACCCGAGCTGGGAATCGAACCCGGGACCCTGGAGCTGTGAAGCAGCAGTGCTAACCACTGTACTACCGTGCCGCCCCGGCAGACAGACATTTCTACTGGAGTAAATATGACTCCAAAATGGGGTGCTGCCTCCCTGATGCCGGGGTCAAAGATGTAACGGAGATCCTGCAGGATATTCTTCTGGAAGAGGGTGAACAGCCAGAGCTCATGATCCACATTGGTACAACTGACACAGGTAACAAGAGGGATGAGGTCCTGAAAGCAGATTTTAGGGAGTTAGGAAATTAAAAGGCAGAAGTTCAGTAGCAGTGTCCGGACAGGGTTCTGAGGGTGGAATAAAGCTCTTTCAAACAGAAAAGTCCACAATGTAAATGGAATCTTTAGACTTTGGACTGGAGGATCCTGTGGGAGAGAGAGAGAGAGAGAGAGACAGGGAATGGGGAACACTCTTTCTAGAGATCTCAGGGCAGCTGGATAAGAGGACACAGCTCCAAGGTTGTGATTGGTCAGTTGAGGAGAGATATAAGACCATAAGACCATAAGACATAGGAGCGGAAGTAAGGCCATTCGGCCCATCGAGTCCACTCCACCATTCAATCATGGTTGATTTCAACTCCATTTACCCGCTCTCTCCCCATAGCCCTTAATTCCTCGAGAAATCAAGAATTTATCAATTTCTGTCTTGAAGACGCTCAACGTCTCGGCCTCCACAGCCCTCTGTGGCAATGAATTCCACAGACCCACCACTCTCTGGCTGAAGAAATTTCTCCTCATCTCTGTTCTAAAGTGACTCCCTTTTATTCTAAGGCTGTGCCCCCGCGTCCTAGTCTCCCCTGTTAATGGAAACAACTTCCCTACGTCCATCCTATCTAAGCCGTTCATTATCTTGTAAGTTTCTATCAGATCTCCCCTCAACCTCCTAAACTCCAATGAATATAATCCCACGATCCTCAGACGTTCATCGTATGTCAGGCCTACCATTCCTGGGATCATCCGTGTGAATCTCCGCTGGACCCGCTCCAGTGCCAGTATGTCCTTCCTGAGGTGTGGGGCCCAAAATTGCTCACAGTACTCCAAATGGGGCCTAACCAGTGCTTTATAAAGCCTCAGAAGTACATCCCTGCTTTTGTATTCCAAGCCTCTTGAGATAAATGACAACATTACATTTGCTTTCTTAATTACGGACTCAACCTGCAAGTTTACCTTTAGAGAATCCTGGACTAGGACTCCCAAGTCCCTTTGCACTTTAGCATTATGAATTTTGTCACCGTTTAGAAAATAGTCCATGCCTCTATTCTTTTTTCCAAAGTGTACGACCTCGCACTTGCCCACGTTGAATTTCATCAGCCACTTCTTGGGCCACTCTCCTTAGCTGTCTAAATCTTTCTGTTAATAGACTTATGGGAAGGGAGGTGGTGGCAATATAGAGAGAAGTAGTCACTGGAAGCTTGGATGACAATTAAAAAATAACAGCTGGATAGCGTTCTTCAGTGTCTTTGATACTTCATGTGTCCCAGTCCTTTCGGTAATCTCTGTTACAAACATACAAAATTGACAAACAGGAAAACAGCTCCTGATCCACCAAACTGCCCCACACTATGACGGACAGAGCATCATGACAGTGCTTTCGGTAAGGGGGTTCTAGGATTTAGACCCAAGGACAGTGAAGGAATGGAAACACATTTTCAAGTCAGGTTAGTGTATGACTCAGAGAACTTGTACTTTGTGGTCTCCCTGCACCTGTTGCCTCTTGTACTGTTCTATGATGATGTGGAGATGCTGGCGTTGGCCTGGGGTGGGCATAGTAAGAAGTCTCACAACACCAGGTTAAAGTCCAACAGGTACCTCTCCACTCACCTGATGAAGGGGCAGCGCTCCAAAAGCTCATGATTCCAAATAAACCCGTTGGACTTTAACCTGGTGTTGTGAGACTACTTGTACTTCGCGGCAGCAAAGGTTGTGGTTTTACAAGGTGCTGTTGAAGGAGCTGTAGTACATCTTGTAGATGGTACACACGGCTGCCAGTGCATGTCAGTGATGGAGGGAATGAGTGTTGAAGGTGGTGGATGTGGTGCCAATCAAATGGGTTGCTTTGTCCTGGATGGTGTCAAGCTTCTTGAGTGTTGTTGAAGCTGCACCAATCCAGGCAAGGGGAGAGAATTCCATTACATTCTTGATTTATGCCTTGTAGATGGACATGCTTTGAGGAGTCAGGAGTTGAGAAACTCGCTGCAGGATTCCCAGCCTCTGACCTGCTCTTG
This sequence comes from Mustelus asterias, assembly GCF_964213995.1. NCBI lineage: Eukaryota > Metazoa > Chordata > Chondrichthyes > Carcharhiniformes > Triakidae > Mustelus > Mustelus asterias. Next base: position 85,901,094 of record NC_135818.1, read on the forward strand.
TAGCCAAAGTATTTGTATGGTTGGATGTTCAGATTCTGGTCAATGGTAACTCCCAGGATGTTGATGATGAGGGTGTCAAGGGCAATGCCAGTGAATGTTGGGGAGAGGTAGTTAGATTGTATTAACAGGGACAGTAGCCCTTTAACTCTTTTATAGATCTCTGTCAGATTAACTCTAAATGTTTACTGCTCCATAGTCCTGCTTATCTGTTTAACAAATGAAAGTTTATTTATTAGTGTCACAAGTAGGCTCACATGAAGTTGCTGTGAAAATCCTCTAGTTACCACAATCCGGCACCTGTTTGGGTACACTGAGGGAGAATTTAGCATGGCCAATGCACCTAACCAGCACGTCTTTCGGACTGCGGGAGGAAACCGGAGCACCCGGAGGAAACCCACGCAGACACGGGGAGAGCATGCAGAATCAGCACAGACAGTAACCTAAGCTTGGAATCGAACCCGGGGCCCTGGCGTTGTGAGGCAGCAGTGCTAACCACTGCTGGGAATCATTCTTGCAGCTCTCCTCGGCTGCGTTCCCAAGGAGAATATTCCCAAGCACTATTCCCCAGTCTCTTGCCTCTTCTCGGTTTCTCAGTTTCTCTCTCCCTCTCTTTCTCTCTGCTCTCGCTCCCTGTTGCCCACTTTCTTGGTTTGTGAATTTCTGCGTCTCCACCCAGCATTGTGTAAAATATCTTTGATGTTGATGCAGGAACACAGTGGCTACAGAGGGGACTGTGTGCAGCCAATTCCAAATCAGACAGATTCATTTCACCCTCATGAGAGCCTGTAGTTACGTATGATTAAGTCAGAGGTGAAGACACAGTAAAGGACTAGTTTGATCCTGTCCAGAAATGTATTTAATTCTGTTTCTTTTGGTGACTCTAGATTTTGCTGAGTTTTACAGTCAGGTTTCATATCCAGTGTTGTACCAACCAGGAATTGTAAACTGTGTGAAATATCCAGTGAGCAGGCTCATTCTGCATTGATATTAATACTGACTTTGGAAGGGTGGCCTCTGGCTTGTGTATCTGTCAAGCTGTGCTCCATATCAAATCCATCTACAAATCAAAACCGCCATAAAGGAACAGCAGCCAGCCTTCCAGCTCCTGGTTCATGGCTGGTGATTATTCTTTCCACCTACATAGAACTTACAGCACACAGGTGGGACACTCAGCCCAAGTGGTCACTTCTAGCTCCACACCAGCCTTGTCCCAATCTGCTGCATCTCACCTTGTTAGAATATCCTTCAATTCCTTTCTTACTCACATCTAACATCCCCTTAAATATATTTACGGTATCCACCTCAACAACGCCTTGTGGGAGTGAGTTCCACATTCTCAACACTGTCTTGGAGAAAGATGTTTCCATGGACATTGCAACAGGAGTAGACCATTCAGCCCCTCGAGCCTGTTCTGCAGGTCAATTCATGGCTGATCTGTGTAGAAACACCATAAACTCCCTTTGGCCCCATATCCCTCAGTACCTCTGGATAACAAGCATCCCTCAATCCCGGTTGTACATTTAATAATTGATCCAGCATTAATTGCCGTTTGTGGAAAAGTGTTCCAAGCTTCCACCACCCTTTGAGTGAAGATAATTTTCCCAATGTCACTCCCCCCCCCAATCTGTTCAAACTATCATGATAATATCCTTTTTATAATGTTGAACCCAGAATTGTGCATCGGACACAAAGTCCTGGGGGTTAGCTAGCAGTGTAGTGGTAATGTCACTGCCCTAATAACCCCAAAACCCAGCTAACGTTCTGGGGCACAGGTTCAAATCTCACCACAGTCGCTGATGGAATTTAAATTCAGTTAATAAATCTGAAATCAAAAGCTAGTCTCAGGAATGGTTAAAAACCCATCTGGTTCATTATAGTCCTTTAGGGAAGGAAATCTGCCATCCTTACCCGGTCTGGCCTTCATGTGACTCCAGAGCCACAGCAATGTGATTGCCTCTTAACTGCCCTCTGAAATGGCTGAGCGAGCCAAGGACAATTAAAGATGGGCAACAAATGCTAACCTTGCCAGTGATGCCCACATCCTATGAAAGAATACATTTTTTATAAAGTGTGGCCTAACCAGGTTCAATATAATGTTTTGTATAAGATTCTGACCTTTCAATTCTAGCCCTGTAGAAATGAAATCATAGAAATCATAGAAACCCTACAGTGCAGAAGGAAGCCATTCGGCCCATCGAGTCTGCACCGACCACAATCCCACCCAGGCCCTACCCCCACATATTTTACCCGCTAATCCCTCTAACCTACGCATCCCAGGACTCTAAGGGGCAATTTTTTAACCTGGCCAATCAACCTAACCTGCATATCTTTGGACTGTGGGAGGAAACCGGAGCACCCGGAGGAAACCCACGCAGACACGAGGAGAATGTGCAAACTCCACACAGACACACTTTGGGGGGAATTTTACCATTTTGAGTCTAAGTGCCGGATCTGGGTGTCAAATAGATCCGTGCCTGGAATCCTCTTTCCAGCGTGCCCATATGCGTTTTGCCGGCTCCGGCCCGATCTGCGCTGTGGGCGGGGCTTAGCGCTGGCGGACCGATCGGAGCTCTGAACTGAGCATGCGCAGTTCGAAAAAAATCTGACAGTGCGCCCGCGCGCAAAAAAAAAGCAGAAAGCGGAGAGAGCGGCTCTCTAACGTTCATCCTCTGGTCAGGGAGGGGGTGGGGGGGGTGGGGGGGGGGGGCAGGAGGGAGTGTGACCGATCATCCCCTGGGGGGTGGGAAGAGAGGGGGTGTGACCGATCATCCCCTGGGGGGTGGGAAGAGAGGGGGTGTGACCGATCATCCCTCAGGGGAGAGGGGTGAGTGGGTGTGACTGATCATCCCCTGGGGGGGGGGGGAGGGGAGGGGTGTGACTGATCATCCCCTGGGGGGGGGGGGCGGAGGGGAGGGGTGTGACTGATCATCCCCTGGGGGGGGGGGGGGTGGAGGGGAGGGGTGTGACTGATCATCCCCTGGGGGGGGGCGGAGGGGAGGGGTGTGACTGATCATCCCCGGGGAGGGGGGGAGGGAGTGGAGAGGGGGTGTGACGTCTCATCCTCTGGTCGGGGGGAGTTCCGCTGCCTGTCTGCAGCCGATCCCTCCTGGCTCCATCACTGGTTCACTACCAGCCACAGCCATCTCTTCCGCTCTCTCACACCTGCAGGGAAGAGTAATCTGTGGCTGGTAGTGTACCAGGGGATGAGACGTCACACCCCCTCTCCTCCTCCCGCCCCGACCAGAGGGTGACCTGGGTCAGGGAGCCGTTGCAGTCTCTGACCCCGCTCTTCGGAGGCTGCAGCGGCGACTTCAGACTTTTATTTTGCAGGTCGGTAACAGCGCGGACGCGGATCGGGCCAGAAGACGGTAAAGTGGGACTTGGCGGTAGGGTTGGGCGCGCGGTTCATTAATTCAATTTAAATGCATGCAAATGCATTTAAATCGTCGGGCCGCCTGATTCGGGCACGGGCCGGACCCGCGCCCGAATCGGGTGTCGGTAAAGCCGCGATCTGCTCGGAATCGGGTGCAGATCGCGGTATAGGCCCGACGCCCAGCTTTACTGCGATTTCGTGCCCGAAAACGGGCGCGAAGTTTTGGTAAAATCAGGCCCTTTGTTGGCTTTACTTCTGGCCTCTTAACCTGTGTCACCTTTATTTGTCTGTTTACCTTTGCCTGTTGATCACATAAGAACATAAGAACTAGGAGCAGGAGTAGGCCATCTGGCCCCCTCGAGCCTGCTCCGCCATTCAATAAGATCATGGCTGATCTTTTTGAGGACTCAGCTCCACTTACCCACCCACTCACCATAACCCTTAATTCCTTTACTGTTCAAAAATTTATCTATCCTTGCCTTAAAAACATTCAACGAGGTAGCCTCAACTGCTTCACTGGGCAGGGAATTCCACAGATTCACAACCCTTTGTGTGAAGAAGTTCCTCCTCAACTCAGTCCTAAATCTGCTTCTCCTTATTTTGAGGCTATGCCCCCTAGTTCTAGTTTCACCTGCCAGTGGAAACAACTTCCCTGCTTCTATCTTATTTATTCCCTTCATAATCTCATATGTTTCTATAAGGTTTCCCCTCATTCTTCTGAATTCCAATGAGTATAGACCCAGTCTACTCAGTCTCTCCTCATAAGCCAACCCTCTCAACTCCGGAATCAACCTCGTGAATCTCCTCTGCACACCCTCCAGTGCCAGTATATCCTTTCTCAAGTAAGGAGACCAAAACTGTACACAGTACTCCAGATGTGGCCTCACCAGCACCTTATACAGCTGCAACATAACCTCGTTGTTTTTAAACTCCATCCCTCTAGCAATGAAGGACAAAATTCCATTTGCCTTCTTAATTACCTGCTGAACCTGCAAACCATCTCCTTGAGATTCCTGCACAAGGACACCCAGGTCGCTCTGTACAGCAGCAATTTTGTACCATTTAAATAATAGTCAATTTTGCTGTTATTCCTACCAAAATGGATGGTCACGGAGGTCTTGCGGACCTTTGGGGAGTGCCCCTGCCTCTGAGACAGAATCTCCGGGTTCAAGTCCCACCCCCGGACTTGACAGTCAAGAAAGGTGTGTTTATAATGTGGTCAAACAGGTTGATTATCAACCTGAAAACACTTCCAATACATGCCAACGGCAGGCAGTAAGAGTGGGAGAGATTCCCGGCACAGTCTTCCTTGAGATGGATGGAAAGTTGCAAATTCCACCATCACAGGGTGTCACGATGGCACAATGGTTAGCACTGCTGCTTCATAGTGCTCAGGACCTGGGTTCAATTCTGGCCTTGAGTGACTGTGTGGAGTTTGCATGTTCTCCCGTGTGTGCATGGGTTCCCACCGGGTGCTCCGGTTTCCTCCCAAGTCGAAAGATGTGGGGGTTAGGTGGGTTGGTCATGCTGAATTGTCCCTCAGTGTCCCAAGATGTGCAGGTTAGGGGGATTAGCAGGGTAAATATGTGAGATTATGGGGATAGGGGCTGGGTAAGATGCACTATAGGTGAGCTGGTGAAGACTAGATGGGCCAAATGGCCTCCTTCTGCGCTGTAGGGATTCTATCATTCTATGATCACTACCCACTGCCCCAGGCTACACCATGCACATAAACATATATGTTGCCACAGCAAATTAGACTCCCTGAGTGAACTGCAATGATTAAATAAAAGAGTTGATGAAGGGATGCAGTGGATGGTGCCTATATGGATTTAACAAAGTGTTTGTCAAAGTACCACATAAAAAGCTGGTTAACAAGATTGAGGTTAATGGGATAGGGGGATCAGTGTCAGAACAAAGAACAAAGAACAGTACAGCACAGGAAACAGGCCCTTCGGCCCTCCAAGCCTGTGCCGCTCCTTGGTCCAACTAGACCAATCGTTTGTATCCCTCCATTCCCAGGCTGCTCATGTGACTATCCAGGTAAGTCTTAAACGATGTCAGCGTGCCTGCCTCCACCACCCTACTTGGCAGCGCATTCCAGGCCCCCACCACCCTCTGTGTAAAAAACGTCCCTCTGATGTCTGAGTTATACTTCGCCCCTCTCAGCTTGAGCCCGTGACCCCTCGTGATCGTCACCTCCGACCTGGGAAAAAGCTTCCCACTGTTCACCCTATCTATACCCTTCATAATCTTGTATACCTCTATTAGATCTCCCCTCATTCTCCGTCTTTCCAATGAGAACAACCCCAGTCTACCCAATCTCTCCTCATAGCTAAGACCCTCCATACCAGGCAACATCCTGGTAAACCTTCTCTGCACTCTCTCCAATGCCTCCACGTCCTTCTGGTAGTGCGGCGACCAGAACTGGACGCAGTACTCCAAATGCGGCCTAACCAGCGTTCTATACAGCTGCATCATCAGACTCCAGCTTTTATACTCTATACCCCGTCCTATAAAGGCAAGCATACCATATGCCTTCTTCACCACCTTCTCCACCTGTGTTGCCACCTTCAAGGATTTGTGGACTTGCACACCTAGGTCCCTCTGTGTTTCTATACTCCTGATGACTCTGCCATTTATTGCATAACTCCTCCCTACATTATTTCTTCCAAAATGCATCACTTCGCATTTATCCGGATTAAATTCCATCTGCCACCTCTCCGCCCAATTTTCCAGCCTATCTATATCCTGCTGTATTGCCCGACAATGCTCTTCGCTATCCGCAATTCCAGCCATCTTTGTGTCAGCTTGGATAATAAATTGGCTTTGGGACAGAATGTTTTGTGTCAGGGTAAATGGAGGATGATAGATTCCCCGAGGGTAAGTATGAGCAAGAAGCAGCTCAGAGCAAAGGCTCAGCCCAAGTGAATGCCGGCCCCCATCTGCACTGTTTCGACTGGAGCTTTTGAATGTCTATTCCATTGCCTACAAGGTGATTTCACCTCTACGTACCTATCTCATTCTGTGGTCATCTCCCCTGGAAAAGTGAATTATCCAGCATCAGTCTTCAATCTGCTGAGCTCTGTGATTCTCGATTCTGGACTCATACTAAACAATAATTCTTTTCTCGGTGGTCTTTGACCTGTGAATCTTTCTTTCTTTCTCTATCCCACCATTACTATATAAATGAAAAGGAGGCCACATTACTATCCTCCTCTCGTGTTTGCAGTAAACTAACCCTCTGACTTGACCCTGTCTCCAGTTTGCTGTGGCACTAAAATATTTATAGGATCAAGAGAAGGGGGTTATTAATAGAAATTGGATTGTGCCACAACCAAAGGGATTTAGGAAATGCACCACCTCTTACAAAGGGGGAAATTAAAATCAGAAACATCTTTCTGTTTATGGATGGGTTGTGAGAAGGGAACTCGAGGCTGCATAAATTAAACCCTCTCCTCGCTGTACCTATATAACCTTCCTCATTCTAACCACTCTCTCGGTGAAGAAGTTTCTCCTGAATTCCCTATTGGAATTGTTATTGACCATCTGGTATTTATAGCCTTCGGTTTGGATTCCCCCACAAGTGGAAACCTCTGGTGCACACCTACCCTATCAAATTGCTTCATTATTTAATGTCTCTATTAGATTAAAGTTTGTTTGTTTATTTAATTATTAGCGCCCCAAGTAGGCTTACATTAACACTGCAATGAAGTTATTGTGAAAATCCCCGAGTTGCCACACTCCGACGCCTGTTCGGGTACACTGAGGGAGAATTTAGCACCTAAACAGCACATCTTTCGGAGTGTGGGAGGAAACTGGAGCACCCGGAGGAAAGTCACACAGACACGAGGAGTCCACACAGACAGTGACCCAAGTTGGGAATCGAACCTGGGTAAATCAGCAATGTAGAAGATCGAGGGATAATCTTAAGTAGAACTTCTAAATTGGAAGAGGACTAATTGGTAGTCACGACAAACTGGTCAGTTTAACATCAGTGAGTGGCAAGGTTTCAGAAATAACAGTCAGGGGGAAAAATCAGCAGGCCTATGGAGAGGTTTGAGTTTATTGAGAGCCAGCACTGAATTGTAAAAGGCTTCATTAATGTGCTTAATTAATCAAAATTGATTTTTGATTAAATTATAAAGTTGCCGATGGAAGGATGCAGTGGACGGTGTCTTTATGGATTTTAGGACATGTTTGTCCAAAGTCCCACATGAAAAGCCAATTAATAAAACTGAGGTTCATGGGACAGGAGGGTCAGTGTCGGCTTGAATAATAATTTGGCTTTGGGAGGGAATGTATTGTGTCAAGGTAAATAATTGTGCTTCAAACTGGAGGATGGCTGATTCCCCGAGGGTAAGTACATGTTTCACTGATTTTTCTGAATGTGTATAAGTGACTTGGATATTGGAATCCAGAAATTTCAAAATTTGTCAAGGATACTCAAGGCATGGCAAACAGTCAGGATAATAACAAATCAGGTTCAACAGTACATAGCTATATAACCCAGCAGAATATTCACCCAGTGAAAGGGTAGGATAAAATCTAGACCAACAGAGCCAGTGCTATACTGACAGAGTGCTGCACTGTCAGAGGTGCACTCTTTCACATCACAATACTGACTACACTCAAGAGTACTTCATTGTGAAGTGTTCCGTGATGAGACTCCTTCGCAGTCACTGGGTCAAAATCCTGGAATTCCCTCCCGAATGGCATTGTGGGCCAACCCACAGCACATGGACTGCAGCGATTCAGGAAGGCAGCTCACCACCACCTTCTCAAGGGGCAACTGGGATGGGCAATAAATGCTGGCCAGCCAGCGACACACATGAATGAATAAAAAAAATGTAAATCCAAGACTTTTTCTTGCTGCATTTCAAGTCACCAAAGTGTTTTAAATAAAACTCGTGACAAAATAAATCATATTTGAAGTGTGTAGCATGGTGGCACAGTGGTTAGCTGTCTCACAGCTCCAGGGACCCAGGTTCAATTCCAGCCTCATGTCACAGTGTGGAGTTTGTACGTTCTCCCCGTGTCTGCGTGGGTTTCCTCCAGGTGCTCTGGTTTCCTCCCACACTCCAAAGTGCGGGTTAGGTGGATTAGCCATAGTAAATAGGTAGCCAGGGGTAGGGCAGGGGAGAGGGCCTGGGTAGGATGCTCCTTAGGAGAGTTGGTGTAGACTCGATTGGCCAAATGGCCTCCTTCTTCAGTGTATGGATTCTATGAAGTGGTTTCCTATTTTTTGTTCAAATGTTGAATTTGCAGTGATTCATTCCCAGGTAACAATTATTCTACTACACTTCAAAAGGTAACTCATTACCCATTAAGCACCTTGGAGCTTCCTGAGGTCAGAAAAGGCGCGATAGAAATGTAGCATATTTCTTTGTAACTGACCTGAAAAAGCAGACTGTTAGCATTTGAAAGCAGGATGGGAAAGGGGAGAATCCTCCAAATTGTCTCTGATCTGAAAGTGGAGAGAGAAAGAGACTGACAGACGTACTGTTCTTGCAGCAATGCTGCACTCCCTCTGCACTACACAGCCGGTACTTTCTGTGAGAGAATGGTACCAAAGTCTCTTTCTCTCGCTGTCTCCGGCATCTTCCAACACCTTCAATGAAGTGTTTTCCCCAATATCTCACACTCCTTGACAATGAAGCAGGCAGGAATTTCCACCCTGCAGCCAGAGAGAGTGGGGTTTCCCTGGGTTGTAAATTTCCTGACAGCTTTTATAACACTCTCGAGTTAACCTTTGGCCATCAAGCCCATGACTGAGTGAAACAGGCTATAAAAATCTTGGAGTAAATTAAATGTCCATAAATGACTAATTGTGTATTACTGTGCGATCACACTGGTGAATGTTAAATACACTGGTTTCCTGCTGTATAAATAATCTATTTGGCTCAATGTTGCATAACAGACAGACCCAGGGTCGACTGTTAAACACACGATGATGCAATACAATTGCAAACTAAAACTTCTCATGGCCTCCCAGTTGTTGCTTCCAATTTCAGCTCCTCCTTCTGTTTTAAAAGTGCCTCACCCATTCTTTGTCTACGCCCAGACTCAGTAAGAAGTCTCACAACACCAGGTTAAAGTCCAACAGGTTTATTTGGTGAGTCTCATCTGATGAAGGGGCAGTGCTCCGAAAGCTCATGATTCCAAATAAACCTGTTGGACTTTAACCTGGTGTTGTGAGACTACTTACTGTGCCCACCCCAGTCCAACGCCGGCATCTCCACATCATGCCCAGACTGGCAGCATTCATGTGCTATTTAACTGTAGAGGCAGCATGGCTTAACTGTCTTATCAACACAGGCTTATTTCTCTGTTGGTGTCGCTAGAATGCTCCCAGATGTCAGGACAGAGGACAGGACTCTAACGCATCTATCTACGCGCCCCCCCCCCCCCCCCCCCCCCCTCCGCCCAGCAGCACATTAAATAATTGAAATGTTCCCAGTATTATCCAGGTTGAGGTGAGCTATCTCCGGGTACAGCGTGATTGAACATGCAACCTCTCTGCTCCGAGTTCTCAGCTGCCATTCAGTGTCTTTGTGTGAGTTGTTGTTCAGCAAGGTCTGAGTCAGAAGGTTATGGAATCAAATCCCAGTCCAGAGACTTGGCCATAAAATCCAGTCTGGTGCTCCAGACTGTAGGGATGAGGAAACAAGGTTCAGAACACTCGATTGAGGGTTACAAGTTAGCAAGGAACGAGCTGAAAAAGGGGCTTAGGAGAGCTAGGAGGGGACATGAGAAGTCCTTGGTGGGTCGGATCAAGGAAAACCCCAAGGCTTTTTACTCTTATGTGAGGAATAAAAGAATGACCAGGGTGAGGTTAGGGCCGGTCAAGGACAGTAGTGGGAACTTGTGTATGGAGTCAGTAGAGATAGGCGAGGTGATGAATGAATACTTTTCTTCAGTGTTCACCAAGGAGAGGGGCCATGTTTTTGAGGAAGAGAAGGTGTTACAGGCTAATAGGCTGGAGGAAATAGATGTTCGGTGGGAGGATGTCCTGGCAGTTTTGAATAAACTGAAGGTCGATAAGTCCCCTGGGCCTGATGAAATATATCCTAGGATTCTTTGGGAGGCAAGAGATGAGATTGCAGAGCCTTTGGCTTTGATCTTTGGGTCCTCGCTGTCCACGGGGATGGTGCCAGAGAACTGGAGAATGGCGAATGTTGTTCCTCTGTTTAAGAAAGGGAATAGAAATGACCCTGGTAATTATAGACCGGTTAGTCTTACTTCGGTGGTTGGTAAATTGATGGAAAAGGTCCTTAGGGATGGGATTTACGACCATTGAGAAAGATGCGGATTAATCCGGGATAGTCAGCACGGATTCGTGAAGGGCAAGTCGTGCCTCACAAATTTGATAGAATTTTTTGAGGAGGTAACTAAGTATGTTGATGAAGGTAGGGCAGTTGATGTCATATACATGGATTTTAGTAAGGCGATTGATAAGGTCCCCCATGGTCGGCTTATGATGAAAGTGAGGAGGTGTGGGATAGAGGGAAAGTTGGCCGATTGGATAGGTAACTGGCTATCAGATCGAAGACAGAGGGTGGTGGTGGATGGAAAATTTTCAGATTGGAGGCAGGTTGCTAGCAGAGTGCCACAGGGATCAGTGCTTGGTCCTCTGCTCTTTGTGATTTTTATTAATGACTTAGAGGAGGGGGCTGAAGGGTGGATCAGTAAATTTGCTGATGACACCAAGATTGGTGGAGTAGTGGATGAGGTGGAGGGCTGTTGTAGCCTGCAAAGAGACATAGATAGGATGCAAAGCTGGGCTGAAAAATGGCAAATGGAGTTTAACCCTGATAAATGTGAGGTGATTCATTTTGGTAGGACTAATTTAAATGTGGATTACAGGGTCAAAGGTAGGGTTCTGAAGACTGTGGAGGAACAGAGAGATCATGGGGTCTATATCCACAGATCTCTAAAGGTTGCCACTCAAGTGGATAGAGCTGTGAAGAAGACCTATAGTGTGTTAGCTTTTATTAACAGGGGGTTGGAGTTTAAGAGCCGTGGGGTTATGCTGCAACTGTACAGGACCTTGGTGAGACCACATTTGGAATATTGTGTGCAGTTCTGGTCACCTCACTATAAGAAGGATGTGGAAGCACTGGAAAGAGTGCAGAGGAGATTTACCAGGATGCTGCCTGGTTTGGAGGGTAGGTCTTATGAGGAAAGGTTGAGGGAGCTAGGGCTGTTCTCTCTGGAGCAGAGGAGGCTGAGGGGAGACTTAATAGAGGTTTATAAAATGATGAAGGGGATAGATAGAGTGAACGTTCAAAGACTATTTCCTCGGGTGGATGGAGCTATTACAAGGGGGCATAACTATAGGGTTCATGGTGGGAGATATAGGAAGGATATCAGAGGTAGGTTCTTTACGCAGAGAGTGGTTGGGGTGTGGAATGGACTGCCTGCAGTGATAGTGGAGTCAGACACTTTAGGAACATTTAAGCGGTTATTGGATAGGCACATGGAGCACACCAGGATGATAGGGAGTGGGATAGCTTGATCTTGGTTTCAGATAAAGCTCGGCACAACATCGTGGGCCGAAGGGCCTCTTCTGTGCTGTACTGTTCTATGTTCTATGTTCATTGCAGGACTGAGGGAGTGCTGCATTGTCAGAGACGTTGCTTTTCCGATCAGATGTTAAACCAATATCCAGTCTGCACTCTTTTCAGAGGGTGTAAGACACCCGCTTTAGCATCATGTACAGGGGAATTCTCCTCATAACCTGGCCGATATTTTTCCATCAACCAAAATCACTCAAACAGGCTTTCTGGTTGGTTACCACAATGCTTTTTGTGGGATCTTGCTGTGCACAAATTGCTACCATGTTTCTGATGTTACAACTGGGATCACATTTCACTGGCTATAATGTGTTTTGGAACTTTCCTGAAGTTGTGAAGGACATTGTGGAAATGCAAGTTTGTTTTTTTCTCTCAGTGGAACAGTTTATTCTGTTCTATAAACTGCTGTGGTTGTTGAATCTCTCTTCACATCCTCGACATTGACCATTCACTGGCCTGCTCAGGTGTCAGTGCAGAAAGGGGATCAAAATGAACCTTAACGGTCTGTGAGTTTACACAAGATCAATGCTGGTCTTGCCAGTGAAGCCCGCTTCCCTTGAATGAATTAAATGAAATATCAGACCGTCTGGGAACTTCCTGAGACGATCGGCCAGGGTTTTACAATGATGTCACTGAATCCTATTAACCTGGAGTGTTTTTCTGCCTAACTCCCATCAGGATTAGGAGAGGGATGGTGGTGTGGGGGAACTCAAACTGCAATGCTGAACAACCGGTCACCAGGATAGATAGATTTTTGAACAGTAAAGGAATTAAGAATTATGGTGAGTGGGCGGGTAAGTGGAACTGGGTCCACGAAAAGATCAGCCATGATCTTATTGAATGGCAGAGCAGGCTCGAGGGGCCAGATGGCCTACTCCTGCTCCTAGTTCTTATGTTTTTATGTTCTTATGTTCTCACAGGAACCCTGGTTCAATTCCGGACTTGAGTCACTGTCTGTGTGGAATCTGCACATTCTCCCCATGTCTACGTGGGTTTCCTCCGGGTGCTCCAGTTTCCTCCCAAAGTCCAAAGATGTGCGAATTAGGTTGATTGGTCATGATAAATTACTCTTTATTGTCAGGAGGACTAGCACCGTTAATATGTGGGGTCTTGGGGATAGGGTCTGGGTGAAATTGTGGTCGGTGCAGGCTCGATAGGCTGAATGGCCACTGTAGGAATTCTATGATTTTTTTTCTTTTCTTGTCACACTGACCATGAGGCACCTTTTCCAGCCACTGTCAGATTGGAGAAGTTGGGACTATTTTTGAGAATGAAAGGGCACAGATAAAGAAGCAATGGTGACATGAGGAAATCTTTCACACAGCGAGCGGTTAGGATCTGGAATGCACTGTCTGAGGATGTGGTGGAGACAGATTCACGCAGAGAGTTGTTAGGATCGGGAATGCACTGTCTGAGAGTGTGGTGGAGACAGATTCACACAGCGAGTGGTTAGGATCGGGAATGCACTGTCTGAGAGTGTGGTGGAGACAGATTCACACAGCGAGTGGTTAGGATCTGGAATGCACTGTCTGAGGGTGTGGGGGAGACAGATTCATTCAAGGCATTCAAAAGGGAATTGGATCATAATCTGAAAAGGAAGAATGAGCAGGGATACGTAGAAAGCAGATGGGGAAAAACTGGAGGAGGTCATTTTGTTTGAAATGGAGGGGTTTGCAATGAATCGTTTTCGATCAAAGACAAGTTATGGTGAAGAGGGGGTGTGGCCCTTCAGAGGGCCAATCACAGCCCCCCACACTACAGAAGTGAAATGACCACCCACTGAGCTCCAGCTAACATCACGAAGGAGACAGGGGAATGAGCAGACCCCAACTTTTCAAACTCTCAGAGATTTGATGTTATTTTATCAGATTTTTTGAACTTTGGTCCTCGTAACCTCTGCCCCCTAAAAACACATTCAGAAAAATAAAATCCCTGGCTCCACTCCCGACTAACTCCATTAAGCAGGCCAGAAATTGCTTAAATCACTCGTTGATTTCAATTAATCTCTTTCAATCCCATCAGTTTCTGTGTAGCAAAGTACTCAGGCAATGATGGAGTCAGAGCAAGAGAAACACCACGATTAAATACCTCACCTCAATCTGTGCCAAAGTAAATTCTGCCGTGCTTAATTGGCTGGTAATTCATGCCCCTAAGTGCATAATTACCAGGATCAACATCGAGTTTATCTAATAAAAAATGGACGGTTAGGAGCAGAGATTGTGCCGTGGTTGTGAGGTTATGTTTACCGTTGATCGTTCAGGCAAATTACTTCATCACAATCAAGGGAAAAAATCAGGAATGATGGTTTGGAATTGTTTTTTTTGAGAAAGATGATACTTTGGCAAACTTGCTTTTCACGAGAGAATTTTGTATGCTGTAATGTGATTTCAGTGACCTCACTCTAGAACCCGATATTAGCAGTCCTTGACAGCTGCACATGCCTGATTGTGATAGAAAGCAATATTTTTTTGTGATTTTTATGTTCTGTGCTATTTTTAAATACATACCAACCAATTTTCCACTTCTCAGGAATCAAATCAGCCAGGGTTCCTGCCCCTGATTGAAGGGGACCCAGGCTGTGTTGTCACTCACATTGCAGAACAGACCAAGGCAACAATGAATAAATGGAACAAGATGCCAGATTTTCCTGCCAAGTTCGTGGAGCTCAAATCTCCAAAAGTCATGCTGAAGTTGTGCCATGGTCTGCTTAAGTAGCACCTGGAGTACTGAAATTACATCAAAAATGCTGGAAACACTCAACAGAACTGGCAGCATCTGTGGGGGCGAGAGAGACGGAGTGAACATTGTGGACTAATGACCTTGCAACAAAAATATCAGTGGTGTAATCATTTTTAACTAAATACAGGAGCAAGGGAAGAGGAGGGCAACAAAGATTAAGGGTAACAGGGTGGAAAGTAGGACTGGCGATGGCGCAATGCCGGAAGGGGTGGTAGAGAGTATAGAAACTAAAGGGGTCTCACTGACTGTTAGTGAATACACTTACCAGACAGACTGCTGACATTCATCCTCGGAAACTCACAATTCTAAGCTGCTTTGACATTTCAGCCGTGGGTGTGAGAATGGGGCGTCACTCACTATTTGTCATCTATCCCTAACCGGAGAAGGAAGAATCGACCACATTGCTGTTAGACCGGCGTCAAAGATTGTTCAGACCGCACTATGTTTCTCAGAATTACAATTCAGTTGGCGGGTTATTAGTGACCTAAGCCGAATCCATTTGCTGAATGAAAGTAGAAAACAGTCTGCTGCATTTTGCCCACTGTTCCTGTTCTCTCTGGCAGCCTCGAATGAAGATACATTATAATCTGTGGGATGACTTTATCAAGTACCTTTGTAAATTCTTGGGAAGAATTGGTCCAATTGGGCGGCACGGTGGCACAGTGGTTAGCACTGCTGCCTCACAGTGCCAGGGACCCGGGTTCGATTACTGGCTTGGGTCACTGTCTGTGTGGAGTTTGCACGTTCTCCCCGTCTCTACGTGGGTTTCCTCCGGATGCTCCGGTTTCCTCCCACAATCAGAAAGTCGTGCTGGTTAGGGCATTGGCCGTGCTAAATTCTCCCTCAGTGTACCCGAACAGGTGTGGCGACTAGGGGATTTTCACAGTAACTTCATTGCAGTGTTAATGTAAGCCTACTTGTGACTAATACACTTTAACTTAACTAATTGCTCTGGAAATTTTCTTGTGGAATCCAGTAACTCAGCGAATACTAACTGAAAAATTCTGGATTTTTTAATCTGGTATTTGGTAGATTTTGCAAATAGAGTTGAGGTCCATGAGTGATCGGCACTCCTGCACGGCCGCCGCTGAGGGTTGAGATGTACAATTCTGGAACTGTGCTGAGCATTCATGTTAACAGATCAGTTGAAATGATCATTTGTAAGGAATAGGACACTATTGGCGTAAAAGGAGAGATTGCAGGAAATTGCTAATCAGCTGCATGGTCCAGTGAATGTACAGTCACTGGTAAAACACCAGTGGTGTCAGGAAAAGCCTTTGTTGGCCACTTAAGGGCATCAATTGGCCTAAGGATGGGAGGGCCATCCAATTCACCACCCCACATCACGCCCAAGCCCTCATCCCCTACCCCAACATACTCCCAGGGATATGGGGTGTCGCTGGCTAGGCCAGCATTTATTGCCCATCCCTAATTGCCCTTGAGAAGATGGTGGTGAGCTGCCTTCCTGAACCGCTGCAGTCCATGTGGTGTCGGTACACCCACTGTGCTGATAGGGAGGGAGTTCCAGGATTTTGATCCAGTGACACTGAAAGAACAGCGATATGTTTCCAAGTCAGGATGGTGAGTGGTTTGGAGGGGAACTTGCAGGTGATGGTATTTCCATGTATCTGCTGCCCTTGTCCTTCTAGATGGTGGAGGTTGTGGGTTTGGAAGGTGCTGTGAAAAAGGTTGCAGCGAGTTGAGGATGTGCATCTTGTAGATTATCACACTATTACCACAGTGCATCGGTGATGGAGGGAGTGAATGTTTAAGGTGGTGCATGGGATGCTAGTCAAATGATGTGCTTTGCCCTGGATGGTGTTGAGTTTCCTGGGTGTTGTCAGAGCAAGTTAAGTGCAGGCAAGTGGAGACTAATCCATCACACTCTTGACTTGCTCCTTGTAGATGGTGGACAGGCTTTAGGGAGTCAGAAGATGATTTATTGACCTGCCCTTGTATTTATAATATGTCACAGTATTTATGGACCAGTCCGATTTAGTTTCTGGTCAATCGTAACCCCCAGGATGTTGATAGCCATAGAATCATAGATAGTACAGCTCGACTTGATTGGCACCCCATCCACAAACATTCACTCCCGCCACCACCATTACAAAGTGTGTACGATCTACAAGATGCACTGCAGGAACTCAACAAGGTCCCTTAGGCAGCACCTTCCAAACCCAAGACCCCTACCATCTAGGAGGACAAGGGTGGCAGATATCTGGGAACACCACTACTTGCAAGTCCCCCTCCAAACTATTCACCATCCTGACTTGGAAATATATATTACCGTTCCTTCAGTGTCGCTGTGTCAAAATGGGAACTCCCTCCCGCACAGCACAGTGGGTGTACCTACACCACATGGGCTGCAGCAGTTCAAGAAGGCAGCTCACTGCCACCTTCTCAAGGGCAATTAGGGATGGGCAAAAAATTCTGTCATTGCCAACAATGCCCACACCCCATGAATGAATAAAAAAAACAGGAGGCCATTCAGGCCATCAAGTTTGTCCTGGCTCTTTGGAAGAGAAATCTACTTTGTTCCACTCCCTGCTCTTTCCCCGATCCTTGCAACGTCAATCAATATTTATTCAATTCCTTTTGAAAGTTCGACCCACCAGCCAATCAAGCATTCCAGCTGCTCCCTCAGACTCTCTCAGACATGAAGTATGAGCATTCAGAGGACAGATTGCAAGTGGCAAACTATCCAAACTATAATCATTACAGTTTCAAGCCCTCACTCCATCTCTAACCCTGACCCTAATCCTGATCTAACCCTAGTGCTGACCCTAAACTTAGCCTAAACTCTAACTTTGACTCTGACCGTAACCCTAGCGCTAACATTAGTTCTACCTCCGATCCTAACTCTGTCCCTAACACAACAGCTTTAACAGTGAATGGGGTAAAAACTGGCCGTGATAACAAGAATGAGGCTGGAGGAATACAAGTGAAGGAGGGGAACAGGAGACAGTTCAGGACTTAACGAGTTAAAGTGAACTAAAGTCAAAGTTTGAACAGCATAAATTCCAAAGTCATTAAATTACATATATATTTCCTGCGAGCTATAGTGTACAGTATTAATTTTTTAATATATAACTGGATTCATCCCTGCTCTGCTCCAGTTACACCTAATGAGGATAATTATTCTGAGGCTTAACTATAATTCTGTATCGATTCCTGGGCTTTTGAAAACATTTATTGGCAGGGGTAGGTTTGCAGGGCTAACTAAAGGTATCTTCATTCCACATAAACAGATGGTGCTATCCCCCCCCCCCCCACCCGCCCTCCCCGCCACCCTCCCCTCCCCCACATCTGCCACTCAGCCCCTGCGGCCTAACAGAAAGAGGACTAATTCCCAAGTATAGTCACTTACAGCAAATTTAAGGATGGGATTAAGACTGACTCATACTGGAGGGTAGAAGGTTGAATTTTTTTTTCTGAACAAAAATATGCGGTTAATTCCATCTTGTCAACAGTGAGTATTGAAGATTATTAATTGGCAGATGCAGGTTGTGTGCAATCACAATGGGAACTCTGTTGCTGTTTAATTTTGGAGACACAGCTCAGATCTGGGTTATAAGCAGGGTATCATCTGAAGATGAGTGTGCAGGGGGATTTACTGAGGTGTGTTAGGAGAAGGCGGTAAGAGTTGTATTGGGGTCATTCGGTGGAAAGAGAGCTGTGATTGGAAGGAAGGTTGTTTCCTAACTTTTTTATAATTTAGATTTTTTTGTGTTCAATTTCCTGATGTGTTTTTTTTCCAATTAATTCAGTTTCCCTCCTTCCCCCATGCTTTGCCCTCTGTTAGTGGTTCCACAACACCAGGTTAAAGTCCAACAGGTGTATTTGGTAACACAGTAAACCTGTTGGACTTTAACCTTGTGTTGTGAGACTACTTACTGTGCCCACCCCAGTCCAACGCCGGCTACTCCACATCTTGTCCTCCTTTACCACCAGTGCCCCTCGTCCACCTCTCTGGTCTTTAGCTGTGAGGTTTCAACAGAACCCATGTTGAGTTCCAGGCTCCCTGTTCCTTCCTTCGAAAGGAACGACCAGTCATGGGGAGGCCAAGCTCATCTCTACCCCCTTCCATCCAACTCCCAACCCCAGCTAATACTTCACTGTCTGGGCAGGACCTCTATGGCCAGGAGACTGACCTGTGGCTTAGGGAAGGGAAGAGGAGAGGAAAGAAAGAGCAAGAAAAAGCAAGGCATAGATTAATGTTGTTCTTTTCAGAACCTCAGGACGTCTCAAATTGATTTACTGACACTATTGTTACTCAGCAAAAGGATTTGAATGTAAGCGAGTATCATGTTTGTTCCTCTTGGAAAAGGGGAGCCCTGGAAGATGAAAGATTTCAAGCTTTATGAAGGAATCTGACAAACACCAACCCAGTTACACGGATGCGTATATACAGCAGCAAATCATTGTGTGCAGCTGTCAGTGCATTTCGGCTCTTTCTACCTAACTCATCCTGCCCGAACACTCAGTATGGACACACTGCTTTTCTCTGCTGCTAACTGTGTGTATAATAAATAAGGCTTTGTCTACATTGCTTGTCACTGTGGGAAAAAAGAGCCTCCATTGGCATGAGATCTCAACCACCTTTTCACGCAATGCTTCTTATAGGCTCTCCTTCGCTCACGTACTTTTCTCCAACATACTGTGATTCTCGCCAGTACTTTCATTCTCTCACTCCATTCTTCCCAGTTTTTCTAATGGAATGTGAACATCACTGACTAGGCCAGCATTTATTCCCAATCCCTAATTGCCCCCGAGGAGCCAGTGGCGAATTGCCTCCCTGAACTGCTGCAGTCCATGTGGGGTAGGTACATCCACAGTGCTGCTCCAGAGAGTTTCAGGATTTTGACCCAGCAACAGTGAAGGAACAACAATATATTTCCAAGCCAGGGTGGTGAGTGACTTGCAGGGGAATCTGCAAATGGTAGTGTTCCCAGGTACCTGCTGCTGTTGTCCTTCTAGGCGGTAGCAGTCGTGTGTTTGGAAGGTGCCATGAAAAAGGTTGCAGCGAGTTGAGGATGTGCATCTTGTAGATTATCACACTGTTACCACAGTGCATCGGTGGTGGAGGGAGTGAATGTTTAATGTAGTGAATGGGGTGCCAGTCAAGTGGGCCGCTTTGTCCTGGATGGTGTTGAGCTTCTTGAGTGTTGTTGGAGCTGCACCCATCCAGGCAAGTGGAGAGTATTCCATCACACTCCTGACTTGTGCTCTGTAAATGGTAGACTCGCTTTGGGGGGTCAGGAGCCACAGAATTCCCAACCTCTGATTTTACTCCTGTAGCCACGGTATGTACATGGCCAGTTCTGCTTCTGGTCAATGAAAACTCACAAGATGTTGATCATGAGTAACTCAGCAACAGTAATGACACTGAATGTCAAGGGGAAATGGTTTGATTGTCTCTTACTGGAGATGGTCACTGCCTGGCCATTGTGTGGAACCAATGCTACTTTCCACTTAGCTTGAATGTTGTCCAGGTCTTGCTGCAAGTGTGCACGGACTTCTTCAGCATCAGAGAGTCCTGAATGGCACTGAACACTGCAATTATTAGACAACATCCCCATTTCTGACCTTATGACAATGAAGGTCATTGATAATGCAGCTGAAGGTGGTTGGGCCTAGGACACATTACCCTGAAGACCTCCTGCAGTGATGCCCTGGGACTGAGAGGATTGACCTCCAGCCACCACAACCATCTCCCTTTGTGCCGGGTACGACTCCAACCAGGGGAGAGTTTCCCCTTGATTCCCATTGACTCCAGTTTTGCTCAGGCTCCTTGATGCCACACTTGGCCAAAAGCTGCCTTGATGTCAAGAGCTGTCACTCTCACTTCAGTTCTTGAGTTCAGCTTTTTTATCCATTGAAATAACTCCTCAGAGGCCGGAGTCCCTTCACCAGATTCCCTTTATTAACAAACTTATCCCCACTCCTAAAAATGCTTCAGGTATAAAGTCAGAATCCAGAGCGCCCATAGACCTGACGCTCCTCATTATATAGACAGGTGAGACTCTCTGATTGGGCAGGCAGTCATTACCTCAATCAGGGAGCTCATACCTTAAGAGGCCGACCTCATGGGTCTCATTGAGGTCATTACATCCATGTTTGTACCAAAGTTGTAATGAGGTCAGATGTCAAGTGACCCTGGCAGAACGCAAGCAGGAAAGTTCCAGATGGTAATCTCCCTCTTCCAGTCTGTCACTCTCACTCTTGTACATTGGGTGGGATCTTGAGCCCGTGTTTGCTGTCTGCTGGATTGGCATTGGAAGCTCAATATCCACTGAAAGCCGGAAGTTGTGAATCTCGCCGGTGAGATCGCAACTTCCGATTTCCGCAACTCCACGCTGTCAGCGTAATCAGATTCACACAGATTCCTAATTTAAATATATTTTAATGGTTTTAAATATTATTAACAGGCCTCCTCACCGTATATTGCAGCAGAGATACATTCCTTTCTGGCACTAAAACACAACAGAAAAAGTGGCCCAACCATGGCTAACGAAAGAAATGAGGGAGAGCATTAGATCCAAAGAAGAGTCAGATAAAGTTTCCGGAAAAAACCGCAAGCCTGAGGATTGGGAGAAGTTCAGAATTCAGCAAAGGAGGAACCAAGAGATTGATGCAGAGGGGAAAATATAGTTTGAGCCTAAATTTGTAATGAACAAGAGCAACTGTAAGAACTTCTGTAAGTGTGCGTAAATAACAAGATTAGTGAACTCATTGAAAGCCTTACAGTTCAAAATGGGAGAATTTATAGTAGAGAAGAAGGAAATGGCAGTGCTGTCAAACTGCTACTTACATTCTCTCTTCCGAGAAATGCAACAGGACTAAGTGAGAAGGAGGAATTGAAGAAAATTAGTGTTACAAAACAATAGTGCTGGAGAAATGAATAGGATTGAAAGCTGATAAATGCTCAGGGTCTGATAGCCTAGATTCCAGGGGATTAAAGGAGGTGGCCATGGAAATAGTGGATGTATTGGTTGTCATCTTCCAAAACTTTGTAGAATCTGGAACAGACCCAGCTGATTGGAGAGTGGCAAATGTAACCCCTTTATTTAAAAAAGGAGGGAGAAAACCGGGAATTACAGACCGGTTAGCCTGATATCAGGAGTAGGGAAAATGCTAGGGTCTAATATAAAGGGTTCGATAGCAGGGCATTTCAAAAACATTGACAGGATTAGACAACATCAACATGGATTTATGAAAGGGAAATCATGCCTAACAAAACTACTGGAATTTTTGAGGACATAATAACTGAATAGATAAAGGTGAACTGGTGGATGTGGTATATTTGGATTTTCATCAAGTTTTCAATGAAGTCCCACATAAGAGGGTAGTGCTCAAAATTACAGAGCACGGGATTGGGAATAAAAGAAGAATCCGACAGTGCAGAGGGAGGCCATTCAGCCCATCGAGTCTGCACTGACCACAATCCCACCTATCCCTATAAACCCAAGCATTTACCCTAGCTAGTCCCCCTGATACTAAGGGGCAATTTAGTGTGGCCAATCCATCTAACCTGCACATCTTTGGAGTGTGGGAGGAAATCGGAGCACCCGGAGGAAACCCACAGAGACACAGGGAGAATGCGTAAACTCCACACAGACAGTCACCCAAGCTGGGAATCGAACCCGGGTCCCTGGTGCTGTGAGGCAGCAGTGCTAAGCACTGTGCCACCATGCCGCCCCCATATAGGCTTGGATTGAGAATTGGTTAACAGACAGGAGAGCGGGGGGAGTATGGTGTTGAGATAGAGGATCGGCCATGATCACACTGAATGGTGGAGCAGGCTAGAAGGGCTGAATGGCCTACTCCTGCTCCTATTTTCTGTGTTTTTATGATTGCAGGGTAATAGATGAAGAGCCTTGTTGATTTTGAAGGGAAACACTTGTATCATTTTGATCTCCACTCCAGCAAACGGAACCAGTGCAAATCTTTCAGATTATTTCAGCACTTACTGGGCCGATGAACCTCATTGCATCTGTGTAGTCTTTGTGAATTGTTTTCTGGTGGTGAGAATTGCAGAGAAGGGAGGAGATCATGGTGGGAATCGGGACGTGTGAGTGAGGTGGGGGCAGAGATTCAGCCCAGAAACAATGACAGTAAAATCTGTGAGAGTTTCCCAGTTGTGGCGCAGTGTGCTGTGGATATCAAAGGGCCTTGAAATGGTGAGACTTTCGATGATGTGAAGCCGGCTCCGGCCTCCAGTGATGTTTATCTTGGACTGATGAAGATTAAACCATTGATGTTCTACCAAGAAACAATTTAATTCAGTGTCAGGAATTCCCATTCCTAATTTCCTCTTTTTATTTTGTTATTATTATTTGTAAATGAAGCGGAGTTGTGTCTAAGAGTTCCCACTTTGAGAGTTCCATGAGGCTGTTCAGTGGCTTCATTCCAAAGGAATATTTATTGGATCTGGCAAAGTTGAGAATTCCCAGAACAGTTTGGAGTCCGGGGTTAGAATGGCAGCCAGACAAAGTCTGTCCAAAACACTGACAGTGTCCTCACACAGAGAGGCTCGCTGATTGCAGGCCCAGCCCGGGGTTCATCAAAACTGCACAGCAAGATCCCAGATTTGATTCTGGACTCAACGCAAGTTAACTGACCTCATCCAAGAAGAGGAATGAAGTGTTTCTTAGTCAGGTCTGGCAGCATCTGGACAAAGCTTTGACAAAAGGTAATCTGGACTCAAAATGTCAGCTCATTTCTCTCCTTACAGATGCTGTCAGACCTGCTGAGATTTTCCAGCATTTTTGGTTTCAGATTCCAGCATCCGCAGTAATTTGCTTTTGTTCTTCAGTCAGAGTGGGATTAGAAGAAAGCAGTCAGGATTCCTGTGCCTGGCAGGAAGATGTGAGCACTGTGGGTGCGGTGGCCAAGGTGGCCTTAGGCAGTGATTCTGACAACTCTGGGAGCAGACCTTCCCCTGAAGAATCTTAGCGGGTTCAGGAGGGCAGCACCTGCAGCACTCGACTGACAATCCACACCCTGACATGGACAGAATTCATCACTTTCAATAACAAACCTTCAACACATACTCACTGCAACACGCACAGGGGCTGGGATCCTCCAGTCAGGCTCACCGCCAGAGCAGAAAATACTGCCCGAGGTCATACGCACACACACACAGGCAGACACATACAGCCGCTTAGATAGATATACACACACACACACATACACACACACACACACACAGGCAGACACATACAGCCACTTAGATAGATATACACACACACACACATACACACACACACACACACACAGGCAGACACATACAGCCGCTTAGATAGATATACACACACACACACATACACACACACACACACACACACAGGCAGACACATACAGCCACTTAGATAGATATACACACACACACACAGGCAGACACATACAGCCACTTAGATAGATATATACACACACACATACACACACACACAGGCAGACACATACAGCCGCTTAGATAGATATATACACACACACATACACACACACACACACACACAGGCAGACACATACAGCCACTTAGATAGATATATACACACACACACACACACACATATACACACACATACACACAGCTATATGCACAGAGGCACACACATACAGAAAGACAGGTACATAGAAACACACACAGATACACACAGTGTAAAATGGATGATTCATTTGCTATTGTCTATTATCAGCCCAATACTGAAGTGAGAATTGTGTGAACTGGCAGGAATTCCAGATACCCTGTCTCTCCCTGGGCTAGGGACTGAACACAATTCCACTGCCTGGCACCAGCGCTAAATGAACTACAATCCAAAAACAATCACATAATCCTTTTCAAATTCCTTTCACTGAGTCTTTCCATGATCTTGTGCTGGTGGCAGGTTTCCAGGGAGCCCTGACAGGAAGATAACCAGATGTGTAGTTAATGTCCCAGAGCTGCTGCCCAGTAATACCCCTCCGTGACCTCTTAAATGGCAGCCAATTTTCTAGGCCCTTGCTGGTGGTTTCTGAAAAAGCCAGCAATTACAGTAATAATTATTATTTCTATCACTTGAATCAATCGGATGTCATTAGCAGCTGGATTGCTGTCTGAACTGCTGTTTTCCAGGTTAGACTTGATATTCCGTTAATGGTCGTGACAGCTCATGACCAATCAGTTCCATTTGTTCTAATGCAGCGAGTTTGACCACATGAGTGTTTCACACTCGCTTCACTCACCGAGGCGGATTCCAAGATGATTAATGGAATGAATAGGGTGGACAGAGAAAAACTATTTCCTCTGGTGGAAGAATCCGGAATACGCAGTTGAAATTTGAGCCGGGGTGTTGTCAGGAAGCACTTCTTCACACAGAGGGTGGCGAAAATCTGGAACTCTCTCCTGAGAGGCTGGGGGTCAATAGACAATTAGTTGGTCTTGGACTAAGAACCATGTCCATAACCTCTGACAGTGGTGGATATTTCTGATCTATCCTTACTCTGTCCTGCGATTACAGGGGTGTTATTGACTTACTCAAAGTAGAAAATGTTTCCATTCAAATTGTTTATTGGGTAAAGATGATGGGGAGAGTCTATCAGCGTTCCCATGGAGATTTGCCTGACCAGATTTTATTGTTTTTGATTTGATTTGATTTATTATTGTCACATGTATTGGGATACAGTGAAAATATTGTTTCTTGCGCGCTATACAGACAAAGCATACCGTTCATAGAGAAGGAAAGGAGTGAGTGCAGAATGTAGTGTTACAGTCATAGCTAGGGTGTAGAGAAAGATCAACTTAATGCAAGGTAAGTCCATTCAAAAGTCTGACAGCAGCAGGGAAGAAGCTGTTCTCGAGTCAGTTGGTGCGTGACCTCAGACTTTTGTATCTTTTTCCCGACGAAAGAAGTTGGAAGAGAGAATGTCCGGGGTGCGTGGGGTCCTTAATTATGCTGGCTGCTTTGCTGAGGCAGCGGGAAGTGTAGACAGAGTCAATGGATGGGAGGTTAGTGCTGACAACAGCAGTGCCCTTCTCTGTTTGCTGCCAGAGATAGAGACCAGAATTCTCCCATCTCGCCCACCACTGGAATTTTAGCAGGTGGGTTGCGGACAATGTGAAGCCCCATTGATGGTCGGGCGGGAATTTCCAGCTTTTAGACCAGCGCGGCCGAAGAATTCCACCCAGAATCCCTGTATGAAACCCAAATATTGTCGATTAATAAAGCTAATTGCCTTCCAAGTAAGTATTGGTGGAGAATGATTCCTTTAGCGCATAGTTCATTTCTGTTTTGTTCAAGAATCTTGATGCAAATGCCTTTGGCTTCATTTCACCATTGGGCATTATGTTGGAACCCACTGCTCCCACCCTGTGAGGTGATGCATCACAAGCCAGTTGCAAAGGTAACTCCGGGTCAAACTATGTTTGCATTTCTGACCTTAGGAATGCATCTTTAGCTAGTGGAAGGTTTCTCACACTGGTCCACCCGTTTCCATTTCCTGTTTTGACACAATAAATTGTGTAATGGCTTAAGAATAGAGATTAGATTGCGGCCAAAGCTCCCATAAAATAACAAAGTTGATTGCTGTTTTGAGGTGCAGGTACCTCAGCAATGGCTTTGACTTTTGAAGGCGATTTGTGCAGTCCCTTTGCATCTATGACATGACCCAGATATTCAATAGAGGATTGGAGAAATTCACATTATCTTTTCGTACTCTTAATCTGTAATTTTCTAGTCTTTGGAGTGCGGCATTGGAGATGTTCTTCCTCATTCTTTCTAGTAACTAAGATAATGGGTGTGATTTTCTGGCTCATGTACAAATCGCACTGGGCATGGAGAATCGTGGAGGAAAGGCCATAGCGTGGTTAGCACTGGCGAGAATCCTTTCCCAGTCCCTGCGCCCCGACTGGTTCATGTCCAAGGTGCCAGGTCGGCAGTGGAAAAGGGGGGCTCCTGAAGGGGAGGGACAGGGGACCTGAAGGAGGCACTTTTGACAACCCCATAGTGGGGTGTCACTCACTTGGGGGGTTGCTGGTGCCAACGAGTGCAGTGGGGTGGGGGGGGGGCCTGGAGCCAATGAGTTGTGGGGGGGGGGTCTTAGCTAGCGAGCAGGAAGGAGGGGTGTAGGGTGATCTGGATTTCAAAAGGGTGCCCTGATTTCTGAGGAACCGGCCTTGCTGGTGTCTTTCGGTTCCCAATCCAAAAACATTTGGGTGAATTCAGTGAGAATCTCCCTGGCTCCAAAAACAAATTCTTAAATGTGGGTGAATTGTGAACTGAACCGCACCAAGCCACCCAATGGGAATCTCATCAGATTTCCCACTGGGTGGTTTGCTGTGATTTGTCTAACGCTGGACTCCTTCTAATCCACTTTGATTTTGACCCATGGCACATTGGAACAACACAGGTGCCGACGTGATGCCAAATCAAAGTCTTTTATATCTGAATAGCCCTTAGTGTGTCACAATTGTCACATATTGTTGTGAATCTGCATCCACATTCATTTGGAGGTAAATTTGACTTGGCCTTCAGCCAAGCCAGTGAATAAAGCATCAGTCAGAAGCAGAGGGTGCTGCTCTGCACACTGTACTGGATAGTGACTTTAAAATCACTACATGTGCGTACCGATTGTCATTCTTCATCACAGTCACTATTATATTAATCACTTATATTAAAGAGTTGGAGGGCTCCCGTCTTGATCAGCCTCTCTAATTCTGCCTTTACTTTTGGCCGGATTGTGTACGGCAATGACCTACCCTTTAAGCAACTTGCTTGACTTTTGTCATACTAAACCTCTCCACCTTTCCATCTCTCCTTTTTACTTTAAGATGCTCCTTAAAATCTATCGCTTTGCTTCAGCTTTTGGCCTAATCGTCTAATGTGGTTCTGTGTCAAATTTGCTTATTCTGCTGCTTTCTCCTGTGAAGTGCTATGGAATGTTTTATCATGTTAAAGAAACGAGATAAAAATGTTAATGTAGATGTTGTGCATTAATAGATTTAGAACCAAAGTGGGTGGACAGTGTTAAAATCAGCCATGATCTAATTGAGTGCTAGGACAGGCTTGAGGGACTGAATGGCCTTCTCCTGTTCCATGTCAATGAATGATTCTCAGTCCACTGTGAAGTTCTTGGACAGACACAGTTATATATTCAGCTAGAGACGTTTAGAATCAGCACAGGCTGTTAAACATGGATTCTTCTTTATCATCTCTTCCTAGTAGACTCTCTCTGCTGGTACATGCTGGTGGACAAAATGTACAATGTAATTTTCATTACACTGCACCCATGAAATTACTCAGTGAGAATAACCAGCAGCACTGATAGGTTCCTTCACCAACAACAAAGGATGCTGCGGGTAACTGTAAGTGGCAAATGAATTTTAAACTAAGCCAAGAACTGTGCAATAAAAGTAGTGGAATGACAAAGCTAAGGAAATCCCGATATATGAAGAGATTCCATGAGGAATTAAATATTCCCCTAATATTGTTTGTATTTACCAACAAGACCTACAGCTTTGGACGGATGAGTGACCATTTGAGACTCTACTAAACTGGAAGCCCGTGTACAGAGAATGAAACTACCTCAAAGCCCAATCATATTGCTTTACCCTCAAGCACTCAATCATCCTCATGAAGCGAGCCTCAGATAATTATATTCAACATATGTTGACCCAGCGACCAATGAAAAGAAACAGGATAACTTTAGTAATAGCTGGCGCAGGCCAGAACCTCAGGATAGAGTTTAAATGTCACCGTCAATTGCTAAACAATCGTTGGCGGTTACACACGCCACCAGAATTTTTCAGGCTTTCACAGGGCTTGGGTCGCTGAGCCCTGGAAATCACCCTGCTTTAACCTGACTGTAAAACAGGTGCAATGGAGACCGACTGACTCGCGTTCAGGCTGTTCAGATTTCACTATTTTCTGCAATGCGTCTGGAATGGATTACTGGGAGGGTCGCCAATCCTGCCATTTGTCTCTGGGGTCTCCAGGTCACCTCCTGCGAAAACCAGAGCAAACACTAAAACAAAACTTTGTGTGCTTGTTTTTTTTTCACATTTTCATTGAACTCTATCATTCATTAGTTACAAAACTATCAAAGGTTGTACTGAAGCGGTTTTCTGAGTCAAAAAACATCCAATCAGGTAACAAAGAACAAAGAATAAAGAAAATTACAGCACAGGAACAGGCCTTTCGGTCCTCCAAGCCTGCACCGACCGTGCTGCCCGACTGAACTAAAACTTCCTACCCTTCTGGGGACCATATCCCTCTATTCCCATCCTATTCATGTATTTGTCCAGACGCCCCTTAAAACTCACTATCGTATCTGCCAAAGAGCGACCAATAGCAGGAGATGTGGGAAGGAGGTCATGCGATGACAGATGATGCTGTTTGTCCATTCAGAGCTGACAACACAGAGAGATAACATGGAATGGTTTACAGGAGATTTAGAAAGGGGCAGATAGCGGGGGTTGACAGGTATACATGTTTGGAGCCAACAGGGATACAGGCCTGTACTGTTTTATGTTGCTATACCAACCCTCAGTCCCAAACCGCTGGAGTTTGGCCCCGTAACTAAATCTTGACAAAAGGCCATAAAAAATATAAGGCCCCCACAGACCTGGAAAACTTGCAGGAATGGCTGCAATGAGAAAAAGCCTCATAACAGGACGGGCAAGAAGCAGGAGCCTGTACAAATACCCCTCCTTACCCTGGGTAAGTTTTCTTCCTGTATCATACTGACAGGATCAGGTAAGAATTTTCTGTGACTAATTAAATTAATGCTCAGCACAGCAATGCTAGTCACTGGTCGCTGGAGTCCTTTGGAGTATTATATGTATGTAAACGGAGAGATTTATATATTTGGAGAGAAAGCGAACAAAATTCTGAGCTGGATTTAGGTTAATTTCCTTCCAATTAGAGGAAGGGAAGATTTATGCTATAGCTCTTCAAATCCATCCTGTTTCATTTATTAAATCAGTGATGAAATCCCCCAAACCTCTGTTACGAATTCTCTTCCTGCATATACAGTTTCAGCATCTACAGAAGAACTTGACATGCAAACCCTATTAATTTATCAGACCCAGCGTAGAATCAAATCTGTGCTTTTCTCTGAAGGCAAACAGCTGCTTTAGAGAGAGGCTCCCTCCTTAAGCTCAGAGTAAACCCAAATAGACTGAGTGGTCACCGACACAAGCCTTTTGATGAAGGGTTTGTTCTTCAGCTGTCAAAGGCAATTTCTGCCGGATTTGTTCCCTTGTCTCGTTGAGTGTTTGTAGGGAAAAAATTGAATAAAAGTTGCTTCTGTCCAGTTTTGTCCTTCTGGAAAGAAAGAAAGGATTTTCATTTGCATAGCATCTTTCACGACCACAGGATTTCCCAAAGTGTTTTGTGACCAAAATCTTTTTGATATGCCGGCGCTGTTCTAATGACAGAAACATGGCAACTAGTTAGCCATGATGTGGAGATGCCGGCGTTGGACTGGGGTAAACACAGTTAGAAGTCTCACCTGGTGTTGTGAGACTTCTAACTAGTTAGCCGACAGAGACTCCCACACCCAGCAATGTGTTCATGAACAGATACTCTGAATGTTAGTGATGTTAGGGGAGGGCACATCTCTTCAATGAATAATGTCCTGGGATTTTCAGTATCCACTAGATTAACAGATGAAGACTCGGTTTAGTGTCTTGTCTGGCAGATGGATTTACTCAGACTTCCTGCACCTCGTCCTGAACCCATGACTACTCATCAGGGCAATGGGGACGCCCCAGCTATCCTTCAAATGCTGAGCCCAGGATGCATGTGTCAGGAGGACATTGAACCGTGGTGGCATCACAGGTGAGCTCATTCGTCTAGGCCCTCCCCACAAACCCCTGTCGCAGTTACATGGTGCACACTGTCCAGCAGGAGGCACTAGTGTCCAAATTCAAAATGATGACCAACTATATGAGGGCGCAACACATGAATTTAAAAAGCGGAGGGTCAACGTCAACTTATCGTGGGTGCCCAGCATGACACGAGAGCGTTGAACCTCACCAATCAGAACTCTAGGACATGCCCCCACCACTGCCACACCCGCCCCCCCCCCCCCTCCCGACCCGCCTCGACCCTGAACAATCTCAGAGGCTATGTAAGCAGTTGCAGAGACTAACTGCTGAAGGTGAATTCAATTAGTACCAACCAGGGGAGTTGTCCCAGACTGTGCAACACAGAGACAAATTACTTTGAATCAACAGGTCTATGGCAGTATTTGTTTCTCATATGAGCATTCTCCCACTTTGCTTTATCCCATATCCTTCTATTCCCTTTCATCTCCAATGTATTAATCACTCCGCCATTGATGACCGGACCATCAGCTGCTTGGCTTCGTCACTCTGGAACTCTCTCCCTAACCCTCTCCATTTCCCTACCCCCCCCCCCCCCCCACACCCCCCCCCCCCCCCACCCCCTCACCCCTTTCCTACTTTAAGACTTTCATTAAAATCTACCACTTTTATCAAGTTTTTGTTTATCCACTCCAACATTTCCATCTGTGACTTAGTGTCCAATTGTATCTATAACTCTCCTGCTATCTTATCTAGCTTCTCCTGAAGTGGAAGTATGCTACTCACCTCCAATGTGAGTCCCAGGCTCAACAGTCTCTCAATAAAGAAGTTTCTCCTGAATTCTTTCTTGCATTTCTTAATGACAATCTTATTCATTGCATTTACCCCATCAAACTCCTTCAAAATTTTAACGACTGCTGTCTTCTGTTTTTAAGAGAAAGGAAGCCCAACCGACTCAGTACAATTTGAGCTGCATCTGACCTGGGCTGTAACTGACATGTGGTGTGTCTGATGTGCTGTACCTAAATGTGTTAGATTTGACATGTGTCGTATCTGACATGTGTCGTATCTGACATGTGTTGTATCTGACATGTGTTGTATCTGACATGTGTTGTATCTGACATGTGTTGTATCTGACATGTGCTGTATCTGACATGAGATGTATCTGATGTGTGCTGTATCTGACATGTGCTGTATCTGATGTGCACTGTATCTGACATGTGCTGTATCTGATGTGCGCCGTATCTTATATGTGCTGAATCTAACCCGGACTCTCTCTGTCTGATGGTTTGGTACCACAGTGGTGCACTTTCCCACTGAGCCACTGGAGATTAACTTGCCAGACATTTTTATACAAATCCTTAATGTGTGGGATGTTGGAGTTGCTGCCTATACTTCACGTGATGTATTAAATCATTAACTGCTGTCTGTATTGGCATTCCCATAGAGTTATGAATCTCAACAGATTGATATAGAGCAGAACAATGCAGGAAATATCTAACACAGTATTGGGTGACACACTGTGAGGTGTTAAATCAGCTTTACAGTCCTCAAGGGTCATTGCCAGATGATTCAGACAAGACTTTTTCAGCTGTATCCATCGTGGCTCGGTGAGTAGCGCTCTGGCCTCTCACTATGAGAAGGTTGTGGGATCAGAGTCCCACGCTAGGCTTTCAAGTTCATAACCTGCTCCCAGTGCAGCACCGAGGGAGTTGCTGCACTGTCAAAGATTCCGTCAGCTGGACGAGACGTCTAACGCAGGCTGTCTCAGGTGGAGAAAGAAGATCCTACAACCACTTTTCAGAAGGAGGGTTCTTCAGTGACCGAGCTGATAATTATCCCTCAGCCCACATCATCTGTCCATGGTTACAGGAATGTCTTTGGGATCTTGCTGTGTACAAATTGGCCGCTGCATTCCCTACATTACAACATAGCCACACTTCCAAAGTACTTCACTGTCTGTAAAATGTTTTGAGGTGTCCTGAAGGGTGCTATAGAAATACGAGATCCTGCTTTTCCTCCTCAGGTGATTAGGCTACAGGTCAGGTTCCCCTGAACAATTGACCAACAAGGTTAGAAGGTGACCAAAGTAAGGCGGATGAATGGGTTAGATGAATGCGTTAGACACCACCACACGCTGGTTCCTTTTTCCACATTCCACCCTCCAGAAACTTAACCCCATCCAAAACCCTCCTGTCCGTGTCCTAATGTGCGCCGAGTCCTGTCCGCCATCATCCTCTTGCTCAATGAGCTGCACCAACTTCCAGTCCTTCATCATCCTTCTTTTCAAATCCATCCATTGCCTTTCCCCACCTCTGGAACCCACTCCAATCCTACAGCCCTCCAGAATCTCTGTGCACATCCAATTCTGTCCTGTTGTGCATCCCTGATTTTAATCATCATTGGCGGCCGTGCCTTCAGCTACCTGGGCCCCAAGCTCTAGAATTCCCTCCGTAAACCTCTCTGCCTCGCTCTCTCTCTCTTCCTTTCAGATACCCCTTAAAATCGACCTCTTTGACCAAATTTTGGCCACCTGTCCTTAATATCTCCTTAAGTGATTAAGAGTCAAAATCTGTTTGAGAACTCACCTGTGATGCACCTCGAGATGTTTTGCCACATCAAAGGTGCTATATAAATGCAAGTTGCTATTGTTAAGGAAAGGTGGTACTATGACACGACGGATGTCATAGGGACCGATAGTGTGAGTGGGGTGTGGTGCAACTGGTGATGAAACCACCTGGAATATTCCATCCAGAGTTGGTAACCTTGTCCTGGCGTGGAATGGTAAAGATCACAAACTTTCCGTCTGTCCAGTCCTCACACTTTGACCTACGCTGGGGGTGTTGCTTTTCCCCCTCATTCTAATTGGCTAAGCTTCTGAAAGACAGATGTGTGTTAAATGCGTCTAACCCTCATCCATCAAACTCCAGTTCAGACACAGACATTCATTTGTATTTGGTTTATCGGAACAGTTCCCGCATAAATCTCAGTTAATGTGAGCTATGTGAATCATGCCATATAGAATCATATTTAATTCTTTCTGTCAAGCTTCATCTCACGGAGGTCAATGCCAGCTTCATAGGGAAGAGGATTAACTCTCGAGTCCTGTTTAATTCCCTCTGCGCTACTGACTTCTCATTTAAGAAAAATGGTTTCTTTACTCTGCTGCTTTGGAGCCAACATTTGCAATGATTTTCATTTTGGACTGGATTACACAGTTGGTTAATGCACTCCCCTCCGACTTTTGGGTGTAACCCTGGCTCAGGCTGCTGGGTGACTACTTCTTGCACGTCTTTCCTGCAATGTGTACCACTGGTCAGCAAATCACCAAGGCTTCTTCTGCAGCAACCTCGACCAACAACCTCGAACACCTAGATTTTTTTTGGTTTATCCAATTCAATCCAATCAAAGTCCATTCAAAGTCTCAACAAGTGAGACATTCCCGATCCAAGCTGACAAGACAGGCTCACCACTTCCTGTCTTGGGCTTGATCTACATGATCCAAGCTGATTGGAGCAGGCACTGCACCTCCAAGGCTTGATCTCATTTGCATCTTAGCCAAAAGGTCAAGATGCTGCTTTAAAAAATTGCTTCAAATGAAGCCTCAGTGTAACCTCATAACTGTGACCGATTGCAGGACATCAATACTACGTTTGATCTTAAGACCTCTAACACCTAGAAGGTCAAGAGCAGCAGATGCATGAGAACAGCACCATCTGAGGGGGCTTATGAAGGATAATGGGAGGATGTTTCCACTTTTTGGGGAGACTAGAACTAGGGGACAAAGTTTAAGAATAAGAGGTTTCACTTTTAAGATGGGGATAAGGAGAATTTTTTTCTCTCAGAGTATCATTGATGCATGGAATTTGCTCCCCAGAGCGCAGTGAAGGCGGGGTCAGTGAATTTATCCACAGCTGGGTTAGGTAGATTTTTGGTAGACAAGGGATTCAAAGGCAATGAGAGTCTGACAGGAAAGTGGCTCAAGACCGCAATCAGATATTAAATGGTGGAGCGGGCTCGAGTGATCAAATGGCTGACTCCTGCTCCCAAGTGCAGCATTCCGATATTCCGATCCCCATCCTGACTGGGAAATATATCAGACGCTCCTTCACTGTTGTCGGGTTAAATTCCTGGAACTCACTGCCTGACCGCATTTCTGGTGAACCTTCACCAGAACTGACTCGAGCGGTTCATTGTGATCAGTGCAGACTTGATGGACCGAATGGCCTCCTTCTGCACTGTAGGGATTCTATGATTCATGAAGAAGGCTCACCATCACTTGCTCAAGGATAATTAGGGATAGACAATAAATACTGGGTTCGTCAACGACACCCACATCCCAAAAATGAATACCAAAATTTGGAATGCATCTTGGATCTATGTCGATCCACTTGCTTTTACTCCATGGACACCAAATGCTGCCAGTATCTTAGATTCTTTAAATGGTGGACAGGCAGTCAATGGGAGAGGCTGGTAGGTGAGAGTGATTCTTGACTCAAGCTCCGATTCACAACTGGAGGTTGTTACACAGTTCATCAGCAGAAGGTACTCTGTCTAGTTTCACAATCCAGGGAAACTGAGACTAATAGTAAAAGCCAGGCTGAGATCAGCTGAATCAGGGGATTAAACCTGAGACTTCCCGGGCCTGAAAAGCCTCAAAAAAACACACAATATTCTGAAAACTGAAAGCTCCATTTATTGTGTTAACCTCTATTTTACTGAGGTCTTCATCAAGCTATTACAACCCATCTCAGAAAAATTGGATAATTACATTCCTTATTACTTGAGAACAAAAATATGACTGATTGGAGTTATTTTTCCAGGGGATTGTGTGGTATAGTGGGTTAATACAATGTCCTTCTGTCACTAGGGTTCTGAGTTCAAAAGACTGATCGGAGGAAAGTCTCCTTATCATTGACAGATGAACAAATTAAAATTATGGACAACAACAGTCATTGGTCCATCCAACCTTCTCCAGTTTTGCTGCCTCTCTCCTGTTTCCTTGGTGGCCACAAGCCCCCACATTCTCCTGCCATCTCTCTGCCCAAAGGAGGCTTTTCAGCCTTTTCCCACTTTTATTTCAGAGGTAGATTTTGGATTCTCTGCATTTTTCACTGCACTACCCACCAGACAGTTTCTATAGTTCCTACACTTTGCCCTCCTTCCCAAGCTGCATCCCGCCTACCCACACACCCCAATTCATTGTCATCTATGTAACAAGTCACATCAGACATTATCCATCCAGCACTTCCTTAGACTTCCTATTGTAATTTAGGAAAAAGCGAATTATCTCCATCGAACCCTCCACTGCCTCTATATTATTATCAGACTGTTTATTCAACATGGAGTTCTAGCTGATCCCTAATATCCTCCAACTGAATATTGGGAAGATGTAAATCAATTGTCTTTGCAGCCTCCCACCCCACCTATCCCAACTCACCTCCCGTCTAATCCCACCTTACTCCCACCTACCTCACTCCATCACCCCCTGCCCTACCGCATCCCCACCCACGCCATCCCAGACCCACCCCACAACTTCCTACTCCACCTCACCACCACTTACACCTCCCTACCTCCCACCTCCCCAATCAGGCTCCATTCTGGCCAACATGTTGGGGTTGAACCAGACTCTTCTCAACCTCGGCACCCACTTTGACCCCAAGTTGAGCTTCTGCCCCCACATCTCCTTCATCACAAAAACCCCCCTGCTTCCTCCTTCTTCACATCGCTCAACCTCAGTCTATCTGCTGCTGAAATCCTCGTCAATGCTGCTGTCACATCTTGGAACCAACTATTTCAATCTCTCTTGGCCATTCTGGGTGGCATGGTGGCATAGTGGTTAGCATTGCTGCTTCACAGTGCCAGGGTCCCGGGTTCAATTCTGGCCTTGGGTCATTGTCTGTGTGGAGTCTGCACATTCTCCTCGTGTCTGCGTGGGTTTCCTCCGGGTGTTCCGGTTTCCTCCCACAGTCCAAAAGACGTGCTGGTTAGGTGCATTGGCCATGCTAAATTCTCCCTCAGTGTACCCATACAGGCGCCAGAGTGTGGCGACTAGGGGATTTTCACAGTAACTTCATTGCGGTGTTAATGTAAGCCTACTTGTGACTAATAAATAAACTTTAAGCTGTGCACACCAGTTCATCCAAAAAGTGATTGGGTGGTTGGGGTCTGGAATGTGCTGCCTGGAAGTGTGGCAGAGACAGGTTCACTCAAAGCATTAAAGAGGGCATGAGATGATTATTTGAATAGATGTGCAGGAGGGGAAAGGTGGGGGTATGGCACTAGGTCAAGATGCTCATTTGGACAGCCAGTGCAGGCACACGGGCCGAATAGCCTCCTTCTGCACCAGAACAAAGAAATGATTACAGTATGACACTTTGACTTAAAGAATTTCAATAATAAATGTGAATCATACAGAAGCTAACAATTAAAAATGTTGACATAAAAGTGCAACAAAAACATGTAAACATCTGTTCATAAGAAGTACATGCAGAAATAAGATCGTCCATTTTTATAAACAGATATGCCTTAAATTATATATAAGAAATAACGAGAGTTAGTACATCTTAAAAATTAATTATTGCATTTATTTATATCTGTATGTGTTTTTTTATCTATTTATCATGTCGAGATCATTACATCTTTCTATCTACCTGTCTATCCATCTTTCCTTTTATTTCTTTAGTTACGTACCTAACTAAACATTATTAACTAAACATCTCCTTTGGAATTTTGATTTATAGGCTGGAAGAGGTTAAAAGATAGAGAGGATGAGATGAGAATTTGAAATGTAAGACATTGAGGATTGGGATCCAGTGCCAGTACAGAGGTGACTGGAGTGTTGGTTTTGGATGGAGGAACAGTAGAACAGAGGAAACAGGTGCAGGATTAGACCATTCAGCCCCTCAAGCCTGCTCCACCGTTCAGCCAGACCATTGCTGATTTTATACCTCAATGCCATTTCCCCCATACTATCCCCATATCTTTCTGTGCCTTTACATCTAAAAATCTCTGTCTTGAACATACTCAGTGACTGAGCCTCCGCAGCCCAATGCAGGAAAGAATTCCAAAGATTTCCCACCCTCTGAGTGAAGAAATTCCACCTCCTCTCAATCCTAAATGGTCTGTCCATTATTCTGAGACTGTGGCCAGAATTCCCCCCCTCCCTCCCTTCCGGGAATCGGGGCGGACACAGATCACAGAGCGGCATTCTCCATTGGCCTCCGGTGGAATCTTACGATCCTCGGGCAGGCAAGGTGGTAAAATTCCAGCATGTGTCCCCTGGTTTCCCCCAGCCAGGGGAAGTATCCTTTCTGCATCTACCCTGTTGATCTGTGTAAGACATTTGTGTGCTTCAGCGAGATAACTTCTCATTATTCTAAGTTCTAGAGAATACAGGCACAGACTCCTCAACCTCTCCACACTGGACAACCCTGCCATGCCAGGAATTAGTCTGGTGAATGTTTGTTACACTCCCTGTATGGTAAGTATATCCTTCTTTAGATAGGAAAACCAGAGCCACACACCATGCTCCGGTATCTACATGTCATTTTACTTTGTGTGTATCTTGAAGTACCCTGTAACCCCGGGAGAGAGGAGATTAGGAAAACAGGTAATCTCTTTCTCCTGTTCTACATACGGATGAGATGCTCGATCATTACTGAGCCTGTAACGACCTTTCATTCACAATGGAGGGCTAGAAAATGAATTCTTTTCCTGTGGGTCTTCTAATAGTTCTAAGCCCCTGGGGACCACCTGGGTAGGGAGTTTATGGAAGATGGCCAATGCTGCAGCATCCATTTCCTACCCGTCCATTGTACTGGGGAATAGCCATTTGAGCTGTGTAATCCCAGGCCTGGCCAGAAAGCTACTAAGCAGCACTGATAATTAATTGGACAATGAACTGATTAGAGGGGAGCTGCTCTATGTCAACAGCAGACCCTTTGTCCAGGAGCTAGCTGCCTTCTTGTCAATAATTGCTAATGTATAGGGTTAGGAAGAAGGCAACAAGGGCGGATGGATACACGGAGGGGAGGGGTGGTCAGTCCTGCCATGGCCATCTGTGTGAAGTAATTAGAACCCACTTTCAGATAAAACATATAGAAACTAAAACTACACAAGGAACAGTGAGTCAAAATCATTCTTTTCTTTGCCAAAATGTTCTGTGTTATTTTTACGACGTGATGGTAACTACTAAAGCCAGCCTGTCAGACCTCCACAGTGAGTTCCAGATGATAACAACAGGCAATGTGAAATAAAGTCTCCTGCTACAGCACGGTGGCACAGTGGTTAACACTGCTACCTCACAACGCCAGGGACCCGGGTTCAATTCCCAGCTTGGGTGACTGTCTGTGTGGGGTTTGCACGTTCTCCCCGTGACTGTGTGGGTTTCTGATATGCGGATGAGGTTGATTGGCCATGATAAATTGCCCCTTAGTGTTAGGGGGATTAAGACGGCAAATGAGGGTTACAGGAATAGGGCCTGGGTGGGATTGTGGTCGGTACAGATTCAATGGGCTGAATGGCCTCCTTCTGTACTGCAGGGATTCAACAATCTTCACTCTGGACTGGGGGATGTGAGAGGGAGGGACATCCAAAATCAAAGTGTTAAACTTCTTGCAGCCAATCAGTGAATGTCTGTCTTTACTAATTTTCAGATTAATCCACAATCTGAGACATTTTGAAAGTAAAGCTCCCAACTCGACAACCAGTGTCAACAAGAATCTCTCTATCCTCGTTTCAGCAAACTAAAAACACTTCATTAATTAACCAATTAATAGCCCTTAAAGAGACATTGCAACAAAAATGAAAAACTTTAACAGAAACTTAACATAAGTGACGCTATTGTTTAAAAGAAAGAGTTGGTTTGCTTTCCGATTGGCCATGGGGAGCTGGGGCTCTGTGGAGGAGAGTGTGTTTGGTGGGAGTGTGAGGGGGTTAGTGAGGGGGAATTTCACTTCCTAATGAGTGAGCAAAGCTGGGGAGAGCAATGTTTAACCCAATGGAGGTCAGGATCAGATTGGGCTGCGAGAGATCTAACACCCAACTCCCTGACCTATTGAAGCTGGCTTGTCCAGTTACGGGACATCTGATCATCACTCTCGGGGTCAGAGAGGGGGCAGCACCTGCTGGAAGCAAGAGAAAAAAGGGAAAATAAAAATGTGCATTTCCAGCCCAGGAAGCTTCTGTGCAGCTATAAAACTTTAAAGAGTTTCTTCAAGTTAATCGTCCCCAATCCTGTCCAAATAAACACACAACCTCAAACAGACCATTGTCCGCAGCAAACTACCCAGCCTTCAGGAGAACAGTGACCACGACACCACACAACCCTGTCACAGCAACCTCTGCAAGACGTGCCGGATCATCGACACAGATGCCATCATCTCACGTGAGAACACCATCTACCAGGTACACGGTACCTACTCTTGCAACTCGGCCAACATTGTCTACCTGATACGCTGCAGGAAAGGATGTCCCGAGGCATGGTACATTGGGGAGACCATGCAGACGCTACGACAACGGATGAATGAACACCGCTCGACAATCACCAGGCAAGACTGTTCTCTTCCTGTGGGGAAGCACTTCAGCAGTCACGGGCATTCAGCCTTGGATCTTCAGGTAAGCGTTCTCCAAGGCGGCCTTCACGACACACGACAGCGCAGAGTCGCTGAGCAGAAACTGATAGCCACGTTCCGCACACATGAGGACGGCCTCAACCGGGATGTTGGATTTGTGTCTCATTATCAGTAACCCCCACAGCTTGCCTCCTGGACTTGCAGAATCTCACTAGCTGTTCTGTCTGGAGACAATACACATCTCTTTAACCTGTGTTTAATGCTCCCTCCACCCACATTGTCTGTACATTTAAGACCTAGCTGGCTGTAGAAATTCGCATTCTAATCAGTATTCTGTAACTTGAATTTGTGTCTCTGTATGCCCTGTTTGAGAACAGATATCCACTCCATCTGACGAAGGAGCAGCACTCCGAAAGCTTATGGTATTTGCTACCAAATAAACCTGTTGGACTTTAACCTGGTGTTGTGAGACTTCTTACTGTATTTTATGTATCACAGATCTATGCAGATGACACTAGTTTCTAAGTGTGCTGGAACTGCAGGTTTGCTGGCAGGCGGGACTGGAGAATCTAGCGGGAGCCAAAGAGTTAGAAATCCGCCGGTGTGAAAACCCACTGGATCAATAGCGTGTCGGTCTTCCCACTGACTGGTGGTGTGAATTCCATTTACATGAATTTGCATCTCATGAATGCTCATTTAAATAACTGGCTGCTGGCATCTTAAGAAGTTTAACAACACCAGGTTAAAGTCCAGAAGGTTTATTTGGTAGCAAAAGCCACTTTTGCTACCAAATAAACCTGTTGGACTTTAACCTGGTGTTGTTAAACTTCTTACTGTGTTTACCCCAGTCCAACGCCGGCATCTCCACATCATGGCCGGCATTTAGCCAGGCTTTCCAATCTTGCATCCTGCCATCGGGAAATCATGCCAGTGTCAAGCCCCATTGCTGACGGGTGGTGTGCACAATGCGGTCCTCAGTTCACTGGAGGCTTCGGGGTGGGTGCAACAACTTTCTGCCATAGCGCTGCCCTGCTCCAGACGCTCTGTACACCACTCTGCCGGGCCAGACCGGCTCCTGCCTCCAGCTCCATATCAAGCTGGTCTTCATGGACAGCACCAGGTTGCTGGAGGGTGGGCCCTCCTTGGTCAGGGTTGGGGTGTACAGGGGTCTCATTGCCCCTGATGCCACACACCAGAGTCTCTCTGGGCAGCACTGTGCTGCGGGACTCATGCTGCCACCACAACTAAGGTCCAAAGTTCGACCAGGGGTGGGGAGGGGGGGGGCGGGGGGGGGGGGTGCTGATGAAGACAAAGAGGGCTGTGTGGAAGGAGGGGCGAGCAAGCAGGGAAGGGGGGGGAGGTGTTGAGGGCAGGGAAGGTGGGGGGGAGGTGTTGAGGGCAGGGAAGGGGGGGTGTTGAGGGCTGATGAAGGCAGCCAGTGGGGCAAGGAGGCGGGGAATGAAGTAGATGAGCAATGGAAGGCAGAGAGAAGACTGAGAGGAGGGAAGCTGGATCTCGACAAAGCTGCATGAAAAGCTCACGAACAAGGGGGTCAAAGAGACACCACCTTGTTTACTGGAAAGGGATGGATGAAAACTCCAGAGGCGGTGAGTAGGGGTCAAAGTGCAGCGTGGGCGCCTCACAGGTGATGGGGCCACTGGGGGAGTGGGGGGGGTGAGCGGTTGAATCGAGGAACAGAATTCCTCTTGAGGCTGTGAGCCTTTCCCCTCTGGGTTACTGACATTCTGCACAGTCTGGTGAAGACCGATGGGGTGCAGGTAAAATTATTCAATTTGCTGTTTGTGGAAACATGTATATTCAGAAATATCCAAGTATATTCCCACTGACATTTGATTCACACATTGCCCAGTGTGAGGGGAGGGAGATCTGGAGATGACTCGAGAGCTCACTTCAACATCCTCACCTATCTGAGAGATATTTCCCCAAATGACAATATTTAAATCCATTTTTTGTTGAAATTGGAAGGTTTGAATGAATTTCCTCCAATTTTTAAACTTTATCTGTTTTCTAATTCTGCCCCTCCTCAGTTGAATATTCCTGAGGCTCAGACTCTGACAAATCCAAAAGAAATACCTTCCATAACTACCGCACCTTTCATAGCCTCAGGACAACCTGAAGGGCTTCACAGCCAATTAAGTTCCTTTGATGTAGAGTTACTGTTGTTTTGATTAACTCATTCTTGGGATATTGGCATCACTGGTTCGGCCAGTATTTATTACCCATCCCTAACTGCCTTTTGAGAAGGTGGTGTTGAGCTGCCTTCTTGAACCATAAGAGCGGCGTTCCAAAAGCTCGTGATTCCAAATAAACCTGTTGGACTTTAACATGGTGCTGTGAGACTTCTTACTGTACCCACCCCAGTCCAACGCTAGCATCTCCACTTCTTGAACCGCTTCAGTCCATGTGGTGTAGGTACACCTACAGTGCTGATAGGGAGGGAATTCCAGGATTTTGACCCAACGACTGTGAAGGAACAGCCGACATATTCCCAAGTCAGGATGGTGAGTGACTTGTCGGAGAAGTTGCAGGTGGTGGCGTTCCCAGGTATCTGCTGCCCTTGTCCTTCTAGATGGAACTGGCCATGGGTTTGGAAGGAGCTGCCAAAGGTGAGCTCCAGCAGTGCACCTTGTAGATGGCACACACAGCTGCTGCTGTTCATCGGTGATGGAGGGACTGCAGGTCTGGAGATGTGGTGCCAATTAAGCGGGCTGCTTTGTCCTGGATGGTGTCAAGCTTCCTGAGTGCTGTTGGAGCCGCACCCATCCAGACAAGTGGAGAGTATTCCATCACACTCCTGACTTGTGCCTTGTAGATAGATGGTGGACAGGCTTTGGGGAGTCAGGGGCTGAGTTGCTTGCCACAGAATTCCTAGCCTCTGGCCTGCTCTTGTAGCTATAGTATGGTGAGTCCAGTACAGTTCCTGGTCAATGGCTTTCAGTAATAGTGATGCCATTGGATGTCAAAGGGTGATGGTTAGAATCTCTCTAGTTAGGCTTGATCATTGCCTGGCACTTGTGTGGCACTAATGTTATTCATCACTTGTCAGCCTGGATATTATCCAGGTTTTGCTGCATTTGGGTACGGACTGCTTCAGTATCTGAGGAGACGTGAATGGTGCTGAATGTTGTGCAATCATCCGCAAACATCCCCACTTCTGACCTTCTGAAAATGTGGGAGTCAATTTGTTCACAACAAGCTCCCAGAAACAGCACTGAGATAAATGGCCAGATCAACTAGTCTTATCGATGTTGGCTGAGGGTCAAACATTGGCCAGGACTCCAGAGACAACTGTGATGGGATCCTTTACATCCACCCACAAGGATAGACAGGAACTGGGTTCAACACCTCATCTGAAAGATGGCACTCCTGACATTGCAGCACTCCTTCTGTACTCACTGGAGTGTTCATCTATATTTTGAACTCAAATCAGGAATAGAGTATAAGTAAATAGGTTGGTTGGATTGCCTGACCTGTTTGTGTTGGATGTTCTAGCTATTTGAAGGAGAGTTGCAGAGTTCCCTCTTGTGTCCTGGATAACATTTATACCTCGGTCATTAAAAAATGGATAACCCGATTATTTATCTCATTGTAGTTTGCAGGATCCTGCGTGCAGATTGGTGCTCAGGTTTCTTATCTTACAGCCATGGCCATGCTGTTCAAACAGCACTTTTATGGATACAGTGCACCACGGGACATCCTGAGATTGTGAAAGGCGCTATACAAAGGCAAGTCCTCTCGCTAACTGAGTGTGGCCAAAAAGCAAGGCTTGTGTTTCAGAGAGCATTCAGCTTTGTAAGGGTTGTGTAAGGGTTACACAATTCATTTGGACGACTAGTGTTCAGATCGAGTCAGGGCTAGTGGTGAGAGCAATGACAGGTCAAGGATCAGTAAACATTGGCAGGCAGAGAAATAAACAGATTAAAATAAATCCACTGCCATTAAATGTGGACGGGGATAATTACGGCCGGTGTTCTTGCTTATTTAGCTTGCATTTGTTGAGTTTCTCTCGAATGTCGATTGCCTGATTGTTGCTGCTTGTCTTGATTACCACCAAGTGCAGGGCTAAACATCTGGCAATAACTCAGGATTCAGTCTGGCTGCAGCGTAGAGGAACTGTGATTCAAATATTCACTTGTAATCTGTTCAAATATCTGC
Organism: Mustelus asterias; assembly: GCF_964213995.1. NCBI lineage: Eukaryota > Metazoa > Chordata > Chondrichthyes > Carcharhiniformes > Triakidae > Mustelus > Mustelus asterias. The sequence continues at coordinate 85,945,341 of NC_135818.1, forward strand.
ATGTTCCAAGTCTGTGCTGTCCCAGTGGAATCGCGAAAGGTCAGAGACACTTAGGAAATCAGTACACCAGCAAGGAACATAGGAACAGGAGGCCATTCAGCCCCTCGAGCCTGTCGCATAATTCAATGAAATCATAGCTGCTCTGCCTCTTAACTCCACTTTGCTCCCTCGGCGAACAAAAATCTTTTGATCTCAGATTTAAAATTCCTTGAGCTGGTGTCAACTCGCTTTTTTCCGAGAGAGTCCCACACTTCATCCACTTTTGTTTCCGAACTTCTTGTCGAGCTCGAATTTGAAAGTTCTTTCCCTTGTCTTAGACACTCACAGTAATAAAAGAAGTTTCTCGGCCCGACCAAATCTATTCAAAATCCTTAAACCCCTATCAATTCACTCCTTAAAATTTATTATTCCAAGAAAGGTGAAATTGTGATCAGTATTGGTGGGCGGAGCAGGAGAGGGCAAGGTTGTGAATTAGGGCCTGGGCCTCAGCACAGAATGAAAACTATAAAAGGTGGGACTGGCCCATCAAATCTGTATTGGTTCTTGGCAAGAACAATCCCAAACTAATCCCACTGCCCCGCTCTCTCCCCATAGCACTGTATCAATCCCCAAACTAATCCCATTGGCCCGCTCTCTCCCCATAGCACTGTATCAATCCCCAAACTAATCCCATTGCCCCGCTCTCTCCCCATAGCACTGTATCAATCCCCAAACTAATCCCATTGCCCCGCTCTCTCTCCATAGCACTGTATCAATCCCCAAACTAATCCCATTGCCCCGCTCTCTCCCCATAGCCCTGTATCAATCCCCAAACTAATCCCACTGTCCCGTTCTCTCCCTATAGCCCTGTATCAATCCCCAAACTAATCCCATTGCCCCGCTCTCTCTCCATAGCCCTGTATCAATCCCAAACTAATCCCACTGCCCCATTCTCTCTCCATAGCCCTGTATCAATCCCCAAACTAATCCCACTGCCCCATTCTCTCTCCATAGCCCTGTATCAATCCCCAAACTAATCCCACTGCCCCATTCTCTCTCCATAGCCCTGTATCAATCCCCAAACTAATCCCATTGCCCCGCTGTCTCTCCATAGCCCTGTGTCAATCCCAAACTAATCCCACCGCCCTGCTCTCTCCCCATAGCCCTGTATCAATCCCAAACTAATCCCACTGCCCCGCTCTCTCCCCACAGCCCTGTATCAATCCCCAAACTAATCCCATTGCCCCGCTGTCTCTCCATAGCCCTGTGTCAATCCCAAACTAATCCCACCGCCCTGCTCTCTCCCCACAGCCCTGTATCAATCCCAAACTAATCCCACTGCCCTGCTGTCTCTCCATAGCCCTGTGTCAATCCCAAATTAATCCCACTGCCCCGCTGTCTCTCCATAGCCCTGTATCAATCCCCAAACTAATCCCATTGCCCCGCTCTCTCCCCACAGCCCTGTATCAATCCCCAAACTAATGCCACTGCCCTGCTCTCTCTCCATAGCCCTGTATCAATCCCCAAACTAATCCCATTGCCCCGCTCTCTCCCCACAGCCCTGTATCAATCCCCAAACTAATGCCACTGCCCTGCTCTCTCTCCATAGCCCTGTATCAATCCCCAAACTAATCCCATTGCCCCACTCTCTCCCCACAGCCCTGTATCAATCCCCAAACTAATCCCATTGCCCCGCTCTCTCCCCATAGCCCTGTATCAATCCCAAACTAATCCCACTGTCCCACTCTCTCCCCATAACCCTGTATCAATCTCAAACTAATCCCACTGCCCAATCCCTCTCCGTAGCCCTGTATCAATCCCAAACTAATCCCATTGTCCCGCTCTCTCCCCATAGCCCTGTATCAATCCCAAACTAATCCCACTGTCCCGCTCTCTCCCCATAGCCCTGTATCAATCCCAAACTAATCCCACTGTCCCACTCTCTCCCCATAACCCTGTATCAATCTCAAACTAATCCCACTGCCCAATCCCTCTCCGTAGCCCTGTATCAATCCCAAACTAATCCCATTGCCCCGCTCTCTCCCCATAGCCCTGTATCAATCCCAAACTAATCCCACTGCCCCGCTCTCTCCCCATAGCCCTGTATCAATCCCAAACTAACCCCACTCCCTTGCTCTCTCCCCATAGCCCTGTATCAATCCCAAACTAATCCCACTGCCCCCGCACTCTCCCCATAGCCCTGTATCAATCCCCAAACTAATCCCACTGTCCCCGCTCTCTCCCCATAGCCCTGTATCAATCCCAAACTAATCCTACTGCCCTGCTCTCTCCCCATAGCCCTGTATCAATCCCAAACTAATCCCACTGTCCCGCTCTCTCCCCATAGCCCTGTATCAATCCCAAACTAATCCCATTGCCCCGCTCTCTCCCCATAGCCCTGTATCAATCCCCAAACTAATCCCACTGCCCCGCTCTCTCCCCATAGCCCTGCATCAATCCCCAAACTAATCCCATTGCCCCGCTCTCTCCCCATAGCCCTGTATCAATCCCCAAACTAATCCCACTGCCCCCGCTCTCTCCCCATAGCCCTGTATCAATCCCAAACTAATCCCCTGCCCTGCTCTCTCCCCATAGCCCTGTATCAATCCCAAACTAATCCCATATTCCTGCACCTGCCTCTTCAACATTTTTCCAACTTTCTTACAGAAGTGGCCTTGGTGTTTGTCTGGACTATTCCTGATGACAAAGTATTTGAAGCACTAACAGGCGAGAGAGTTTTTCCATATATGCCATTGACGTCTTTCTGTTAGTATTGATTTTGCTTTGGTGATTACCAACCCCACCACGCCACTCTCCCCCCTCACCCCCATTCCCCCTCCCTCCCGTCCCCGCAGAGGATCAAGCCCTTCCCTGTTCACCCCTATAAAATCTCTCCATGTTACTCAGCGCAGCCAGTGGTTTGCTGGATGGTTGGATCGGTACGGTCAGAAGGAGGGGAAAGAACTGGGAAGAAAATACTCTCGAAATGAACAATGAATATCATTCTCTGAGGCAGGATTGCACATCAAAAGATCACACAATACACTGCCCAATCAAAGCTCCGGGTATTCTCTTTCTTCCCCCCTTTGGCTTTCTTCGAGCTCATTATTCTGGGCTGGGTTTGGTAATGGAAAACATGTCCATATTGTGTGAAGGCGCCAGGGGGAGTGCAGTGATATGAGAGGAACCGTGACAGTTCATTGCAGTCAGGGTAGGGGAAACAAACTCATTTAGCAACACAGCTAACTCAAATACATCGCAGCGATTAAAAATGCGACTGCCCTTTCCCAAAAGGACAGTTTCACTTGGAGAACAAGCCTGCACTAACTGAATGAACTTGGCTTTATCTTGTACCTTCGAACGTCTCGAAGCATTTGCGATTGAATTTGCGATGTTGAAAGTGCAGTCACTGTTGCCATGCTGGCAAACAGGACAGGAAAATTTACTGCAAAATCCCTCAATAACAAGTGATATGCGTGACTAGTGAATCTGATATTTAGTTAAGGGAGAGCTGCTGGCGAGGACAGCAAGAAAACTATCCCTGTTCTACTCTCACTTGTACCTTGGCCTCAGTTTAAAGACTCATTCAAAGGATAGACCTTCCAACACTGCAGCACTCCTTCGATACTGATCCTCTAACAGTACGGCACTCCCTCGATACTGGCCCTCTGACAGTGCAGCACTCCCTCAGTACTGACCCTCTGACAGTGCAGCACTCCCTCAGCACTGACCCTCTGACAGTGCGGCAGTCCCTCAGTACTGACCCTCTGACAGTGCAGCACTCCCTCAGTACTGACCCTCTGACAGTGCAGCACTCCCTCAGTACTGACCCTCTGACAGTGCAGCACTCCCTCAGCACTGACCCTCTGACAGTGCGGCACTGCCTCAGTACTGACCGTCTAACTGTGCAGCACTCCCTCAGTACTGACCCTCTGACAGTGCGGCACTCCCTCGATACTGGCCCTCTGACAGTGCGGCACTCCTTTGCTACTGACCCTCTGACAGTGCGGCACTCCCTCAGTACTGACCCTCTGACAGTGCGGCACTCCCTCAGTACTGACCCTCTGACAGTGCAGCACTCCCTCAGTACTGACCCTCTGACAGTGCGGCACTCCCTCAGTACTGACCCTCTAATAGTGTGGCACTCCCTCAGTACTGAACATCTGACAATGCAGCACTCCCTCAGAACTGATCCTCCAATAGTACAGCACTCCCTCAGAACTGACCCTCCAATAGTACAGCACTCCCTCAGTACTGACCCTCTGACAGTGCAGCGCTCCCTCAGTATTGAACATCTGACAGTGTGGCGCTCCCTCAGTACTGACCCTCTGACAATGCAGCACTCCCTCAGCACTGACCTTCTGACAGTGCGGCACTCCCTCAGCACTGACCCTCTGACAGTGCGGCACTCCCTCAGTACTGACCCTCTGACAGTGCAGCGCTCCCTCAGTATTGAACATCTGACAGTGTGGCGCTCCCTCAGTACTGACCTTCTGACAATGCGGCACTCCCTCAGTATTGACCTTCTGACAATGCGGCACTCCCTCAGCACTGACCCTCTGACAGTGCGGCACTCCCTCAGTACTGACCTTCTGACATTGCGGCACTCCCTCAGTACTGACCTTCTGACACCATCTCAATAGAATCTTAGAATCCCTACAGTGCAGAAGAGGCCACTCATCCCATCGAGTCTGCACTGACTCTATGACAGAATATCTTACACAAGCCTTCTCCCACACCCTATGCCTGATACCCCACACATTTCCCATGGCTAATCCCGCTAACCTACACATCTTTCGACTTAAGTATTGAATTGGATTGAGGCTTGGATTGCGCCTTGAATCTACAACCTTCTGAATCAGAGACAAGACCTGAGATGAGGTGGCTAACTGCATTCTTTATGTGCGGTTCCATGATTCTAAACCTGAGGGATGACCCTCTCAGAGCCCGGGTGGGCCGGGTTTGGGGGACACTGCTATGTCCCGCTCGCAGGATCCATGTGCTCTCGCTGCTGTTTTAACAGGAGTATTTTGGACTGTGTGAAACAGCCTTGCCCGCCATTCAAGGGTCTCATTGACCTTTTGATGACAAATATCTGAGGTCCCGGTGGTTTTGGAGCGATGCGTTTAGCACCAAATAACAGGCGTCACTGGGAATGTCAAGGAACACAATAAGAAGTTTAACAACACCAGGTTAAAGTCCAACAGCGTTTATTTGGTAGCAAAAGCCACACAAGCTTTCGGAGCCCCAAGCCCCTTCTTCAGGTGAGTGGGAATTCTATTCACAAACAGGGCATATAAAGACACAAACTCAATTTACATGAATAATGGTTGGAATGCGAATACTTATAGCTAATCAAGTCTTTAAGATACAAACAATGTGAGTGGAGAGAGTGGAGAGAGTCTTAAAGACTTGAGAGGGTAAAATAAAAGAAAGGTGGGAGGAGGCTCCTGTGAAGTAGAAACACTGGCATGGACCAGTTGGGCTGAATGGCCTGCGCTATAAATCCAAAGAAACTCTCCCAGAGTAAGCAACTGATTCAAGACCAATTAATAGCGGAGTTGGGTTGAGATTTGTTGAGGGCAAGATTGATACTAGCAGCAGTGATATAAATCTTGCAGGAAGCAATTGAGAAGAAACTTACAGAATTCTCTAAATCAAGGAGTTGGTGTGAGAATGACTCACACAGTCTAAATTACCCTGATTGGGGACCAAGAGGTTATCTGAATGCCAATGCAGGACAGGACAGATGGAATAATCACACAAAGTCACCCCCGCGGGATAGACTCCTGTGCTCGATGTCAATTTCCTTTAAGCCTGAGCTGGATTTTATCTTGAGCAGGGCTGGAATTCACCTTGTGCTGCACAGAGTTATCCGGGTTATCCGGTTGCCAAAGGTGGGGAATTTTCCCAAATTATATTTCCCAAATTGGCTTGTGTTTTCCTTGATTTGTTTCTTTGCTTCACTCAGATCACATGTAGGTGTACGTGAGGAATATCTGTATCATGATGCACAAGGCATCGTGGGTTGGTGCGTGAGAGGCTGGTTAGACCAGAGAGCTCTTTGACTGTGTTTGCAGGAAGGTCATGGCAGTGGGTAGCGCCCCTGCCTCTGAGACAGAAGCTCTGGGTTCAAATCCCACCTCAGGACTTGATGATCAAGGATGGTGCGTTCATAATGCGACCAAATAGGATGAGTATCAATTTGCAAATCCTACCAATTGGTGGTAAGAACAGGAGGGACTCCTGGTCAGCCATGGCGGAGAGTAGCTTACAGAACGGGCTAGCACACTGTTACATGGAAATTTAGCTGTGGAAACAGACATAGACATGTACTTTGTCAGCTTCATGTAGGAATGACTCTAAATCTATTTGTAAAAGGGGGTGGGGGGGTGACTTTACTCTTGGGCGAATGGCCAGGATCGTGAATGGATTACGATAAAGATAGGTCTTCATTTCTGTAGCCATCCCAAGGGGCACTTCACAGCCAATGAAATCCTTTTGAAATGTAGTCACTGTTGCAGTGCAGGAAATACAGCAGACAATTTGCGCACAGCAAGATCCCGTAGCAAAGTAAGCATTTAAATGAGTAAAGCATTGAGGAAATAAAGAAAGTGGGGGGGTTGGCTGAGTGGGTGTGGAGTGTAAAGACTGCTCAGTTGCAGCAGAGTTGGACTGATGAAGATTAAATAATGAAGCTTTGATTTAATTGAAGAATTCAGATGATATCGCAAACCACAAGGTTTGAATCTCAATTGGTTAATGGCTGTCATCTACACCCGGAGATTGTATTACACTCTTGATGCTCGCTCCCAATCATCCATAATTTTTTTATATTATATATTATGGTTTTAATAAAAACTAAAATCAAGGTAATGACAGATGAAAGCAGAGTCTCAATTACCCTGATTGGGGACCAGGAGGTTATCTGAATGTCAATGCAGGACAGGGCAGGAGTCTTTAGCAGACAGGTTGCCACACAGTCTCTTTCTTTATCCTCGTTCTGTCTCCTCTCCTGAAAAAGATGTCAAATTCTGTTGTGCCTTTGACCCAGTGACAAGTCCTCATGATCTTGGCTCAGTGACTGTGATGGATCATCGCAATCGGAAGTTGAATCGAGTCCATGCTTTAGATAGACCCAGTGAAGGAGCACTGCATAGTCAGAGCATCAGGTGTGATGTTAGAACTGCATTTATATAGCGCTTTTCATACCCACTGTACATTACAAAGCTCTGTACGGCCAATGGAGTACTGGAGTCACTTTTGCAAATCAAGTTTCTATCCAAGGGAGCAGCTGTTCCCCTTAGGTGAAGGGTCAGTTACGAGGGGGACACAAGTTAAAAGTGAGGGGTGGGAGGTTTAGGGTGGATGTGAGGAAAACCTTTTTTACCCAGAGGGTGGTGACGGTCTGGAATGCGCTGCCTGGGAGGGTGGTGGAGGTGGGATGCCTCACATCCTTTAAAAAGTACCTGGATGAGTACTTGGCACGCCATAACATTCAAGGCTGTGGGCCAAGTGCTGGCAAGTGGGATTAGGTGGGCAGGTCAGGGCATTTCATGCATCAGTGCAGACTCGATGGGCCAAAAGGCCTCTTCCGCACTGTAGTATTCTGCAATTCTGTGTGACTTGAGTGAGAGTGTTCACCCCAGAGTCCTGAATCAACCAAAATAACTGAACTTGGACACATTTACCGTGGGGTTTTCTTTAATGGTATCTTTGCGCCCCAGAATCAGAAGTGGCAGGTTTCAAACCCCACTCCAGGCAGTCCCAGTGATGATCAGAACTCTGACTTTCAGCCGAGATGGAAACCTAAGGCCCCATCTCCCTTTTCCGATAATCTCACAGCCGCTATTTGAAAGAAGAGTGGGAGATGACTCTCAGTTGCCTGGAGAATATCCTTCAGCTGCTGGTATTCAGAGGCTGGTAATGCTCACATTGCTGTTTTTTTTGGAGCTTGCGGCGTGAACGTTAGCTGTAGACTTTCCCACATTACAGTTTCAAAAATGCTTCACTGATTGTAAAACACTCCAGGGCACTCTGAGGTTATTAAAGGCGCTATAGAAATGGAAATTCTTTATTCCTATTTCCTTCACCCTCATAATGATGAAAGAAAAACAGTATTTTATGGCCTCGCTTGTCCCAAAACCATAAAATCCTGCCCGAGGTCAACGGACCTTTCCATTGTCTGCCCCTCACCCACTCCAATTCCCGTGGCAAGCGGGAAGGTAAAATTCTGGCCCACATGATTTTCTTAAACATTGTTATTATTTGTTCTTGGACGGTTCTGCCAATCCCCAGTTGCCTTGAGAAGATAGTGGTTGTCCTAGCTCTGTTAAGGCATTAAGAGTTAAACAGTTTGTGTGGGACTGGAGTGTAGAGTAGGGGTGGCAGATTCTGTACTGCGAAGAACATTTCTGGATCAGTTGGGGGTCTTAACAATAATCCCAAGAGATTTCATAGTCATTTCCAACTGGTGCCAGTCCCCAAATGACAAGGTTTATTGGATTAAGTTTCACAATTTGCCACGGTAACACAGCCAGTAAATGACCGTAGTTACCCCGAACTTGAATGTTCCTGCAGGCTGACACAACAGGTAGTGTGGGGGCCACGGCACAGGCCTCAACAGTGGGATTTATAAGAGAAATCCACCCTTAAAGTGACTAACACACCAGACCGTTGTTTAACAGAAAGGGTCACGGGATGGCCCAGAAATTGCTTGAGGCGTGTTATTGCTGCTCATGACATTGCCTTAGAAACTCCTCGATTGAATTACAACCTTGTAACAGACTCCCGGGTATGTGTCACTCTATATTTATTCAATGATCCTAAAGGCAGTAAATGGAGAATAATATGTTTCCGGAGCAGTGAAACCATCTGGCAGTGGGAAGGCCCCTCTGATAAAAATCAACTCAGCTCAGCCAAAGAAAGAAAAAGTGATCTCATAAGTGCCCAGCAACGTACGATGTTGAGGCGACGCTCACAGTCCCGACAGAAGGTAAACGATAGCCCATGGCTCTGGGATATAGAAACTGTTCAGGAAAGTATACCCCATCCACAGCCAACTACGCAAAGGCTGCTTGGAACTCAGAACTCCCGTGTGCTACAAAACTCTTTGCCACCAACAAATTCCCAGATTGTTCTCCCTCAACCATGTCCAAATCACCTTGAGATCCTGAAAATAAAATGGACGCAACATTGGTCACTTTGGACTCCCAACTTTTTCCCAGACAACACATTACCACCACCCTCGATAGATCAAAGAACAAAGAACAAAGAACAATACAGCACAGGAACAGGCCCTTCGGCCCTCCAAGCCCGCGCCGCTCCCCGGTCCAGGATTGAATCCTGAATCCAGGATCCCCACCCAATTTTCCAGCCTATCTACATACCAATATCCTATCCACCGAGCTGTCCCTCACAGCTACGATGCTTTGTTCATTACAACCTATTAACTTACCCCCACCCCCCCATTCCAGACCATGTGATCTCCAGGGAGAGGCGAAAACCCAGAGTGAAAAACCCCAGGGCCAATATGGGGAAAAAAAATCTGGGAAATTCCTCTCCGACCCCCTGAGGCGATCGAAACGAGTCCAGGAGATCACAATGGCCCCGATCGGAAAATGCTTCCCAACCCTAGTCATTTCCACATCCACGAACACCATATGAATCCCCTGCCCCCGAGACAGGTTCCCAACTATCCGCAGTATCACTCTGTACTGACACCAGCAAGATGATCGTAGAATGAAGCCTTGAAACGAGAAACCAGGAACAATTAGCCCGCGCCGCTCCCTGGTCCAAACTAGATCACTCTTTTGTATCCCTCCATTCCCACTCCGTTCATATAGCTGTCTAGATAAGTCTTAAACGTTCCCAGTGTGTCCGCCTCCACCACCTTGCCCGGCAACACATTCCAGGCCCCCACGACCCTCTGTGTGAAATATGTCCTTCTGATATCTGTGTTAAACCTCCCCCCCTTCACCTTGAACCTATGACCCCTCGTGAACGTCACCACCGACCCGGGGAAAAGCTTCCCACCGTTCACCCTATCTATGCCTTTCATAATTTTATACACCTCTATTAAGTCTCCCCTCATCCTCCGTCTTTCCAAGGAGAACAACCCCAGTTTCCCCAATCTCTCCTCATAACCAAGCCCCTCCATACCAGGCAACATCCTGGTAAACCTCCTCTGTACTCTCTCCAAAGCCTCCACGTCCTTCTGGTAGTGTGGCGACCAGAACTGGACGCAGTATTCCAAATGCGGCCGAACCAACGTTCTATACATCTGCAACATCAGACCCCAACTTTTATACTCTATGCCCCGTCCTATAAAGGCAAGCATGCCATATGCCTTCTTCACCACCTTCTCCACCTGTGACGTCACCTTCAAAGATCTGTGGACTTGCACACCCAGGTCCCTCTGCGTCTCTACACCCTTTATGGTTCTTCCATTTATCGTGTAGCTCCTCCCTACATTATTCCCACCAAAATGCATCACTTCGCATTTATCAGGATTGAACTCCATCTGCCATTTCCTTGCCCAAATTTCCAGCCTATCTATATCCTTCTGTAGCCTCTGACAATGTTCCTCACTATCTGCAAGTCCTGCCAGTTTTGTGTCGTCCGCAAACTTACTGATCACCCCAGTTACTCCTTCTTCCAGATCATTTATATAAATCACAAACAGCAGAGGTCCCAATACAGAGCCCTGCGGTACACCACTAGTCACAGGCCTCCAGCCGGAAAAAGACCCTTCCACTACCACCCTCTGTCTTCTATGACCAAGCCAGTTCTCCACCCATCTAGCCACCTCCCCCTTTATCCCATGGGATCCAACCTTTTTCACTAGCCTACCATGAGGGACTTTGTCAAACGCTTTACTAAAGTCCATATAGACAACATCCACGGCCCTTCCTTCGTCAACCATTTTGGTCACTTCTTCAAAAAACACCACCAGGTTCGTGAGGCATGACCTCCCTCTCACAAAACCATGTTGACTATCGTTAATGAGTTTATTCCTTTCTAAATGCGCATACATCCTATCTTTAAGAATCTTCTCCAACAACTTCCCCACCACGGACGTCAAGCTCACCGGCCTATAATTACCCGGGTTATCCTTCCTACCCTTCTTAAATAACGGGACCACATTGGCTATCCTCCAATCCTCTGGGACCTCACCTGTGTCCAGTGACGAGACAAAGATTTGCGTCAGAGGCCCAACTATTTCACCTCTCGTCTCCCTGAGCAGCCTTGGATAGATTCCATCAGGCCCTGGGGATTTGTCAGTCTTTATATTCTCTAACAAACCTAACACTTCCTCCTTTGTAATGGAGATTTTCTCCAACGGTTCAACACTCCCCTCCGAGACACTCCCAGTCAACACATCCCTCTCCTTAGTGAATACCGACGCAAAGTATTCATTTAGGATCTCCCCTACCTCTTTGGGCTCCAAGCATAAGTCCCCACTTTTGTCCCTGAGAGGTCCGATTTTTTCCCTTACAACCCTTTTGTTCCTAACGTATGAATAAAATGCCTTGGGATTCTCCTTAATCCTGTCTGCCCAGAACATTTCGTGACCCCTTTTTGCTCTTCTAATTCCCCGTTTGAGTATTTTCCTACTTTCATTATACTCTTCCAGAGCTCCCTCCGTTTTTAGCTGCTTGGACCTAACATACGCCTCTCTTTTCCTTTTGACCAGTCCCTCAATTTCCCTGGTTATCCACGGTTCTCTAATCCTACCCTTCCTATCCTTCTTTTTTACAGGCACATGCTTGTCCTGTAGCCCTAACAACCATTCCTTAAAAGACTGCCACATACCAGATGTGGATTTACCCTCAAACAGCCTCTCCCAATCAAGAGCTGCCAATTTCTGCCTGATCCCAATAAAGTTAGCCTTCCCCCAATCCAACACCTTACCCTTGGGACACCACTCATCCTTTTCCATCACTATCCTAAAGCTAACAGAATTGTGGTCACTATTTGCCACATGTTCCACGACCAAAACTTTGAAGACCTGACCGGGTTCATTCCCCAGCACCAGGTCCAGTATAGCCCCCTCTCTAGTTGGGCTGTCCACATATTGTTCCAACGAACCCTCCTGTACACATTTTACAAATGCCTCACCATCCAGAGTCCCTGCCCTCAGCGATTTCCAGTCTATACCAGGGAAATTGAAGTCTCCCACTACAACAACCCTATATTTCCTGCACCTATCCAGTATCTCCTGACATATCCATTCTTCCACTTCCCTTGGGCTGTTGGGGGGCCTGTAGTACACCCCCAACATAGTGACTGCGCCTTTCCTGTTTCTAAGCTCCACCCAGAGTGACTCGCTACACGACTCCTCCGAATTGTCCTCCCTCTGCACCGCTGTAATATGCTCTCCAACCAATACCGCTATTCCCCCACCTCTTTTGGCCCCTCCTCTGTCTCGCCTAAAACACTTGTACCCTGGAATATTCAGCTGCCAGTCCTGTCCCTCTTTCAACCAAGTCTCCGTCACCGCAACCACATCCAAATTCCTCGTGCGCATTAAGGCCCCAAGTTCGTCTGTTTTACCTGCTACGCTCCTTGCATTGAAGTATAAGCACTCCAGACCCCCAGGCTCAGTGAGGTCGTCCTCCCCCAGAGTGCTCTTCTTCTTTGCCAGCCTTGTCCCAGCCCCAAGCTCGTCCCCAGCCACCACACTTATAGACCTAATAGTTTGATCCCCACCCCCCTGCCACACTAGTTTAAACCCCCCCGAACTGCATTAGCAAAGCTCCCAGCCAGGATATTTGTGCCCTTCCAACTTAGTTGTGACCCCTCCCTCTTGTACAGGTGCCATCCTCTCCTGAAAACCTCCCATTGGTCTATGAAAATAAAGCCCTCCCTCCTGGACCAGTCCTTTAGCCAGGCATTCATTTGAACCAACTCCCTATTCTTATCCTCACTGGCACGAGGCATTGGGAGCAGCCCAGAGATGGCCACCCTAGTGACCCTACTTTTTAACCTATTTCCCAACTCCCTGAATTGCTCCCTTAGGACCCCCCTACTCTTCCTATCTACGTCATTTCCACCAATGTGTATAATGACATCCGTTTCTTTATCTTCCCCTTTTAAAATGCCTCCTATCCGCTCGGAGACATCCGTGACCCCAGCACCAGGTAGGCAGACTACCATCCTGGAGTCCCGTTCGCCCCCACAGAATCGCCTGTCTGTCCCTCTAACTGACGCATCCCCCACCACTATCGCTCTCCTAACCCCTCTCTTCCCTTTCCGGGCCACAGAGCCTGACTGTGTGCCAGTGACCTGGTCACTGTGTCTTACCCCTGGAGAGGCACACTCCTCCACACTATCTAAAACAATGTACCTGTTTTGGAGTGGGACAACCACAGGTGACCCTTCTTCTAACTGTCCACTCCCCTCCCCTCTCACACCTGTCACCAAGCCCTTCCTATTTTGAGACACCTCTGGAGACCTCCCTTGTACTTTACCCTTCTGCCCTTTACTCCTCCTAACTGTGACCCACGTGTCATTCTCCCGATGCCCCGGTGTAACTAGTTGCCTATAACTGCTGTCAATTTTTCTCCCATTTTCCCTGATTAGGCTAAGGTCAGCGATCTGCAGCTCCAGTTCCCTAACACGGTCTCTCAAGAGCTGCAGTTCCACGCACCTGGCACAGATAGCGTGGATTTTGGGTATTTTACATGAATTTAGATCTTTCTCTGAGCCAGAGGAATATAGGCAGACCGGAAACTTGCCCACAAAACCCTGGCTGATATTTCCAGGGAGGCACGGAGGGAGTGCCGCCCTGTCAGAGGGTCAGTACTGAGGGAGTGCCGCCCTGTCAGAGGGTCAGTACTGAGGGAGTGCCGCCCTGTCAGAGGGTCAGTACTGAGGGAGTGCCGCCCTGTCAGAGGGTCAGTATTGAGGGAGTGCCGCACTGTCAGAGGGTCAGTGCTGAGGGAGTGCCGCACTGTCAGAGGGTCAGTACTGAGGGAGTGCCGCACTGTCAGAGGGTCAGTACTGAGGGAGTGCCGCCCTGTCAGAGGGTCAGTATTGAGGGAGTGCCGCACTGTCAGAGGGTCAGTGCTGAGGGAGTGCCGCACTGTCAGAGGGTCAGTATTGAGGGAGTGCCGCACTGTCAGAGGGTCAGTATTGAGGGAGTGCCGCACTGTCAGAGGGTCAGTACTGAGGGAGTGCCGCCCTGTCAGAGGGTCAGTATTGAGGGAGTGCCGCACTGTCAGAGGGTCAGTGCTGAGGGAGTGCCGCACTGTCAGAGGGTCAGTACTGAGGGAGTGCCGCACTGTCAGAGGGTCAGTACTGAGGGAGTGCCGCCCTGTCAGAGGGTCAGTATTGAGGGAGTGCCGCACTGTCAGAGGGTCAGTGCTGAGGGAGTGCCGCACTGTCAGAGGGTCAGTATTGAGGGAGTGCCGCACTGTCAGAGGGTCAGTATTGAGGGAGTGCCGCACTGTCAGAGGGTCAGTACTGAGGGAGTGCCACACTGTCAGAGGGTCAGTACTGAGGGAGTGTCGCACTGTCAGAGGGTCAGTACTGAGGGAGTGCCGCACTGTCAGAGGGTCAGTACTGAGGGAGTGCCACACTGTCAGAGGGTCAGTGCTGAGGGAGTGCCACACTGTCAGAGGGTCAGTACTGAGGGAGTGCCACACTGTCAGAGGGTCAGTGCTGAGGGAGTGCCACACTGTCAGAGGGTCAGTGCTGAGGGAGTGCCACACTGTCAGAGGGTCAGTGCTGAGGGAGTGCCGCACTGTCAGAGGGTCAGTACTGAGGGAGTGCCACACTGTCAGAGGGTCAGTACTGAGGGAGTGTCGCACTGTCAGAGGGTCAGTACTGAGGGAGTGCCACACTGTCAGAGGGTCAGTGCTGAGGGAGTGCCACACTGTCAGAGGGTCAGTGCTGAGGGAGTGCCACACTGTCAGAGGGTCAGTGCTGAGGGAGTGCCGCACTGTCAGAGGGTCAGTACTGAGGGAGTGCCACACTGTCAGAGGGTCAGTACTGAGGGAGTGCCACACTGTCAGAGGGTCAGTACTGAGGGAGTGCCACACTGTCAGAGGGTCAGTGCTGAGGGAGAGCCGCACTGTCAGAGGGTCAGTACTGAGGGAGTGCCACACTGTCAGAGGGTCAGTACTGAGGGAGTGCCACACTGTCAGAAGGTCAGTGCTGAGGGAGTGCCACACTGTCAGAGGGTCAGTACTGAGGGAGTGCCACACTGTCAGAGGGTCAGTACTGAGGGAGTGCCGCACTGTCAGAGGGTCAGTACTGAGGGAGTGCCGCACTGTCAGAGGGTCAGTACTGAGGGAGTGCCACACTGTCAGAGGGTCAGTACTGAGGGAGTGCCGCACTGTCAGAGGGTCAGTACTGAGGGAGTGCCACACTGTCAGAGGGTCAGTACTGAGGGAGTGCCACACTGTCAGAGGGTCAGTATTGAGGGAGTGCCGCACTGTCAGAGGGTCAGTACTGAGGGAGTGCCACACTGTCAGAGGGTCAGTACTGAGGGAGTGTCGCACTGTCAGAGGGTCAGTACTGAGGGAGTGCCGCACTGTCAGAGGGTCAGTACTGAGGGAGTGCCACACTGTCAGAGGGTCGGTGCTGAGGGAGTGCCACACTGTCAGAGGGTCAGTACTGAGGGAGTGCCACACTGTCAGAGGGTCAGTGCTGAGGGAGTGCCACACTGTCAGAGGGTCAGTGCTGAGGGAGTGCCACACTGTCAGAGGGTCAGTGCTGAGGGAGTGCCGCACTGTCAGAGGGTCAGTACTGAGGGAGTGCCACACTGTCAGAGGGTCAGTACTGAGGGAGTGTCGCACTGTCAGAGGGTCAGTACTGAGGGAGTGCCACACTGTCAGAGGGTCAGTGCTGAGGGAGTGCCACACTGTCAGAGGGTCAGTGCTGAGGGAGTGCCACACTGTCAGAGGGTCAGTGCTGAGGGAGTGCCGCACTGTCAGAGGGTCAGTACTGAGGGAGTGCCACACTGTCAGAGGGTCAGTACTGAGGGAGTGCCACACTGTCAGAGGGTCAGTACTGAGGGAGTGCCACACTGTCAGAGGGTCAGTGCTGAGGGAGTGCCGCACTGTCAGAGGGTCAGTACTGAGGGAGTGCCACACTGTCAGAGGGTCAGTACTGAGGGAGTGCCACACTGTCAGAGGGTCAGTGCTGAGGGAGTGCCACACTGTCAGAGGGTCAGTACTGAGGGAGTGCCACACTGTCAGAGGGTCAGTACTGAGGGAGTGCCGCACTGTCAGAGGGTCAGTACTGAGGGAGTGCCACACTGTCAGAGGGTCAGTACTGAGGGAGTGCCGCACTGTCAGAGGGTCAGTACTGAGGGAGTGCCGCATTGTCAGAGGGTCAGTACTGAGGGAGTGCCGCACTGTCAGAGGGTCAGTACTGAGGGAGTGCCGCACTGTCAGAGGGTCAGTACTGAGAGTGTTTTAAAGTTTTTAAAGTTTATTTATTAGTATCACCAGTAGGCTTACATTAACACTGCAATGAAGTTACTCTGAAAATCCCCTAGTCGCCACACTCCGGCGCCTGTTCGGGTACACTGAGGGAGAATTTAGCACGGCCAATGCACCCTAACCTGCATGTCTTTTGGACTGTGGGAGGAAACCGGAGCACCCGGAGGAAACCCACGCAGACACGGGGAGAACGTGCAGACTCCACACAGACAGTGACCCAAGCCGGGAATTGAACCTGGGTCCCTAGCGCTGTGAGGCAGCAGTGCTAACCACTGTGTCACCGTGATGCCCCACAGACACTGTCAGAGCTGCTGAGATTTCCCAACATTTTCTGTTTTTGTTTCAGATTCCAGCATCTGCGGTATTTTGCTTTTATCTTAGTTACAGATAGAAACTGGCCATTGAGTTCAGACAATGCATGTTGAGATTTATCCTCTACACGACGCCTTACTCACTTCAATCAGTTTTTCATTTCCCTTTCCCTCCTTTTCCCAGATTCACCGAGCCAATCTCAACTTCAATTAATTTCCACAAGACCACTAACTCTCAAAGTCTTGCAACTCTCTGCCCAACAATATCCCTGCTTGCCTCTGTCTAAATTCTCCTGCTTAATCTCATACATGGCATCTCGTTCTAGACCCCTCAACAACTGGAAACAATCTGATTTCTACCTACCCTGTCCCCATCCTTTCATAATTTTAACCACTTCTTTCCTCTGACGTTTATACAACTGTAGTTCAAACTCTTCATGGAGACTTTTTCCCAGCCTCGCTGTCACTTGGGCAGCACGGGTTCGCACTGCTGCCTCTCACCGCCAGGGACCCAGGTTCGATTCCTGGCTTCGGTCACTGTCTGTGTGGAGTTGGTACGTTCACCCCGTGTCTGCGTGGGTTTTCTCCGGGTGCTCCGGTTTCCTCCCACAGTCTGAAAGACGTGCTGGTTAGGTGCAATGACCTGAACAGGCGCCGGAGTGTGGCGACTAGGGGAATTTCACAGTAACTTCATTGCAGTGTTAATGTAAGCCTTACTTGTGACTAATAAATTAACTTTACTTTTGGTTTGAAATCAAAGTTTTCCAATTCAGTAAAATATAAAAAGCTGGCATGTTGCATGAGGATTTCACTCTGCTGGAATAAACCAATTGCATCCCCTTTACTATCGGGGTACAAGCAGAGGTGCCCTCCGGGGGTCAGTATTGGAATCATCTCTCTTCTCAATCTATCTCAATGAGATGAGCTGGTGTACATCGGCACAATATCAAAACCTGCATCTAATACAAACCACAGAGAGCAGGAGAACTTCCAACAACCCACTAGATTGGGCCGAGAGATATTGGGTGGAATTTAATGTGGGGTGATGCAATTTGGGAGGAAGATGGAGAAGAGAGAAAATAAATAGTAAAAGGAAGAGACAAAGAGAGAATTAGGCATTCAGACAGACTAATCTTCAAAAGTGGGAGGAATAAGCTGGAAAAAAGCATGGGGCTCGGAGCTTTTTTAATCTTGTTATCTCAGCAACCTCCTCCAGGCCTATAATGCCTCATACTATCCCACTGACAGTGTAGCATTCCCACAATACTGACCCTTTCAAATGTAATCGCTGTGCAACCAGTCTTTTTAATGCTCCATCCCTGTCATTCTTGTGTCAAGTTGTACACATGTGATGTTTATCACAGGAGAAGGACCGGGCAGCATTTTCCAGGCCGCTGCCCAATCAGGCACCTGCACAGCAAGTCAGGAACGCTACCCACAAGCCCTCCAGATATCCGCGCTTCTCTGATCCTGAACTGGAGACCACCCCTGACTTTAATCATTCCAGTGGAGTTTATGTGACCCCACAACTTGCCTGGGCTTGCAAAATCTCACAAACTGTCCTGGCTGGAGACAATACACATCTCTTTAACCTGTGCTTAACCCTCTCTCCACCCACATTGTCTGTATCTTTAAGACTTGATTACCTGTAAAGACTCGCATTCCAACCATTATTTTGTAAATTGAGTTTGCGTCTTTAGATGCCCTGTTTGTGAACTGAAATCCCACTCACCTGACGAAGGAGCAGCGAGCGCTCCGAAAGCTAGTGGCTTTTGCTACCAAATAAACCTGTTGGACTTTAACCTGGTGTTGTGAGACTTCTTACTGTGCTTAATCATTCCACCATTGGCAGCCCTGCCTTCAGCTGCCTGGGGCCTGGACCCTGGGGCCTGAACTCTGGAGCCTGGACTCTGGAGGCTGGACTCTGGAGCCTGGACTCTGGGGCCTGGACTCTGGGGCCCTGGACTCTGGGGCCTGGACTCTGGAGCCTGGACTCTGGGGCCTGGACTCTGGAGCCTGGACTCTGGAGGCTGGACTCTGGGGCCTGAACTCTGGAGCCTGGACTCTGGAGCCTGGACTCTGGGGCCTGGACTCTGGAGCCTGGACTCTGGAGGCTGGACTCTGGGGCCTGAACTCTGGAGCCTGGACTCTGGAGCCTGGACTCTGGGGCCTGGACTCTGGGGCCCTGGACTCTGGAGCCTGGACTCTGGAGCCTGGACTTTGGGGCCTGGACTTTGGGGCCTGGATTCTGGGCCCTAGATATTGGGGCCTGGACTCTGGGTTCTGGACTCTGGGCGCGGGACTCTGGAATTCGGCACTAACCCTCTCTACCTCTCTTTTCAAGGATGTTCTTTAAAAATAAATTTTCTCCGAGCTTTAAGTCACCTGCCTAAAGTCTCCTCATGGAGCTCGGTGTCGAATTCTGTTTGAAGATCTCCCCTGTGGAGTCCTTGTGACATTTTGCCCCATTAAAAGTTCCAGATTGCAAATGAGTGTTGTTGTTTTCTTTATTTTTTGATAGGATCTGGGTAACACTGTTAAGACCAGCATTGTTACCCACTCCGAACTGCCCTTGAACTGAGTGTCTTTACGGGCCCATTTCAGAGGGGCAGTTAAGAGTTACGCACATTGCTGTGGGTCTGGAGTCACATGTGGGCCGGACCGGGTAAGGACATTAGCGACCCAGATGGGACTTCACAACAGTCGATGATGGTTGTCATGGTCACCATTACTGAGCCTAGCTTTCAATCCGCTGTGAACACAAAAACATGAATTAAAGCAGATAGAGCGGGATTATAGAGTCATCGTGGTTTACAGCATGGAAACAGGCCCTTCGGCCCAACTTGTCCACGCCGCCCAGTTTTCACCACTAAGTTAGTCCCAATTGCCCATATTCCTCTGTACCCATGTTGGGTTCTTGATCATTCCCAGTATTTAACGACAGCCCACAGCCAAACCACCCCCCTTCGCCCCCCCCGCCCCCACCTGCCCCCTGCCCCTAACTGCCCCCCTGACCCCCCACCCCCACCCCCAGCATCACAACCCAGCTGTTAAGTCTCTGCCGTTAACACCTCAGCGAGTGCTACAGCAAGGATAACAATATTTTATTTATTCTTTCACAGGCATGGGCCTCGCCGGCTAGGCCAGCATTTATTGCCCATCCCTAGTTGCCCTTGAGAAGATGGTAGTGAGCTGCCTCCTTGAACCGCTGCAGTCCATGTGGTGTAGGTACATCCATTGCGCTGTTAGGGAGGGAGTTCCAGGATTTTGACTCAGTGACAGTGAAGGAATGGCGATATATTTCCAAGTCAGGATGTTACGTGACTTGGAGGAGAACCTCCAGGTGGTGTGTGCACTATCCACTGCCTTTGTCCTTCTAGATGGTGGAGGTTGTGGGTTTGGAAGGGGCTGACGAACAAACCTTGGTGAGTTGCTGCAGTGCATCTTGTAGAAACAATCTGATTTCTATCACACACTGCTGCCACTGGGTGTCAGTGAGTGGATGAGATTCTAATCAAGCGGGGCTGCTTTATCCTGGCTGGTGTCGAGCCTCTTGAGTGTTGCTGGAGCTCATCCAGGCAAGCGGGGAGTATTCCATCACAATCCACTTGTATCTTGCAGATGGCGGATAGGCTCTGGGAGTCAGGAGGTAAGTAACTCACCACACGAATTCTAGTCTCTGACCTGTTCTGGTAGCCACAGTATTTATATAGTTTGTCCAGTTCAATTGCTGGTCAGTGGTAACCCCAGGATATTGGCAGCAGTGTTGAGATTCAGTGATGGTATTGCCATTGAATGTCAAGGGGAAAAGGTTTGATTCTCTCTTGCTGGAGATGGTCATTGTCTGGCTCTTGCGTGTTGTGAAAGCTACTTGCCAGGTCTTGCTGCATATGAGATGGACAGCTTCAGTATTGGAGGAGTCATGAATGGTGCTGAACATTGTGCAATCATCAGCGAACTAATGTTTTGATGGAAGGATGGTCATTGATGAAGCAGCTGAGGATGGTTGCACTGAGAACACTCCCCTGAGGAACTCCTGCAGTGATGTCCTGGCACTGAGAGCACTGACCTCCAAAAACCACAACCATCTTCCTTTGTACCAGGTATGACTCCAACCAGCGGAGGTTCACCCCCTCCCCGATTTCCATTGTCTCCAGTTTTCCTCGGGCTCTTTGATGTCACACTTGGTCAGATGCTACTGAATGAATGCAAATAAATCTGTTCAGTTGGTGTCAGAGGACATACTCAGGGATAGTGATGGTGGCGTTTGGGATATTATCTGTCAAGTATGATTCCATGAGTGTGACTAAGTCAGGCTGTTGTTGGACTAGTCTGTGGGACAGCTCTCCCAATTTTGGCACAAGCGCCCCCCCAAACGCTAATAAGGAATACTTTGCGGGGTTGTCAGGACTGGGTTCGCTGTTGTTGTTTCTGGCGCCGGATGGTCTATCTGATTTCATTCCATATTGACTTGTTCTTAGCAGTTTGATACGACTGACAGTCTCACTCAGCCATTTCAGAGGCCATTTAAGAGCCGACCACATTACTGTGAGTCTGGAGTCACACGTAGGCCAGACCAGGTAAGGACAGCAGAGTTTTCAATGACCAGAGGTTAATGTTTCAGTGGGGTTTATTTTTCAGAGATTGGTGCATACACGATAGTGAGAGATTATATAACAGAGTGTTTTATAGTCAAAGATTTAGTGTATCAAAATTGTTTACACTGTAAGGTTTAAAGATCAGTTTTAAAATGAGAAATTTAGTATTTCAGAATGTTAAGTAGAGATATAACATGTCAGAGATTATTGCCACAGGAAATATAATACCGCAGAGTTATACAGCAAGTGATTTCATATGTCAGAGACAGTGACAGTAAGAGGTTTAATAAGTCAGTGAGTGTTAAAGTGAGATGTTTAATATATCAGATTATTACAAAGTAATGTTTTATATATCTGAGAGTTAGTGAGAGATTTGTTATTTAAGAGTATTACAATGAAAAGTTTAATACAGCAGATTATTGATATGTGAGTTAATATATTAGAGAGGGTTACAGTGAAAGATTTAATTTTTAAGAGAATCACGATAAAGTGGTTATTCACGGAATCCAGGGAATGTTAGTCTGAGATTCATTATAACACTGTTACAGAGATTTAATACATTAATGTTACATCAGCTTTAATACATCAGAGAGTGAAACAATTGGAGATTTTATACATTAGACTTTGTTACAGTTGACATATCGCAAAATCACAGCATTACGGTGCAGAAGGAGGCCATTTGGCCCATCATGTCTTCACCAGCTCTCCAAAAGAGTATCTTGACTGAGTGTCATTCCTCTGCCTTTCCCCCCTATCCCTGCACATTATAGGGTCAATTCTCCCAAAAAGGTTCTAAGTGCTGAATTTGTGGGAAAACTGGTGTAAATCACGATTGTTTTTTCAGTGGGAGTTCAGGCTCGAATCTCCTGCACTCTGTGCAATGCAGAGGTCACAATCGTGAATATCATTAAAAGCTCAGGGGGCGGGGCCTATTCACGCCAGAGTTTGACAGATCCGGATGTCTGCGCATGCGCAGTGGCCCCGATCTGTCCGCTTGTACTTTGCTGGCCAGCTCAATCGCTGGCAGATCCCCCTGGCAGATCCCCCTGGCAGATCCCCCTCCCCCCACGGGAGGCAAACCACTCCTGGCAGACACCCCACTCCCCGGCAGACCCCCCCCCCCCCCCCCCCGATAGACCCCTCCACACAGGAGGCAGACCCCCCGGCAGACCACTCCCCAGCCCACCCTGATTCCTGGCCTCCCTCCAACCCCAATTGATCCCAATGAACAGTGGCAGTGGAACTCCCCCATGCCTACCGATTGCCCCCTAGGCCCATCCCCCAGCTGGCCCCACCCCCTGGGCTCCTCCCCTTGGCACTGCCCCATGCCCGATGGGCAGTGCCAAGGTGCCCCCTGGGCATGGGCACTTTGCCCCTTGGGCAGTGCCATGGGCACAGGCTGGCACTGCCAGGGTGCCCATGTCCAGAGGGCACCACCCACCTGCCGCCCAACCCCTTGGGGGCCCTGATTGCTCCCACTTCACTTCAACAGGGTCTCCCGCTAGTCCCCCAAAAGTGGGGAGCTAGTCTGAACCCCACTGGAGTGAAATTGTACTGGCAGAGTGAGAGATACTAGTGAGGACGGAGACTTTAGTCCTGGGCCCGATAATCACATTTAAGTAAGATTAAAAATAGATTTAAATCACTTACTTGCTGTTCCCGCTGGTTTCCAGTGTGGTCCCGACTGTGTCGGATATCCAACACTTGGAGATGCGTGCGTGCACCGGGAATGCATGCGCGAATCAGCCCACACGAGATTGGGAAAATCGCCTCCTATATCTTTTCAACTAATCATCTAATGCCTTCTGGAAAGGTAATGTGTTCATATGGTTCCTATAGAATCATAGAATCATAGAATGTACAGCACCGAGACAGGCTCTTCGGCCCAAACTGGTCCATGCTGACCAAAAGGCCCATCTAAGTGTGGTGCCCAGATATTATCAACTGGATAATGGCTGATCTTCTACCTTTACGCCTTAATCCCGCACTATCCCTGTGCCCCTTGATGTCTTTAATATTTAGAAATCTATCAATCCCTGCTTTGAACAAACTCAATGACTGAGCATTCCTAACCCTCCGGGGTAGAGAATTCCAAATCTACCACTCTCTGGCTGAGTAACTTCCTCCTTATCTCAGTCCTAAAGCACCTTATTCTGAAACTGTGCGTGTTGGCTCGAGACCCCACACCCCTCCCAACCCCCCAACCCCCCAACCCAGCAGCCAAGAGGATTCACCATCTCTGCATCATATCAAATCTGTAAGAATTTTGTAAGTTTCAACGAGAATGCCTCTCTTCCCCAATCTCTCCTCATGGGACAATGTCACCAACCCAGGACGGCTGGTGAACCTCTACTGCACTCCCTCTGTGGCAAAACTATCCTTTCTTAGATAAGGGGACCAAAACTGTCCACAATATTTCAGGTGTGTCTCACCACCCCCTTTATATGACTCAGTATCACAACTGGTTTGATGGAACCCTGGGACATATTTTTTTTCATATACTTTTCCAATTCAATCAAATCAAGTCCAATTCAGAGTCTCAACAAGTTGAGACATTTCCGATCCAGGCTGGCAAGACAGGGCGAGCGACCATTTACCCTGCCCTGGGCCTGATCTACATGAGCCAAGCTGATTGGAGGAGGGAAAGCAATTCTTCCTCCAAGGCTTGATCTCATTTGCATCTTAGCCAAAAGGCCGAGACACCGCTTTTAAAAATTGCTTCATATGAAACATATGAAGCTGAAATGTAACCTAATGACCTCAACCAAGCGCAGCATCCTCTTCATACTACACTTGATCTTAGCCAAAAGGCCGAGAAGCGATAGGACATCTTTTTTTATTTCAAAAATATACTTTATTCCAAAAAAAACCTCTCAAATAAAACATTGCAAAATGACAGATCCAAAAGTTATAAACAGTGCAAAAAAAGAATCATTTTTACAGTACAATACAGTGCTTATTTACAAAACATTACATTTCGTTACATTTCATTTCTTAAAACTATATACCTACATCAGAGTTTACTGTGTGCCGTTATTTTTCAGGTTGGCACACAGTTACGCAGGCCGAGAGTATTCTGCAGTTACCCGGCCCTCGGTCTGCCTCGGTTGAGACGCTTTACACGGTGGCCTTTCCCCATTGTGCCTTGGCGGCGGCTGCCCCAAGCTTGAGCGCGTCCCTGAGCACGTAGTCCTGGACCTTGGAATGTGCCAGTCTGCAACACTCGGTCGAGGACAATTCTTTCAGCGATAGGACATATTACTACATTAAGAGTGATATGTAAGTGCAAGTTGTTGTTATCAGTGTTGCAGTGGGAGAGTGTTACAATAGGAGCTTCACTCTTATATTATTACAACCCAAGACTCATGTATCAGATTGTGTTGCAATGAAAGGTTTAACATATTCCTGTTACAGTATGCAATCTTTACAGCAGGGTTAGTGAGAAATATATCTCAGTATATTACAGGGAGAGATTAGAAAGAGGTTTATTATATCAGAGTATTACAATAACAGATTGAAGAGATTGGACATTGTTACAGTGACCTATCAGGGATTAAGTACCCATTGCAGTGAGGGATTTATTATCTCAGGGAGTGCCTTGGAAAGAAGATTTAATATATCAGAGAGTGTCAGAGTGAGGGGTTTAATGTATTGAAGAGTGGTTGGGTGTGAGATGTAATATATCAGAGTTTTACAATAAGGGAAGATTAAACAGAATAAGAATGTACCCATAGGGAGGCTGGAATGGTTAACTATGTGCCATAGACCAAGAGGTCATCTTTGACTGTGAGGTGGCTCTGCTGTTTGACTGTTTGGCTGCATCGCCTCTTATTCTCTGGCGAGGCATCCCTGTTAGGAGTCTACCACAGACGCCAAATAGTGAGCGGGAGAGAGAAGAAGATATATGTAGACACATTTCTGCCTGTAGAAATAAGAGGACAATAATAATGGGAAACTTTAACTATCCCAACTTCAACTGGGTTTCAAACAATATCAGGGGTATTGAGGTTGAAAAATCCATGTACTGTGTCCAGGAAATTCTTTTTAAACAATACGTGATGAGCCCAACGAGAGGAGACGCAATTCTGGATTTAGTCTTGGAAAATGAAGATGGGTAAGTGGGCGACGTGACGGTGGGTGACGTGACAGTGGGCGACGTGACAGTGGGCGACGTGACAGTGGGCGACGTGACAGTGGGCGACGTGACAGTGGGCGACGTGACAGTGGGCGACGTGACAGTGGGCGACGTGACAGTGGGCGACGTGACAGTGGGCGACGTGACAGTGGGTGACGTGACAGTGGGTGACGTGACAGTGGGCGACGTGACAGTAGGTGACGTGACAGTGGGCGACGTGACAGTGGGCGACGTGACAGTGGGTGACGTGACAGTGGGCGACGTGACAGTGGGTGACGTGACAGTGGGTGACGTGACAGTGGGCGACGTGACAGTAGGTGACGTGACGGTGGGTGACGTGACAGTGGGTGACGTGACGGTAGGTGACGTGACGGTGGGTGACGTGACAGTGGGTGACGTGACAGTGGGTGACGTGACAGTGGGTGACGTGACAGTGGGTGACGTGACAGTGGGTGACGTGACAGTGGGCGACGTGACAGTGGGCGACGTGACAGTGGGCGACGTGACAGTGGGTGACGTGACAGTGGGTGACGTGACAGTGGGCGACGTGACAGTAGGTGACGTGACAGTGGGCGACGTGACAGTGGGCGACGTGACAGTGGGTGACGTGACAGTGGGCGACGTGACAGTGGGTGACGTGACAGTGGGTGACGTGACAGTGGGCGACGTGACAGTAGGTGACGTGACGGTGGGTGACGTGACAGTGGGTGACGTGACGGTAGGTGACGTGACGGTGGGTGACGTGACAGTGGGTGACGTGACAGTGGGTGACGTGACAGTGGGTGACGTGACAGTGGGTGACGTGACAGTGGGTGACGTGACAGTGGGCGACGTGACAGTGGGCGACGTGACAGTGGGCGGCGTGACAGTGGGCGACGTGACAGTGGGCGACGTGACAGTGGGTGACGTGACAGTAGGTGACGTGACGGTGGGTGACGTGACAGTGGGCGGCGTGACAGTGGGCGACGTGACAGTGGGCGACGTGACAGTGGGCGACGTGACAGTGGGTGACGTGACAGTAGGTGACGTGACGGTGGGTGACGTGACAGTGGGCGACGTGACAGTGGGCGACGTGACAGTGGGCGACGTGACAGTAGGTGACGTGACAGTGGGCGGCGTGACAGTGGGCGACGTGACAGTGGGCGACGTGACAGTGGGTGACGTGACAGTAGGTGACGTGACGGTGGGTGACGTGACAGTGGGCGACATGACAGTGGGCGACGTGACAGTGGGCGACGTGACAGTGGGCGACGTGACAGTAGGTGACGTGATGGTGGGTGACGTGACAGTGGGTGATGTGACATTGGGCGACTATATCGGGAATAGTGACCACAATTCAGTTAGATTTAGTATTGTTATGGAAAGGACAGAGATAAATCAGGAGTAAAAGTTTCAACCTGGGGAAGGCAAATAATACAAAACTGAGCAGTGGTGTGGCTGATGTGGACTGGACAAGACTGCTAAAGGATAAATCAGTGGTAAACCAGGGGAACACTAATAGGACACAAAACAGACATGTCCCCTCCAACAATAAGAATGGTCCTGCCAAATGTAGACATGGTTGTCCAGAAAAATACAGGGGAAGATTAAACAGAATAAGAAAGCTCATGATAGTCACAAAAATCTCAACACCGCAGATAGCCTAGAGGATTATAGAAAGTACAGGGATCAAGTAAAAAAAGAAATAAGGAAATCAAAGGGAGAGCATGAAAAAATATCAGCAAACAAGATTAAGGAAAAGCCAAAGATGTTTTGCCAGTTTATAAAGAGCAAAAGGACAGTTCAGGAAAAATGGGGGCCTTTCAGAGATCAAAAAGGGAACTTGCGTGAAGGTGCAGAGGATATGGGAAGAGTTTTAAATGATTTTTTTGTCTCTGTCCCACATTAACCCTGCGCATACCGAACCCTTCGTACGATACCTCTCCCCTCAGCCTTTATCACACGGATATAGAGGTCCTTTGGTTTCCTTCAAGTCTTTCATTGTAATAAGCTTGGGCATTTACCTTCTTGTGACAACTCTAATGTTATTCCAACTTTGTTGCTATTGCAGTATTAACATTAACAACATTCTCATTACCCCAATCTCCCCTTGAAGGCGGTCTGGAGGCTTTATAACCCTTCCACCTCTCGCTCGCCGTGTTGTCAGGAGGTGGTAGGTTCGGTTGGTTCTGGGTCTTGTGGGATCCGAGGTTGAATATATTTGGGTATCTTCATCCATTATCCTCCACTGTGCAATGGAGGGAGCCTGTTCAGGGAGAGGGCTGACACTCCTTCTGCTGTGACTGTACCCTCTGGCATGCCAATCTTGTGGGAGTGGGCTTGGTCCTCGTTCTGTCGGAGGATCATTCCATAACTCCCGAGGTCAGGGAGTCAGACATGGTCACCCTGCTGCAGGTGGGGCAAGTGTCTGGTGAGGTGTCGTCTGTTGTCGGCAGAAGCTTGCTTCTTCTATAGGGCTTCTCTCTTGTACACGCTGGTAATCCCTGTCTACCAACCTTGGTAGGAGTTTCTTTGGCAGCATTGGGAGTTGTGTATGAAGTTTCCTGTAGGAGCTTTGACAGGGGCAGGCTGCACTGTGAGGGGTTGGCAGTGCGCTGGGGAAGTTTTTATTTGATTTGTCACATGTATTAACATACAGTGGAAAGTATTGTTTCTTGCGCTATACAGACAAAGCATACCACTCATAGAGAAGGAAACGAGAGAGTGCAGAATGTAGTGTTACAGTCATAGCTAGGGTGTAGAGAAAGATCAACTTAATGCAAGGTAAGTCCATTCGAAAGTCTGGCAGCAGCAGGAAAGAAGCTATTCTTGAGTCAGTTGGTACGTGACCTCAGACTTTTGTATCTTTTTCCCGACGGAAGAAGGTGGAAGAGAGAATGTCCGGGGTGCATGGGGTCCTTAATTATGCTGGCTGTTTTGCTGAGACAGCAGGAAGTGTAGACAGAGTCAATGGATGGGAGGCTGGTTTGCGTGATGGATTGGGCTTCGTTCATGGCCTTTTGTAGAAGTCCTCGTTTTTATTCAGATGGACCTTTCCCGTATGGACCCTGGCTCCACCTCACTGTTTAACTGCAGGTATCTTGGGGAGCTGCTATGGTGATGGAAGCCAGTCAGCTCTGGTTGCAGAGTGTGCGAAGCACTCATTAGCGCACTGTGGGCTGCTTTCTGATGTGAGCTGGGCCGGGCAACATGGCTTGGAATCATCTCTCTGAGAGCTTTAATGACCCTCTCGCTGGTGGTTACATGAAGTTATTTTACCTCCACCCATCTGAAGAGTCAATGATGATTAGGAAGGATTTGTCATCATAGACAAGTCCATGACCAGTCTTCCCCACGGCCTGTTGAGGAATTGCATGGGGATGAGTCCTGGCAGCGCAAACTGGACAATTTGTGATGCTTTCCTTTCTTGCTTTGGAAAAACCCAACCGTGCCCTGCAATTAGTAATGCCCAGATGACCTGGTGTATCGTTTGAAGATTGCTTTCTATGGTGCATAACAACAAAGAACAAAGAACAATACAGCACAGGAACAGGCCCTTCGGCCCTCCAAGCCCATGCCGCTCCCTGGTGCAAACTAGACCATTCTTTTGTATCCCTCCATTCCCACTCCATTCATATGGCTGTCTAGATAAGTCTTAAACGTTCCCAGTGTGTCCGCCTCCACCACCTTGCCTGGCAGCGCATTCCAGGCCCCCACCACCCTCTGTGTAAAATATGTCCTTCTGATATCTGTGTTAAACCTCCCCCACTTCACCTTGAACCTATGACCCCTCGTGAACGTCACCACCGATCTGGGGAAAAGCTTCCCACCGCTCACCCTATCTATGCCTTTCATAATTTTATACACCTCTATTAAGTCTCCCCTCATCCGCCGTCTTTCCAGGGAGAACAACCCCAGTTTACCCAATCTCTCCTCATAACTAAGCCCCTCCATACCAGGCAACATCCTGGTAAACCTCCTCTGTACTCTCTCCAAAGCCTCCACGTCCTTCTGGTAGTGTGGCGACCAGAACTGGACGCAGTATTCCAAATGCGGCCGGACCAACGTTCTATACATCTGCAACATCAGACCCCAACTTTTATACTCTATGCCCCGTCCTATAAAGGCAAGCATGCCATATGCCTTCTTCACCACCTTCTCCACCTGTGACGTCACCTTCAAGGATCTGTGGACTTGCACACCCAGGTCCCTCTGCGTATCTACACCCTTTATGGTTCTGCCATTTATCGTATAGCTCCTCCCTACATTATTTCTACCAAAATGCATCACTTCGCATTTATCAGGATTGAACTCCATCTGCCATTTCTTTGCCCAAATTTCCAGCCTATCTATATCCTTCTGTAGCTTCTGACAATGCTCCTCACTATCTGCAAGTCCTGCCAATTTTGTGTCGTCCGCAAACTTACTGATCATCCCAGTTACACCTTCTTCCAGATCGTTTATATAAATCACAAACAGCAGAGGTCCCAATCCAGAGCCCTGTGGAACACCACTAGTCACAGGCCTCCAACCGGAAAAAGACCCTTCCACTACCACCCTCTGTCTTCTGTGACCAAGCCAGTTCTCCACCCATCTAGCCACCTCCCCCTTTATCCCATGAGATCCAACCTTTTTTACCAGCCTACCATGAGGGACTTTGTCAAACGCTTTATTAAAGTCCATAGAGACGACATCCACGGCCCTTCCCTCATCAAGCATTCTGGTCACTTCTTCAAAAAACTCCACCAGGTTAGTGAGGCATAACCTCCCTCTCACAAAACCTATCGTTAATGAGTTTATTCCTTTCTAAATGCGCATACATCTTATCTCTAAGAATCTTCTCCAACAACTTCCCCACCACGGACGTCAAGCTCACCGGCCTATAATTACCCGGGTTATCCTTCCTATCCTTCTTAAATAACGGGACCACATTAGCTATCCTCCAATCCTCTGGGACCTCACCTGCGTCCAGTGACGAGACAAAGATTTGCGTCAGAGGCCCAGCGATTTCATCTCTCATCTCCCTGAGCAGCCTTGGATATATTCCATCAGGCCCTGGGGATTTGTCAGTCTTTATATTCTCTAACAAACCTAACACTTCCTCCCTTGTAATGGAGATTTTCTCCAACGGTTCAACACTCCCCTCCGAGACACTCCCAGTCAACACATCCCTCTCCTTTGTGAATACCGACGCAAAGTATTCATTTAGGATCTCCCCTACTTCTTTGGGCTCCAAGCATAATTCCCCACTTTTGTCCCTGAGAGGTCCGATTTTTTCCCTGACAACCCTTTTGTTCCTAACGTATGAATAAAACGCCTTGGGATTCTCCTTAATCCTGTCTGCCAAGGACATTTCGTGACCCCTTTTTGCCCTTCTAATTCCCCGTTTGAGTTCTCTCCTACTTTCTTTGTACTCCTCCAGAGCTCCCTCTGTTTTTAGCTGCCTGGACCTAACATACGCCTCTCTTTTCTTTTTGACCAGTCCCTCAATTTTCCTGGTTATCCACGGTTCTCGAATCCTACCCTTCCTATCCTTCTTTTTTACAGGCACATGCCTGTCCTGTAGCCCTAACAACTGTTCCTTAAAAGACTCTCACATGCCAGATGTGGATTTACCCTCAAACAGCCTCTCCCAATCAAGAGCTGCCAATTTCTGCCTAATCCCACTAAAGTTAGCCTTCCCCCAATCCAACACCTTACCCTTGGGACACCACTCATCCTTTTCCATCACTATCCTAAAGCTAACAGAATTGTGGTCACTATTTGCCACATCTTTAAAAGTTGGTGAGACTGAGAGATAGGGGAGGTTGGGGTTGTTTTCCTTGGAAGTTTTCCTTCGCTGAGGAGTGACATGATTGAGGTTTACTAAATTGTGAATGTTGGGATGGTGTTGGTTACAGAACCTACTGTCATTGCCTTGTGTATGTTAACGGCAAATCTTTATTAACCACTCGGCGATCGGTTAGCTCAGTTGGCTGGACAGCTGGTTCCTGATGCAGAGCGAAGCTAACAGAGTGGGTTCAATTCCCAGACCAGCTGAGGTTATTCATGAAGGCCCTGCCTTCTCAACCTTGTCCTTCGCCTGTGGTGTGGTGACCCTCAGGTTAAATTACCACCAGTCAGCTCTCTGCCTCAAAGGGGAGAACAGCGAATGGTCATCTGGTACTATGGCAACTTTATCTTTATTAACTCCTTGTAACTAGTAGCAGCACGCTGGTAGCACTGCTGCCTCATGGCACCAGGGACCCGGGTTTGATTCCAGCCTCAGGTGACTGTCTTGTGGAGTTTGTACTTTCTCCCCGTATCTGTGTGGGTTTCCTCCGGGTGCTCCAGTTTCCTCCCACAGTCCAAAGATGTGCAGGGGTTAGGTTGATTGGCCATGCTAAATTGCCCCTTAGTGTCAGGGAGACTAGCAGGGTAAATACTTGGAGTTACAGGGATAGGGGTGGGATTGTGGTCAGTGCAGACTTGATGGGCTGAATAGCCTCTTTCTGCATTGTAGGGATTCTATGATTCTAACTGTGTAGTAAGAGTTTTAACAACACCAGGTTAAAGTCCAACAGGTTTATTTTCCACTCCATCTGACGAAGGAGCAGCGCTCCGAAAGCTGATGGTATTTGCTACCAAATAAACCTGTTGGACTTTAACCTGGTGTTAAAACTCTTACTGTGTTCACCCCAGTCCAACGCCGGCATCTCCACATCTAACTATGTATACAGGAAAGGGGACACGTATGGAGCTTTCTCCATTCTAATCCTTATTGTGCCTCTGGTCAACACCACTCTGACTCTCAGTCTGGGACATGGTGTGGTCAGTACTGTACTCAGTCCCATATTAACCCTTTATGTACCGGGACCTTTCTACTTCAATTAATGAATGACTTGGTTTTTACAATAATCTGACAGCTTCTTTATTTCCAGGTTTTTTTTCTCTGAATCCAAATTCTCAAACTATCCATGGTGAGATTTGAATTTACATTCTTTTGTATTGTTAGTGCCAGTAATGATGCCACTGTGATGCCATACCCTGCTTTGAATAGGTATGGTAGTGTAGTGGTCACAGTGCTGGATTTGCAATCCAGAGATCGTGGATACAAATCCAATCATGGAAGTTTGAAAGTTTGAATTGGAATAGCAGGCACAGGCATGATGGGCTGAATGGCCTCCATAATGGGCTGAATGGCCTCCGCAATGGGCTGAATGGCTTCCTTCAATGCCTCATTTTTCTCTGCCATAACTATATTTGCCTCAAGGCACATGACCCCAATCTTAGATACCTGCCCTCATTTACCCTCCCACTGCCCCACCCTATCAGAGTCTGACCACACAACTCCTCCACTTTCCCCTCCTCTCCCTAACTTGTGCACTTACCCCAACAGCCCACCAAAGCTGAGCTCTCCTCCAGGACAAGTTGGAGTCCTTATTTGTCTTTTAGTGTTGGCTCCCAGAGAAAATCCTGATCAAAAGATTCCTGCAACAGATCTGGAAAATATGGAAGCAAAGTTTTGTCCATGTACTTTCCAGCTGCAGCAGAATTTCTGTGTGGATCTGTTTCATTTGAAGTTGGGCAGGACAGCACAAGGTAAGAACAGAGAGGGAGAGGACTACAAAAGAATTGAATTTCTGTCAAATTAGGCAGGGCTGATGAAAAGTAGGTTTTATTAAAAAATAGAAAGGATTTCAACCATCTCCTCATAACTTTGTAATTGCATTTTCATCAGAGCTATGAATCTGATGCTTTTTTTAAAAAAAGAACTTTGTTGAAGATATTAATGGGACCTTCCATTTGATGCAATAAAAAGCAGTCCAGCCACTTATTAACTCTCTGGGTTAGGTTCAGTTGGAGTGCAAAGTAAATTTGGACTCTGTTTTGCCTCTGCGCTCTCTTTCTGTCTGTGTGTAGAAAAGCCCCACATGCAGCTCATATTTAGATCTGTTTTGGATTGTAAAATAGGATTATTGCGCTAAAGTGTGATTAGGATGGTTAAACACAATTAATTGGAACAGACCTGAGTCGCTGAGGGACCATGACTACTTCTGGCCACCTTCCAGTTTGCGAAATGAAGCAAAGGAGCGAACAGTCCGAGAGTTTCCACGTCCTGCTATGTGCCTTTGTATTTTCTCATAGCCAACTTGTCTCAACACAGATTAAATACAGCTGAGAATGTTGGTCCAGGCCTGCTGTGTATGATCCCGGGGGGATAGGCAGGAACCGTGAGCCCAGACTTGGCTTGTCCAAGTGCTGGATGAAAACTGCCATGTACCCAGGGCAAGAATCCAGGTGTATCAGCGAGGGAGTGGGAGTAATTTTGCTTTTTTTTTTGCAAAAAAGTCTATTAAACTCCTGAACTTTAATCAGGATTGCTACTAGGCTGACAATTGTGATTTACTTTCAAATCAGCAATGGGGGAGCTTGTTGGAGAATGCTAATACTTCGAGAAGGTGGGGAAAGGCTAAAATTCCCTTCTCGCTTTCTCATTCAAGTGTGCGACAAACAGTTTAACATTTTGCACCTCTGATTAAGCTGCAAAAAGCGCAGTCTCTCTAGGTGATCCCGGCGAGAGGCTCACGGGTGGGCAAGTGCAACACAAAGTGTGGCAGCTGATTCTCTTTCACTCTCTGAGTTTGTACTGTGTGTTTTCACCACATCATTTACACATCTGCTGATGTTGTTTCACTGGCAGCTTTACCTTTCAGTCACAAACACACAGAGAGAACATTCCGTCTTGTGGGGAAGAGTATAGGCAGAGGCCATTCACACAAGATAGTCACCAAGAAATCCATTCGGGAATTCCGAAGAAACTTCTCCACCCAAAGAATGGCGAAAATGCGGATCTCCCTACCACAGAGAGTGGTTGAAGAAAATAATAAGGTGGAGATGCCGGCATCGGACTGGGGTGGGCACAGTAAGAAGTCTCACGACACCAGGTTAAAGTCCAACAGGTTTATTTGGAATCATGAGCTTTCGGAGCACCGCTCCTTCATCACTCACCTGAAAACTCGTGATTCCAAATAAACCTGTTGGACCTTAACCTGGTGTTGTGAGACTACTTACTGAAGGAAATAATATAAAAGCATTTATAGAGAAGCTATACAAACATGGTGGTGGTGGGATAGGTTAGCTGGAGAATATAATGGTAGATTTAGATGAAAAAAAATGGGAAGATTGGAGCGTAAACATCGACATGGACCGGATAGCCTGTTTCTGTTCCATATTTCCTTTATTTGGAGGTTTCAGTCTCGTACTCCAGAGATGAGCACACAATCTAGATTGACCCTCTCAGAGCAGTGCTGAAGGACTGTTGCACTGCCGGAGGTGCTGTCATTCAGATGGGATGTTAAGCTGAGGACTGCTTGGTTCAATGCAAAAGATTGCATTGCACTGTTGGGTGAGCTTACCAGAATGATACCTGGTCTCTAAGGGTTAAATTACCAGGGGTGGTTACACATACTGCTGTTGTATTCCCTGGAATTTGGTCAAAGGTTTCACACTATTAAAGGAAACAGATAAAGTCAGTTACAAATCGATTGGAGAAGTTGGGACTGCTTTCCTTGGAGAAGAGAAGGTTGAGAGGGGATTTGATCGAGATGTTCAAATTCATGAAGCATCCAGACAGAGTGGATTGGGAGAAACTATCCCCACTGGGGACAGAATTGAGAACAAATGGGCTCAGGTTTAAGGTAACTGGCAAAAGAAGCCATGGAGACATGAGGAGAAATGTTTTCACACGGCGAGTGGTTAGGAACCACTGCCTGAGAGCATGCTGGAGGGAAGTAAAATAATTATCTGCAAATGTACAGGGTTCTGAAGAAGACAGCGGAATGGCACTAACTGCGTTGCTCAATCAGAGAGCTAGCACAGACTGGACAGGTCGAATGGCCTTCTACGCTGTAATGATTCTGGAATTCTGTGAAATTGAGAGAAACTATTTTCACTGGTTGGTCTAGGTCAAGGGGGCAAAGTCTAAAAATTAGCACCAGACCTTTCAGGAGTGAAATTAACCAACAATCCTGCACACGGAGATGACAGAGGAACACTCACGCAGCCCATTCACTAGCCTAGGTTGTCCATCAGTGCTCTCGGGGCTAAATGGCCTCCTCCTGTAACTATCTAAGATATTAAGAAGAACAAGGGGTTCTCCTGGCATCCCGGCCAATGTTCCACTCATGGATTCATGTCGTATTAAGGAGGATTATTTGGCCTACCATACCTTTTCCAGTTCTTTCTCTGGCTCATTCCCCGCATCCCTGCAATTCTTTCCTCTTCAAGTATTAATTCAATTTTCTTTTGAAAAACATTGTGATTGAATCAATGATTCCACTATCCTTACAGTCAGTGCGTTCCAAATCAAAACAACTCACTCAGGCAACCGATCCATAAAAAAGCTTCAACCGCTGTTTACCACACGGATGTTTTGCAGTGTTTTTCTGGTGCTAATTAGCTGTTGTATTTACATACTTTTAAAAAATTCATTCACTGGATGTGGGGCATTGCTGGCTAGGCCAGCGTTTATTGTCCATCCCTAATTGCCCTCGAGAAGGTGGTGGTGAGCTGTCATCTTGAACGGCTGCAGTCCGTGTGGTGTAGGCACACCCATGGTGCTGTTAGGGAAGGATTTCCAGGATTTTGATCCAGCGACAGGGTAAGTTAGCATTATACTTTTTTAAGGTTGAGGAGCATCTCTGCTATTTTCACCCACATCCCCCTGTGATTGAAGGGAGGCGGCCTTCATGACACACGACAGCGCAGAGTCGCTGAGCAGAAACTGATAGCCAAGTTCCGCACACATGAGGACGGCCTAAACCGGGATGTTGGATTTATGTCACATTATCAGTAACCCCCACAGCTTTCCCCCTGATCTTGCAGAATCTCACTAGCTGTTCTGTCTGGAGACAATGCACATATCTTTAACCTGTGTTGAATGCTCCCTCCACCCACATTGTCTGTACATTTAAGACCTGGCTGGCTGTAGAGATTTGCATTCTAATCAGTATTCTGTAACTTGATTTCTGTGTCTGTGCACTGTTGGAGAACAGATATCCACTCCATCTGACGAAGGAGCTGTGCTCCGAAAGCTTATGGTATTTGCTACCAAATAAACCTGCTGGACTTTAACCTGGTGTTGTGAGACTTCTTACTGTGCTTACCCCAGTCCAACGCCGGCATCTCCACATCATTGAAGGGAGGGACAGAGAGAGAACAAAAGAGAAAGTTAAAAAACGTAAAGAAGAAGGAAAGAGAAACATTGATTTCTACAATTCCTTCTGCACCTCAGATTGTCTCAAAGTGCTTTACAGCCAATGAAATGCATTCACTGTTATAATGTTGGAAATACAGCAGCCAATCATCACCCAAAATGTGAAAATATCCAAATCTTCTGCTTCCAGGTGTTGGTTATGGAATAAGTTTTGTCCCGGATACTGGGGAGACCAGTATCAGGTTGTAACCAAACTGCTCCTGTAACTAAGATTGGTTAACTAGGATAGGACAGGACACAAACCTGGGACCCTTTTGCTTCACAGTAACAGGAATTTCTCTCCAACATGTCTCCTGTGTGCCTGACAATAGATTCTGCAAGCATGTGCTGTAGTTTAAACTTTGTCACAGCAGGAGACTCCCAGGAGGAGAGAGCGGAAATACTTTAGGGATGTCCACAAAGCATCCCTGAAGGGATCAAACATTCCTGCTGACTCATGGGAACCCCTGTCTTGTGACCAACCAAAATGGAGAAGGCTCATTCAGAAAGGCACTGGACACGAGAGACTTCATCAGTGATGTGCAGAGGTCAAGTTGAGACATCGGTGGGAGTGTATAAACCTCCCATCGACCCGACCCTTCAACCACCTGCCCTGTGTGAGGCTGTCTCAAATCACACTGGACTCATCAGCCATCTCAGAACTCAGTGAAGCAGAGTGGAAGCTAGTCATCTTCGAAGGAGAAGATAATACCAAAGGGAGAGAACAAGAACAGAGAGGTTTGGGGAATATCTGCACAATGATTGAAGGGGTAGTAGGGCAGGCTGAGAAAGTGATTAAAACAGCATAGTGGATCCTGAGCTTTATAAATAGAGATGCTAAGCACTAAAACAAGAAGATTATGACGAACCTTTATGAAACATTGCTTTGGCCTCAACTGGAGTATTGTGACCAATTCTGGGCACAGCATTTTAGGAAGGAAGAGAATTCTTTAGAGAGAGTATGAATGGCTCTAGTGATGGGGATTTCAGTGATGAGGATAGCTTGGAGAACAGAAGGTTGAAATGA
The DNA here is from genome assembly GCF_964213995.1 of Mustelus asterias. Lineage (NCBI taxonomy): Eukaryota > Metazoa > Chordata > Chondrichthyes > Carcharhiniformes > Triakidae > Mustelus > Mustelus asterias. The sequence goes on from NC_135818.1 coordinate 85,983,057, forward strand.
GATTTGTTAGAGGTATTTGGGTCTGGACAGGGAAGACAGGGAGAAGCTCATAGAGTCATAGAGGTTTACAGCATGGAGACAGACCCTTCGGCCCAACTTGTCCATGCTGTCTGTTTTTTAACCACTAAGCTCGTCCCAATTGCCCGCGTTTGGCCCATATCCCTCGATACCCATCTTACCCATGTAACTGTCTAAATGCTTTTTAAAGGACAAAATTGTACCCGCCTCTACTACTGCCTCTGGCAGCTCGTTCCAGACACTCATCACCCTCTGTGTGAAAAAATTGCCCCTCTGGATCCTTTTGTATCTTTCTCCTTTCACCTTAAATCTATGCCGTCTAGTTTTAGACTCCCCTACCTTTGGGAAAAGATATCGACTATCTAGCTGATCTAAGCCCCTCATTATTTTATAGACCTCTATAAGATCACCCCTCAGCCTCCTACACTCCAGAGAAAAAAGTCCCAGTCTATTCAGCCTCTCCTTATAGCTCAAATCATCAAGTCCTTGTAGCATCCTAGTAAATCTTTTCTGCACTCTTTCTAGTTTAATAATATCCTTTCTATAATAGGGTGACCAGAACTGTACACAGTATTTTCCAAGCGTGGCCTTACACATGTCAACTTCAACAGGATGTCTCAACTCCTGTATTCAATCTTCTGACCATTCTGAAACTTTTCCCATTAAGGAAAGGGCGAGGAACCAATGCACACCAATTTATGGTGAATGGCAAAAAAAAAACAATGGCAACATGAAGAAAAATGTTTTAACGTAGTGTGTGGTTCGGATCTGGAACCAGCCTGACTGTGCTGGAGGCAGATTCAATCGTGACTTTAAAAATGAATTTGGATCAGCAGCTGATGATAAAAAAAATTACAAGGTTAAGGGGAAAGATGGGACTAGCTGAATTTGCTCTGGCAGAGAGTGAGCGAGCGCTTAATGGGTCACTGCCCTCCCCCTGTGCTGTGATTATTCTATGAGTTTAACATTTGATACCAAAAGGCTACAAAAGACCAAGGATCAGGATGGGGAGCGATTCTACTTGGGTTGTCGGTCAGGCTGAAAGAAGTTATTCTGCTTAAATAGATTTCCGTTGTGTGTTCTTTATTTTGTGTACACATGTGATTACAAGTTGTTCCAGGTGACTCTGACCATGCCTGTTTTTCTGTACTTTTACCCTTACGGTGGATAAAAGCAGCCAACCATTCAAGATTGGATGTAGAGCAAGTGCTATAAAAACTTTCAAGGTTGATACCTGAACTAGGAGGTACAACTATCGGCAAAGATTGCTAAGGCTGTGAATCCTTTCTCTGGAAAAGACTGAGGGCTGACCTGATTGCAGTGTTTAACATTGTGGAGGGGTCAGACATGGTCTTTCTAGAGAAGATGTTTCCGTTTGTGGGGGAGTCCAATACTAAAGCCCATAAATATAAAATAATCACAAATAAATCCAATAAGGAATTCAGGCAAAAATCTCTTTACCCAGGGAATGGTGAGAATGTGAAATGTTCAGACAGATTGAAGAAATGCAGATATCTAGTTCAGCTCTCAAGGGTGCTGGACTGTTCTATCCTGGATTGTGCTACTGAGTCCACTCAAACCTCAATATATTATCAACTCAATAGAATCCAAGTTTATGCAACATACGCTCAGAATTTAACCCTTCAACACCCAATCTGAACCTGGTGAATCTGCTCTGTATTTCCACTCGGAGCTGAGGGGAGAATTGCAGAGGCGCAGAGGGGAAAGGCCACAGTGTAGGGCCGGTGAGGTGGTGGCAACACTGTAAAGCCCCTTGGTCTGTATGTATCAGGGAATACCGAATGTAAATGGAGAGGACAGGCTGTGGAGCGAGATTCCCCAGAGCAGCATGCACTGTATTAACCACACTGTATCGCACTGTCAGCTGTCACACTTGGATGAAATGTTACGAATAAAAGACACTTTGGAAGTTATATCATGAGGAAGAAATAAGCCCGGTTGTACTGAACCCTTGGAATTCTCACAGGTGCTGAGTAAATCAAAGCTCGAAATGTTTATTGTGTTCACAGGTTATTGTCAGTGTCGTGACAGGCTGTGTTTGCAATGGGAAAGCTCCAACTTCAACTCCACTCAGACACAATAGTTGGCAGCAGCTTTCCCGCTGCTGGTCTTAATCCCGACTGGGGCCCAAGAAAGTTTGGAGACTAATTAAGATTATCAGACATCGGAGCTGATCTGCTTATCCTGCCCGAGCTCGACTATGGAAAACAAACACTGCATTAGCAATCACTCCCACTTCCCCCTCCCCCACCCCACCGTTCCTCCACCCCATCCCACTCTGCACCTCCCCTCCCCATCCCCCTCCCACCCAGTCAGACCCCTCCATCCCCACCCAGCATTCCCCCCACTATCCCCCCACGCACCCAACACTCCCCCCCACCCACCCACCACTCCCCCCCCACCCACCCACCACTCCCCCCCCACCCACCCACCACTCCCCCCCCCACCCATCCAGCACTCCCCCCCCACCCATCCAGCATTCCCCCACCCACCCAGCACTCCCCCCCCCACCCACCCACCACTCCCCCCCCCACCCACCCACCACTCCCCCCCCCACCCACCCACCACTCCCCCCCCCACCCACCCACCACTCCCCCCCACCCATCCAGCATTCCCCCCACCCATCCAACACTCCCCCCCACCCACCCACCACTCCCCCCCCCACCCACCCACCACTCCCCCACCCACCCACCACTCCCCCCCCCACCCACCCACCACTCCCCCACCCACCCACCCACCACTCCCCCACCCACCCACCACTCCCCCCCCCCCCCACCCACCCACCACTCCCCCCCCCCCCCCACCCACCACTCCCCCCCCCACCCACCCACCACTCCCCCCCCACCCACCACTCCCCCCCCACCCATCCAACACTCCCCCCCACCCACCCCTCCCCCTCCACCCACTGACCACTCCCCCCCCACCCACCCACCCACCACTCCCCCCCCACCCACCACTCCCCCCCCACCCATCCAACACTCCCCCCCACCCACCCCTCCCCCCCCACCCACTGACCACTCCCCCCCCACCCACCCACCCACCACTCCTCCCCCCACCCACCCACCACTCCCCCCCCCACCCACCCACCACTCCCCCCCCCACCCACCCACCACTCCCCCACCCACCCACCCACCACTCCCCCACCCACCAACCCAGCACTCCCCCCAACCCATCCACCAGCCCCCCCCCCCCCCCCCCGCCAGCAACCCCACCCATCCAGCACTCCCCCCCCCCCCCACCGCCATCGGGCATTCTCCATCACCCCCCCCCCCAATCCGGCACTCCCCCCCCCACCCCGCCCCGCAATCTGGCACTCCCCCCCCCAACCCCATCTCTGGCACTCCCCCCACCCCCCCCATCCGGCACTCCCCCCCACCCTCGCCCCCCCTCATCTCCGGCACTCCCCCCCCCCCCCCTACCAATCCAGCACTCCCCCCCCCACCCTCGCCCCCCCCCCCCATCTCCGGCACTCCCCCCTACCAATCTGGCACTCCCCGCCCCACCCCATCTCTGGCACTCCCCCCACCCCCCCAATCCGGCACTCCCCCCCCCGCATCTCCGGCACTCCCCCCATCAAGCACTCCACCCCCCCACCCATCAAGCAACACCCCCACCCATCCCCCCCTAATCCAGCACTCTCCCCCCACCCCCACCCCGTCCCCCCTGGAAAGCTCCCAGTTGCAATAGCTCTGGGGCAGTGGAGCGATGCGGAGAGGAGGAAATTGTGAGCTCTCTCCCTGCCTGCTGGGAGGCTGCTGGATCAGCATGAATAACAAATTGCTATTCTCATAGATCCGGAGAGAGAGGCCGAGGGAGCCACTTGTAATCAGCCTGAGGCTGGCCAGAGGCAGGGGTCAGTTCTCAGCTTATCGCACACCCCATGCGCTTGAACCGAGGCCCCGAATTCATTAAAAAACTTCCATGCAAATGCAAAGCAGCTGCGAGTAATTAGACAATTAAATTGCTATTGAGAAGGAATCAGTTCAGTGACCAGAGCAATAAATCTTTTGCTGTCTGGGTTCAGACTTTAACATGAACTTTTTGGTTTGGTGAACGAAAAAACATTATTGACTTAAAGAAACAGAATCCCTTTTGTGTGATGCCTGAGCTCTGTTTTGTAACAGAGAAATGTACCCAGCAAATATCCCTTCTCAAACAACTCAACCTGCTAACCCCAGCACCCAGAGCTGCAGGCTGCCTCCAGCCCCCTCCTCATTGAGTCATAGAGATTTACAGCATGGAAACAGGCCCTTCGGCCCAACTCATGTTGGTTGGAATGGGGGCTGAGAGGAGGGTGGGGTATGGCATTGCATAACGCTTCCACCATCAAGGTTTACAGTTCTGTTGTTCCTTTCCGTCTTCCTCAGTACTGACCCTCTGACAGTGCGGCACGCCCTCAGCACTGACCCTCTGACAGTGCGGCATTCCCTCAGCACTGACCCTCTGACAGTGCGGCACTCCCTCAGTACTGACCCTCAGACAGTGCAGCATTCCCTCAGTATTGACCCTCTGACAGTGCAGCACTCCCTCAGTACTGACCCTCTGACAGTGCGGCACTCCCTCAGCACTGATCCTCTGACAGTGCGGCAGTCCCTCAGTACTGACCCTCTGACAGTGCGGCACTCCCTCAGTACTGACCCTCTGACAGTGCGGCACTCCCTCAGTACTGACCCTCTGACAGTGCGGCACTCCCTCAGTACTGACCCTCTGACAGTGCGGCACTCCCTTGGCATTGCACTGGGAATGCTCGGCTAGATTTAGCGCTCAGATCTCTGGAGAGGGACTTGAACCCACAACGTTGTGATTCAGGCAGGAGTGCAATGACTGAGCCTCCAGTGACATTACAAATAGGGAGGGCAGTGCCGCCCATTATAAAACCATAAGTAGTCCCCCTCATTTCGGCTTTTCTGATATTGCACAGGCCCCCATTCAGGTGAGGGGTGGTGGGGAAACATACCAATAAATGCGACTGCTTTCAGACCTGCTTGTGTGAAAGGATTTGTTCTCAGATTTTGCTGAGATGTTGCTTTGCACAGATTGGTGGTGACGTCTGCAGCTGTGATGTATTTTGGACCTCAGACGATGAGCAAGGGGAGCAGGAGCAGTGGGAGCATGGAGACTGACAGCAGAGAACGGGGACTCCACAGCAGAGAGCGGGGATGGCAGAAGCTCTCAGGAGAGCGTACCCAGCACACAGAGTCTGCAGACAGAGGATGCGATTCCTCGATTTGTTGAAACATCAGTGTCTCAGGAGGCTCAGAGTCTGGTGTCAGCTGGTGCCAGATATTCACAGCCTCCTGGAACAAGACCTGCTGCTGAATGGACCTGGAAGCCAAGGTGATCCCAGTGTGTGTCAAAGCTGCCATCACCCCCAATGGCTTTGTCTCTGGCTCCTTCCAGGCCTCTGCTTAGGCATTTCTAGGATCTCCCAGTTACTGGGCCACAAATACACCAGACTGGTGATTCCGCCTGCAATGAAACCAGTCACAGTGCGCGGACACTCGGATTTGTTGCTCTGTTTGGTACAGAGTGCCATCGGCTGCATGGCAATCTGGACACCCCCAGATCATCCCCCTTCTTCTAGATTCCCCGGCGAGGGGGTGAGGGATATTGCTGAAACAAGGTTCAGCCTCATTCCATTCTCCTACCGCCTTCTCTTTGCCTGCCAACTTCTTTAAGTTGCACGTTTGCAATGACCCTTGAAATACTGGAGGTGAAATGGCATCATGGAGGTCAAAACCAGGCCACTAATACCAGCAGGTGAGGAAACCTGGAGAGATGCGGTGGCTGAGTTTAAAAAACTGCCCCTCCCCCACTTCCAGGGTGACATCAAGTCAAAATCCCACCCAATGGGGTTCCCTCATCTTCCCTTACTCCCCAGCACAAGAAGGCAGTGGATAGCCAGGAAGTCATGCTCACTCTCTCTAAATCATTGGCTACGTCTCAGCTAGTGGATTGTTACCGCCATACTTGAAGAGATTATCAAGGCCTTGGGGAGGGTGCAGATAAGCTGGGATTGTTCTCCTTGGAACAGAGAAGATTGAGGACAAATTGAATTGTTTGGAACTACATAAAGTAAATCGGGAGAAACTGTTCCCACTGGCAGGTGAGTCGGTGACCAGAGGATGCAGATTTATGGTCAATGAAAAGTACCAGCAGGGAGATGACAAGATTTCATTGACACAGCGAGTTATTATGATCTGGAATGTACAGCCTGGAAGAGTGATTCAAGTGGTTTCAATATGAATTTCAAAAGAGAATTAGATGGATGACACAAAGATTGGTGGAGTTACTGATAGTGCCGGGGATTGTCAGAGGATACAAGAGGATATAGATAGATTGGAGACTTGTGCACAGAAATATATGGCAGATGGAGTTTAATCTGGACAAATGTGAGGTGATGCACTTTGGAAAGTCAAATTTAGCTGTGAATTATACTGTAAATGGCAGAACCCTTAGGAACATTAACATACAGAGGGATCTGGGCATGCAGGTCCACAGTTCCCTAAAAGTGGCAACGCAGGTGGCCAAGGTGGTTAAGAAAGCATATGGCATGCTTGCCTTCATCAACCAGGGTATTGAGTACAAGAGTTGGGAATTCATGTTACAGCTACATAAAACCTTGGTTAGGCCGCATTTGGAGTTTTGTGTGCAGTTCTGGTCACCGCACTACCAGAAGGACATGGAAGCTTTGGACAGAGTGCAAAGAAGGTTCACCAGGATGTTGCCTGGTTTCGAGGGTGTTGGCTATGAGGATTGTTTTCACTGGTAAGACGGAGGCTGAGGGGAGACCTGATAGAGGTCTACAAAATTATGAGAGGCACAGACAGGGTGGATTGTCAGAGGCTTTTTCCCAGGGCGGAAGTGTCAATTACAAGAAGGGCACAAGTTCAAGGTGAGGGGGGGAGAAAGTTCAAGGGAGATGTGCAGGGGAAGTTTTTCATGCAGAGAGTGCTGGGTGCTTGGAATGCGCTGCCAGAGGATGTGGTGAAAGCAGACACATTAGTAACATTTAAGAGGCATCTGGATGGGTACATGAATAGGGAGGTAATGGAGGTATACGGACCGAGTAAGGGCAGAAGGTTTTTATGTTAGTTTAGTTAGGGCATCATGATCGACACAGACTTAGAGGGCTGAAGGGCCTGTTCCTGTGCTGTACCTTTCTTTGTTCTTTGTTCTTGATCTATATTTAACAAGAAAAAATGCAGGTTGTAGAGCAGAGGAAGGGGAGTTGGTACTAATTCGAAAGCTCCTTTCAAAGAAGCAGCACAGGTATGACAGGCCAAATGGCCTCCTCCCGTGCTATAAGATTCTATGAATGGTATTCAAAGGCACAAATCATGAAACAATCCTGTTGAAATATTCGACAGAACTCCTGGCGGTGGTTGAAGTTGTTCACCTTTCTGTGTGAGAACCCTCACTTCGAGGGTTCAGAGTGATTGAGGTGAAGTGCCATTTCACTCTCAAGTCACTCTGCACTGAGCAACAGATTTTTGTAGACCAATGACATAAAGGGATATGGAAATAAGCGGGAAATCAGTCTTGCGGTAAATGACCTGCCATGATCAAATTGAATGGTGGCGTTTGCTCGATGGGCTGAATGGCCTACTCTTGTTACAATGCTCCTATCAAATCTTCTCTCAGCTTTCTTTTCTCCAAGGAAAGCAGTCCCAACTTCTCCAATCTATCTTCATAGCTGAAGCTCCTCATTCCTGGAACCATTCTCGGGAATCTTTTTTGAACTCTAATGCCTTCACATCCTTCCCAAAGCGCAGTGCCCAGAGCTGGGCACAATACTCCAGCTGGGGCTGAACTCGTGACTTACCCAAGATCAATATAACCTTGCTCTGTACTCTGTCCCCCCCATTAATAAAGCCCAGGATGCTGTATGCTTAATTATCCACTCCCCCAACTTGTCCAGCCACTTTCAGTGACGTTTGCACAAATATACCCAGGTCCCTCTGCTCCTGCACTCCCTTAAGAATTACACCCTTTATTTTATACCATCTCTCCATAAAATGATCACTAAAATGAATCACTTCACACTCCTACACATTCACCTTCACCTGCCAGCTGTCCACTCCGTGTCCTTTTGAAGTTTTACGCTCAAATCATCCACAAATTTTGAAATTGGAAATGACCCTTTGTTTTGATTGTAACCCAGCGAGTTGTTGTGATCTGGAAGGCGTTGCCCTGAAAGGGCGGTGGAAGCAGATTCAATAATAATGTTGTAACGGGAGATGGATAAACACTTGCAGTTCTGCATGGGGAAAGAGCAGGAGGTGAGTGAGACGAATTGGATAGCCATTGCAAAGAGCTGGCACAGACTTGATGGGCAGATTGGCCAGTTTCTGGGCTCTATCATTCTAAGATAAAGGGGAAGGGGAGAGAAGGCAGTGTAAGCTCTCCTTCAGTGGGGCTCAGTAAGGGTTGCAGAGAGTTCCAGGCAGTGACACATATGCTGGCTATTTCAGCTCTCTGAGTTGATGTGTGCACACGGCTGTATGCATTCTCTCTAAGCGTTCCGAACACTTCAAGGGCAGTGTTATTGTAAGCACTCATGTTGACACGTACATCAACTTGAAGCCACACAGAGCAGTGATTGGGTCCCTAATCGTAGCTTTCGGGCCTACCCTGCACATTTAAAACCCATTGACAGGCAAAGCAGTAAGATGTTTCTGAATTAGATTTGAAATACAGCCACTAAATGCCTTTGTCAGAACTTATTAAATCTGACAGTCTCCATGTGCCCTTCGCTTGACTTGAAGCTGGGGGAGGGGCTCCGAATCGAACAAAAGGAAAGCTCGCCGACCTCACATTGAATTGTCAAAGCCCTGGGTTCTGGCAGCCGAGAGCTGACAATAGCCAGTGTCCCGGCAATATCAGCACTCTGAGAAGGAGGGGTTCGGGAGAGAGAGGTGGTGATGGGGAGCCAGGGGCGTGGTGGGGGGAAGGTCAGAGAGGGATTGAATTGTTTAAAAATCATTGGGGCTGGCAAGGCAGAGATCAATTGAAAACTTCTAAACTCAAATGAAGTTTTCTTTTAGGTAAGGTCATTAAAGGTTACCGAAACAAGGCAGGTAGACGCTAAAATACAGATACAGAGTTAAGATACAGATTGGCCATGATTTAATTAAAGGGCAGAATAGGCTCGAGGGGCTGAATGGCTTCCTCCTGTTCCTAGTCCCTAAATTTATATTTTATTTATTAGATTAGGTGACTGTCAACTACAACTTTAGCCCCACTCAGCACACTATGCGATTCAGTCTTCTCCGAGAAGCAGTTAGCTGGTGAGAATCAAGTTCCTTACAGCAATATTTTAATGAGATGTTAATCTGTTACTCTAATGTGTTAGGTTGTACGGTGAAACCTGCGGCTCCGAGCTTCTTAAGTGAGGTTCACAGTTAACATGGACACCTGATCACATGATCGCAATTTCAGGACCCCTTTGTGATGTTAAAAACTAAACGTCCAATGTGAACGTGAATAGTAAAAGCGGGAGTTTCAGAGGAATGTTTCGTGTGTCAGTTTATTTTTATGTGTATGCAGGATCATGTGAGCATGTGTACATGTATGTGAGCACATATGCATGCATTTATATGTTTTTGATTTTGTGCAGGTGTGAGCATGTGTGTGTTTGTGCATGTGTATACGTGTGAAACCAAAAGAGAAAATGCTGGAAAATCTCAGCAGGCCTGACAGCATCTGTAAGGAGAGAAAAGAGCTGACGTTTCGAGTCTGGATGACCCTTTGTCGAAGCTCTTTTGGTTTCAGATTCCAGCCTCCGCAGTAATTTGCTTTTATCCAGTGTATACATGTGCATGTGTGTGTGCAGGTATGTGTGTATGAGCATGTGTGCACAAAAAAATTCAAAAAGCAGTGAAGTTATTTTGAATCCTGTATCTGACCTTGGTTAGCCCACACTTGGGAAGAGTGTACACAATATTTGTCTCCATGTCACAATAAAAATTGAAGCTTTCGAGAAGGTACTAAACAGATTTCCAAGAATGATACTGGAATTGAGAGGTTGTGACTATCAGGAAAGACCAAACAGGCGGGGATTCTTAATTCTGGAAAAGTGAAGGTGATTTGAAAGTGGTCTTTAAATTTACGAAGGGGCTTGGCAGGGTGGAGGTGGAGAAGATGTTTCCAGTTGTTTCAGGGAAGTCCAAGACTAAGGGCCATAAATATACAAATGCCACTAATATATTCAGTGGAGAATTCAAGAGCACCTTTTACCCAGAGTAATCATTTTGTTTTTATTTTTTTTATTTGTTTATGTGGCGGTCACTGGCTGGGCCAGCATTTATTGTCCATCCCTAATTGCCCCTTGAGATGGCGGTGAGCCACCTTCCTGAACCGCTGCAGTCCCATGTGATGTAGGTACACACACCGTGCTGTTAGAGAGAAAGTTCCAGCGACAATTAAGGAATAGTGATAGTTTTAAATCGGGATGCTATGTGAAATAAAAACAAAACATGCTGGAAGAACTCAGCGGGTCTAGCAGCGTCTGTGGAGAAGGGAATAGAGTGAACATTTCAAATTCAACATGATTCAACAGGATGGTGAGTGGCTTGGAAACTTGTAGGTGGAGTTCCTATGTGTCTGCTGCTCTAAGCTGTTTCTAAGTGGTAGAGGTCATGGATTTGGAAGGTGCTGTCTAACGAGCCTTGGTGAGTTGCTGCAGTGCATCTTGTAGATGGTACACACTGCTGTCACTAGCTGCTGATGGTGGAGGGAGTGAATGTTTAAGGTGGTGGGTGGGATGTTGATCAAGTGGGTTGTTGCCTCTTGGGTGGGTTGGTTTCCTGAGTGTTATTGGAGCTGCACTCATCCAGATAGATGGATCATTGTTGTTGGAGATGGCCATTGTCTGGCACCCCTTGTCTGGCGTGAATGTCACTTATCAGCCCCAGCCTGAATGTTGTCCAGGTCTTACTGCAATTGGACACAGACTGCTTCAGTATCTGAGGAGCTGGAATTGAACACTGCCAAGAGTGGTGGATGGGTGGCAATCAAATGGGCAACTTTGTCCTGGATGATGGAGAGGGGAAAGGGGAGCTTGGTGTAAGCGACTGAAACAAAAATTCCGAGTTACCAAGGAATGATTCGGCCGGTCTTTTCTGTAATCAAGCATTTTGCCAGGAAATACAATTTGAAAGTGTAAGTACAAAGGGTTCAGGCTCAACTCTTGCTGGAAGATTTGCCATTTTTCACTGTCAGTTCCATACTTGTGTTCTTCTCAAAGGACATCAGCCTCTGACAGGGGACACCTCCCCACAAAACCCTGAGCATGTTTGGGCCAAACAGGATAAAAATCAAGTCTTTACTCTGACTTTAGAATATGTGGAAACTCGAGAGAGAGAGAGCGAGAGACAATGGAGAAGAAGTGAAATCTTCCAATTGAACTGGGAGGCTGCTTCCTTCTCTTGAAAAATCCAATTGCATTCACATAGCACCTTTACATTGCAAAATGTCCCAAAGTATTACACAAGAGACTTATCAAACAGAAGTTGGCACCAAGCCAGGCAAGAAGACATCAGGGTAGATGACCAAAAGCTTGATCAACGTTTTAAAGAGTGTCTTTAAAGGAGGAGTGTGAGGCAGGGAGGAGGAGAGGGTCAGGGAGGGAAATTTAGAGCTTTGGGCCCAGGCGGCTGAAGGCACAGCCATCAATGTTCAGTCTAAATTGAGGCCAGTTAACTTACGAGAGTGCTTGCCCAAAGGAATCAAATAGCACAATCAAGAGGGCTATTCGGCCCATCGTGCCTGTGCTGGATGATTTCTAAACTCCCTTGGACAATCATCAGTGATTATCAGGCACATCAAGGCTGGACATTGAATGGTGTGGAGATCTTGGAGGTTTGTAGGGCTAGGATGTTACAGAAATAGGATGCGGGCAAGGCACGGGGGTTTTGAGTATCGGATGAGAATTTTAAAATTGAGGTTTTGTCAGTCTGGATCAACATGTACGGTGAGTGATGGATGAATGGGGCTTGCAGTGAGATAGGATGCAAACATTGGAGTTTGGATTGGCTCACATTTATCAGCAGCGAATGATTGCTGGTTCATTATCCCCTGAGGGGGGTGATGGGGAGACGGTGCATGAAGAAATGCAGTGGGGTCGAGATATGAAGAGCACGAAGACTCCAAATTGGGTCCTTGCTCCATGTTCATCTGCCCCAAGGGTTGTGGCAGTTACCTTCACTGGACTGAGGTAGGATGTTCAGTCAGAAATCAGATGGGAAAGTTTCAGCAGATTTGTGATAGAGGTGTTGAAAATCAGGGAGTGTTTTGTTGGAACAAGTAAGGAGAAACTGTTTTGGGAGGCAGAGGGGTCAGTAACTTGAGGATACAGATTTAAGATAATTGGTAAAAGAGGCAAGGTGAGAAGTTCTCTTATTAGCAAGTTACAGATGTACCATAGAAAGCATTCTTTCTGGTTGTATCACAGCTTGGTATGGCTCCTGCTCTGCCCAAGACCGCAAGGAACTACAAAAGATCGTGAATGAAGCCCAATTCATCATGCGAACCAGCCTCCCATCCATTGACTCTGCCTACACTTCCCGCTGCCTTGGAAAAGCAGCCAGCATAATTAAGGACCCCACGCACCCCAGACATTCTCTCTTCCACCTTCTTCCATCGGGAAAAAGATACAAAAGTCTGAGGTCACATACCAACCGACTCAAGAACAGCTTCTTCCCTGCTGCTGTCAGACTTTTGAATGGACCTAGCTTGCATTAAGTTGATCTTTTTCTACACCCTAGCTATGACTGTAACACGACATTCTGCACTCTCTCGTTTCCTTCTCTATGAACGGTATGTTTTGTCTGTATAGCGCGCAAGAAACAATACTTTTCACTGTATGTTAATACATGTGACAACAATAAATCAAATCAGATCTAATCAAAGTTACGATCTGGAATGCACTGCTTCAAAGGATGGTGGAAGTAAATTGAATATTAACTTTCAAAAGGGAATTGAATAAATATTTGAAGGGGTAACATTGGCAGGGCTATGGTGGAGGGTAGGGAACTGAAAGGAACCATAGTGGTATGTTACTGAACTAACAATCCAGCATCCTGGACTAATGATCCAGAGACATGAGTTCAAATCCCACCATAGCAGCCGGGGCATTTAAATTAAATTCTTTAAATCTGGAATTAACAAGTTAGGATTGGTAATGGTGATGACACAACGACCGGATTGTTAGAAAATCCCAGCTGGTTCAGTAATCAAAGAATCCTTACAGTACAGAGGGAGGCCATTCGGCCCATCGAGTCTGCACTGACAACAATCCCACCCAGGCCCTATTCCTGTACCCCCACATATTTACCCCACTAATCCCTCTAACCTACACATCCTAGGACACCAAGGGGCAATTTAGCATGGCCAATGCGCCTAACCTACTCATCTTTGGACTGTGGGAGGAAACCGGAGCACCCGGAGGAAACCCACGCAGACACAGGGAGAACGTGCAGACTGCACACAGACAGTGACTCAAGCCGGGAATCGAACCCAGGTCCCTGGTGCTGTGAGGCAGTAGTGCTAACCACTGTGCCACCGTGCTTACCCAGTCAATTTACAGACCCACAGAAATGTGACTGATGGCTGACTCTCCTCCGGCCCAAGAAGCCGCTCAGTGGTTAAGAATGTTGCTCACTATCAGAACATTCCCATCAAGAGCAACCAGGCATTGCCAGTGACATCCAGATTCTGAGAGTGAATCAGCGTGCGGATAGGCAGAAAGCTCTTTTGATTAGTTGACAAGTTGACAGAGATTGGCCAAGGTGTTGCCATGGAGACACCAATCAGCACCCTTTTCTCCTGTAGTGTAAATTGTTGTGAGCATTTGAAATTTGGCATTCCTGTGTTTGTCCTGATGAGTGCGAGACGAAAAGCTTCAGCAACACATCCCTCTTTCCAGCAATATTCGAGCTTTAGATCATCATCGAGCCTGTGTCTGAATTGTAGGCAGAGTAGGAGGCAACTGAATGGACATCTAGAAAAATAAATACGTGAAATATCTGAATTTCTGTAGTACAGAACATGAGTTTTGCTTACAAATGTGTTACAGTGAGGGGTGTGGGTATATCAGTGTTATAGTGAGGGGTGTGGGTATATCAGTGTTATAGTGAGGGGCGTGGGTATATCAGTGTTATAGTGAGGGGTGTGGGTATATCAGTGTTATAGTGAGGGGCGTGGGGTATATCAGTGTTATAGTGAGGGGTGTGGGTATATCAGGGTGTTACAGTGAGGGGTGTGGGTATATCAGTGTTACAGTGAGGGGTGTGGGGTATATCAGTGTTACAGTGAGGGGTGTGGGGTATATCAGTGTTACAGTGAGGGGTGTGGGGTGTATCAGTGTGTTACAGTGAGGGGTGTGGGGTATATCAGTGTTATAGTGAGGGGCGTGGGGTATATCAGTGTTACAGTGAGGGGTGTGGGGTGTATCAGTGTGTTACAGTGAGGGGTGTGGGGTATATCAGTGTTACAGTGAGGGGTGTGGGGTATATCAGTGTTACAGTGAGGGGCGTGGGGTATATCAGTGTTACAGTGAGGGGTGTGGGGTGTATCAGTGTGTTACAGTGAGGGGTGTGGGTATATCAGGGTGTTACAGTGAGGGGTGTGGGTATATCAGTGTTACAGTGAGGGGCGTGGGGTATATCAGTGTTACAGTGAAGGGTGCGGGGTATATCAGAGTGTTACAGTGAGGGGTGTGGGGTATATCAGAGTGTTACAGTGAGGGGTGTGGGGTATATCAGTGTTACAGTGAGGGGGGTGGGGTATGTCAGAGTGTTACAGTGAGGAGTGTGGGGTATATCAGAGTGTTACAGTGAGGGGTGTGGGGTATGTCAGAGTATTACAGTGAGGGGTGTGGGGTATATCAGTGTTACAGTGAGGGGTGTGGGGTATTTCAGAGAATTACAGTGAGGCGTGTGGGGTATATCAGAGTGTTACAGTGAGGGGTGTGGGGTATTTCAGAGAATTACAGTGAGGCGTGTGGGGTATATCAGAGTGTTACAGTGAGGGGGTGTGGGGTATATCAGAGTGTTACAGTGAGGGGTGTGGGGTATTTCAGAGTGTTAAAGTGAGGGGTGCGGGGTATGTCAGAGTGTTACAGAGAGGGGTGCGGGGTATATCAGAGTGTTACAGTGAGGGATGTGGGGTATATTAGAGTGTTACAGTGAGAGGTGTGGGGTGTATCAGAGTGTTACAGTGAGGGGTGTCGGGTATTTCAGAGAATTACAGTGAGGGGTGTGGGGTATATCAGAGTGTGACAGTGAGGGGTGTGGGGTATGTCAGAGTGTTACAGTGAGGAGTGTGGGGTATATCGGAGTGTCACAGTGAGGGGTGTGGGGTATATCAGAGTGTTACAGTGAGGGGTGTGGGGTATGTCAGAGTGTTACAGTGAGGGGTGTGGGGTATATCGGAGTGTTACAGTGAGGGGTGTGGGCTATATCAGAGTGTTACAGTGAGGGATGTGGGTTATATCAGAGTGTTACAGTGAGAAGTGCGGGATATATCAGAGTGTTACAGTGAGGGGTGCAGGGTATATCAGGGTGTTACAGTGAGGAGTGCGGGGTATATCAGGGTGTGACAGTGAGGGGTGCGGGGTATATCAGAGTGATACAGTTAGGGTGTGGGGTATATCAGAGTGTTACAGTGAGGGGTGCGGGGTATATCAGAGTGTTACAGTGAGGGGTGCGGGGTATATCAGAGTGTTAAAGTGAGGGGTGTGGGGTATGTCAGAGTGTTACAGTGAGGAGTGTGGGATATATCAGAGTGTTACAGTGAGGGGTGTGGGGTATATCAGAGTGTTACAGTGAGGGGTGTGGGTTATATCAGAGTGTTACAGTGAGGGGTGTGGGGTATATCAGAGTGTTACAGTGAGGGGTGTGGGGTATATCAGTGTGTTACAGTGAAGGGTGTGGGGTATATCAGCATTACAGTGAGGGCTGTGGGGTATATCAGAGTGTTACAGTGAGAGGGTGTGGGGTATATCAGTGTGTTACAGTGAGGGGTGTGGGGTATATCAGAGTGTTACAGTGAGGGGTGTGTGGTATATCAGTGTTACAGTTAGGGGTGTGGGGTATATTAGAGTGTGACAGTGAGGGGTGTGGGGTATATTAGTGTGTTACAGTGAAGGGTGTGGGGTATATCAGGGTGTTACAGTGTGGGGTGCGGGGTATATCAGAGTGTTACAGTGAGGGGTGTGGGGTGTATCAGAGTGTTACAGTGAGGGGCGTGGGTATATCAGTGTTACAATGAGGGGTGTGGGGTATATCAGCATTACAGTGAGGGGTGTGGGGTATATCAGTGTTACAGTGAGGGGTGTGGGGTATATCAGTGTTACAGTGAGGGGATGTGGCTTATATCAGCAGCAGTTTATAATTATTGAACTTATTAAAAACCCTTTTCAAAAAATTATGTTTAATGCGACTTAATTTCTGGAAGGATTACGAATCAACTATAGACGGGGTATTAGAGCACTAAGGGGAAGGGAGCATAGACATGCTATCCACTAACAATTAATGTCACCCAAAGATAAAGTGGATTTCAAGAGAATGACTGGTTGGATTGCCAAAACACTTGGGTACAACTGGTTCTAATTATACCTGAGTGAGTACAGGCCCAGTCCGGTGCTGAAAAGTGCCTGCCGTATATATACCACTAATAAGCAGCCCAGTGCCCTGCGTATTGTATTTGTCAGATGGCAATTTACAGTAATCCTCTGGTACAGAACTTAAATATCTGCAGCTGAGTTTTTTTTTGTCTTCTGTTTTCTTTTGCAGAGACGGGCGCAAGGCGAAAATATCTGAGAGAAGAGAAAAACAAGATGGGTTCATGTGGTCGGGGCCAAACTGAGCGAGCGAGCAAGTGTGCTGAGTGACGGGCGTTTTAGTGCTAGCCTGGGACCGCGTCGAGAGGTCAGAGGAAAGTTTTTTGGCAGAGGGTTCTCGGGAAACAATGAACTTCCACATATTTATTTGCCATTTCTTTGTTTTTACAGCGAGCAGAATAAATGAGTTAAACGACATGAAGTGAGTCTGCACAGTGTCTGCACAGGTTATAAGTCATTATTATACTTCACTGAGTTGTGCTAAGTTAGTCCGGAAAAGGCAGCTAAAAAAGTATCTTGAATTCTTTCTGTCCAAAATTCATTTTGTTTTTCCTATTTTTAAAAAATATTAAATGCAATCACTTGGGTATTTGGTTATTTTTTATTGAGTCCAGATCAAAACCTCTGCAGACTCCGAGCTTTCTGTACAAGGAGTCTATTTATTAAAGTGTTTCCTGATTCTGTTGCGGGGGCTCTGATTGCTGTTCACGCATTACTCCTAAATAAGATTAGCTCTTGTGTGTATATTGCAGCAATAGGAAGCTTATCAAGATCAAGATTTCTTTCCTCTTGTTGAATATGTGCTACTAACACACAAAGCAGGGAAGGGCTTGGGGCAAGACGGCTCTCGCAGTGCAACACCTCCTGTGGACGCACAACTTTACAAATCATCCACCACTGGGGAGAGGGCCAGGACTTAAAAAGCAATTCTCAGATACCGTGGATAGAGCTTGCACTGTGTCATATCTAACATGCCAAATCGATCCTAGGATATTTGATGGGACAGTGTACAGGAAAACTCAGTCTGTATCTAACCCTATGCTGTACTTGTCCTGGGAGTGTTTGATGATGTGGAGATGCCGGCGTTGGACTGGGGTGAACACAGTAAGAGTTTTAACAACACCAGGTTAAAGTCCAACAGGTTTATTTGGTAGCAAATACCATTAGCTTTCGGAGCTCTGCCCCTTCGTCAGATGGAGTGGAAATGATTTCCACTCCATCTGACGAAGGGGCAACACTCCGAAAGCTAATGGTATTTGCTACCAAATAAACCTGTTGGACTTTAACCTGGTGTTGTTAAAACTCTTACTGTGTTTGATGGGGACAGTGTGTAGGGAGCTTTACTCTGTATCTAACCCCGTGCTGTACCTGTCCTGGGAGTGTTTGATGGGTACAGTGTAGAGGGAGATTTACTTTGTATCTAACCCCTTCCTGTACCTGTTCTGGGAGTGTTTGATGGGACAGTGTAGAGGGAGCTTTATTCTGTATCTAACCCCTTGCTGTTCCTGTCCTGGGAGTGTTTGATGGGGACACTGTACAAAGAACAAAGAAAATTACAGCACAGGAACAGGCCCTACGGCCCTCCAAGCCTGCACCGACCATGCTGCCTGACTGAACTAAACCCCCCCCCCCACCCTCTTATTGGTGCTGGATTTCCGGCATGGTCAGCCTCTTGCACATTTCCGGCCCCCTGGGTAGACTAAGGGCTAAGGGGGGGGGGGGGGGAGGGGCACCTCGGCAATGCCCACTGGGCAGTGCCAGGGTGGGGCATATAGGGGCAGGCCCTGAAGGGGGTGGAGCCAGGCCAGGGCGGCCCAATTGGGGAGGGAGCAGGGGGCCCCCGCTGCCGCTCTGCAGCTCCGATCGGTGGTGAGGGAGGAGAGGCCCACTGCCACTCTGTATCGGGGCGGGGGGGGGGGGGAGGGGGGCAGTGTGATTGGTCTGGGCAGTGGGGGTTAGGGGGGCAATGGGGGTTACATTTCCAGGCAGTGTGGGGCTCGCGATCAGCCACGGGCCCCTGTGATTGGTTGAGGCCAGCTGCAGCAGCTGAGCCCTGACAGATCTCTCGCTCTCTGTCAGCCCACTGCTATTGTTATTGCGCATGTGGCTCCCTCTGCTGTTGGCTGGTGAATTAAGCCCTGCCCACTGCCTGTAGCAGCTATAAACAATCTAGCCCATTTCTTCAAGCACTACGTGCATAAGAATTGCACAAATCACATCTGGGACAGAGCAGGATGAACGAACTAGCCATAAGTTATGTTTGGTAGCCAGGCAGAAAGGACGGTTAGTCAAAGCCCCAGTTGTGAATCTCAACAGGCTTTGCCACTGGTGGCTAATATGCATCCTTGGGAGCGCTCACATAGACACTGGGCAAGAATACATATTGACTTTGCAGGACCATTTATGGGCTATATGTTTCTTATGTTAGTGGATGCACTCAAAGTGGCTGGATGTCCACTTGAACTCCATGATGGCCTCTGCCACCGTTTCTCCAAAAGAAAATCATGGCTCCAGGGGGAACGACAAGAGTTTTCCAAGTTGAGGATTTAGTCTTGGTCAGAAACTTTGCAGCAGGACCAGCATGGGGTGGCTGGTAAGATTGTGGAATGAACAGGACTAGTCCCCTATATCGTAGAGATACAAGGTTGTTGTGTCAAGAAATGTGTAGACCATCTGAGGAGGAGCGCAATGCTTGATACAAGGGATCAACAAGCAACTCCAGCAGTAAATTTGAATCCTCCAGGGTTGGTTATAGAGATCCTGGTAGCAAATGTGGAACTGGCCAAACCAGTGGTTTCGGTAATGGAGAGTACAGCAGTTGCTGTGGATCTCAACCCAGGAATGAGGAGTTTGCCTTTTACCTCCACCCGACCTCATTCTTCATTTCCAGATGAACCTAGCTTAAAGTTGAGATGTTCCACCAGTGTTCAGAGGTCACTAAATCAACTAAACATTTGACAAGTTGTCTTGGGGCATCCCTGATATTCTTCTGAAGGGGGGGGGGGGGGGGGGAGGAATATGGTATTGTGGCCCCTTTAAGGGGGCATTCCTGAGGGTCATATGATCGTGCAGGACCTTATGGAATGTCGAGGCGGGAAGCTGGACCAATCGAGTGCAGGGGCACATAAACAGGGTTGGGGAAGTTAGAAATAGGGAGTAGTGTACAGTAGGATCGTTATTCTGTCTGACCCTATTAGTATAAGTATTTATATTTTTGGCAATAAAGCCTTCATTGCTTAAGACACATTGAGTCGCCCTCGATTAATTACAGAGCCAGAATTCCAAAGCATGGGGCCAAGGGATTGCGGGCATAGCTGTCAACAGTGAGAGTGAAGGGAGAGGGTATGCATAAGAGGTCATGAATCAGTGGAACAGAAAGTTCAGGTGGCAATTGGGAGGGTTTGTAGGGCTAGAGGAGGTTACAAACACTAGAACAAGAATTTTACATTGGAAGTGTTGGGGGACCAGTTACTGCCACAGGTCAGCAAACACAGGGGTGATGACTGAGTCAGACTTAGTCTGGGTTAGAATGTGGTCAAAGGTATTGGATAAGCTCAAGTTAATAAGAGTGCACGATGGAATGGAGAATGGTGGGGTGGAATTGAGGATGGAAGGAGGTGGGAAACATTCAGCAGCTGATGAGCTGAGGCAGGAACAGACCCCGGTGGTATTATGGATGCAGAAGTTCACAGATTTTTTAACAGAGCGGAAATGGAATTGGAAATCCAGATCAGGTTCAAATAGATTGCAACCTGTCAGATTCTGACAGACGACGGCTGGGCAAAACGAGAGATGGCTAGGGCAGGAAGGGGTGTGCGAATAATGGTTTTGACCGTCCTAAAATCTAACTAGAGGTAACTGTTCTCAGCTAAGACTGGACATCTGAAAAGCAGCTTGACAACACAGAGGGATGGAGGCCGGTTATGGCGAGGTGGAATATGTGGAGCACAACCTTCCAAGTTTGCGAATGATGTCACCAAGAGGCATGATGTAGATGAGAAATTAGAAGGTCAAGGATAGATCCTTGGGAAAGTCTGGATGTACAGTGCAGGAGTAAGAGAGGCCACTGCTCTGCTTCTGATTGGATGGCAAGGAATGGAACCAGGTGAGGGCAGTTTCACTTAGCTGGACAACACATAGCAGAGGAAGATGTAGGTGACCAAGGAAGTCTTGTGGAGCAATTGTTGTGTTGCTGCCTGTGTGCCACAAGTTCTGGGTTCAATTTCCACTCCAAGACTTGATGGCCAAGAAAGGTGCACTCATAATGTAACCGAACAGGCTGAGTATCTACCTGCAAATCCTTCCAACATAGGCCAATGGCAGATGGTAGCAGCAGGAGAGATTCCTAGTCAGTCACATGATGGCAAGAAAGTTGGAGCCTCTACCATCACTGTCCATTGCTCTGGACTATAACATGCAGGTAGAAACGCATATTTCTGTGTGGGTGCCAGTTGGCTGGACGGTTGAAGTGGATTAGATTGGTGCCAAATGCACAGGGTCCGATCCCCACTTCAGCTGGAGTGGATTTGGGACCGCCCTCCTTGCCCTTTCCGTGGTGGAGATTGACCTGCCTTTGGACAGAGGACTGAAGAGTGGATGGCTAACTGTGCCAAAATCTGCAGTGAAGGACGAAGGATAAGATGCCAGAGTTAGTCACAAAGATGGCATTTGTGACTGTGTTAAAGGCTTTGTGGCAGGAGTAGCATCTTGACTGGAAAGATGCAAACATGGGAGGAGTAGGAAAGATGCATGGAATTGGGAGGTGCCAACACCTTCAAGAAATTTGAGAAAAAATGAGGTTGGGGTTTTCTTTTTAAATTTATCTACAGGATTTGGACACCACTGGCTAGGCCAGCATTTACTGCCTATTTGCCCTTGAGAAGATGGTGGTGAGCCTTCTTGAACCACTGCAGTGTGTGTGGTGAAGGTACACCCAGTGCTGTTAGGAAGGGAGTTCCTACACTGGTTTGCAAGGTCAGAAGGATCAAGTTTTGGCAGGACATTTCACCAGAACTTTCTAAACCTTTCAGCAAATTTGTTTTTAGTTAGGTTAGTGGGGTCCAGGTGTGAAGGGTTTGTGACACCTGCCATTAAATACGTCTTCTAGTTTAGAAATTGGTATTGGATCTGTTGCCATTTGATGAAGCAGCCTCTCACACTAAGGATGAAATATTGACCTATGCAAGTCTGCTTTGGCACATTGCGATATTTCCACACACAAAAATGAGAGAAAAAGTCAGACTGAAATCCTTCAGCAGATTGCTCTCAGGCACCCTCTTGTGGCTGATACCAATGCAAGTTACCGACAAACAGGAATGGTGCTTAGCAAAAACAAAGAAATGTTCTCCCCTGTACTTTGTTCTATACAAATATTGCAAACAAAGAATAGGAAACAAGTTCAACAGTGTGCATTACCAAGTCAATCCTTACTGTTGGTTCAGCACTCTCACCTCAGGATAGTTATAAGTTCAAACCTTCAGCACTCAAGCACATAATCCAACCGGCATAGGTCAGCAATCCAGAGTGTGTGGCACTGTCTTGAAGTGCTGCCTTTGAAATGAGATGTTAAACCGAGACCCTGAATAGTCATTCAGGGTGATACCTCAGTCCTATTCCAAAAAAACTTATGTCCTGTTAAACATCCCTCTCAGCAAATTGTCTTTGTAATAAGACTGATCATAGAATCCCCACAATGCAGGAGGCCATTCAGCCCATCGAGTCTGCACCAACACCAACTGTAAAACTCAATGTTTTACCAAGGCCCACCCCATCCCCATAACTCCTTGTACTTACCCCACCAATTCCCCTAAGCTAAACATCTTGGGACACTTAAGGGGCAATTTAGCATGGTCAATCCACCTAAACTGCACACCTTTGGACTGTGAGGAAACTGGAGCACCTGGCGAAAACTCGCAGACACGGGGGAATGTGCAAACTCCACATAAAGTTGCCCAAGGCTGGAATCAAACCCTGGTCCCTGGTATTGTTAGGTAGCAATGCTAACCACTGTGCCACCATAATTGTATGCCAAATAGCAATTCATTGGTTTAATATGAAGTGTCATTGCAAGTCCCAGTAGCATTATATCCAAGTGCATGTACAATAAGGCAAATATATGAGTGGCAACCAATGAGTAAAATACTGCTAGTGACTGATGTGTTCGCGCACACAGCTTCCACTGGTTGGTGATTCTGGGGTAGCGATATCTTTGGTTAATTTTTCCACACTTTGGTTTCCACCAGGGATCACAGTGGAGAGGGTGAGGGCTAATTCCAGCAGTCCTTTACCATTGTTCCAGCTAAGTCCAACTCCTAGAATACTTCAGACAAAAATTACATAATTCAACAGGGAAAAATCCACTATCCTGCCAAGCGTTTTAGGTTCAGCTCATTCTGCAAGATGATCAGCAGCACATCAAAAGATGATTTCTCCTGCCAAATCCTTCCAGTGGGGAACCAGAAAATGATGACACGTCAGGGGATGCTGAGCCCTGACTTCACATAGTATTCGCTGACCGAGCTATGTTAAAATCCAAACGCTGGTTTTAACTACAGGAGTCACGTCTGTAATAGCTTTGACAAAAATCCAAGATACATAACTAACTGCGTGCCATTAAAAACACTAGTAATTCAAGTTTCAAGGAGTGTGCCCTAGACACTACTGTGCTTGACATTCAACTGTTCCACAAGTCCACCTTCAGATGTAGTTGGTTCGAAGGGTGGGGAGGGGGTAGTGGTGGGCATAAATGGGAAGGATGAGGGACTGAAACTAAGCCTTCTATTTTGATCCTTGCACAGATTTTGCACCTGTGGAAGTGAACATTGGAACTTTGATTTCCAAAGGAAATTGGATAAGTACTTGATGAGAAAAAGATTGCAAAGATATGCAAAAAGAGTCAAGGAGTAGGTACTTTCAAGAGGCAACACAGACCCTATGGACTAAATGGACTCTGTGTGCTGTAATATTCTATAATTGGGACGATGGAATGGTAGTTTTTTGTCAGGAACTCTTCAGTCTCCAAGCAAGTTAATGATTTTGATAAGGGTAACCCAATCATCTTTAGCATTGTTCAAACTTGCAAGCAAGAAGTCACGGGAAGCTAATACGGGAGCTTCAGAATCAGAACTATCTATTTTAAAGGAAGGAGTATAATCTTTTATAACAAAACAATTAACAACCATTAAGGGGTTTTCTTGTCCACGTTCAGATGTTTTTATTCATTCAGAGCACCTTTGATCATTTTTAAAAACTGTATAAATTTTGCATCTCTTCACATCTCTCAAAAGCATCTCCATGCATTTACTCTGAAGTGCTGCAACCTGATGGGTAGAAAGTAAAATCCCACCCCACAGCAATAAATGACCTTTTTGGTGATGAGCGATGAATTTTTGACCAGGATAACTTCCTGGTATTCTACAAATAGCGTTGTGGAATCTTCAGCACCTGATTTGATTTGTCACATGTATTAACAGTGAAAAATATTGTTTCGTGCGTGATATACAGAAAGCATACTGTTCATCGAGAAGGAAACAAAAGAGTGCAGAATGTAGTGTTACAGTCATAGCTAGGGTGTAGAGAAAGATCAACTTAATGCAAGGTAAGTCCTTCAAAAGTCTGACAGCAGCAGGGAAGAAACTGTTCTTGAGTCGATTGGTACGTGATCTCAGGCTTTTGTATCTTTTTCCTGACGAAAGATGGGAGAGAGAATGTCTGGGGTGCGTGGGGTCCTTGATCATGCTGACTGCTTTGCAGCAGGAAGTGTACACAGAGTCAATGGATGGGAGGCTGGTTTGCGTGATGGATTGGGCTACAGTCATGACCTTTTGTAGTTCCTTGCAGTCTTGGACAAAGCAGGAGCCATACCAAGCTGTGATACAACCAGAAAGAATGCTTTCTATGGTGCATCTGTAAAAGTTGGGAGAGTTGTAACTGACATGCCAAATTTTCTTAAGTCTTCTGAGAAAATAGAGGCGTTGGTGGGCTTTCTGTACCACGAGAGGCAGCTCAATGTAAAGTCTCATTTTGTTGGCTTACCTCTCACTGTATTGATGTCACTCCAATACAGCAGTCCATATTCTAGAGTGGATTTACGACCCATAACTTCCTGACTCGGAAGCGAGACACACCAATGAAGCCAAGCCGACCAATGCTATAGTACAATGGGCTGGTTTTATGCTACTGAAGAGTTTGAAGGCAGAGAGGATGAGGCATGTGAAATCCACCAGGTGGTCTTCCCACCATGACGCACACACGCTAAACCAGTTGCTCCAATTAATGACCACTTTAGGGCCCATGCCACTGCCACCTGTATATTACTATCAGCTGGGGTAGGCCCTGGCCATGCAGGAGGCCTGGAAACTTTAGATTCACAGATTCGTATTGGGAAAATGGGGAGGGAATCTGCTTTGGAGCCGAGCCTCCATTAATCCATAGCAGGCACTTTTCAAGGTCATGCCTTTCTTAAACTCTCCACTGGGCTCTTGAACCCAACTCTCCAATTCCCCCTCACTGAGACTCCAACCCTGGAGTTACCTGGTCTCTTTGGCACGGTGGGACAGCCTGTAGGCACTGCTGGCACTACAGAGCTGTCAGCCATCCGATACCAAATACTGACTTTGGTTTGCATGTTTTGGTTTTGAACTCATTGTGTTCAGACAGCAGCTCTTCATTATTCTACCATTCACATTCCTCAGAACACATCTTTTGTTTCTTTACTTGTTCCATTACCATTCCCTTTGGTTCCGTCTCACCAACTCTTTTGTTATTTAATGTTTCCCATCTTGCACCCCACAATAAATCTCCCATTTGTTCTTTTACACCCTCCATTTGATCTACTTAAAGCCTGTTACATGTCTTACATTTTCCAGTTCTGATGAAAGGCCCTTGACCTGCACTAATGTTTTCCTCCCTCCACAGATGCTGCCAGATCTGCTGGGTATTTAAAGCATTTTGTTTTTATTATAGACTTTAGTGACTTGAGCACGTCAATTGTATCTCTTTAGGTTTTACATTGTTTGTCTGATTCTGGGAACTAGCTATCATTGCTTATTCCATTAAAGGCAAAAGACTCAACAATAACTTCCATTTATATAACTGCTTTAATGAAGTAAAATGGGCTTAAGTGTATCACAGGATCATGATTCACAGAAGATAAAAATTTACTCCGAGTCACATAAGGAGATATTAGAACAGGCAACTAAAAGTTTGGGGACAGGTAAATTTTAAGAAGTGTTTTAAAGAGGAGGTAGAGAGGACCTTCCAGGGCTAAGGCCAGTGAAGCTGAAGACACAGCTGATAATATAAGAGCAAAGAAAATTGGGAACGTGCAAGAGGCTAGAATTAGAGGAGTGTGACCATGAGAAGTAGGAGCAGGCCAGTTTGTTCCACCATTCAATGAGCTTATGACTGATCTGATGTGATAATCCTCAATTTACCATACAGCCTTATCCCCAAAAACCTTAATTCCCTTAACTGATTAAAAATCAGTCTATCTCAGCCTTGAACATTCTTAACAACCCAGCCTCTACAGCCCTCTGCGGTAAAGAATTCCAAAGGTTCACTCACCCTCAAGAGAATGTGAAGTAACAAACCATAAATATCTTGTGTATACTGTATATTACTGGACCTAAGCACCCAGCTGTGAACTCCTCTCCGCATGTCTCAAAGTTGAGTTCAGGCAACAAGCTGCCTAAGTGGCAAATAATTGACCACTTAAGAGCATCAAGCGCAGGCAGGCAGGCCCTGTCCAAGGCTTTCTCCAACACTCCTCCCCTAAATATAAAATTGCAGACAGGTTGGGAATAGGTGCGAAGGTCACCTACGGAAATTTAAGACCCTCCCCACTTGCAAAACTCTGAATCATGTCTCATAGCAACACCCTAATCATTGATGCATATACTTTCAGCATCAGGCCTGTTATTTAACTTACCACACTGGGGATCTGTCTGCTTGCATAAACCTACAAGGTGACTGCAGCATGACATGAACAAACAAAGAACAAAACAGCACAGGAACAGGCCCTTCGGCCCTCCAAGCCCGCGCCGCTCCCCGGTCCAGGATTGAATCCTGAATCCAGGATCCCCGCCCAATTTTCCAGCCTATCTACATCCTAATATCCTATCCACCGAGCTGTCCCTCACAGCTACGATGCTTTGTTCATCACAACCTATTAACTCACCCCCACCCCCCCATTCCAGACCATGTGATCTCCAGGGAGGGGTGAAAACCCCAGGGCCAATATGGGGAAAAAAAAAAATCTGGGAAATTCCTCTCCGACCCCCTGTGGCGATCGAAACGAGTCCAGGAGATCACACTGGCCCTGATCAGAAAATGCTTCCCAACCCTATTCATTTCCACTTCTGCTTTACGAACACCATCTGAATTCCCTGCCCCCGAGACAGGTTCCCAACTATCCGCAGTCTCGCTCTGTACTGGCACCAGCAAGATGATCATAGAATGAAGCCTTGAAACGAGAAACAAAGAACAATTAGCCCGCGCCGCTCCCTGGTCCAAACTAGACCACTCTTTTGTATCCCTCCATTCCCACTCCGTTCACATAGCTGTCTAGATAAGTCTTAAACGTTCCCAGTGTGTCCGCCTCCACCACCTTGCCCGGCAACACATTCCAGGCCCCCACGACCCTCTGCGTAAAATATGTCCTTCTGATATCTGTGTTAAACCCCCCCCCCCTTCACCTTGAACCTATGACCCCTCGTGAACGTCACCACCGACCCGGGGAAAAGCTTCCCACCGTTCACCCTATCTATGCCTTTCATAATTTTATACACCTCTATTAAGTCTCCCCTCATCCTCCGTCTTTCCAAGGAGAACAACCCCAGTTTCCCCAATCTCTCCTCATAACCAAGCCCTTCCATACCAGGCAACATCCTGGTAAACCTCCTCTGTACTCTCTCCAAAGCCTCCACGTCCTTCTGGTAGTGTGGCGACCAGAACTGGACGCAGTATTCCAAATGCGGCCGAACCAACGTTCTATACATCTGCAACATCAGACCCCAACTTTTATACTCTATGCCCCGTCCTATAAAGGCAAGCATGCCATATGCCTTCTTCACCACCTTCTCCACCTGTGACGTCACCCTCAAGGATCTGTGGACTTGCACACCCAGGTCCCTCTGCGTCTCTACACCCTTTATGGTTCTTCCATTTATCGTGTAGCTCCTCCCTACATTATTCCCAACATGCTATACAAGTTGAGCTGGAAGTGTGCCAAAATTGGAGTTCCATACAGTTCTGGCCTTTTATATTACAGAAAGGACTTCCACGCACAGGAAAAGGCGGTAAAGATTTACATGGGTGATATGAGAATTGTGTGTTATTCCAATTTGGAAAGACTGAACAGGCTGAGGTTTATTTCTCTTGAAAAGAAAAAGCTTTGGGGTGATCCAATTGAGGTCTTCAGAGGTTTGAGAGAGTAGACAGAGAATATGTGCGAGAACACAAAACTACAGACCATAAATATAGGATAATATATCTAATAAATATAGGATATTATATATAAAGATAGGATAATATATAATAAATACAACAGAGAATTCAGCAGAAACCTTAGCCAAAGAATGCAAACTTGGTAACAGAAGGCGAATAACACAGATGCAATGAAGGGGAAGCCAGATATGTATGAGGAAGTAAGGAATAGAAAGTTACGTTGATAAGGTTAAAGGTAGGAGGAGGCACGTATGGAGCTCAAGCACTTCAGTTGACCAGCTGAACTGAATGGCTGGTTTTTGTGCTGTAGGTTCCATCTGCTAGTAACTGAGTGAAATCAGCTTCAACCATCTGGCTCTGTAACTTCACATTGTTCTCCCAACACCGATATTGCTCTTCTTGCAAGCACAAAAATTCACTCCAAAGTTAATTTCAGAACATACAATGAAACCTCAGGCTTATAGATAATGAACAACCAGACCATACTTTATTGTAGATATTCAGCTACAATTACAAAAAGAAACTATTAAAAGGTAAAATTGTGATCCATAAGGTGCAGAATGCAAATCTCTGCAGCAAGTTACAGTATGAATGAGATATATTCTATGTCCCTTAAAGACTGTTGCAGCATGTGATGACGCACTTAATTTAGTTTCAATACATTTCGTATCCACTCCCATTCTGCTACAGGTGCTTTAAAATCACACTATTTACAGTACAGCAAACGTCCGCAAATACTCAAACGCCTCGCAAACACGCACTTTTTCGTTTCTTCCTTTAATAAGTCACAGTTATCATTCTGCTACAAAATACCAACAAAACAAAGTTTCTGCTGCTGCTGCTGACCCACTGTTGCAATGAAGTTTGAGTGCATTAAAGTCATGTGTTGTACAGTGAGTGAGGGACTGCAGGCACACAATAGATAGCAAGTTAATCACCTTTTACAAATAAACCTTTGCAGTTATAACAGCAGCAAGGCTCAAACCGAAAATAAAAAAAAAATCTTTTTTTCTGTTAAGCATATTAGCATATACATTTCTGGTTTGAAATGAGGTAAAGCATGGTGCCGAGTGCAATGCTTAAATCGTGCTACATGTATACAACATGTATACTACATGTATACAACAGCGACCGGGACAAAATAGGAATTGTGTTTTGTGCCTTGACAAAGACAAGGAGGAAATAAATTGCAGCATTGATTAGGACTTTAAAGTAAATGTAAATGGTTAAGTTACAGTGAAAAATATGGTTTCATATTGAATGTACATGCCAGAAATACCCCACACTTCTGTTGATTTCTATTTAAAGTGTGATGCACTGTTAATACTGGAAATACTCCCAAACTTGTGGCACACTGTTTAACGTCAAATCCTTTGTAGCAGTTCTTGCCAAATAAATTTTTAAAAATGTATAAAGATGAGTGCTTGTCCTGATCTACACCCACAGAAAGAGATCTCTTTCTAAAAGAAATTAGAATGTGGAAACAGGTACAAGTCCATCTTCTGGATCATGGTGCAGATTAAAATGAGTTTACGCCAATCAGTAAGACAATATGCATATGACAGCAGTTTTCAAAATCTATTACACTCATTTTTTTCAGCTTATACATTAAAGAAGTGCCCACTTTTTAAAATTGTCAAGTTAAAAGATTTACCTTTCCAAATAAAATGAAAGGATGGGATGTAAAAATGGAACACCTTAACATACAAGTCTCAAATTTCTATCTCTGATTCAAGAGAACAACAACAAAAAAAATGGCTAGCTCTCAAATTTGAAGCACATCATGGTGATGGGGGTGGGTGACAACTGCAGGTTACTTGAAATGATTATCTGGAGAGCATCGGGATGAAATTCCCGAGTGTAATTTTTTTTTAAAAAGGTAAATTAAAAGAGGTATTATAGTTACAGTGCAAAAACAATTTTTTTTAAACATTTCAAGCATAATATATAAAAACATAGCACCAAAAAAAAACAAGAAATCAAAAATGCATGCAAATAAGAACTGAGGTATTCAAAGGGAAGAAGGTCTAATTGGTATCTACTGAAAACATAACTACTATTTTGAGCCGAGCCAAGTAGGATGCATCCTCTCTTTAAAAGCTTGTACGCTGAAGATTGATTAAACATGATCGTCATTTGTCACAGGATTTTCTTTTCCTTGCCTGCGCCGCATTTTAAGAGAAAAACAAATGAAAACAATGAAACACGAATGCAGCTTCCTCGCAAACACATAGCTTTGGTGTAAAAGTCAATTGTTAGGTGCTATAGACAGACACTGAGGATAGTCGTGTGCATATGTTGTGCGTGTCTGCCTGCTCTTTTTCTACATCTATGTGGTGTATATGTGTGCATGCGTTGTGTGTGCGTTGTATGTGCGTGCGCGTTGTATGTGCGTGCGTGCGTGCGTACATTTTCCCCACTCCTCTTAGAAATGGAAAGGTGCTCATATTAATAAAAAACTTTCACTTTTTGTTACAAAATTCTGCAGCATATTTTTGAATGATATGTCTAAAGTTACTGTATCATTAGAGTGACAGTTTCTGTACTGCACCACCTACTCCACGTCGCTTGTGTTTGGAAGCACCACACTCGCATCGTAGCACAATGCACGCTTTCCCCAAGACCACATAGTGTAAATTAAGCTACTTCTCGCGTCAAAGAAAAATTTCAACACCTTGACTCTAAGTATCTGGAACCATTTTATCTGTATTAAAATATATGTGCAGCTACCTCTAGCTCTGCAATAAGTTACAGAGCCACAGATCCAAAAGAGGTCAGTCAAGGGCTGTAGTTTGTATCATACAACGTGTATTATATGGGAATGTAAAATCAGCTATAGAAATGTATCAAAAGGTTCAGGAAAACAAAACAAGTGGGGTCACTTTCAATTAAGGCAAAACCCTTTTGATTAAATGCAAGAGACTCGATGTGTGGCATTAAGTTGAACAAATGCTACTGAAAATGCCAGTTGCTTTAAGTGAAACCTGTTCCTATTTAAATTAAGTGCAAAACAAGGATTGGAAATGCCATCTCAAAATGTGAAAGGATGACAAGGAAACAGGACAATACTGGCACACTCACGCGCTCGCTCTCTCTTACCAGCTCATACACGACAGTTTTACACATTGTGGCTGGACTGGCACTAGTGCACAGGTTGAGAATTTCAAGATTAGTAAAAATGTGCAATCTAATAACTAATCACTTTCCAGCATAAGCTTCCTGGCTCACTAAACAACAAGCAAAAGCTTCTATTTAATAAAAAAAATTAAGTAAACATCATAAGGGGACCTGACAACTGTTAAAATGCTTGCAAAATGAATATAAAGCACTCTCGTGATTAATCTAGCAAAAGAGGAGGGGGGCAAGGATTGTGTTTGCGCAAGAACTTACTATATACTATGATTAATCCTAAATTATACTACTGTAGTACAAACACTTTACACCTTCATAGAATGACCGGCTCACTCTTGACTTGACCCAGTCTTGCTTGGTGTTACCCCAGGTGAGCTGAAGAGGTGCGGGCTGGATTAGCCTAGCCTGGAGGATGGGAGGGAAGGTGACCCTCAGCTGTTCTGTATTGGAGGTTGATTTGCCTTCAGGCTCCGCAGTGCTCTCCGAGCTGCTGCGGACTTGGCAATCCTGTAACTGCGGCCAACTCCTTTAAATTTTCCTTTGCCGACCACCTCGACGGTGACGCGAACTTTGCCATCATACGTTCTTTCTGCAGGGCTTTAAGAACAAGGGAATTGGCAGCTTAAAAAAACATATTAAATGGGATGCTTCAGCCAAATAATTATCAACATTTCAACAGAGTTCAGAATGATCAGTTTAACATCCTTTCCAACTTCAATCAAGTAAAATTAGCTATTACAAGTTTTATAATCCTGCTCATCGTGCATTTCAAAATTACATAAAAATGCATAAACATCATAAGCTGGCATTGTAAAAAGCACACATTAAATGATCAGAAAGAATATATAGAAAATAACAGGTTAGAAATCTAGTTTTCTGCTAAACTAGCATATCCCCTCCAGATGCACCATTTTTAAACAGGGGTTTTGCTCCATGGGAGAACTCCACCTATTCCCTAGACTGCTGACATGGGTAACTCATTAAGAAAATGCTATAGTTTTACATTACTGCCAAGATTACAAAGGCTCTTGAACACTTGAGTGAATGGGTGAGGTGGGAGAAAAGCTGGTGAGAAATTTGAAAGGTAGGAGGAGGTATTAAAGCCAGCAACAGCTCACTGGGCATCAGAGTGAGATGGGAATGCGTATGGTAAAAGTACAAATAACCTTTTTCGCTGCACTTTTAAAAAATCAGTTATGATCAGTTCTTTGAACTATATTCTTGTTTTACAAAAGATATCATCCCAATTTGTGTATTTAATTCACCTATCTACACATCCCCCACCTCAAATCTGTGCTTCAGTTTTACATGCTGAAAAAGCCATTGGAACCAAGAGGACACAAGCTACGCGACCTTGTCTTTATCAATCCACTTATTGCAGATGCTTTGGCTTACAACAGTATCAGGAGGAATGACCACTGCACAGTCCTTGAGGAGAGGAAGTACCATTTCCATTTTAAGGTACTATCACTGTGCTTAATGGGATAGATTTTAAATAGATCCAGTAACTCAAAACTGGACATCTACGAGGTGCTGTGGACCACTGGCAGCAGCAGAATTATATACAACCACAATCTGTAACCTTATGGCCTGGCGCTTGCCCAACTCTATCATTACCATCAAACCAAGGTCAACCCTGGTTCAATTCAGGGTGGAGGAGGAGCAGCACCAGGCAGACCTGAAAGTGAGGAGTGAAGCTGGAAAGCTTCAACACAGGACTACTTGCATGCCAAAAGTAGCAAGCAATTGACAGAACTAAGTGATTCCAAAACCAACTGATCAGATCTAAGCTCTCCAGTCCTGCCAGATCCAAATGTAAGTGGTGGTGGACAATTAAACTACTCACTGGAAGAGGAGGTTCTACAAATATCCCCATCATCAAGGATGGGGGAGCCCAACACATCTGTACAAAAGACAAATTATTTACAACGATCATCCAGAAGTGTCGAATGGATGATCCATCTCAGCTTCCTCCCAAGATCCCAGCATCACAGATGCCAATCTTCTCTATATTCATTCAACGTGACATTAACAAATGGCTGAAGACAGCGGATACTGCAAAGGCTATGGGCCCGGAGAACATTCCAACAGTAGTACTGAAGGCTTGTGCTCCAGAACTAGCTGCACCCTTAGCCATGCTGTACCAGTACAGCTATAGCACTGAACTTGGAAAACTGCCCAGGTATGTCTTGCACACAAAAAGCAGGACAAATCTAACCTGGCAAAATTCCTACCGCACCAAGTGATGGCTGGGACCGTTGACACAGCTATCAAGCAGTCGTCTTCTCAGGGTCAGAGATGACTTGCTTCCACTCCAGGGAGGTGGGCTCTATGGCGGCCAAATAGTCCAATCCTGGAGCCACAGACTCTGTCACAGGTTTGGCAGATGGGGTTTGATAAGGTGGATGGAAGGGACGCTCTGGATTCTGCGCTCTCTTTCCGCTGTTTACGCTTGGTCTTTGTGTGCTCTACCCTGTGACGCCTGAGGTGCTTGGCACCTTCGCAGATGCTTCTTCTCCAGTTTGTGCGTTCTTAGGCAAGCAATTCCCATGTGTCGAGAGGGATCTTGTATTTATTTAGGGAGGCTTTCAGAATGTCCTTGCAGTGTTTCCTCTGCCGTCCCATTGATAGTTTGTCATTGGAGAGCTTGGGAGTAGAGCACTTCTCGGGAGTCTTGCGTCGAGCATGTGGACAATGTGGCCCGCCCATCGCAGATGGTCGAGCGTGACCAGTGCCTCGATACTGGGGATACTCACATTGGTATGCCTATCCTGCCATTGGGTTTGCAGGATTTTGCAGAGGAAATGGTGATCTCTCTCCAGGGATTTGAGGTGACTGCTGTCCATACAGGAGGGCGGGGGCCACGGCTGCTCTGTAGACCACGAGCTTGGTATTGGATTTGAGATCTCGGGCTTCGAACACTCCGTTCCTCAGGTGTCTGAAGACTGCACTGGCACACTGGAGTCGATGCTGGATTTCATTGTTGATGTCTGATCGCACCGAGAGGAGGCTGAGATACGGGAAATGATCCACAATATCCAGGGGCTCACTGTGGATTTTGATGGTCAGGGGACAGTTTTGTGTGGCAAGAGCGGGCTAGCAGAGAACCTTTGTTTTCTGGATGTTTATCTGAGGCCCGTTCTCACACATGCCTCGGTGAATGAGTTGATGATGGTTTGTAGCTCAGCCTCTCAGTGTGCATGCACGGCACTGCCTGCATACAGCAGCTTGATGACAGAAGTTGTGGTTGTCTTGGCTCTGGCTTGAGGTGTCAGAGGTTGCAGAGTTCCTCATTTGTCCGGTAGGTTAGCTCTACTCCAGCGGGGAGTTTCAGAGTATAGTGTTGCTGTGAGGCAGATAGAGAAGAGCGTTGATTCGATAACACAGCCATGTTTGATCCCAGTTTGCACACGTACTGGGTCTATGGTGATTCTGTTCGTGAGGGTCACGGCTTGCATGTTATTGTGGAGCAGGCGAGAATGGTGACGAAATCTGTAGGCAGCCGAATTTGAGGAGGATGTTCTTCAATCACTCATGGTTGAGAGTTGAAGACATTTGGCAGGATCAAAGGCGGCCATATACAGAGGTTGATGCCACTCCCTAAACTTTTCCTGGATTTGCTGCCACTGAAGATTATGTCCATTGTGCCTCTTGATGGGCGGAAGCCACACCAAGACTCAGGGAGGAGGCAATTTATGAGTATTCTCACAGGCGGAGAAATCCCTCGGTAACTTCCATAGTTGGAGCTGTCTCCTTTCCTGAAGATCGTCACAATTAAGATATCTGCGATCTCCCGGTATGCTCCCTTCCTTCCAGGCAAGGGTGATGAGGTTATGGATTCTTGTCAAGAGTGCCTCTCTGCCGTATCTTAATACTTCAGCGGGGATTCCATCTGCCTTGTTCCAGAAGCCTTGTTGTTTTTCAGCTGGCAGATGGCTTTTTTAACCTCACGGTGAGCTGTGGTTGTGCCGATAGTGGTGGGTAACGTGTTGCGGGATGGTGTCGAGGGTACTTCCATTGAAGGCTGTGTCTCGGTTGAGGAGATCCTTGCTCTCTCCAGCAGTGTTGACTGCTTCTGTGTTTGATGAGTCAATATTTACTCAGCAATAAGCTACTCACGGCAGCTCCGATTGGGTTCTACAAGGGCCTCTTAGCTCTTGACCTCATTACAGCCTTAGTTCAAACATGGACAAAAGAAGCGAACTGAGAGGTGAGAGTGGCTGCCCTTGGCATCAAGCAGCATTAGAACGAGTGTGGCACCAAAGAGCCCTAGCAAAACTGGAGTCAATAGGAATCAGGGGGGAAACTCTGCTGGTTGGAGTCACAGCTAGCATTTCCTTTATATCAAATCTCAATGAGCTGATGAAAATGCAACTAACCACAACCTAGCTAAAATGTTGTGCAATGGTCATCATTGCCTTCTTTTCTGTGTGTACAGGTAGGTTATCCTGAAATTCCAATAACAGTACGTATAAGATCCCTGGGTAACTATGAGAATGCTATGGTGCTGCTCTTTGCACAAGCTGGGGGTATTTATATTTCTCCATTCTTACAAAGTTCAGATAAGACCTAAAAAGCTGTGTTTTTGTTTAACTTCCCCTTTTCCCACAGATCCCAATGACCTTCGGAGGAGCTAAACTGAAACTACAATAAAAAAATGCACAGGACTCAGAAAAGAAACTGATGATTTGGGTGTAACCTTCTCTCTGATGAGTCTTACCCGAAACCTGATCCAGTCTTTCACACGTCAGTGAGCCTGCTGAATGTTTCCAGCTGTTAGTTTTTTTACCCAGTTCCTTTCCCATCGCTGCTCATTGACATTTTGCTCATTCCTTACCTGAACTTGGCAGTCTCTGGCTCCATTTCCAACAACTCACGAACAGGGGAGCGTGGTACGTTTGCCGAAAATTTCTCTGCAACGTGAAGCACGATACAAAGCATTAGTAACTTAGTCAAGACAACAAGGAAATGGGTAAGGGAGGTCAACAATAAGGAGGACTACCTATCAAGGGTCTCATCATGGGGTAATAGACTTGCCAAACTGTTTCCAAGGACATCCTGCTGTCCATATAGATGGCACCGGCAAGAGACTCAAAGATATCCCCCATGGCCTTTGGAACCTCAATGTCTTCTTCCTTTTCTTCATCTTCTTCAGATCTTCTTAGCTTTTAATAATAAATAAAAAAGACTATTAAATATTCCAGAAGAACTTTCTTGAAAACAGTACTAAGCAGCTCAATAGCCCTGTGTGGCGACCAGAACTGCACATAATACTCTAGCTGTGGCCTAAAGAGCATTTTATACAGCTCCATAAATATCCTCCTCTGCTTTTATATTCTATCTCTTGGCTAATAAAGGCAACTACCCTATATGCCTTCTTAACCACCTTATCTATCTGTCCTGTGCCTTCAAGGACATTTGGTCATGCATCCCAAGGTCCCTTTGTACTTCCTAGCATCCTAATGGTCATTGTGTATTCCCTTGCCTTGTTAGTTCCCTGCAAAACACATCACCTTTCACTTTTCAGGTAAAATTCCATTTGCCACTGTTCTGCCCATCTGACCAGCCTGTCTATATTGTCCTGTAATCTATGGCTTTCCACCTTGTTATTTATCACATCACCAATGCCCTCTCAGGTTGACAGAAAAAGTCCCATGGCCAGCATTTCGAAGAAGAAAATAGAAACAAAGATAAGAGCAGGAGGAGGCCATTTGGTCCTTCGAGCCTGCTCCACCATTCATTAAGATCATGGCTGATCACCCAACTCAATAGGCTAATCCTGCTTTTCCCCATAACTTTTGATCCCATTTACTCCAAGTGCTATATTCAGCTGCCTCTTGAATACATTCAATGTTTTGGCATCAACTACTTCCTGTGGTAATGAATTCCACAGCTCACCACTCTGGGTAAAGAAATGTCTCCTCACCTCCGTCCTAAATGGTCTACCCTCAGACTGTGACCCCTGGTTCTGGACTCACCCACCATCAGGAACATCCTCCCTGCATCTACCTTGTCTAGTCCTGTTAGAATTTTATAAGTCTCTATGAATTCCCCCCTCATTCATCTGAACTCCAGCGAAAACAATCCTAACCTAGTCAATCTCTCCTCATACATCAGTCCCGCTATCCCTGGATTCAGCCTGGTAAGCCTTCGCTATACTCCCTTGAGAGCAAAAACATCCTTCCTCAGAAACGGACACCAAAACTGCACACAATATTCTAGACCTCACCAAGGCCCTGTATAATTGCAACAACACATCCCTGCTCCTATACTCGAAACCTCTCGCAGTGAAGGCCAACATGCTATTTGCCTTCTTTACCGCCTGCTGCACCTGCATGCTTACCTTCAGTGACTGGTGCACAAGGACACCCAGGTCCTGCTGCACACTCCCCTCTCCCAATTTACAGCCAGGTAGTAATCTGCCTTTTTGGTTTTGCTTCCAAAGTGAATAACCTCACATTTATCCAAATTATACTGTATGTGCCATTGATTTGCTCACTCACCCAACCCATTCTGAAGGATCCCTGCATCCTCGTCACAGTTCACCCTCCCACCCAACTTGGCATCATCTGCAAACTTTAAGATGTTACATTTTGTTCCCTCATCCAAATCATTAATATATATTGTGAATAGCTGGGGTCCCAGCACTGATCCCTGTGGCACCCCCCTAGTTAATTCCTGCCAATTTGAAAAGCATCCATTAATTCCAACTCTTTGTTTCCTCTCTGCCGACCAGTTTTCTATCCATCTCAATACACTTTGCCTAATCCCATGCGCTTTAATCTTGCACGATAATCTCTTATGCGGGAATTTGTCAAATGCTTTCTGAAAGTCCAAATATACTACATCGACTGGTTCCCCCTTGTCAACTTTACGAGTTACATCTTCAAAGAATTCCTACAGATTTGTCAAACATGATTTCCCCTTCATAAATCCATGCTGACTCTGTCTGATCCTGCCACTGCTTTCTAAATGCTCTGCTATAAAGCCCTTGATAATGGATTTGAGAATTTTCCCCACTACCGATGTTAAGCTTACTGGTCTATAATTCCCTGTTTTGTCACTATCTCCCTTTTTTGAATATTGGAATAACATTAGCTACCCTCCAATCTGCAGGGACTGTTCCAGCGTCTATAGAATCTTGGAAGATGACCATCAATGCATCCACTATTTCTAGAGCCACTTCCTTAAATACTCTGGGATGTAGATTATCAGGCCCTGGGGATTTATCCGCCTTCAATCCCATCAATTTTCCCAGCACCATTTCTCTACTAATATCGATCTCCCTCAGCTCCTCCCTCTCACTAAATCTTGCATTCTCCAACATTTCTGGCATCTGATTTGTGTCCTCTTTTGTGAAGACAGAACCAAAGTATATATCCAGTTGCTCAACCATTTATTTGCCCCCATTATACATTCCCTCACTTCTGTCTGTAGGGGACCTACATTTGTCTTCACCAACCTCTTTCTCTTCACGTATCTATAGAAACTCTTAGTGTCAGTCTTTAAGTTCCCTGCAAGCTAACTTTCGTATTGTATTTTCCCCTTCTTAATCAATCCCTTAGTCCTTCTTTGCTGAATTCTAAACTGCTCCCAATCCTCAACCTATTACTTTTCTTGGCCAATCTTTATACTTCTTCCTTTGATCGGATACTCTCTCTAATTTCCTTTGTAAGCCATGGATTGGCCCTCTTACCCATTTTGCTTTTGTGCCAGACAGGAATAAACAGTTGCTGCAGTTCCCCCATGCGTTCCTTGAATGTTTGCCATTGTCTATCCACTGTCATCCCTTTAAGTGATTCTCCCCAGCCTATCAAGGCCAATTCACGCCTCATAACCTCAGTTTCCTTTATTAAGATTCAGCACCCTAGTCTCCGAATCAACTACTTCACTCTCCATCTTGATAAAAAATTCTACCATGTTATGGTCGCTCATCCCCAAGGGATCTCGTAGAGCTAGATTGGCTGTTTGTAGGATTTTGCTGTGTGCAAATTAGTTGCTGAGTTTCCTAAATTCCAATAGTGACCACACTTAATGAAATTCATTGACTATAAAGTAATTCGCAATGCCATGTGGTCATGAAAGGTGCTAAAAAATGCAAGTCTTTATTTTCTTCAACATCCAAAGACATGGGGTCAATTATCCCAAGTTATGTCAATGAACCATATACTCTTCATCATAGAAACCCTACAGTGCAGAAGGAGGCCATTCGGCCCATCGAGTCTGCACCGACCACAATCCCACCCAGGCCCTACCCCCACATATTTACCTGCTAATCCCTCTAACCAATGCATCCCAGGACTCTAAGGGGCAATTTTTAACCTGGCCAATCAACCTAACCCGCACATCTTTGGACTGTGGGAGGAAACCGGAGCACCCGGAGGAAACCCACGCAGACACGAGGAGAATGTGCAAACTCCACACAGACAGTGACCCGAGCCGGGAATCGAACCCGGCATCCTGGAGCTGTGAAGCAGCAGTGCTAACCACTGTGCTACCGTGCCGCCCAATCTTTCTAAAAACATCACAATGAGTGCCTATTTCTATTACTATGAATAATACCATCCACCTCAGGCCACCTGTTGCTGAAACTCTCATTAATGCCTTGGAGGCAATGGTCTAGTGGTATTATCACTATTAATCCAGAAACTCAGCTAATGCTCTGGGGACCCGGGTTTGAATCCTGCCATAAGACCATAAGACATTGGAGCAGAATTATGCCACTCAAGCCATCGAGTCTGCTCCGCCATTCAATCATAGCTGATATTTTTCTCATCTCCATTCTCCTGCCTTCTCCCCATAATCCCTGATCCCCTTATTAATCAAGAACCTATCTATCTCTGTCTTAAAGACAGAGTCCTGCCATGGTGGAATTTGAATTCTATAAAAAGTCTGGAATTAAGAATCTATGGATGACCACTAAATTATCGATTGTCGGAAAAACTCATCTAGTTTACTCATGTCCTTTAGGGAAGGAAATCTGCTGTCCTTACCTGGTCTGGCCTACATGTGACTCCAGGGCCACAGCAATGTGATTGACTCTCAACTACCCTTCAAGGGCAATTAGGGATGGGCAATAAATGCTGGCCAGTTCGCAATGCCCATATCCCACGAATAATTGAAAAAAAGCACCTCAAATTCCTTCATGGTCGCACCCCACTATATTTGTGTAACCTTTACAACCATACAACCACTGCTCCCTGAACTATTCATTCCTCATACTCTGGCCTCTTGTTTATCCCCTTCTCTTTCCATTCAAAAAGAGGCAGCCCTGCAAACAGCTCCCTAGACCACAGACTGAAATTTACTCTCTCAATCTCTGCCTCTCCATCTCTGATTCTTCCCTTTAAGATCTTTCTAAAAACAAGCATTTTGGTCGCCTCAGCTACCACTTCATTTGGCTTATCCATTTTTGTTTTCCTTACACTTCTGTGAAGCACCTTGGGAAGTTACCCTGCATCAATGGAAGTTGCTGTTTAAAGGGAAAAACTGTTCTCTCTAATGTTGTGAACGGTTTCTGGGAATCTTATTATGAAATATTTTTAAAAAATAGCCCAGTACCAATTCACCAGGGACAAGGGTGACTTGAGAAGGTACATCTATTTTCACTGACATGACCTGAAAAATTATGAAGCTTATAAGCTAAATAGCAAGACAATGCTGACCTGCAAGGCAGCAGAGGTACAAATTTATGATGACAAAGACAATTAAAAAAGGAGCTGAGAAAAATAATTCTACAGTAGGTGGTGAGAATGGGGCCTCCACGATTCTCTGCCACAAGGTAGAAGTGGAGGTTGAGTCCTTACAGTATTTGAATAGTGGATTAGATCATTGCTCAAGTATTGCACTTCATCCCTCAAGCCAGATTTTCCCCTGGGACTGCAGCGCTCAGTAACAGGTCAGTGGATGGCCAGAGTGCAGCGACTAACCTCAGAATCCATTCCTTGCATCTCATTCTTTTCTAACTGGAACTGAACAAAGTCATCTATAACGTGGAACAACTCGGGCGAAATGGCCTTGAAGTACTTGTGGTAGTCATACTTCACAGCTAAGGAAGCAAAGATGGTATTATTCACAAGAGCTGAACGCAGGTCAGTCAGCACTCCAGGAGAATGCTGCCGGGGATCTTCGTAAAGGTGCTTGGTTATGAGGTAGTCCAAAATTGCATCTCCAAGGAATTCCAACCGCTGGTAACAATCTTAAAAACAAGAGATTTTGAAAAGAAACTGGGTAGATTGTATGAAATATTATGCAAACTTAAGATTAACTCCACTAAAAATGTAATATTTATTTGAGAGAAAATGATCAACTCTTAGAAAAACTTCCTGTTATTTTTGATTTACAAAATCTGAGGCACCAAATCTCTGATTTTAAAGCCGGCCTGACTACAAAGCCACACTCTGTTCACACATACAGTTTAAACTTTAATTGCTTCCCCATTATCCTCAATGAAAAAGTGGTCCTTTGCATGGTCTGTTCCTGCAGCCAAAAAATGATATCACATTTTAAGAATATTCCTCTATAATGTCATTGACAGTAATAAACCTTGGGTAATTCACCACTGAATATTCTCCCATGAGAGTCCAGATTCTCTATTCCACTACCCTCATGTAGCTGACCTCCTGTAAATTCAAAACATTACTTCCAACAACATATCAAATACCTAATAGAAGCAAAATACTGCAGACAGTGGAAATCTGAAATAAAAACAGAAAATGCTGGATAAATTCAGGTCTGACAGCATCTGTGGAGAGAGAAACACAATTAGCGTCAAGTCCATAATGACCCTCTGCAAAGCTGAAAAGGGATAGAAATGTGATAAAGCACATAATTGGAGAGCAGGTGGGGCAGAATGGAAAGTCAATGATAGGTCAGAGTTAAGGAGAGATTAACAAGGATGTTCATGAAAATATAGGAGGCATGAGAATATAGGAGGCATGGTTAGTAAGTTTGCAGGTGGCATAGTGGACAGTGAAGAAAGTTATCTCCGATTCCAACGGGATCTTGATCAATTGGGTCAGTGGGCTGACGAATGTCAGATGGAGTTTAATTTAGACAAATGAGAGGTGACACATTTTGGTAGATTGAACCAGGGCAGGACTTACTCAGTTAATGGTAGGGCGTTGGGGAGAGTTACAGAACAAAGAGATCTAGGGGTACATGTTCATAGCTCCTTGAAAGTGGAGTCACAGGTGGACAGAGTGGTGAAGAAGGCATTCGGCATACTTGGTTTCATTGGTCAGAATATTGAGTACAGGAGCTGGGACGTCTTGTTGAAGTTGTACAAAACATTTGTAAGGCTACACTTGGAATACTGTGTGCAGTTCTGGTCACCCTACTATAGAAAGAATATTATTAAACTAGAAAGAGTGCAGAAAAGATTTACTAGGATGCTACCGGGACTTGATGGTTTGAGTTATAAGGAGAGGCTGGATAGACTGGGACTTTTTTCTCTGGACTGTAGGAGGCTGAGGGGTGACCTTATAGAGGTCTATAAAATAA